>NW_022145686.1:219886-864498 GCF_002938485.1 Sitophilus oryzae | reverse complement strand
TTTTTCTCTCGTTGCACGAGTAAGGGTGTTTTCTAAATGTTTTTTAAGTGTCGTGCCTTGATCACTCCACTTTTCTACATGACCACCCACAATATTATTATTTTATACATGAATATAATGATTGACATGCCACAGCCCTGTTCGACATCCATAGATCACTTTTATAAACTTGACGTTTGACAATTGACTGTTGACGTGTGGATGTCGCGGTTGTCGCCTCTCAGCTATTTTGCGCCTCCACGCCTTGGATTGAGACGCAATTTTTAATTTTTAATTGAACATCTCTTAATTATTCTAATTTTCTAACTAATATCTGGCGGCTTAACCGCCCTATAAGAGTCCTTTTGTGGTTGACTGGTCAGCAATGCTTCACGGTGGAGTTATCAACACAAACCATGGTTAATGTAGTTTTTATGAAGGTCTTTTCTGTACCACGTTATAAGTAAGTCTTATTCTTAACTTTTAGAACAGTAATTGTCTAACATGTATTTCCATTTTAGTGTCCTGAGGAAGGAATAAATAAATTCCGCAAGCTTGACAATTAACAAAGTGTATTAATTCTTTGTCAAACCCTTCCGACTGCAACCCCACTAAATCCTAGATTTTCTTTCTCACTAGTCAGTCGAGACTACTTTCTGCTTATTACAGGCATGGGATTCTACCAAAACATCCAGCAAGATTATGGGAATCATGCTATGAAACTACTTAAACAATGGAGTAACCTGACCTACAGGATGGCTTCTTTGAAGAACAGACGCATTTTCTTGTTGAAATGCCGGAAGAACAGTGTCTTCCCAAACCACATCACCCACAGCATCGGCAGTATCCGGAACCTACTGGATCACCACGGAGGACGTCTTGGTAGTGATATCTCCCTTTTTGATATTAAGGTGAGAAAGAAAATTCTAAATTTAGAAATTAAGATCACCATTTCTGATTTGAATCTCTACCAGAAACGCATAAACGCCATTTCCAACAACATTACTGATATTTTGCCTCGTAAAATTGTTAATGAGTTCAGCAAGAGATTGAAGCATACTTTCCACGTTGAATTTAATAGAGTAAAATCAATTAATGTTAATAAATATAGAATTCTTATCTCTAAAGTTCATAATAATATCAAAGTACGAGACGAGTAGTTAAGGAATATTTCTAGCACTGTCATACCTGACAATGTGGCGAAGGTGCTGGCTCTCGGTCCAAAATTTAATATTTCTCCTAATGCTAATACAATTAAAATTCCTGAATTGCTCAGTGACCTAGAGTTGGTAGTTTCCGGATTTGATAAAAATAAGAAAGATATTGTACGTGGCAGGTTTACAAATGTAATAGTCAACTTACTCCATGGTGACAGCTTAAAAACACACATTTTAAGTAAACAAATAAAAGAAACAAAACAATATTTAGCTGAACACCCCGAACTAATCGTGACCCTTAGTGATAAGGGCAACGTCACTGTTGTCATGGACAGGGCTGATTACCTAAACCTGAGCTACGTTCTACTCAACGATACTAAGTACTACAAACCACTCCCACGTGATCCCACCAGCACTCTGGAACAGAAAGCAAACAAATTAATATCGAATTTCAGTAACTTGAATATAATTGATAAGGAATTGGCCAAAAGTCTCAAAACCTATAACTCTACGGCAGCTAGATATTATGGACTTCCTAAGATTCACAAGCCTGCCCTCGCACTCAGACCAATTATCTCCTCAATTAATTACCCCAATGGAAAATTAGAAAAATATCTCACCACTGTGCTCACTAAGGCATATAACAAATCTAACCCTTTTTACATTGATGATTTGTTTGTTTTTTGTGAATTTATTAATGATTTTCAATTGCCTCAGAATTACGTTCTTGTTAGCCTCGATGTTGTTTCGCTTTTTACTAACTTACATCTTGATCTAGCCCAGAAGACCTTAAAAGACAAATGGGATACTATATCCCCCCACACACCATTGGATTTGGCCTCTTTCACACAAATTTTGAATTTTGTTTTTGATTCTACAGTCTTTGTCTTTAATGACAAATTTTATAAGCAAATTTATGGCACACCCATGGGAGCTAGCATTTCCCCCATAATCTCGAGCTATGTTCTGGACGGGCTCCTCACCCAGGGCATTGAGCGGGTCCCATATAACATTCCATTTATTAAGAGATATGTTGACGACCTGATATTGTCGGTTCCTATGGACAAAACTGATCACATTCTAGACGTTTTTAACGATCTTAGTGACAGTCTCAAATTCACTATTGAAAGGGAGGTTGATAATTCAATTCCTTTCCTTGACATGAGGTTAATTAGGAGACCTGACAATAAAATAGTCACGAAATGGTATAGAAAACCTACCAGTAGTGGTAGATACATTAACTACCATTCAGACCACCCTACACGAATGAAACTGGGTCTCGTCGGTGCTCTTGGTGACAGGGTCTCTCGTCTCTCACACAATTCTTACAGGGTGCCTGCTTGAGTGAGCTCAGGTCCATTCTTGTGAAAAATTCATATCCCCCCTCTATAATTAATAAAATTTTATATAATAAAAATCAGTTTTTAAATCATAGGTCGACCACCATACCCGCTCTTGGATCAAGAGTTAAGTACCCCTCCTCGCGAAGAGGTTAACATTATTTTTAGTTGTCTTCCATTCATAAAGACTTGACTCCTAAATTGATTCAAGTTTTTAAGGGTGAAAACATCAAGTTTGCGCTTACGCCTCACTGGCCAGCTGAAGACCCTGTATACAAGAATAAAAACACCATTGGAAAAAAACAAAAAAATCAATGTTGTATACAGACTCAGATGCTCCAGGACTGTGATTCGTTCTATGTTGGCCAAACTTCTAGGTCCCTCAAGGGGTAGAATTACTTCTCACAAAAAGTGATTGTAGGAGGTCCATTAGGTCATGCTCGCTGGCGGAACATGTTATTGATGAAGATCATAGAGTAGCCTATGACGATTGTGAGATCTTGTATGTGGAGAAAGAACACTTTTTAGAGGAAGTTTTTGGAGATGGTGGCTATAAATGAATGTCCGCGTACTTTAAACCGAATGACAGACATAGATGATTTGAGTTCAATTTATTCTACATATTAAAATTAAATAACAACAATAATATAATAAGCTCAGATTCAACCTTATAGCCTCCACTTTCATTGTTTTCCCTACATTTTATCCTAACTACTTAACAATTAATTTAAATTCTAACTAAATGATTCCATTGTGTACACACTTCATTGTATGCATAAGAATTTTCTTCAGTATTTGTTAATTTTTCATTGTTTGATATATCAATGTTAATACCTTTAAATTTCTAATATGTTCTTAATACTCTGACAATTTTATTGATGTAATATTTTTCCGCTTTTGCGGTTTTTCCCTGTGTTTTTAATCTCTTATGTTCTCCACATTTGGGATCTGACCCTTGCGTCTTTGGTTCTTGTCATGCTTGTCGGGAAACTTTCCCATAAATTGTTTTTTTGGGAGCTTTGCACCATCAGTGCTCAGGCTCCTCTTAAATTGTTTAGAAACCCTCAGCCTATCGCAGGATTTGAGGTACTGTGCGTGGTGCGTGCACCCACAGTTTGGCATTGCAATAGCTAGCCTTGTCTCTTGGTTGGTTCGCTGTTCCCCTCACACTATCATTTGCCTTACTAATTGTCTTGGGGTTTTTGGTTAACCACTAAAAACCTTTAAGTCAAAGAAAATTCGAATTATTAGAATTTTTACACTAACAGTGTGTCGACTTTCGAGCACTCATACAATTCTCACCCATCGCGTGGTGATGAATTGTTGTGTAGGTGGTGGGTGGGACGGTGGTTTCCACCCGGAGATTTTTTGTCTCATTTCGTTGTTTATGTACGCAACGGAATTTTGACCATATCTTTTATAGATGCTATGTAATTTGCTAATCGCCCCTTCCCAGTCCCTCTCGGACTGTTTCAAGGTGTATGCACTAATACGTTTCCAGTGCATATTACCATAACAGGTGCCTGTGTGCACTTGTTTTTTGTCTCTTTTTTTACCCTCCCTTGGTTCCTTCAGAACCAACGGTGGTTTTACCTTTGATTAAATGTTTTTTAATAATAAGCAATTTGCGTGGAGTGCACTCTGTCAGTTTGGTGCATTGCCTTTTCTTGGATTGTCCAAGCCGCACATTGTCTTTACCTTGTCACTCAACTGTCTTAATTTGCTGATTTTGTTTGTTCCCCCCTTTTTGCGGAGTGTGTTTCTGTAGTTTTTTACACCTTATGTAATTTTGTAATTTTGGAAGTATTGCCAATACTATGAAAAGGTTTGGTTCATGAATTTCCTGTGAATTTAATAAAAAATTGTGAAGGAAAAATTTGTACAATTTAGTGATTTTTTGTGACAGTTTTTCACATTGATTAATATGAACATTATTGTCATATTTTCCTCATTACCTTCTTCACATTTGGCCTTTTCTAAGTGTTTGCATTGCACCTCTTGTCTTTTTTCAGAATTTTTAGCACATCCTAATGTTTATTCAATTGCTTATAAGAAAATTCTTTTTCTGATTGCGCTCGGTGTTTTTCTGGTTGCAGATATTTGGTGACATTTTCTGAATTGTAAATGTAATTGTATTTTTACCACCTAATTGTTTTTTGCTCTCGTTGCACGAGTAAGGGTGTTTTATTAATGTTTTTTAGTGTTTTTTTAGTGTTGTGCCTTGATCACTCCACTTTTCTACATGACCACCCACACCATTGGTTTTTTACATGAATACAATGATGGACATGCCACAGCCTTGTTCGACATCCATAGATCACTTTTACTAACTTGACTTCTGACAATTGACTTTTGACGTTTGGATGTCGCGGTTGTCGCCTGTCAATTGTTTTGCGCCTCCACGCTTCGGATTGAGACGCAAAAAATTCTTTAATTTAAAAATTTCTAACATCTCTTAATTATTCTAATGTTCTAACTTATATTTGGCGGCTTAACCGCCTTATAAGAGTCCTTGTGGTTGACTGGTCAGCGATGCTTTCACGGTGGAGTTATCAACACAAACCATGTTTAATGTAGTTTTTATGAAGGTATTTTCTGTACCACGTTAAGTAAGTCTTATTCTTAACTTTTATAACAGCAATTGTCTAACTTGTATTTCCATTTTAGTGTCCTGAGGAAGGAATAAATAAATTCCGAAAGCTTGACAATTAACAAAGTGTATTAATTCTTTGTCAAACCCCTTCCGACTGCAACCCCACTAAATCCCAGATTTTCTATATATATATATATATATATATATATATATATATATATATATATATATATATATATATATATATATATATATATATAAATTTTAAAGAGAAACGCGAATAAGAAAGTAAAGAAGAGAAAAAAAGAAGAAATAGAGGGGAAGGATAGGGAAGGAAAGGGCCTGTTGTTGCTATATTATGCTTGTTTAATTTGCTTTTTATCATAATATTATGCTTGAAGGAGATTGTTTTTAATTTGTTTTTTAAAGGATGCAACTGAATTGGTAAAATCAGTTATTTTATATTTATTGATTAATGATGCAATTTGATATGTAAAGCTATTTTTAAAATATTCTTTTGTGTGTGTTGGTATGGTTAATAGGTATTGTCGGCTTATATTTATGTTATGCACGTCAGTGCGGTACGTTAGTTTTTGGTGAAGATAAGGCGGACATTCAGATTTAATAACTTTATAAAATAGACAGATAGAGTGCAAAGTACGACGGTCAGTCATAGAAAGCCAGCGCAGTTCACGGAGTTTATGAGAAACTCCCTGTCTACGCCTTATTCCATAAATTAAACGTATACAAGAGTTTTGAACTTTTTGAATTCGTTTAGTATCAATATAATCTAAAAAAGGGCCATACGCACTATCGGCAAAATTGAAATGTGACATAATTAGAGTTTCGGAAAGTATAGTTTTAGTCTTTTGCGATAGTGAGTGCCGATGTGAGTAAATCAACTTTAACATTGAAAATGCCTTTCTCATACATGATGTTACGTGTTCTTTAAATTTTAGTTTTGTGTCCATAATTAGGCCTAAATTCTTGCTACTATTTTTAAATTCTATCGTATTGTTACCTAGTTTAATAATTATTTCATTTTTTAGTTGATCGCGAACATTTTCGTTACAGAATAATAAAGCCACAGATTTAGTTGGATTCATTTGGAGTAAATGTTTATTAGAGATATCCAGAAGATCGTTTAGGTCGGAGTTGATTAATTTATTAACAGTACCTGTTTGATTTAAAGAAAAAGATGTATATATTTGCGTGTCGTCGGCGTATAAATGATATTTGCAGTGTTTAAGTGAGTTAATAAAGTTAAAAGTATAAATACTATATAAAAGAGGACTAAGAACGCTACCCTGAGGTACCCCTGATGTAATTAAAAGTGTTTCTGAATGATCTCTTTCACAAACAACTCTCTTGTTTCTATCTGTTAAAAAAGATGACACTAGCGAGGACGCAGTTGCACTAAATCCAATATATTTTAAAACTGAAACCATAATATCATGATTAATCATGTCAAAGGCCTTCATATAGTCAAGTAAGATAAGTATAGTTGCGTCATTCTTGTCTTGCGCTCTAACAATGTCGTCAACATCAAGTAAGGCTGTAGTACAACTGTAACCTGTTCTAAACCCAGACTGTTTTAGTGGAATTATTTTATTAGCTGTGACATATTTTAAAATTTGCAGTTCCATAACTTTTTCTAGAATTTTTGAGAGCACTGGGAGAATTGATATAGATCTCAAATGACTAATGACAAATGACTATTGAGACCGCACCTGATCGTTCAACCTTGTGGCAAGTGAAAAAATGCGTAAACATCTAGATATAGTAAGAAAAAACAGCAAATTGGTCGAAGGATTTTATCCTTATCATTTACTCTGATAAATGTTTAAATAAACTTTTCAAATTTCAATCCTTCATATTTTCTCAATGACTCGACCGATTTTCAAAAACGAAGCGGGGAAATATAGAGAATAGAAAGCTCTTTTCATTGCGGCGCCACTTGACCCCCCTTCCCATTTGAAAAAAGTTGGGGGATGACACCCCCGCTTAGAGGGTTGAAGATTTTGCAATCATTTTTGGGGCAAAAGTTGTCCCCCTCAGAAACAAAATTGACGTGTTTTTGGATTTTTTGAAAAAAAAAAATATTCTAGCCGTTATGTCTTGCGGAACGTTTTCGATAGGCCACCCTGTATGTTTCTAGGTGCACGATGTGCCCCAATATGTTTAGGATACATTAAAATACGCAACCAACCGTCCAATCAGATGTAAGAGGTACGTACCCTATCGTTGGGTATTGTGCAATCACGTGATGCTCTTTTCGTATGACGGTTAAATCTTTGGTTAGAGTTTTTGTTGTTGTTTTACCCTTTTTTACCGAAGAGTTTTTACCTGTTTTTACATCATATTTTTCTATTTACATCAGATTTATATTTTGTAATTGCCTATCAGACAATACGTATTTAGAAAAATAATAAGAATTAGAATCGTGTTTTTTTTTAAATTCTGGATATTAATTGGAACCCTTAGTAACATTACTGCTGTTGATATAAAAAGTGCATTTTTGATTATTTACTTGGGTTAGGATATTAAAATATTGGTTGGATATTAGACAATTAAAACTAGGAAAACAAAACAAAATTCGTAAACTAAACTTTGCTATAGATTACAGTATAATGTCACTTTACCATAACCAGAAATAATATTAGTATTTTAATAAAGCACGCTTTAAGATGTTTCAAAAAACTTTTAATAAGAGTAACTTTAACTCTACATATATGTTTCGGCTTGTTAGGCCCTTTTCAAGAGTTTTTAAGAACTAATCGTCTTACTACACTGTAACTATATATATATATATATATATATATATATATATATATTATATATATATATATATATATATATATATATATATATATATATATATATATATATATATATATATATATATTTGCTATGGGGGTGGGTTCAGAGAGTTTACAATAGGGGTAATAAAAAATGTGTTTAGAAATCCTTGTTGGTCGTTAACATTATTTTCGTTTTTAACAGATTTTAGTATTTCTAACTGTTCAATGTAATTTAAGCGTCTACTTTTTGTTTCTCTGTGTAGTAACTTAATTGAGTTTTCATTAATTTTGTGATTATTTACTATACAATGAGTTGCAAGACCAGAACTATGCTGGAGATTATTAATAGACTTTACATGTTCTTTAATCCTTATATCTAAATTTCTACCTGTTTGGCCTATGTACACGGCATCACAATCATTGCAATCCACCCTATATACACCCGACTTATTTTTGACATTAGTTTTGTCTTTATTATTTAATAAAATTTGACCTTTTATTTACGTTAATAGTTTTACATCCTATTTTATTGAGATTATTTGATATTTTGTTAGTTAAATTAGGAATGTAGTTTAAAAGTCGATAATTGTTATTGTCTTTGTCGACAGTAAGTCGACAATGTTATTGTACAGAAATAATAAATTTAAAAAGACAATTTATTTTGTAAATAATTTTGTGTATATTTTGTTCATGAAGCGCAATACCGTGGATTATAAGCCAATAAATGGTAGACCGCTAGTTAGTCACTGTTTTATTTCTTTTACTAGTATATTGTAATTAATAATATTAGACAATGATTAAAACTAAATATTCTTGTGTAACCTTCGAGAAATAATTGTTTTCATATCAGTTTTTCCATGTTTACTTATTTTTCTGAAGCCCCCATAACGTTTGACATTGATTGCTTCGTGCTATTTCACAAAATAGTACGATAAATATAAGTCCGTGTTATAAAAATTAGTTCCCACGTTTTCTGAAATAGATCGAGACTTCGAGACGCGCCGTGATTGGTTGTTGTTAATCTGGGTTAAAGAAATGAGTTCAGGGTTTTACGAAATATTTCTGGAAATATTAATTACAAAAAATATTATCTACAAAAAATTAATAGTAAAACATTTCGTAGAACATTTCTGGAAATAGTACGATAAATATAAGCCTGTGTTATAAAAATGAGTTTCCCACGTTTCCTGAAATAGATCGGTACCCGCCGGGGTTGTTTGTTTTTTTATTGTTATTAGAAATCTTTCGTAAAACATTTCCGGGATGGTGTAGAGGCTGTTTCTGAAATAAACCGAGTAACTGCGCGCATTGCTAAGAGATGTGGAAGGAGATAAGGCAGTTTCGTCACATAAATTGATAAATTAAAATAAGTTTTATAAATTGAAATCCAATACTTAGAATTCTAGGGTATTCAATATTTCGAAATCCATTAGAAATAATTGATTGTAGTTTTTTCCAATAAATTTTCTTAAAGTTTCTGCTATATTCTCTTCGGAGACAGGATGTGAAAATCTTTACAAATAAAAAGTTAAACGGTTGCTGAAAATTGTTATGCATTAAAAGTAAATGGGCGAAGTTTTAATAAATAAATTTTTGAACGGAAAAGAAACAAACCTGTCGAGTTGTTCTCATTTAAACATCTTGTCAACGATCCGAACTTCAAAATAAAAAAAAGAAAGTTTCAATATCCCAAGTAGTTTTTTGAGATAATGGGTGTTATGTGTTAAGAAGTTGAGTTCAAACTAGCGCCTTTTGACCGTGATTTTACTATACTAGACAGAAAAAGACGTACCTGTATCACTGAGAAATGTGACAACGCTGCAACAGCACAACATAGAATTTTTCTCACTCCGACTTAATAAGATCCCTGAGCGATTCACTTCCACACATGTAAATACCGACCCGAAAGTAAGAGTTGCTAGCACGGTATTAAGTATCGTCACCAAGGTGCGGCGATGTGAACACCTCGCCGTGATGGTGAAATACTCCATTATGTTCTTACTCTCAAACCTGACGATTTTGAAGCATCGCGAATAGAAGAAATATACAGGGTTGTGCACCACATACGACACGGAGTATTGTAGCTAAACGATTAGATTTTTACAAATTGTAAGTTTTGACTTCGTTGAAGGACTATTAGAGTTACGATTTAAAAATATTTTTACAAGATACAGAGTTTGGGACACTCTAATAATAATAAGTAAAAAATATTATAGTTTTATTTTTTTAAATAGAACACCCTGTATGTTCTTCTATTTTTGGATTCTACGATTGAAATAAAGGTAAAATTGATTAAGGAATTAATTGATTAAATTACTTAAACCTTACCGTTTTTCAAATATTTTCAATTTGCAATAATAAAAATTTTACTACCTTATACAGAGTGTCCAAAAATTTATATTAAATAATTACTAGCTTTAAACGGCAATGACTTGTTAAATTTAAATGGAACACCCTATATATTTTACGTGAATCAGATGCACAATGTAATTGTCTATCAAATTGTATTATACCCTTTTTTACCGATCTCTTCAAGTTTTCGTAGAAAATGCATTTTCTTATAATTTAGACCTCATTTATCACTATACCTATGGAATATTGACATTTCAGATTTTTTTATAGCACCATATATGTACAAAATGCACAAGTGGTAAATATTGCAAGCCCAATGACGTACAAAAAAAACGATTTAATTTTCTTTGCAAAAGTGTATACCAATTAAATATACCACCATTATTTCCGACCAAAAACACCAAAAATTAGTTAATTACATACTTTTAAATTGTTTTAATTAATAAAGTATTCTAAATAAATGTGGATTTGGCTCAGAAATCAATATATTAATAAGTTATGAAAATGAACGTCTCTGTTTTTATAAATAAGCATTCGCCAAAAAATGAAATAAAATTTATAAGGTGTAACTTTTACCACACACTGCCTAATACAATATTGCCACAAAACTCTGCTTTTAGTATTTGGGGCAATTATTATTAATCAACGTAACAAAAAATATTTAAACAGTTTTTTTTTTATTTTTTAATTAAATAAGCGAACTATATCAACATTATTAGTATCTGTACCCTTTGAAAATTTGTTACATCTTTAAAAATAAGCTAAAATATCAATATTCCATGGGTATAGTGATAAATGAGGTCTAAATTACAAAAAAATGTAGTTTCTACGAAAACTTGAAGAGACGGGTAAAAAATGGTATAATACAATTTAATAGACAATTACATTGTGCATCTGATTCAAGTAAAATATATAGGGTGTTCCATTTAAGCTAGTAATCATTAAAGCTAGTAATGATTTAATATAAATTTTTGGACACTCTGTATAAGGTAGTAAAATTTTTATTATTGCAACACAATATCTGATCAATGAATGATCTTCAATAAATATTTAGTACTAAAAACTTTGATACCCTTGGAGAAATGAAGCCTTAAAAACTTTACTGCAATTTCATAAAATTGAAAATATTTCAAAAACGGTAAAGTTTAAGTTTGATAAACCTTAATCAAATTGACCTTTATTTCAATCGTAGAATCCAAAAATAGAATAATATACAGGGTGTTCCATTTAAAAAAAATACAACTATAATATTTTTTACCTATTTGGGACACTCTCATTTTTAAATTGTAGCTCTAATAGTGCTTCAACGAACCTAAAACTTACAATTTGTAAAAATCTAATCGTTTAGCTACAATACTCCGTGTCGTATGTGGTGAACAACCCTGTATAATAAACCTACTTATAAAGTTTCTATTTAATTATTACGTGTTATTACTAAATTTATGTACTTACATATTATAAAATTACTGATTCGATAATTTTAAACAAAAATACTTGAACGTTTTGTAGTTAAATTAAATTGTGGATAAGATTTTTATGCGACAATTGACACAGATAATTGTAGTCACAGTTTAATAAAATATGTATAATTTATATACCTTTGTAAAATAATGTACTCCGGCAAATTCCAGTAATGTAGCAATACAATAAAAAAAACTCATAAGCAGGAACCAATCGAGGGCTGTTGCGTAACGAACTTTGGGAAGATCTGTTCTCGAATCGAGACTTATTGTAGAGAGAGTTAGAACCGTAGTAATACCTAAAAAAGGGATATATTATAGTAGTAGGTAGGTATTTGAGATAAAAATTAAAATCTAGTTTGTACTGATAATGGCTTTATTATAGCATTTAAAAAGCTTCAATCAGAATCTCGAAATTAGTGGTTTCAATTAGCGTAGAAGTTTGTTCCTATAATTTCAATGTAACCGCATTCAGAACGTCGAAATTAGTTGTAGTAATTTTCAATTGGTAGAAAAAGTTTTAACTTTAGCTTTAGCTTCATTCAGAACCTCGAAATTAGTGGAATAAATTAGTGGTTTCAATTAGCGTAGAAGTTTATTCTATAATTTCAATGCCGTAACCATTGAGAACGTCGAAATTAGTTGTAGTAATTTTCAATTAGTAGAAAAAGTTTTAACTTTAGCTTCATTCACAATCTTTAAATTAGTGGAGTAAATTAGTGGTTTCTAACAAAGAAATGTGTTCCTTTGATTTCAATGTAAGCATTCAGAACGTCAAAATTAGTCTATAATTTTCATTTAGTGAAAAAAGTTAACAAACCTTTAACTTTTGCGACTAATAATTATACTTCAAAATTTGGGAGTAATATTATTTTAATCTTTTATTATCATTCATCAAGAGAAATTGTGGTTGTAGTAATAATAAAAATGATATAATTAATTTAATTAAGTATTAAAAAATGATGTTTTATAAGCTCTCTCTACGGATACAAGTGTCTACCGCCAAGCTATTGCTAGCTATTCTACCTCGTTAAGAAACACTTTGGAGTATAGGTGAAAATTACTTTAAAGTCCAAGTGGCCGAGAAATTTATACAAAGTTCCCGAAGATACTGCTACTGAATTTATTTTCTATTTTTATTTTATTTATTTAATATTTTTTTACCTAACTATTTAATTGGAGTAAACATATAGAGGAATTTCTCCAATTTCCTCCGGTCCATCAGCAAGCTACGCCTTTGTACATTTGTAGTGCAACAAACGTGACAAATACTTTAAACGTTAAGCAATAATATATATACTAGTATTTTGTTATTATGTTTATTATTATAGCGTTTTAAGGAAATGGTACATCCAGTATCGAGTAAGGAACCGTTAAATCACATTTCAACTGATATAACTTCTAACCATTTTCAATACAGTTTACCATAAGCATAAGCAATAACAATTGCAATGTAAGTAGTTGTGATTGTCACTTTTTATATTTAGAAATGTTTCTAATATAAACCTTTTATTTATCATAAAATTAACATGGACTTTCCTATGTATCTATACAGGGTGCTACAAATTCGAGGTATGAGCATTGATATCTCGGTAACTGTAAAAGATACATGGTTAAATTGACGCAAAGTTGCGCTTTGGGATGTTCATCAAGATGCCATCAAAAAAGTTTTAAAAATGTCAAGGATTGCTGAGTTTTTTGGAAAAAACGGATTTTTTTGAAAATAAATTTTATTTTTTCCTGTATTACTTTTTAGAAAATCAAAAAACTAATTGCAAATTCTCATAGCCACTTTATTAGGGCTATCTTATAGTATTTTTAGATTTTCAAATTAGATGATAATTTGTGAGATACAGGGGCCGACTTAATTTTTTATTTTAGTTTTTGAAAGGACTCGGTCTCCTGTGAATAATAAATTTGTGCAATAGGTAGGGTAGTAACCCTTTCGAACATGTAGAGCATTACAAACTAGTTTGTAGAAGTTGATCAGAGACTACGATTAATATACAGGGTTGTTCACCACATACGACACGGAGTATTGTAGCTAAACGATTAGATTTTCACAAATTGTAAGTTTTGGGTTCGTTGAAGGACTATTAGAGCTACAATTTAAAAATATTTTTACAAGATACAGAGTATCCCAAATGAATAAAAAAATTCGTTGTATTTTTTTAAATGGAACACCAAAAAATGTTGTATTTGTTTAAATGGAACACCCTGTATATTATTACATTTTTAGTTTCCACGATTAATATAAAGGTAAATTTGATTAAGGTTTATTACATTTAAACTTTACCGTTTTTGAATTATTTTCAATTTTGTGAAATTGCAGTAAAAATTTTAAGGTTTCATTTCTCCAAGGGTATCAAAGTTTTTAATACTAAATATTTACTGAAGTTTATTTATTGATCAGTTATTGTGTTGCAATAATAAAAATAATACTACCTCATACAGAGTGTCTAAAAAATTATTTTAAATAATTTCTAGCTTTAAACGCCAATAACTTCTTTAATTTAAATGGAATGCCCTGTATATTTTAGGATAATCAGATGCACAATTTAATTGTCTATCAAATTGTATTACACCATTTTTTACCTATTCCTTCAAGTTTCCGTAGAAAATGCATTTTTTTTATAATTTAGAATCATTTATCAATATACCCATGGAATATTGACGTTTTAGATTGTTTTTAAAGCAACAAATGTACAAAATGTACAGGCTGGTAATATTATCGTTTTTAGCAAAACGATAATATTACTAGCCCATTTGTATGCAAAAAGAAAACTATTTAAATCTCTATAAAAGAGTATACCATTAGTTAAATACAACACCATTATTTCCGCCCAAATACTAATTAATTACATACTTAATTGTGTTCGTTAATAAATTATTCTAAATAAATGTGTATTTGAATCAGAAATCAATATAATAATAAGTTATGAAAATGAACGTCTCTGTTGTTATAAATAAGCATTTATTAAAAAATGAAATATCATTTTTAAGGTGTTACTTTTTACCACACTGCCTAATACACATACAAAACTCTGCTTTTTAGTATTTGGGGCAATTATTATTAATCAACGCAAACAGTCAGTTAATGTAGTTTGAATACTGGAATCATATTAATTGGTCCTCTTCGACAATATTAGTATCAATCGACAATATTAGTATCTGTACTCTTTAAAAAATTCGTACATCTTTAAAAATAATTTAAAATGTCAGTATTCCATGGGTATATTGATAAATAAGTTCTAAATTACAAAAAAATACATTTTCTACGGAAACTTAAAGAGATAGGTAAAAAATGGTGTAATACAATTTGATAGACAATTAAATTGTGCATCTGATTCTCATAAAATATACAGGGTGTTCCATTTAAATTAAACAAGTTATTGCCGTTTAAAGCTAGTAATTATTTAAAATAATATTTTAGACACTCTGTATAAGGTAGTATAATTTTTATTATTGCAGCACAATAACTGATCAATAAATAAACTTCAGTAAATATTTAGTATTAAAAACTTTGATACCCTTGGAGAAATAAAGCCTAAAGATTAAAGTGCGGTAAACCTTAATCAAATTTACCTTTATTTTAATCGTAGAAACTAAAAATGTAATAATATACAGGGTGTTCCATTTAAAAAATACAACTTTGATGTTTTTTATTTATTAGGGACACTCTGTATCTTGTAAAAATATTTTTAAATTGTAGCTCTAATAGTCCTTTAACGAAGCCAAAACTTACAATTTGTAAAAATATAATTGCTTAGCTACAATACTCCGTGTCGTATGTGGTGAACAACCCTGTATAATAATGCATATTATTGGATCGTACAATAAAATTTCAAATTCATAATAAAAAAAAGTTGAAAATAAGATCTTTAAATTGCTGACCTGGTTATTATTTATTTGAATCTTTCAATTGGCTCTATTTTTCTTATTCAATGTTAATTAGCGCCGATCAATATTGTTGCGATGAATATAATCAGATTAAATAATTTAAAAAGAACCAGATTAGGACTTCAAATTATTTTAAATAATAATTAAATAGTTTTGTTGTTGTTAAAGTACCAAAAACAAAAAAAGTGTGGCATATCATTGTACTCAGGAGAGCGAGTTCTTTCAAAAACTGAAATAAAAAATGCAGGTCCGTATTTAAAAAAATTAAGTTGGCCTCTGTATCTCACAAATTATCAGCTAATTTGAAAATCTAAAAATACTATCAGACAGCCCTAATAAAGTAGCTATGAGAATGTGCAATTAGTTTTTTGATTTTCTAAAAAGTAACGTAAGGAAAAAATAAAATTGATTTTCAAAAAATCCGTTTCTTTCCAAAAATCTCAGCAATCCTTGAAATTTTCAAAACTTTTTTGATGGCATCTTGGTAAATATCCCAAAGGCGCAAGTTTGACCCAATTTAACCATCTTTGTATCTATTAGGGTATCCGAGATACCAATGCTCGTACCTCGAATTTGTAGCACTCTGTATAACATTGGATCAAGACACACGTAGTAACAATAATAAAAATGTATATAACACAATTATAATACAAATCGTGTTATTGTACCTAAGCCAACTCTGTCGCTGGTAGCCTCTCTGTGTATCCAAAATGATACCCAAGAAAGTACGACGATAAGAATGCATGGAACGTAGATCTGAATTAAAAAGTATCCAGTATGACGCTGTAAATTAAATGAAACTTCTAGCACGGAAAATTCTCCTAAAAATTATAAAATATTAGTTACTTTATGCAGCTGATTCATTGAATGCGAATTAGTACAAAAAAGTGTTCGTACAAAATCATACGAATCTACTCTTATAAATTTATAAGGCCAGTGTGGTAACACTGGACGCGTTTTTTACCAAATTATCGAATTGAAACTTCACATTCGTAATGGAGCATGAAGGCTGTCAATATTTTTTATTTAAAGAAGTATTAGCACATTTGCTCATTAAAAATAATCATCAACTCATTAGTTGGGGATTATATTTTGTGTAGAATATATGAATGTTAAAAGGAGAATTGAAAACAAAAATTGATATTACTCATAACAATGTCGATTCGAGAAAAATCAAAGTTTTTCCTTGATTTATGTAAGAAGAAGTCGGATTGTCACGAGGTTTCTAACAGGACACTGTCTCCTCAATGAACAGCTCAGTAGATTGAAGCTGAGAAACAACTGCGAATGCAGATTTTAATGACATAATATTATTATGATGATATGTCCCTGTACAGTGTGTCCCATTTTGGTTGAAATCATAGGGTATCTCCGTTATTAGTGAAGATAGAAGCATACGGTTTGCACAAACCTGTCCCACTTTTTCGTCAAACGGAAGATGCTGCAAACAAAATTTTCATAGCCCTCTTAGTTTCTGAGCTACAAGGTCTTTTCGAAAATTTTGCAATTTGGGACACCCCCTGTATCTCTGTTATTGTTAAAGGTATCGAGAAGGCGAAAACTGCTTATTGTAGAACTTTTTACGTGGAATACAGTGGCGTAGTCTGTTTTTCTACCAAAAAAATATTTTTGAAAATATGAACTAAAGTTATGTTTTTTCAAATGGAACACCCTGTATATTTATAAATCATATGATCTGTCTTGCTATGAGCTTCTCAAAAATATATATCACTCTATATTTATTTTTACTATTTACTGCAATATTTAAAATATATCATTTTCTTATTAGTAGGCCGTGATAAACAACAAAAAATCAAAATGGTATTTACTAAAATAGTCATACACATATTAAAGTTAATTTGGGATTGATATATTTTACTTTTGAAATAACTGTTACCACTGAAACTGTGAATATATCTTTCTTTTTATTTATAACGGAATGGGTTTGCAAATATCTAAAAGCTTGAATTATTAAAGCATTTTCAGGTGTTCGACATTGTTGTAGGTTGTAGTGGCCACGATATATTTCGTATTTCAAAAATCCCCAAAATCAGAAATCGAGAACGGCGAAATCCGGGAATCGAGGAGGCTATCAATATGTGTTCATTGGTTCCAATTTATTGATTTGAAAAATAATAATTTAACAGTATTCTAATATTTTCATAGTTACGAGGGGGAATGTTCCTCATCTTGCTGAAAGTATATTTCACGTAAATTAGCTAAAGGAATATCTAAAATTTCCGATACGATAGATTATTCGTACGTATACACGTATTCCAAGATTTACAAATAGCGGTAGGGGGTTAAGTTTCCCTAATATATAGAGAATTTATTAGCGGCTCCCAAAATAAAACAAGAGACAGATAGCAGTATACTTTTAATAATTCTTTAGTTTCTTTTATTATCAATCATGGCCTACTAATAAATATGATCTCTTATTAAAAACTTTTAAATATTGCAGTAAATAGTGAAAAAAAATATAGAGTGATATATATTTTTGAGAAGCTTATGGCAAGAGAGATCATACGATTTATAAATATACAGGGTGTTCCATTTAAAAAAAAAACATAACTTTAGTTCATATTTTCAAAAATATTTTTTTGGTAGAAAACCAGACTACACCACTCTATTCTACGTAAACAGTTCTAGAATAAACGGTTTTCACCTTCTCGATAGCTTTAACAATAACAGAGATACAGGGGGTGTCCCAAATTGCAAAACTTTCAAAATGACCCTGTAGCTCGGAAACGAAGAGGGCTATGAAAATTTTGTTTACGGCATCTTCCGTTTGACAAAAAAGTGAGACACGTTTGAGCAAAGCGCACCCTTCTATCTTCACTAATAACGGAGATACCGTATGATTTCAACCAAAATGGGACACCCTGTACATACATGTCAAAGTAAGCTTTTGTTTTCTTCTGACGCCTTCATATGAATTTGTAAGCTTTTGTATGAACACATTTTAGTACAAACAAATTGAATCCAACGTATCGAACGTGGCATCTAATTGGATTTTATATGATTAATTTGGAATAAATTTTTGTATGTTAAAGTAGAAACTATTTATTAGAGTGATATTACAAAATAATAGATCTTCCTATAATAATTATTATTTTTTCAATATGTCCAAAGGAATCTGGCTTTCGGATGTTCAGTAATCGAGTCTTTGTATATGTTCCGGCTAAAATGGATGCTTGGCTAATTTTCAAACTAGCCCGCTATTTTGCAAACATACCTCACAACCACCACCACAAACTAACACCTAATCCACACTGATTTTTTGCAAAATAGCTTGCCAATTTGAAAACAAGCCAAGTATCCATTTTAGCCGTAGCATATATACAGGGTGGTGCACCTCATTCGCATCGGTTGATTATACGAAAACGAAAAGATGTACAAACAAAATATTTTATGGGTATATGTGGGGAGGTAATGTGCACAATTTAAAATTATTTTGAAATGTACAGGATGTTTCAGAACTAAGATCCATACCAAAGATATATTTTTTCTTATGGAACACCCGGTATTTTATTTCATTTTTGGATTCTTGGGCCCAAAAAAAAGGTATTTATTATAAGGGTTAAATATGTTTAAAATCTTTGGTTTTTGAGATATTTAAATTTGCATGCTACAGTAGAATAGATTATTAACACTCTGTACATTACTTTTCAGAATTAGTTCTTGTGCTGAGTTTAAAGGTAGAGAAATCAACTTTACAGAAAAATGTTATTCCTTCCTTAAATGTATACAGGGGTATCAAAAATTGCTGGTCTATTTTAAATATTTATTTTACATAAAAACTTCGTTATTTATAAAATGCGACACTATGTATTTTTTTAAATAAGTCGAAGCATATTTAAATGCTCTTTCAAACTATATTAGGGTTTCCTATACCTATCTGGCTCAGATTTTGAATAAAAAGCGATTTTTCAGTAAAATTGTAATCAAGATGGCTAGTGTTGTCAGGGCAAGTTTCTAGTGACAGTTAGTAGCTATTTTCAAAATCGAAATTAGTTTATGGATTTATTTAAATTTATACCAATTTACTTTTATTTACTTTACCTACAATAGTTTAATACATAATATTTATTAAATATGTGTATATTATTCTATCAAAAAAAAAACGAAGAAGTAGTTCTTTGAATTATTTTAGGATGACTTGTAGATATATGGATTTTCTATAAAATAGCCATTTATGGCAAATACATTTTATTCATTTCCAACGACAGGTTTCTGCCTAATAGGTTTTTTATAAACCACACTACTAGCTCTGCGAAATAGGACAAGAAGTTTTTCAAAGAAACGCTTATCAGGAAGATTCCTATTTGGATATCTTTGAGCATAAGCCCTGGAGCACAAGAAGCAATTTTTCTCACAAAATAATATCACTAGTTACATATCTATTCGTTCCGCCAGCAGATACTGCTTTATTTTTCTTGATAAAATAACGAATACTTACTTATTAAACTATTATAGGTAAATTTAAGTAAACTGTTATAAATTATAAATAATAATGCCCATAAACTAATGTCGACTTTTGAAATAGTTACTAACCGTCACTAGAAAATTGCCATTGCGACATCAGCCATCTTGATTGCAATTTTATTTAAAAATCGCTATTTATTCGAAATCTGAGCTAGATAGGTATAGGAAACCCTAATATTGTTTGAAAGAGCATTTAAATCTGCTTCGATTTATTTAAAAAAATACAGGGTGTTGCATTTGAAATAATGAAGTTTTTATATAAAATATATCCTTAAAATAGATCAGCAACTTTTGATAACCCTGTATAAATTTAAGGAATCAGTACCATTTTTCAGTAAGGTTTATTTCTCTACCTTTAAACTCAGCATTAGAATTAATTCTCAAAAGTAATGTACAGGGTGTTAATAGTCTATTCTATTGTAGCATGCAAATTTAAATATCTGAAAAACTAAAAATTTTAAACATATTTAATCCTTATAATAAAGGCCTTTTTTTGGGCCCAAGAATACAAAAATGAAAAAAAAAATAACTTTGGTATGGATCTTAGTTCTGAAACACTCTGTGTATTTCAAAATAATTTTAAATTGTGCACCTTGTCTCCCCACATATACCCATAAAATATTTTGTTTCTACATCTTGCCGTTTTCGTATAATCAATCGAGGCGAATGAGGTGCGCCACCCTGTATAGTATAGATACTGTTTTAAATACTTTATGATATACTGTAGGATAAAAAAGCAATGTCGATTAATGACATAATATTTTATAATTACAGTGGCGTGCATAAAATTTAGTCAAAAAAACTGAAACTGGCGTTGTTCCCCCAGACAAAAAGTCATAAAATCTTTTTTTTAATATGATTTTTCATATAATAATTCAGTATTCGCAAAAAATAAAAATAAAGGCGTTCCATATGATCTTCGCTAAATCAGATTGTTTACTTTATATTGTCTCTAATGGGACATTAAAAGTTGCGCCTTTGCGAATTTTCCACGTACTCTTACAGGCCGCAATGACTGGAGGCCAATGTGTTAGAAAGAGATAGTTATATGAGATAGTCTCTCATAAGGAAGTGTAGCGTGGTTTAATTTCGACACAGTGATGCCAAATCTGAAAAAATTTCCTCTAATTTTGAGTTAAAAATAATTGTATAGGTCGAGTCTTAATTAAGTGCGCATATTTTCAGGACTGGTAGGTCTCGATAAAAGAAACATGTTTCCTTTTTACCGTTTTTCAAATAAGTCCAAAATAGCCGAGGTATTTTACGTTGGAAATTAAAATCATATATTAACATATCAAATATACAGGGTGTTTCAAAAAACATCTCCCCCGGAGAGAGATTCCTCTCATAAAAATAAAATTTATTTCATTCGAATGAAAATACAGATTCGAATAAAAATTATTTCATAATTAATTATTTTAAATACTATTATTTTTTGCGAGAATTTGCTGTAGTTAGCACTATTCACCTCAGTGTTATAAATTTAAGTAAAGTTTAGTAATAAATTGCATTAAATAAATATTATATTATTTTATTTTAATTTCGTTACCTACACACTTTCGGCCTACACAATTTTGCTAATAAAAGGAAAAAAGTCAATGCCACACATGTTTTTTTTTTAAAAAAATATTCCAGTGATAACCCATATGCACGTCCCTGGTGAATCAGTCGACATTTTTTTGAATTAAAATATGTTAGTTATGGGCAAAACTGTTATTTTTAGATAACAGTTGAAACTGTTATAGTTATTTATAAAAAAACAGCTTAAAATAACAGCTTAAAAATAACAGGTTTCTTTATTTTACTGCTAAATATCTGAAAGAGTATGAAGCGGTCACCGCCAGGCGTATTAACGCAGTTGCAAGTTGCAACAATGACGTGCTCGGTGGTAGTATTTCCAGGGTGTCAAAACATTTCTAAATATCGATTGTTATCTAAAATACCTCTCTAAAAACGGTGGTTGTTTACAAATAAGCGCTGTTTACAAATTGCGATATAAAAAAGCCAAAATTCCGCCACTCGTCTATACCTATACATTCCGATCACCTACGCCCTGCCCCTCGATCCGCGTAGATCCTGAATTGCGTAGCAGTGTACAGGGTGCATCTCACTCGACGGGCGAGAAGCTCTTAGTTATGATTTTACCATTTGCGGTCAAAAAATAGCAATATAAGAAAATGTGTAGTATATTCTTCATAAGTAAACCAACTACACACTAGAGTTCAAATTAATTTTACACTTAAACTAGCGTGTACCCGCGACTTCGTTCGCGTCGAATTAATGATTTCTAATGGTGATGATACAGCAAAACAAGAATTTCCATTAACATACAAACTGGATAAAATTTTCTCACATTTGCCAAAAATTAGCTTTAAACGTCGAGCAGGTTAAGCAGAATCGTGGTTAATCAATTACTCAACTTTTTGAAACACCCTGTATGATTTTTTAAAAAATTTCAAAATATGTAAAAAAACCAAATAAATTATGCATGTCCAGGCATTTTTCCGAAAGACTAACCGTTTTTTAAATAACAAATATTGTAATATTTGAGGGGCGTTTTCACCCTGTTGGAATTTGAGATTCGAGAAACCCCTCCTTATCGAACCTCAACCCCACAGTCAATCCGCCAAAAATCAGCTTTAAACGTCAAGCAGTTTAAGCAGAATCGTGATTACTCAATGGTCATATTTTATGAAACACCCTGTTGTATATTTTTAAAAAATCTTAAAATATGTAAAACAACATAATAAAATATACGTGTTTTAAGAGTTTTTTCCGAAAAACTCACCGGTTTTTAAATAAAAAAAATTCTAATATTTGAGGGTAGTTTCACCCCCTTAGAATTCGAGTTTCGAAAAATCCCTTCTTATCGAACCTCTACACCCTAAAGTCAATCCTTTTTCCAAAAATCAGCTTTTTACGTCAAGGGCTTTAAGCAGGATCGTGATTAATCAATGACCAGATTTTTCATTTCAACATTTTTAAAAAATCTTAAAATATTATTCTGAAAATTTTTCAGAATAAATAAATACCAAAATATTGAAACTTAATAAGTAAGTATTGAAATATACAGCGCCATAATATCTCGACCTCCGCCCGTTATGCTCATAACAGGTTGAAAAACAATGTATCTAAAACAACTGATGCGTTATTCTCCATCCTGTTTCGAACCTCCATCGACAATCGATTGATGCAGCAGCGTTCCTTTCCCACTCCGATTATCTCGACCGCCGCCCTGTTATGCTGGTAACAGGTTGAAAAACAACGTATCTAAAATGACTGCTTCTCCAACCCGTTGCGAGCCTCCATCGATAATCGACCGATGCAGCAGCGTTCCTTTCCCACTCCTGTTATCTCGACCGCCAGGCGTTATGCCCGCAACTGTTTCAAAAAACCTGCTTCTTTTATATCCTATTAGTTTTAAGGTGTTGCAAGCCCAATACGACCGTCGACGGTATCGACTGAAGCAGCTACGTTCGCCATAGAGCATTCCCCACTCCGTTGTCCGTTGTCTCGCCGCCTGTATCAATAGTTGAGGAAATATGTTTTCCATCCATACTAGTTGTTTTTTGGAATTGCTTCGAGCAGCATAGAATTTCGTGGCGGTGCAGAGAGCCGACTTCGTTTTTCGTTTCAGGAGCGGCCGATCTCTACGTGTCGTTATTTTATATCTGTTATTCTTTAGAAGTAGTAACGGTTACGTTATGTTATTTATAAATAATTGTTATAAAATAACAGATAGTTAAATAACAACCCATCGCTAAAATATGTAGTGGAGCGGACAATAGAAAAATACGCGCCTGTATGCGGGGCCACTTCCATTTACTTCAATGCATTTAAACGCTTTGTGGTTCTCTCCGCTCTACGCTACGCTAGGTTGTACGCCTCATACCTAATATTATACCTAATACGCTTAACTACAAAACAAAGCAGAGTCGGACCCATGTTGATATGAAAAATAAATCTTATTTTTTCTTGAGGAATTTCCCCAATAGGGATGGCACATGTTTTCTGAAACACATACCAAACAACGAAAAAGAAATTATATTACTATAGAAACGCGTTTTGATTTTTAGAACTTCAGAAAAAATTCAACTAAATTTTCATGTTTTGTTAATTTTCTCTATATCGGTATGAAAATTTGGAAAGGTATAAACGGAATTAACCATTTTACACCAAGCAAATTTTTTTACGAAGAATGTATTTTTCTCAAAAAGTCAACAATAAAAAGTTTTTCCTTTTGTAAAGACAATCTGGGGACATAACATACTGTAGATACAGTAATTTCAAGAAATAAAAAATTAAAGCTAGGGCTTTTTTATGTAAAAGAGGTGCTCTTCATTTAGTTCGAAACGGTGACCGGTTTTCTAGATATTTGCGTTTAAAGGTTCCGATACATATATTTTAGTATTAGGGCGAAATCAGGAGATTGATTTATTTAAAATTTCTTTACATTTTATCATTTCGCTAATACTAAAATCGATGCATTGTAATAATCTTTAAACACAAATATCTTGAAAACCGTTCACCGTTTCGAATTAAACTAACAGCACCTTTTTTACCTAAAAAAGTTCTAGCTTTTGAAAATACTGTATCCACAAGGATAAAAGAAGTACCACCAGTAGTTCTTTGGAAAATGGAAAGTACCCTTTCAGTGCTGTTACGGAATTTGACACTATCGTCATTCGCTTTGGCATTAAAATGTGCGTATAATTTTCAAATTTCAATAAAAATGGTTTACCAATGTTCTTGAAAATAAACAAAATAAATTATTCTTATTTAACCTTTCTAGGGCTGTAAATTCTTCGGATAGTATTTTAGGGCCTATGTTCATAAACACTCTTTGTTTTATTTTTATCTGAAGAATCACCCACCAACGTTAGAAACACTGTTTTTTGACACCCTGTATATTTTGCTTAAATTTTGAGAACCATTGGATTTTTTCCGTGTTTTAGTTTCTATAAATTTAATTTACTATCTATGTTGTCATATTATCAAGCTATTACCGTTTTTTAAATACAAAAAAACTCATAACGTGTTATTGGGATCGAAATATAAAATCCCTCGTACTACCTCTAAAAATAGGTCCACTTCTTTAAGACTCACCCTGTATTGATTACTTATACTACTTATTTTAATATTTTGCCAATTTTTGCCTACCCTGATTTGATTTCCAGTGCACGCCACTGTACAAATTTACTCACAAATTATCAACAATCGGCATTTCAAGGCCATTTTGACATCGTTTCATTTTCGATCATGCGGTATCATAACTAAGTTTAAAGCTTGATTTTCATGCATCCGTTTATACGATGGTCCGAGGGTCCTCTGATTGGTCATAGCGTTTTCGCGCCACTTTTCATCCGTAAATATTTTTCTTCAGCCCATTTTTCATTCAACGGACCCGTTTATACGATAACGGACGTTTTGACACTTTTTTGACAAATTTAATCTAATCTTAATAAAAAAATATAAGTAAAATAGCAAAATCGTTATGGAAACGAAAATATAAAATGACACCAACGTACAGGGTGGACCATTTTGGTTGTTTCAAATCTAGGAAATCGTAAGAAATATTCAAATTTTGATACTGCAGTCTCGGGTTCTTTTTTTGAAAAAATCACAATGCCGCAAACGGATCGTGGCTATCTTGATCGGTTTCGAAGCTACAGGGGGATTCTCAAATTTTGTACTTTTTGAAGACGTTCGATAGTTTGTTTATTTCAGCATCTACGCAAAAATGAATTATACATTCTAAAGGCAATTTGCAGTGGCGTAGTCAGACTTTTTTCTAAAAAAATATTTTTTAGATATTAACTATACTTCTGTTTTTTTTTAAATAGAACCCCCTGTATATTTTTAAATTTCCTGATTCAGCTTGACATGGGCTTTTCGAAAATACATAACACTCATATTTATTTTCATTATTAACCTCAACATTTCAAATTTTTCATAAAATATCTAGTTAGTAGTAGGCCGCGCCGAGTAACAAAGTAAACGGTTGATGGATGCGTGACATTTCATTTCAACAGATTGAAGTGTGTGTATTTTAAATAATAAAAAAGTGAGTAAATTTGAAAATTTTGAGAAATATAATATGTTAGAATTTAGAATGTTATATTGAGTCTAACAAACATAAGCAAATGGCAGCTGATTTATATTTTGAGCAGTATTTTGAGCGCCAGCAACCAAACTCAGCCATTTTTAAAAGTTCAGAAAATAGTTTAATCCTAGCTACCTAAGTCACCTGATATCACTCCCTTAGACTTCTCTCTCTGGGGCTTTCTGAAAAATGAAATTTATCGAAATGCAAATAGAACATTAGAAGAGTAGAAGAGTTACAAGATAGTTTTGTTGTGGCTTTGCAAAGTGTAACCAACATACACATTCGAAATGCTGTTAGCGGCGGTGTGCAGAGACGGTGCCAACTCTGTCTAGATAATAATGGGCAGTAGTGTGAACATTTAATGTAGTCTTTGTGTTTTTATTTTTTATATTAACTGAGAAGCCCGATTGAAGTAACCTGTTGAGTTTGTATTAAAATATGTTCTTTTGTTTCCGTCACACTTATTTTTTATTTGCTTCGTATTTTTTTCTTCTTCGAATTTATTTAATTGCTAATACATGGATTAATTTGAAAGTAGATATTCGCTTGTTTCCTTTAATACTCGGCATGACCTACCAAGAGGAAAGTCGATATCTTTAAATAAATTGTAATTTTAAAGTTAAGAGTGAAAATAAATAATTATATAGTGTTATATATTTTCGAGAAACCCATGCCAAACTGAATCAGGAAATTTAAAAATATACAGGGGGTGTATTAAAAAAAACATAAGTATAAGTTAATATCTAAAAAACAATTTTTTCCAAAAAAAGTCTGACTACGCCACTGCATTCTACACAGGAAAGTGCCTTAGAATGTTTAATTTATTTTTGCGTAGTTGTTGAGATAAACAAACTATCGAACATCTCCAAAAAGTACAAAATTTGAGAATCCCCCTGTAGCTTCGAAACCGATCAAGATAACCACGATCCGTTTGCGCCATTGTGAGTTTTTCAAAAAAAGAACCGAGACTGCAGTATCAAAATTTGAATATTTCTCACGGTTTCCTAGATACCCTATAGAAACAACCAAATTGGTCCACCCTGTACATCCGATCAACGGAGGCATGAAAATGCAATAAATTTAAAAACTGCGATATTTTCTAACCAATCAAAGTCTTTAAATTCTACCAATAAAATTAATATCGTATCAACGTATCGTCGGACAACGGATGCATGAAAATCAAGCTTAAATCCAAATTATAATGTTAGTCGGTGTTAGGTTAGGTTAGGCTAACTTTTTTCAAAATTATATTATTTAGAATTATATTACCTTCTCGTCTTGTTAAATTAAAACTTCTTGATGGATAACTAATTAAATCAAATTGTGACAATGTCATTCCTGCCACAAAATTTACACTTTCCTCGTTTTGCCATTGATATACTAAATCTTTTGACGTATATGCGTCTAGAAATAAAATATTATTGAACGAAAAAAGTTTTAGCATTTCTTTCTATTTCTGGTAAAAATATAATTATTTCTTTTTACTTACAACTTCCTAAGATAAGCGGACAGGATTGTCTGTCCATTGGAAAAGTTTTCAGTTCCATTGGACATTTCGCTTTAATCGTTAGCCTGGAAAAAGAAGTAAATATTTTTATTTTAACCACTACAATCTTTAAATGACACATTATTAAACATTTAGATGTTTTTAGGAAATAATTTTTATAGAAAATGTTTGGTTAATTCTCACTTTGCTTAAATTTACAACTGCTAACTAACTAAAATACATAAATATAGTCCCAAATGGGCATTTGGGGTTAGAACCTTTAGTGTTGCAATATCAAAATAAAATACTAATTCACCACAATACACGAAAACATTTTACTTTTAAAAACTGGACGTGCGTTTTGCTAGCATAATCAGCAGATGATGGTTAGAATCAGTGTTTTATTTTGCCAGTGTACTCAGTAGTAATGGGCATTACGATTCTTTTTAGTGAATCGAATCATGCGATTCAATTTCTCATAATGAATCGACTCTTATGATTCATTCATTTGAACAAACTACAAACACATTTTGCGTATCACAGTATTTTTTTTTTGAAGTGAAATTTCCTTACGCGCGATGGGAGTAAAAATATAAGGCCGTGACACACGAGCTAGCATTACGCGAAGCGTCACGCCAAGGTCGCCGAGCGTCACATAAATGGTAACGATCTTGGAGCCTCGCGTCGTAACTCTGGTCCTATGTGAGCTAGGGAGCTAAAACTCGGAATGTAAATGGGGTCCTTCGAGACATCTCATATCAAAAAACTCCCAGACACCAATTTTCATCCAAATATTTAAGTTACTTCATAAATTATTTGCAAAAATCGAAATAAAAATGAAACTTCTACACCCTGTATCTCCAAAATTAAGAATTTTAGAACATACAATTTATACGAACTTTTTAACTTATTTTTATCTGTAGAATATGCTGCCGAAGTTTCCGGAATACAGTTCGGGCCATCCTGTGTTTTATTTCCTAAGCTTTGTAAATGCTGTCCTGAGTGACTATTTACTATTATCATTAAATTTTCATTATTCTTATATCTATTCTATTTTTTATAGTATAATTATACAAGGTGGCGCACCTTATTCGCCTCGGTTGATTATACGAAAATATATTTTAGGGGTATATGTGGGTAGACAATGTGCACAATTTAAAATTATTTTGAAATATACAGGTTGTTTTAGAACTAAGTTTCATACCAAAGTTATATTTTTTCTTATGAAACACCCGGTATTTTATTTCATTTTTGGATTCTTGGACCCAAAAAAGGCATTTATTATAAAGGTTAAATATGTTTAAAATCTTTAGTTTTTGAGATATTTAAAGGTATTTAAATTTGCATGCTACAATAGAATATATTATTAACACCCTGTACATTATTTTTTAGAATTAATACTTATGCTGCGTTTAAAGGTAGAGAAATAAACTTTACTGAAAAATGGTATTGGTTCCTTAAATTTATACAGGGATATCAAAAGTTGCCGATCTATTTGAAGGATATATTTTATATAAAAACTTTGTTATTTTAAATATAACACCCTGTATTTTTTTAAATAAATCGAAGCAGATTCAAATGCTCTTTCAAACTATATTAGGGTTTCCTATACCTATCTAGCTCAGATTTTGAATGAAAACCGATTTTTAAATAAAATTGTAATCAATATGGCTGGTGTCGCCATGGCAATTTTCTAGTGACAGTTAGTAACTATTTTCAAAGTCGACATTAGTTTATGGACATTATTATTTATAATTTATAACAGTTTCCTTAAATTTATCTACAATAGTTTAATAAGTAAGTATTCATTATTTTATTAAAAAAAACAGTATCTGCTGGCGGAACGAATAGATATGTTACTAGTGATATTATTTCGTGAGGAAAATTGCTTCGTGGCCTCAAGGGCATATGCTCAAAGATATCCAAATAAGAATTTTCCTAATAACAGTTTCTTTGAAAAACTTCTTGTCCTATTTCGCCTTGTAGTGTGGTTTATAAAAAACCTATTAGGCAGAAACCTGTCCTTGGAAGTGAAGAAAAAGAATTTGCCGTAATTGGCTCTTTTATAGAAAATCCATGGATCTACAAGTCATCGTAAAATAATTCGAAGACTACTTCTTCGTTTTTCTTGATAGAATAATAAACACATATTTAATAAATATTATTTATTAAACTATTGTAGGTAAATTATATAAAAGTAAACTGGTATAAATTTAAAGTCCATAAACTAATTTCGATTTTGAAAATAGCTACAAGTCACTAAAAACTTACCATGACAACACTAGCCATCTTGATTACAATTTTATTGTAATCAAATTTTTTTATTAAAAATCTGAGCAAGATAGGTATAGGAAACCCTAATATAGTTTGAAAGAGCATTTAAATCTGCTTCGACTTATTTAAAAAAATACATAGTGTTGCATTTGAAATAACGAAGTTTTTATGTAAAATAAATATTTAAAATAGACCAGCAATTTTTGATACCCCTGTATACATTTAAGGAAGGAATAACATTTTTCTGTAAAGTTTATTTCTCTACCTTTAAATTCAGCACAAGAACTAATTCTGAAACGTTATGTACAGGGTGTTAATAATCTATTCTATTGTAGCATGCAAATTTAAATATCTTTCAATATCTCAAAAACCAAAGATTTTAAACATATTTAACCCTTATAATAAATACTTTTTTTTTGGGCCCAAGAATCCAAAAATGAAATAAAATACCGGATCTCTGCATAAGAAAAAATATAACTTTGGTATGGATCTTAGTTCTGAAACACCCTGTACATTTCAAAATAATTTTAAATTGTGCACATTGCCTTCCCACATATACCCATAAAATATTTTGTTTCTACATCTTTCCGTTTTCGTATAATCAACCGAGGCGAATGAGTTGCGCCACCCTGTATATATTTACCTCATAGAATATAAGATATCTCCATCTTGACTGATTCTTAATAATTTATTAGGTACAGTTATGGTATGAACATAGGAGTTTTTCCCATTGTAAAAGTACGTATCGGGTCTCCAAATTCTTTCCAACATCTTGATAGACAAAGATAATGAATTTATCGGTCCTACAAAGGATAATCTCTGATCTCGCCAATATTGTCTAAAGTAACAGTCCATGGAATATTCCTGCAATTGAAATATTATACAAATGAAGAAATCGAATAAATAATATAATGTATTATACTATAAATACAGTGCTTTTATTTTAATTGTGAACATACAGTTTACAGTACCTATAGTATACAAAATATAGTATAGGAAAAGTATTGTTGCGGACCCGTGTGAACTCGACCTAACCTAACTATATGTCCCGCCCTCAGATGACCTTAACATCGCATTAAAGAATAGACACCGTAATGATTCATTCGTTCGAGAAGAATCGAGTCCCACTGGAATGGACTAGTACATACGAGAACATTCGAAAACCTTCTCTACGCATCTAACGATCTATGGACTATTCTAGAGTTCTTTACCTGTCGGTATAAAAGCCGGCGGCTGTGGCCTACAGGGGGCAGTTATAAATATACCAGTGCAGTTGACGCGCGAAAATTCAAAATAAATTCTTAGTTATAAATCGTTTGTAAATAGTTCTATAAGTCTGTTATCGTTATTGTTTTTGTTAATTAGTGTTAAATAAATAGTGTTTAAATAAATTGTGACTTTCTATCCACACGGAACCGACGAAAAACGTAACAATTGGTGTCAAGTGTGGCGTGTGTGAGTGATAGACTAGAAAAAAAAATAAATAAGACTGACAATGACTTCGAAAAAATTGTTGAAAGACTTGAAAGTGTCCGAACTGAAATGCATATTGGAAGAGAGAGAGTGCGAGACAAATGGAAAGAAAAGCATTTTGCAAGCTAGACTGAGAGACGTTTTGGTGGAGGAAGGTGAGGATCCTGACACATTTTACTTCGAGCTGGAAGGTGACCTTGACTCGTCATTGAAAAATTTACAAGACAATTTAAACGACAATTTGAATAGTTTAAATAGTAAAACAATTGACTTGGAAGTTAATTTAGAAGAGAAAATCAGTGATAAAATTAATATTTTGGAAGATAACATCGCAGAAAATTCTAAAGACATACAGGCCAGCTTTAATAATAAAATAATTAATTTAGAAGAAAAGATAACAGAAATTATAGAGAATTCTACGGAACTACAAGACAAAATAACACATATTGAGGATGATGTAAACCGAAAAATCGAAATTTTAAAAGAAAAAATAGCGAAGTCAAATTCACCAAAATGTCAAGAAACATCGGAGGGACCGAAACTAGTCGAAAATAGGTATACCTCAAAGTCAGTTATTAAGCCTCCACAGTTTGACGAAAAAACCGCTTGGGCCAATTATTTTTGCCAGTTTGAAGCCGCTGCGAGAGCAAACGGCTGGACAATCGCTGAAAAAGCTACCGCTTTGACTATCGCACTGCGGGGAGATGCGACTGATATCCTGCAGACACTGTCACCATCGGAACAGAGAGATTATCAGCAATTGGTACGACATTTAGAAATGAGGTACGGCCAAGCTCATTTGGAACATGTCTATCATTCCCAACTAAAAAATCGCATTCAAAAGGCAAATGAGTCTCTGCAGGAGTTTGAAGCCGACGTGGCCCGCCTCGTTCGCCTTGCGTACCCTGCTACGCCCGAGAATGTTATGGAGCGGTTGGCAGTACAGGCATTCTCCGACGGCTTACGTGACAACGAGACAAGACAAGCACTTCTCCTAGCCCACCCAACGCACTTGGTGGATGCTTTAGCACGTGCCCTAGAATTCGAGGCCGCGAAACAAAGTTCTCGGTCTTTAGGAAGAGTACGGGCCATCGACGAATGTTCCGACGAATCCGTGGAAGGGATTGTTCGGAAAGTAATGGACCAGTACATGGGCAAGAAGGGACTGATTCATTGCTGGAACTGCGGACAGGTAGGACACGTGCGAAGCCGTTGTAAGGAGAAGAACGAAGAACCGGCTTCGTCGAGGTCGGAAAACTACTAAGGGTCGAAATGAAGGGGCACACGTCGACCTGTACCCAACATGCCCCAACGAAAACTGCTCGAGTCGCCTCGCTACAACACAAATTCAACAGCATGTTTGTGGATGGTTTTGTTGATGGAGAGTTCCGGACTATGCTGTTGGATACAGGAGCGACGAAAACTATTATCAGACCGGACATTCTTAAAACATCGAAGAAGGTTAAAACAACACAATGGCGACTACGTACTGCTACGGGGGGCTCTGCTGCTGTCCATGGAGAAGTAAACCTTAATTTTGTTATTGGGAGCACCAGTTTTGAACATCCAGTGGTAGTAGCAGATATCGAAGATGAACTTATTCTCGGAATGGACATCATGACCACTAGAGGTTTTGAGCTAAACCTCAAACAAGGAATTTTGAAAATAAATGAAGAAGAAGTGGTTCTGCATCGAAAATGTGAGGAGACGCTTCGCGTGGTGGTAGCAGAAGATGTTTCGATCCCTGAGCGCTGTGAGATATTTTTGGATGGTTGCCTAGAAGGTAAAATGAATAATGGGAGTATTATTCTGTTGGAGCCAAGGAACCATGACAGCGAAATAGGACGAGGGATCGCTGTTGGAAAAGCCCTGCTACGAGCGAAGAAAACTGTACCGGTGAGAGTAATGAACACGAATTATTATTCTGTATCCTTGAAGAAGGGAACCCTCTTAGGGTACTGTTGTTCGGTCTCCTCAGTCGTTCGAAGCGTGGAAGCCTCCAAAGTTTCGACTTCAAAAATTCCGGACAAAATGGTGAAGGAGTTAGTAAACGTTAAAGGATTATCTCCCGAAAATAGAAGAAAATTGAGAAACCTGATAATCAAGTATCAAGATGTGTTTGATAAAGGAGAAGCAGGACAGAGAGGTCGTACCAATTTAGTACAACACAAAATTGATACCGGAGATGCACGACCAATCAAACAAAATCCGAGAAGACTTCCGCTCGCCAAACGTGAAGAAGCTGATAAAATCCTTCGAGAAATGAAAGAAGAGGGTGTCATCGAACCATCTAACAGCCCGTGGACATCGCCGGTAGTACTAGTAAAGAAGAAAGACGGTACCACCAGGTTCTGTGTTGATTATCGGCAGCTCAATAATGTTACCAAGAAGGATAGTTATCCCCTGCCGAGGATAGACGATACTCTAGACACGCTGGCGGGGTCAACGATATTCTCTACGTTAGATCTGAAGAGTGGATATTGGCAAGTCGACATGGCGCCGAAAGACAGAGAGAAGACAGCGTTCTCGGTGGGCTCCGGACTGTGGCAATTTACCGTCATGCCTTTTGGATTGTGCAACGCGCCAGCTACCTTTGAGAGACTAATGGAGTCTGTGTTAAAGGGACTATCCTGGACTACCTGTTTAGTGTACCTAGATGACATCATAGTGGTTGGAAAATCCTTTGACGATCATCTGAAGAATTTGGAAGAAGTTTTCAAGCGACTAGGGAGCTCTGGTTTGAAACTTAGCCCCAAGAAATGTCATCTGTGTCAAGAAAAAGTACACTACTTGGGACATGTAGTCTCCTCCCAAGGAGTTGCGGTAGATCCACAGAAGACAAAGACAGTGGAAGAGTGGCCAATACCTAAAGATAAACATGAACTACGAAGCTTTTTGGGACTATGCACATACTATCGCCGCTATGTACAGGGTTTCGCCACCATCGCAAAACCATTGACCAGACTTACCGAAGGCGAGAGGCGTTTCTCTTGGGACTCAGATTCTGACGAGGCATTCCGAAAATTGAAGAAGGCCCTGACTAGTGCGCCCATACTTTGCTACCCTCTTGGCAACGGAAACATTATATTGGATACCGACGCTAGCAATGTTGCGTTAGGCGCTGTTCTGTCTGAGATCCAGGATGGTCAAGAAAAAGTCATTGGTTATTTTAGTAAGACCTTGTCAAAACCGGACAGGAACTACTGTGTAACCAGACGAGAATTACTAGCAGTAGTTAAAGCAATGGAACACTTCTACAAGTATCTCTATGGAAGAAAGTTCTTGTTAAGAACAGACCATGCTGCTTTGAAATGGCTGTTGCAGTTTAAGAATCCTGAAGGGCAGGTAGCTAGATGGATTGAACGATTACAAGAATTTGACTTCGACACAGAACATCGAGCTGGGGCAATCCATCGGAATGCCGACGCACTTTCCAGAAGACCTTGCGCTAAGGACTGTAAGCATTGTGCCCGAGCAGAAGAGAAAGAAGTGAAACTCCTAAGAACAACTGTGGTTAATGATAGTTGGCAACCCGAAGATCTTGCAAATGACCAAACCAGTGACCCAGAATTAAGTTTAGTAATTAACTGGAAAAACACAGGCCAAAGACTAACGTGGGAAGAAGTTTGCAGATATTCGCCGAACCTAATATAGAATCTAGGATCTAATATAGAATCTAATAATCCTAATATAGAAATAGTTAACGGACTACTTCGCCGTGTGATCGAGAGACCGGAGGGACAAGAAGAGAGAAGGTAGATCGTCATTCCAAAGAAGAGGGTCCCAGAAGTCTTGGAGGAAGTTCACAATGGAACCAGCGGAGGACATCTTGGTGTTACCAAGACACTTGGCAAGCTGCGTGAACGGTTCTACTGGGTGAACTGCAAAGAAGATGTGAGGGCCTGGTGTAAGAAATGTGACATTTGCGCAGCCATTAATGGGCCACAAAAGCGTGGTAAAGCCCCTATGCGCCAGTACAATGTTGGTAGTCCCTTCGAACGAATAGCGATCGACGTGGCTGGTCCTTTCCCGGAGACGAACGATGGCAACAAATACATTGTGGTAGTAATGGATTACTTCAGCAAATGGGTCGAGGCCTACGCGTTGCCAAATCAAGAAGCGTCCACGATTGCTGATGCCCTTGTTAAAGAATGGATCTGCAGGTTTGGTGTTCCCATGGAGCTTCATTCAGATCAGGGAAGAAACTTTGAGTCCAATCTGTTCCAAGGCGTCTGTGAAGTCCTGAACATCCGCAAGACCAGGACGACTGCTCTACATCCACAATCCGATGGGATGGTTGAACGCATGAACAGAACTATCAACCGTTATCTGGCCAAAGTAGTCTCTGACCACCAAAGAGACTGGGACAAATTTCTTCACCTGTTCCTGTTGGCCTACCGTTCATCCGTCCAAGAATCTACAGGGCAAACTCCAGCCAGCATCGTTATGGGACGGGAAGTGCGCCTACCCTGTGATCTGAAATTTGGTTGCCGACCGGGAGAAGAAGTCGCCGGAGAAGATTATGTCCACACACTACGTCAAAGGATGGACGACATTCATCAGAGAGTCCGCCTAAATATTCAAAGTGCTAGTGACCGAATGAAGGAACACTACGACATTCAAGCTGAGCATGGAGGATACCAACCAGGGAAGTTGGTGTGGCTATATAACCCGCAGAGACGTCGTGGGTTATCTCCGAAGCTACAATCCTCGTGGGAAGGGCCATACGAAGTCATGGATAGAATTAATGACGTCGTATACCGTATCAGAAAATTGCCAAAAGGAAAACCGAGGGTAGTCCATTTCAACCGTTTGAGCCCCTACCAAGGCGAAATAGAAGATCGTGCTGGGACCGTGAGAACCTGCAGCTTTGATCCCCCTGATTCGGAGATGTCCTTTGACGATTTCATGGCCCGATACAACAGCAGTGAGAAGGCTCGCTATGGTGTAACCAAAGAAGATCAACGAGACCTCTTTTCCGTGCCTCCTGATTATTCGCTCGCTCATTGTGTGGCTCGAGATTTGCGGATGTCCAGAGGAATCGCTGCGACGTTCAATGAGAAGTTTGGGCGTGTCGGAGAACTACGCCGACAGGATCCAGAGGTTGGAAGCGTCTTGAGGCTAACCGACAATGCACATGGTCAAGCAAGGCACATCTTCTACCTGGTCACCAAGGAATGGTCCCCGAGTAAGCCGACTTATCTCAATCTATGGAAGACCCTGATTGAACTGAGAGAAGCCCTGCTAAACAACAACATTGCACGATTAGCCATTCCGAAGCTGGCGTGTGGACTCGATGGTTTGAGTTGGCGTACAATCCGGAACATGATTGAAGTCTTGTTCAGATTTACGGGAATCGAGATCCTCGTTTGCTGCTACAACCCAAAGCTGAGATCGGGAGAGAAAACTGTAGACTGCTATTTCTACCAGACTTCGCAATGTACCAGGGGCCAGCTTTGCAAATACCTTCATTCACCGTGTACATCTCGTGACGAGCATGTGCCTAAGAAGGGGGCAGTGTTGCGGACCCGTGTGAACTTGACCTAACATAACTATATGTCCCGCCCTCAGATGACCTTAACATCGCATTAAAGAATAGACACCGTAATGATTTATTCGTTCGAGAAGAATCGAGTCCCACTGGAATGGACTAGTACATACGGGAACATTCGAAAACCTTCTCTACGCACCTAACGATCTATGGACTATTCTAGAGTTCTTTACCTGTCGGTATAAAAGCCGGCGGCTGTGGCCTACAGGGGGCAGTTATAAATAAACCAGTGCAGTTGACGCGCTAAAATTCAAAAATAAATTCTTAGTTATAAATCGTTTGTAAATAGTTCTATAAGTCTTTTATCGTTATTGTTTTTGTTAATTAGTGTTAAATAAATAGTGTTTAAATAAATTGTGACTTTCTATCCACACGGAACCGACGAAAAACGTAACAGTATATTTAAACAAACCGAGAAACGAACTAATTTCATTTAAAACAAATACTTTTTTTGAAATGGGTATTGTTGGTTGCATGATATTCATTCAAATCCATTGTATCGAATTTTTTATATTAAAATTGAATGTTGAAGAAGGCTAGAAGCTCTATGTTCACCATTTAAAATAAAACACTGTATAATATATTATAAGGTGCCCGGTGGCGGAGAGGTACAGGCTCTCGTCTACCAATCTCAAGGTAGTGGGTTCGAATCCTACACCCGGCATTTTATCAGCCGACTATTTTTATTAAAATAAAAATAGTTTGGGTACCTAGGTCGACTCAGCCTTAAATGAGTACTTGGGATTCACAATCCTGATGTAATAATAGGCGGTTGAAGCGTAGTGCTAGCCACATTACATTCCTTGTATACCGAACGGCTCTAGCATGGCAAGCTGTACCTTGCTACTCCCAAGGCGTAAAACGCTATATACGGGAGCTATGATTATTATTATATTATATTATATTATAAATGGTTAATAGGCCAGTCAATCTGGAGGTCGAGGTGGAAAAAATTAGTAACCAACCGATCTCAACGGGAATGTGTAGAAAATGATCTCCTATTTAACTCCTCAAAAGTCCCATTCGGTCCCAGTGGGGAAATTTTGAAAAAAAACGGCGCCATCTTAGATTTTTTCGTTTTCTTTTCAAATATCTCCGTTTGCATAACTTTTTTCGAAAAAACTAAAGATATGCTTTTTGTAGAGAATTAAATTTAGAATATTTTCAATATATTTTTTTCTAAAATAAATAGTAATAGAGTTAGAGCAATTTTTTATCATACGTTTTATAAATTTTCCAGTTTTTTTAAACCGATCAGCTATAATTTGCGCGTTGACAGTATAGTGTTAATATAGATAAACCAACTATAAATTTTAGCATTAAAACAAATAAAAATAACTATAAGGTATTATTTATTAAATAAAATTATTGTTAAAAATTATTAAAGTCATTAAATAAGATCTGCTATGACGTCATCCTGAGCGCCATTTTCGTCCTCAACTAAAATACAAAAGTTTGTGCAACTGTTTCGGCAGCACTGACCACACTTTGAAGAACATTTAAGGCCCAGTTTTCTACAAGAGCAATATTTAGAGCATCTTTGTAATTGAAAAAAACATTTTAGTAGTTCAGGAGTCCACATCTTCTGTTGATTGAATAAATGTCGGATTGCCTTTTTGATCTTTCTTCCATCCATATTGTAAATGATCTAACTTGTTACCAATCCATTCTTGAATCTAAAAAATATAACTAGTAACATTTCCTATAATAGATATATCAGACTTACAGTTACCTGAAAATATGTCCTAAGTAAATGGAGTTCTCAGTTAGAGGCAAATTAGCTAAAGTAAAGGTAGTCTTAAGGGCTTGTCTTGATGTAATCCTCTTATAAAGAGTGTATCTTAGACGGTTAATATATTTGATTTAGCCTTGGTCATTGATATAGCTTTAAAAGATAATTTAATCCTGACTGAAACAAGTCATCTTTGTTAGCATTTTTTATAAAAATACGTCGAGGTATTGACAAAGATCGTTATCTATAATAAATGACTTTTGATAATCGAATTTGATCTTGTAAACACTGGTCTAATGTTTGCTATTGCTATATCTACCAATGACATCGAAATAAATTTATCTAGAGGTCATTGATATTTACTATGAACTAACTAAATATTTTTGAATTTTATTTTTATTTTTTTATTCTTTGACATTCTTAACATTTATAAATGTTTATTTTAAACAATAAGACTGACAATGTTATTTGTATAATGTTTTGTGTTCTCTTTTGTTTGTTTGTTTGTTTACTTTGTTTGTTTAGTTTACCTTTGTTTACAAATTGTAAAATTTTTTGACAATAAAGGCATTTATTTATTTATTTATCTTTTTTCAGTACCAACAGGCACATTTTTTGACTTTTAAATAAAAAAGAGGTAGTATCACAGCCCGGTATAGCACGTAAAAACAATATGTGTTTTTTTAAATGTCCCATTTTGTCTTGTACCTCAGATATTTTATCACCTTTTGTTGCTTTTTAGTGCTTTTTTAAAAAATCTCAACTTCTCATTTTCTTATCCCCTCAACAGCTGTGGAACTATCTATGCCAAAAAAACAATAACAATTGTCTCAGAAGATATCGTTATTATATGGTTTTACTTATATACCATTCAAAAGGGTAGTGTTTTTAAGGGGGGGCCTAGGGCTTTTGTTTTTTTAAAAATGAAAAATAATTTTAAAAAACACATTTTTTGGATAAAACGTTTAAAATATCTACAAATTTTCTAAAAAAATAAAAATTAACACATTTTTTGAACACAACAAAATAATATTACCGAAACAAAACTAGAAATCGTCATTTTTACTGCATCACAAGCAAATAAAAATTAATACGTAGCCAAGAGTCATAATTCAGGATTTCCAGGGATGCCCAGCAGTACCTGGGGGGGGGGGAGCGGCACCCCCGGACATCCTTGTAATTACGCCAATGGTTAAATAGGAGATCATATCTACACATTCCCGTTGAGATTGGTTGGTTACTATTTTTTTCTACCTTTACGTATACATATATACTTGGCTATGTTTACTGGCCTATAATTTTATAATTTTTTTAATCATTTTCTGAGTGTAATCAAGATAATACACACAATAATTTCGTTCTTCTTCTTACCGTGCCATACTCTAGATCTAGTATGGCTCTAATAGAGCCATACTCTATTGTATCCATATAAGTGTGATAGGATTTACTTTACAATGGTAGGTTGGCAACCGAAGCACATTTACTCAACGCGCTTTAGCTATTTAGTCAATAACATGTTTTTTAAACTGTGATTTGCTTTGCGTAACTATTTGTACCAGCTTCTTTTTCAACATTCCGTTTTTAAATGAAATATCCTTTTGAGACAATCAACCTATAATGTCCTCTTCCTCCAAATAGCGGTTGGCAATTTTTCTACTAATCTCAAATGATAACTGGCGTTGTCTATAACAATGACAGAGCTTTCTAGAAGTAATGTTATCAATTCGGAAGAGTAATCTTCAAAAACATTATCCGTCATTTCTTCATGAATCCGTGGTCGATTTAGGATCAAATTGCAGTAGTTCATAATGTCAAGCAGAGCCTGGATAAACCCTTGAAAGCATGTCTGCCAAACCAAACCAAATTCTGAGATCCAATTCTAAAACCCAGGTTGGCGCTTTCTACCAGTGCACTAGAAGAGCTAGGCGGTAAGCTACAGATTATGTGGGAAACCAAAACTTTACAACACAAAGACCATCCGAAATACTTAGGGGTTTTACCAGATAGATCATTCACTTACAAAGTCCATTGCCAAAAAAATATACAGTCACCATCAAAGTCACTTGCTGAAAAAGCTCTCTGGAAGTATGTGGGGCGCTATACTACAACTATAAGGACAACAGCACAAGCCTTATGTTTCTTAGCCGGGGAATATGCTTGTCCGGTTTGGTGTAGGTGTTATTGCTCACATCAGTGCCATATTTAGGGGCTAGAAATGTTTACAGAGAATGACATTGGGAGAAATAAATGATAGAAAAAAATATTTTTATCAATAATAATATTTTCAACCAAACACGCGTTGTAGTTGTAGTAGTTTAGACAATTCTATTAACGAAAAGCAATACACTGTCACAAACTCACTAGCACATGATTTTTTCATGCTTGTATAAATACAGCTGTCTATACATTATGTAGTTTAGGATATTTATTGAAACCTCGTAATTATATAAATCAGAAAATAAGAACAATAAATGTTCGACATAACATATTTCAAATAAAACACTGGGTACCAACTTCAAATAATACAATATAAATTTTTTGCTTCTTCCTGATGAAGTTGTAAACAAATCGTCGGCAGGTAACACTGGATAGTATTTACCAGACATTAATTTTGGATGTCTCATACGTCATACGTAAAAGAGGGGAATCCTAACCCGATAAGTTATGTAGAATTTAGAAGACTGATTTAGAGTGGTCGCAACTAAAGAAAAAACCAGAAGTGACATCAATATTTTGCGTCATCAATACAGTGCCGCGCGAAATAATTGGAAATATTATTTTAAAGTGTTAGAATAAAAATTCCTAAGCTCGCGTTCATGGATCACCAAACCGTCGAGGCGCAAGCAAGGGGCGGTTGCTATGCAGTCACGTCATTGATGATGCTCCTGGCTCTTTTGATTGCGGCCACTCTAAATCAATCATCTATGGAGTAATGGAGAACATTCTCCATTACTTATCGTGTTACGATTTCCCTTTTTACGCATGAGACATGCAAAATTAAAGTCTGGTAAATACTGTCCGATATTAAGAAATTAACAGGGATAATTTGGCATAGTCAACAATGGACAATAGTGGGCCTAATTACAAAAAGAGAGAAACTCTCGCTATTATACAGGGTGAGTTTCCTACGATGTTCTCTATGTGTATCTCGGAAACTACTGGAGATTGAGAGTCGGTTAAATGGGAAAAGAATTGCAGTTTTGTGGGGTCATAAATATGCGCCTTTCAGATTTTTGAAAAAGGCCGTGGCTTACTAGATATTTCGAAAAAAACAAATTTCGGCTATTTTAAAAATTGTCCCTAATTCCATTATAAACTATTTTAGACAAAAAGTTTTCAGGTAAAAGTTGTAGATAATCACATTCTTAATGAGATCGTGTCCTCCGTTTTTTTTTCTAAAGCCTGTCATTTTTGATATATGACACAAACATATGTTTTTTTAAATGGAAACCATAGTTGGCTATGACTTCATAAAAAGCGCCATTTTTTAAGCTTTTTAGCGATATAAGCTATAATATGTTTTCTTCGAAAAATTACTGAGTTATAGCCAATTCTTATCATTTTTAAACAATTTCACTTAGTTAGCCATGGAAACAAGTTCAATCGCCGTTGCTCTCAGAAATGTGAAGCCGTCGCATCCAAACTTTGTAAATTAAAATAAACAAAAATTGTAAATATGAATTTTTCAAATGAAGAAAAGCGTGTAGTTACTCGCGCATCAATAGAGTGTTTCCAAATGACCGCCCCCCATAATGAAAGAAATGTTAAAAATTATTTATATCATAATAATACAAACTCAGTGATACGAAGAGGTGGACTAATTGCATGGGCCTCCTCGATCACCTGACCTATCCATTTTAGATTTTTTTATGCGGTATGGTTAACAATAAGGTTTACAAAAGAACTTATGAATTAAGAGAGGCACTCGAAGTGGCGGTACGAGAGAAGTTTAATTAAGTCGATCGGTCCTTCTGTGAGAATACTCTCTCAAAACAATGGCGGATTTTTTGAACACTTTCTAAAATAACTTAAAGTGTATGCAGTGACTGCAGCGATATTATATTTTTAAGTTTTAGTTTGTGTAATGTAAATTCTAAAGAACCGTTTAGTAAATAAATAAATAAATAAATAAATGCCTTTATTGTCAAAAAATTTTTCAATTTGTAGACAAAGGTAAACTAACAAACAAAGTAAAAAAAAAACAAGGTACACAAACAAACAAACAAAAGATAATACAAAACATTATACAAATAATACTGTCAGTCTTATTGTTAAAATAAACATTTATAAATGTTTACAATGTCAAAGAACAAAAAAAATTAAAATAATATTCAAAAAATATTTAGCCAGTTTATTGCAAAATATCAATGACCTCTAAATAAATTAATTTCGATGTCATTAGTAAATATAGCAATTGCAAACATTAGACCAGTGTTTTCAAGATCAAATTCGATTTTCAATTCAAATATAATTCATTACGGCGTAGAAAGCCTTGTCTAGTAAATAAGAGTTCAATGCTTTGCGAAATGAAAAAAATGATGTTATGGATTTGATTTCAAATGGCAGGTGATTGTGCATTTTTTTCGAGTTGTATAATATTGAACTTTTAACTAACTCTGAGCGTGGGGTAGGTAGATAAAGATCTTGCTCCGCGTTCCTGAGTGGATAAGTGTGAGATGGCCTTTCTTGAGAAGCTGATACATGTTTACGTATTAGGCAAACGGATTCAAATATAAATAAGGAAGGAAGAGTCAATATTTTTAATTCTCTAAAAAAGCCCCGGCAATGAGTTCTGCTGTTTAGTCCCAGTGAATATCGAACAGCTCTCTTCTGGAGCTTGAAAATGCGGTCAAATTGAGCCGCACAACACGTACCCCAGAATGGAAGGGCATACCTGAGGTGCGACTCAAAAAGTGCATAATAAACAGTTCTAGCCACTGACAAGTTAAGCTCCTTAGAAACAGACCTTAATGCAAAACAGGCAGAGCTCAATTTTTTCGACAAAGCTTCGATATGTATGTCCCATTTCAGAGAATTGTCCACAACAAGCCCTAAGAATTTTACGGATTTTACGACGTCAATGGTGGTGTTGTCAAGTACAAAAGGCTGCAACGAGTTTTTATACGACAAAGCCTTAGTTTTAGAAATGTTGAGACTCAGGAGGTTCGAATCGCACCAAGATTTAATGGTGATTAAGTCATTTGATATAATCCTATGAAGTGCCGCGATGTCCTTGTTGCTCCAAGTGAAGCTAGTGTCGTCCGCAAAAAGACATATTTTGCCACTGATGTTTATGTTAGCAATGTCGTTAATAAAAAGAAGAAACAAAATAGGGCCTAGTACTGAGCCTTGTGGTACTCCACATTCTATTGGCTTGCTAGAAGACAACGTGGTATCCACCCGCACAAGTTGACTTCTGTTGCTCAGATACGACTTAAACCATTCGAGAGATGATCCCCTGAACTCATAGTGCTGCAGTTTATTAATTAGGATCTTATGATTTACACAATCGAGCGCCGTAGAAAAATCACAGAAAATTGTTGCTGTAGAATGATGGTTGTTTAGGCTGGAGTAAACTTTATTAGGGAAAACATAGCGTCATTTGTGGACTTGTTGCTCAGAAATCCAAATTGATATTCAGTAAGTATTTTGTACTTAAACAGAAAAGATACCAGCCTGCTTTTAACCAACCTTTCTATGATCTTAGATAGCGTTGGAAGGAGTGCAATTGGGCGATAGTTAGAAGCTTCATCTTTGTCTCCTCCTTTGTGCAGTGGAATGATTATTGCCGTCTTAAGACATTTTGGAAAAATACCATTTTGGAACGACATGTTTATTAAAGTTGTTAGGTGATTCAGAGTGCTTTCTGGCAGATTCGAAAACATTTTTAAAGTTAGCCCGTCGGTCCCAGAAGAGGATTTATTTTGATGGTATTAATTGTACTGCGAAGCTCTTCAAGAACTACGGGCGAAAAAAAGAAACTGTGTAAGTTTACATTATCATTAGAGAGATAAGAAAGTGGATCATGAGGAGGACATATGGTATTAGTTAAGTTTTTCGCTACATTTACAAAGTAATCGTTAAGGTTCTCAGGCGAGGTAGAGATATTGCTAGACGAAGAAGCTTTGTTTCTCAACTCATTCACAATAGACCATGTTTCCTTAGTAACATTACCAGAATTGACTATTCTCCTATTATAATAAAGGTCCTTAGCGGCTCTTATAGTCTTATGATAATTTTTCTGTATAGTTTTACGTAATTGTGGAAGAAGAGACTGTCTGAGAATTTTTTTTTTAAGTGAGATAATGAACGCATGTTTTTAGAAGATATGCGTAGACCTTTAGTGGTCCAAGGTTTATTATGCTTATTTTTATAGGCCTAAGAGGAAAGGATTTGAACGCTAGACTGGTTAATGTTTTTACGAAAATAGAAAATTCGGTGTCGACATCATAAGAGCTAGTATCCCAGTTGGTTGTTTTACATAAGTGGCTGAACTTTTGAGCATTCTTTTCTGAAAAAATACGGCATAATTTACGAGGGGCATTTTTGATTTTGGACTTTATCGAAAATTCAGTTAAAACTGCTTCATGATCAGAGAGACCCGAGCTAAAGACGTTGCAGGCGATGGAGTTAGGATCAAAAGATGACACAACATAGTCTATAGTACTAGAACTGGTATTGGATATTCTGGTAGGTGAGCCTACATGCATGGCCATTCCAAAAGAATCAAAAATGGACTGAAGAAACTCCTGAGCAGCACATACACTAAGAAAGTCAATATTAAGATCACCACACAAAATTAATTTGCTTTTCAAGGGCAGGGACTCAAGCAAGCTTAGTAGATTATGACAGAATAATTGCACGTCAGAGTCAGGTGTTCTATAAATACAAATAATGTAAAGGTCATAAGCATTATGGTGGACAATGGAAAATTCGAATACTTTTTCAGATAACAAATCATTGTACCTAGTTACCTCGGAAAAGTCGTTGTTTAAAGACATTATCATAGTACCTCCATGAGAAAAATTTGTTCTATCAAATCTGGCTACTGTGGTATAATTTTTAACAAACACAGGCTCATCAAAATTCAACCAGTGCTCAGTTATGGCAATGATATCTGGAAATTCAAGTTCTTCTAGTAAAAGATATAATTCATCTGTTTTATGTCTTAAGGACAGAATATTAATAAGGAATAGACCAAGCTTGCTATCGCTTAATTTTTCAGAGGGTGCTTGATCCTCTGTTCGCGTCAATTCAACTAAAAAATTTTACTCTTATTTGGGGAACCACCGGAATAATATTTGCCATGACTTTCCCTAATCTTTTGAAGTCGTAGAAGGCTCTCTGCAGCAAAGAATGACCTGAAAGCTGAAAGATCTGCATCAACTTCAGTTGAACCAATACCATAGGCGTTGTGGAAGCGGTAGTACAACTTACGCAAGGAGTCCAGGTCACTAGGTAGCCTTTCTGATGCAAGCATCAATTTGATGCTGGTACTAGTGTGTCCTTCAAAACACACACTGGATGGTTGGTCGTGAAGATAGGCAAGGAATAGCCTAAGAGGTTTCAAAATGGAGGGGTCCCTCAACCTGGCCAACACGTAACGTCCATTTACCGCATCTGAGTCCTAGTAATATATTCTGACTTTTTATAAGTTATAAATCACAAAAGAATAAGAATGCCATGCAATCTAAGTGAAATTAGTCAAGAAAGATAAGAATTGGCTATAAAGTTGAACCAATAATCTTACACGCTTTTCTTCATTTGAAAAATTCATATTTACAATTTGCGCTTATTTTAATTTACAAAGTTTGGATGTGACAGCTTCACATTTATGAGAGTAAAGACGATTAAACTTGTTTTTATGGCTAACTAAGTGAAATTATTTAAAAAATGAAAAGAATTGGCTATAACTCAGTACTTTTTCGAAGAAAACATATTACAGCTTATATCGTCAAAAAGGTTAAAAAATGACGCTTTTTATGAAGTAATGGCCAACTATGGTTTCCATTTAAAAAAGCATGTGTTTGCGTCATATGTCAAAAATGACATTTTTTTGAAAAGTTTTATTTGAAACGTTTTTGTCTAAAATAGATTATAATGGAATTAGGATAATTTTTAAAATAGTAGAAATTTGTGTTTTTTTTTTCGAAATATCTAGTAAGCCATGAACTTTTTCAAAAATCTGAAAGGCGCATATTTATGACCCCACAAAACTGCAATTCTATCGCCATTTAACCGACTCTCTATCTCCAATAGGTTCCGAGATACCCATAGAGAACATCGTAGGAAACTCACCCTGTATACAAAGACGCCAAAGCAATAGTAATGATATATAACACAACCCCAGAATTCTCAATTGGCAAAGGAGTACGACAGGGAGACGCGATATCTCCCAAATTTATATTGATAGATTAAGGCAATTGAAAACGTCATTATAAGCAACGGCATAAACATTTGAGTTGAGTGATAAAACAACAAAATCAGACCCTAAAAAGGCAGAGATAAAAAAATTAAAACTAACAACACAAACAAGAAAAATAGGTATGTATGTAGTTACTTCACATTATTACAGATGGTCATATACAGAGAAGACCAGGCTACTAGTAACATAGCAACTTGCCGGACGAATTTACGCTTACCCGATTGCGTTCATACTTGATATTCACTGCCGGCTAGTCGGCTGGTCAGGCAGTAGGCAGTTGCAGTTGTGCTTGGACGGGTCGGTCGTAGCAGACTAGAAATACGACACGAGGAGTGCCGAGTATTAATTATTTTCATTTTAAGTGTTTACCTTCACTTAAGGTAACATTTAAAGTAAAAATACTTAAATATTTATTATTTGAGTGTGTTTACAAGCCAAAACTATAAATAAATAAATTCTCTAAACTCAAAACTCATTTCCAAAATTAAAAAATACATCAATAAAATCATAAAAAAACTAAAGTATTACTCTAAATAAAAAAAGTTATAACAAGTGTTCAAAAAGACCACCTTCTTGTGCTAGAAAGAAGCCTAGGCGGTCGTAAAATCCCCGTCTGACATTGGCTAACATATTAGGGCTAATAGTTTGGAAAGCCTCTCGTATTTTTACTTGAAGCTCATCCAGATTATTAGCCCTATTATGACCATACACTCTGGATTTTACATAACCCCACAAATAGAAATCATTGGGAGAAAGATCTGGTGATCTAGCGGATCACAAAATAGTTCCATATCTTCTAATTAAACGGAAAAGGAAAAGTATTGTTCAAATATTCTTGAGGGCAGGGCAACCATCTTGTTGAAACCAGACATTGTAGAATCTTTCTCCCAATAACTCACAAATTCTAGGCACAATCTGCTGCTGTAACAGGTCCAAATACTTTGCAACAGTTAAACTACCCTCTATAAAAAATGGACCAATCATATGCTCCCCTACAAAACCACCCTAAACATTTAGCTTTTGAGGATATTGCGTGCGTACCTCAAAATATCTGTGCAAATTTTCCCGAGATCAATATCGTACTTGTGTAGGGTTATGACGACTCAATAAATGAAAACTTGATTCGTCGGTGAAAACTATACGCCGAATAAAGTTTTCATCTAAATTGGCTTTTTCCATTACAGATTCACAAAACGCCATACGCCAAAATTGGTCTTCATGGAAAATTTCCAGTTTTGCGCGCTTTATATGATCGGTATCCATTCTTTTTAAGGACTCTTTTAACCGTGCTAGATGAAGAATCTGTTACCTCAACAATTTGATTACATGACGACGTGGGATTTTGATCCGCGGTAGCACAAACGAACACTTGCTTTAACTCCTGTTCTTCACTAATCAACACATCAGGCTTTTTGTGTTTTTGTGGGGACACGCACCCATGTGTTTCAAAATTATTAATAACTCTTGATATAGTAGGTAAAGATGGAATTGGCCTGTTTACAAAAGTTTGTGGAAACATTTGTTTGTATATCCCGATAAGACCTATTTTGGAAATACCATTTTACAATTTGAATTTTCTCACGAACTTCGTAAACATCCATTATTTCACTTAAAAAATAAATTTTACACGAGAGCTGTCGCGAGAATCTATGAATTCGTTTTGGCTATTAAAACACGAATAAATACAAATTCAGAAACATTCTTATCACATATCTATCTATTTTTATTTTATCGCATTTTTTCGTTTGCTTTTTATCCGGCGGACGGGTATACGCTAATTCGTCCGGTTTTGCCTATGTTACAATTACGATGGTCCGGTCTGTATATTAATTTTATTTATAAACTCCATACAGTTATCATAAGGTTTCCGTATTTTCTAAAACTTACCATGTCTAATTCTGATACAGGACCCATACTTCTGATAAGAATGTTGGTTTTGACAACTGTGGGATGACCTAAAATTAGAAGTGTATATTTCTAAAAATACTTTCTAACAAGATAACATTGCTACGTAGTTCATAAACAACATTTTTTTTATAAAAGTGGTATAGTTAAAATAGCATAACAAGGTCTATTCAAAAACTGCAGGAAAACATGGTCGTTAAAATATTTTTAACAATACCACTTTCCGCTGACATAATTTTAATAAAAGATCATATTTTTAAACGAACTTTTGCAAAATAGTGATAGAAACGTTTGATGTTCGTTTATTATTGTAATGATTTATTAATGTACGATAATTGTACGATTTATATTGGCCATGCATACAATTGGAATATATTCATGCTCGGTAACGTCATCTTATAAAGAGATTTATTTTACTCCTGACTTTTGTATACACAGTTTCTTGAGTTAGTGGTTGTAAATTATTTATTCCACTTTTTATATTTTGCTCATGTTATAGTTAGATATACAGGGTGGCGCACCTCATTCACCTCGGTTGATTTTACGAAAACGGAAAGATGTAGAGACAAACTTTTTTATGGGTGCATAATTTAATATTGTTTTCAAATGTACAGGGTGTGTCAGAACTAAGATCCACACCAAAGTTATATTTTTTTATGAGACACCCGGTATTTTATTTCATTTTTGGATGATAACAAAATATATTCTTGGGCATAAAATAAGACATTTATTATAAAGGTTTAGTATGTTTAAATGCTTTGGATTTTGAGATATTTAAATATGCATGCTATAATAAAAAATTTGTCAACACCCTGTACATTACTTTTCAGAGTTAATTCTTATGCTGACATCAAGACCAGCAATTTGATACCCCTTTATACATTTAAGGAAGCAATCAAATTTTTTAGTAATGTTTATTTCTGTGGCTTGAGAGTCAGCACAAGAATTAATTCTGAAAAGTAATGAACAAGGTGTTGACAAACTTTTTTATTACAGCATATATATTTAAATAGGGTGCAATTTGTATTGAAGCGATACATATAGCCTAGCTTACCCAAAAGTCAACCTCACCTTCACGTGGTGCACCCTGTTTACACAAACGAGGCTCTGACGTCCGAGTATAGGCGGTATAACCTTATACAACCCTCAGACCTACCATCTTCTGGGGAAAAGGAGTAATAAAATACACCTAGCCGGCCGAGAACGTAGCACAAGGGAACTATCGTCGCAGTCCTCACTGTGCCATAGCCATCCCGTGCTACAGTTGCAGCCAAAACTGTGCGGCAGCGTAACCGCCACAGTTAAACCTTTTCACGCAGCTTACACACAGCAATGATGGAACATTCGAGTGGGACAAAATTATCGTCCGGAGGTAAAATACCCCTCAATCGGATCTCCGGGAGGGGGTGCCTACTCGAGCGTATCATCGGAGAAACAAAAAACATCATCAATGTTTCACGTTCGCGGCGTGGAACGTCCGCACTCTACTGGACAAGATAAATTCAAATCGACCAGAGAGAAGAACAGCACTGGTCTCACAGGAACTCCACCGATTAAATATAGATGTTGCCGCTCTAAGCGAAACACGCTTTGCAGATGAAGGTAGTCTCACTGAGGAGCATTACACCTTCTTTTGGAAAGGTCACCCCGCAACACACAGGAGAATTCATGGTGTAGGCATTGCGATCAAAAACGAAATCGCCACCAAGTTAACAGAAGTACCTATTGGTGTCTCCGAACGTCTTATGACCCTAAGGTACCCCATATCAGACAAAACTTACGTCAACAACATTAGTGCCTACGCTCCCACCCTTGACGCTAAAATTGAAGATAAGGATAAATTTTACCAAGCATTACAAAATGCCTTTCAACGAATTCCAAAGCACGAACGAATCATCTTGCTAGGTGACTTTAATGCCCGTGTAGGCAAACAACAGGAAATATGGCCTGACGTATTGGGAAAACAATGGAAAACGCAAATAGCAATGGTGAACGCTTATTAACAACATGCGCAGAGTATAATCTTTGCATCACCAATACGTGGTTCATGTTGATGAACAAGTTTAAAGATACCTGGAAACATCCTAGATCAGGCCACTGGCATCAATTGGACCACATAATCGTTCGAAGGATGCATCTAAAAGATGTTAGGCTCACAAAAGCTAGAATAGATGCCGAATGCGGCACTGACCACCGACTTTTAATTTCAAAAATGAAAATCCAGTTAAAACCCAAACATCCACGCTGTAAAAAGCAAAACAACATGACCAGATTGAACGTACGGGATCTAGAGAACAAGAATACCGCCGACGCCCTCCGGGAAGCCATCAAAGAATCACTTCCACCGATAACTTCAATCTCAATATTGGAAGCTGAACAAGACTGGACACAATTAAGGGATGCGATTCATAAAACCAGCGAAGCAGTACTGGGAAAGTCGAACAAAAAGAAACAACCAGACTGGTTTGACGAAAATCAACAGCATATACAGGCTTTTTTGGAACAAAAGCATAGAGCACATCAAGCCGTCACTGCAAATCCACTTAATCCAAGACTGGTAGATAACTTTAAAGCAGCCAACAACACCCTTCGAAGAGAACTGCGCCAAGTAAAGGATAACTGGTGGTCACAAAAAGCGAATCAGATTCAAGAGTACGCCACTCATCACGATTATCGTAAATTCTTCGAGGCTGTAAAAGAAGTATACGGTCCAACTAAGAAGGTAAGCTGCCCAATCATGGCTCAAAATGGCGAACTTCTAAAAGAGGAAGAACAAATCAGAAATCACTGGAAAGAACATTACAGCCATATCCTTAACCAAGAAAACAACCCCAATATGGAAGCACTAAACACAATACCTCAGTATAACAGCCTCGATGTATTAGACATCCCAATAACAGAACAAGAAATAAAGACCTCCATAAAACAGCAACAAATCAGCTGGCTGTGACGCGATTCCGGCGGAAATCTATAAGTGTGCAAGTAAAGAAATTATGGATCATCTTAAGGCTCTCTTTGATGTCGTATGGGAAAGCGGAGAGGTACCTCACGATTTTCGCAACGCGAATATAGTGAATATATTTAAGAACAAAGGAAGTGCATCAGACTGCGGTAATTACCGGGGAATTTTGCTATTAGCTATCGGCGGAAAAATTCTTGCAAAAATAATGTCAAACCGCCTGCACCCATATATAGAAAAAAAATCCTCCCAGGATCGCAAACGGGTTTTCGTACCAACCGCGGCACCGTCGATTCCATATTTTCCATCCGTCAACTACAGGAAAAAGTAAAAAAGCAGCAGTCTAAACTTTATGTTGCATTCATCGATCTAACAAAAGCCTTCGATCTGTGAACAGAGATGCGCTTTTGGGCAATTATGGAAAAGTTCGAGTACCCAACAAATTTCTTACAGTGTAAAAGCCTCCATAACAACAACAAGTCAAGAGTGTCACATCATGGATCACTGAGCGACCCATTCCTAACAAATACAGGAGTTAGGCAGGGATGTGTCTTAGCGCCTCTCCTATTCAACATATTCATGGCAGCGCTCTCCATTATAGTGGACAGCAAACTGCAGGAGAGAGGATTGGGCATTAGATAGAGATATGACGGCGGTCTGTTCAACATAAAAAGACTCAGGGCAAAAACACGTACAAAATTTATCACAGAACTTCAATACGCTGACGACTGCGCTCTAGTTGCAAACACGGTACAACAATTACAAGAAATGTTGAACACATATACCTGGGCATACGAGGCTTTGGGCCTTAAGCTGAACATCGGCAAAACTAAAATCATGTGCACTCCCCCGGAAGATCACAACAATGCTATAAAAATCGGAGAAGAACTATTCGAATATGTGGCGGAATTCAATTACCTTGGCAGTTTGATTTCGGAAAAGGCCAATATTGACTCTGAAATTCAGCACAGGATTAGTAGCGCCTCAAGAGCATTCTGGAAATTAAAAGACAGGGTTTTCTACAATCATGACTTGAGTACAAAAACAAAACTTGCAGTATACCGAGCAATTATAATCCCCACCATGATATATGGGAGCGAAACCTGGGTGCCTTACCGCCGACACATGAACGCATTGAACAAGTTGCAACAGAGACACCTTAGACAACTCTTAAGAGTCCGGTGGTTCCATCATGTCTCAAACGTATCGGTCCTTGAAAAATCTAACTGCGAGAGTATTGAAGTCATGGTCACAAAATCCCGCTTAAGATGGGCTGGTCACGTATGCAGAATGCAAGAAAACCGCATACCAAAATCTCTGCTTTACGGTGAGCTTGTGGACGGTAAGAGGAGGCCGGGTGGACAACTGAAAAGATACAAGGACATTTTCCACGAAAATTTAAAGGGAATTAACATGCAGAATGAGTGGGAAAAAGCAGCTCACAATAGAACTCAATGGAGAAGGGTTGTAAACTCAGTTAACAGCGGCAACCAAAAAGTAGAGAGGCAACAAAGCAATGAGATTTTTGAATGTCCGGAGTGCGGTAGGCAGATAACATCACGTATCGGGCTTTTCAGTCACAGAAAAGCTCATGAAAGAAAACGCCTTGCGTGACCATTTTCTTTATGTGTGTCGAATACTCGTCAGCGAGTAACGGCTGTATGTATGTATGTATGTATATTTAAATATCTTTAAATATCTTTTATTTTTATATCTTTAAAAAAAGATAAAAAAAAATCTTTTATCTTTTTTTTATCTTATCTTAAAAACCATAGCTTTAAACATATTAACCCCTAATAATAAATGCCTTTTTTTATGACCAAGAATCCAAAAAAAATTACCATGTGTGTTCCATAAGAAAAAATATAACTTTGGTATAGATCTTAGTTCTGACACACCCTATACATTTCAAAATAATTTTAAATTATGCACATTGCCTTCCCACATATACCCATAAAATATTTTGTTTCTACATTTTCCGTTTTCGTATAATCAACCGAGGCCAATGAGATGCGCCACCCTGTATTTGAAAAAAAATTAGCAATATTTGATCAACTCTCCAAGTTTGGTATAGTTTGGTTTTAAAATTTATGATAAAAATGCAAAATTAGTTTGTGATAAATTTTTTGATTGTCCAGAAAATTTTGTTACCAACTACGGTTCTGAAAAAAATATAGAAAGTTCTACAGGGTGTCCCTAAAAAGTTGCATATCAAAGTTGTTTTTTTTTGTAATGGAACACCCTATATATTAACTGATTTTTGGATTCGTAGAGAGAAAATAAAGGTAAGTTTTATAAAAGAAGTCAATGACTAAAATGTAAGGTTTTTGACATATCTAACATTTTCTACAAATAAAGAGCAATTTTTAAATTACAATACAAGCTACCTAAATTGAAATTTACTCGGTATAGCCTAATATGTAGTTAAATTAACTATTGTACTTTGGATCAAATTAAAACTTGATCTAAAAAGTTATACAGGGTGAGACAAAATTAATATTGAACATTGGTCATCTTTAAAAGCAAGGTACTCTTTACAATCTATTTTTCCAAGGCTCCTTGATTAAGAATTAGTGTTTTTAGGACAGCCATGACACTCTAGACTGAAATTTAAATAACAATTTTTTATTAAGCGAGAATGTCAAAAGTTGACATGTGAAAAATACCGAGGGTGTCATTTAAAAATCAAAAGTTGTAGTCATTTCCGGTGAAACAGAAAGTGACCAAAAACAATTGAATACGTCAATCAATCCTGATTTATGTTATATACTAACGTACCAAGTCACGTTAGTTTATCTAGGGGTGAGGCACTTTTTAGAGGGTATCCTATATCGTTATTAAAGCATTTTTATATATTTGTAGAAGTTATTTATGGCCAAACTATAGTAATTGTTTTACTAAAAATCATAATAGCATTCAATTAAATAATGAAATTATTATATACCTAGTCCATAAAAACTTTCAAAAATTATATGTTCATCTTAGGGCGGAGGAGTTACATCCAGTACATAACTGAAGTACATATAAAATATGCTAGTATTGTAAGCCATTTAAAAACCTATATACTATATATTATATTAACAATATATCTCAAACAGTACATTTGTTGGAGACCACTGGATCTAGAGCTGTTGTACTCAGTGCATCATTTAATTTACACCGTGTCTATTGAGGCAAATATGTGAATATGAGCAATTAAATTATATTGGTTGAAATATTATTATTTGTTATATTTTTAACGTTCCTGAGAAAAACATAAACTATGTCGAAATATAGAGCTATAGAGTAAATTGAGTTTGATTTAGAACAGACCGCTTCCCGGTAATATATAATTGTTATATTTTTAAAGACGCATTATTTACATATTCATAGCTAAAATATAAATTCATTATTGATTTTTTTGCTTTAGGTATATTTACTATACAATGCGAATATAAGGACACTGATATCACAATTATTGAACACAGGGGAACATTAGTTATTTATTAAGTTTAATGCATCCCGTAAACTTGGAAGCACGTACAAAAATAAGAGCCAACCCTCTTTAATAGAACAGTAAACCTGCACTCGCCGTAATTTAATTCCACTGCAGCCTGATATTTTCAAGCTAGTCGAAGTTGGGTGCGATCCTACTGTCCCTACAAAGATGACTTTGATGTCTCTTCGTAATACGCATAGTTTTGTCTGTGCCTAGAACGGATTATAAAAGAATTTCACATTCCTGGCGTGGTTCGCTGTTAAGTTTTAGATAATCTCCATAACTAGTCTAAATGTCAATATCGTGTTGTTATAATACAGATAGTGACACTTACTTTGTAGTAAAATATGGAAGGAAAGGTTTAAGATATAAAAATATACTCCAGTAAAAATCTATTATGAACACATTTTCCTGATGTAACTTTAAAAAATATTTTATAATTTATTGACTTTCGTTATGTTCTTCCCGGCAATATCTCCAAGGTCTACGAATCTGTAGCTTCCGAGCAAACGATTTCGGGTTCTATACAGAGCCTTCTTTCAAGTCCTTGCAACTTCGGCAAACTTCGGTAAAAGTGATGTTCATTCTCGCCACATGTTCATTAACTGGCGGGTGTCCCGTATGAGTATTTCCATAATATAGTAAAGAGCATAGAGTCTCTAAGCCCCGCCTCCAAGCTTAGTTCAGCATTGAAGATGTCTCTTAACGCGGTATAGAATAGAATAATAGCGCCAAATGACGGTATAAAATGGAGACGGATTTTTAGCGTTACAACATGGAGGGCTTAAAAAAGGAGATTTATCGGCAATGGGCATATATTCGAAAACATTCCTCGGGGTGCCGAGGAATGTTTTCGAATATATGCCTGTCGATTTTGTCAAAAACCGAAATCTCTCAGATCGCAACTAAAATATGCTCACAGATAGTTCATTTTATGTAGAATTGACTGTCGAAAACCGTTTTCCGATATCTCTAACAGATTTCGAGTTATTTGAGAAAAACTACAAAAGAAATATTTTTTTTCTGTTTTTCGAAACATTTAACACCAAATATCTCTGGAACAAAAGGTGTGAATCTCAAAAACGATACCGTTTTTGTAAAGTACACATTCAGGGCTACAACATATTACGAAATAAGCAAAATCGATTTTCCAAAATTTTTCGAAAAAATTCCTCGGCACCTCCCTGTCGATTTTGTCAAAAACCGAAATCTCTCAGATCGCAACTAAAATATGCTCACAGATAGTTCATTTTATGTAGAATTGACTGTCGAAAACCGTTTTCCGATATCTCTAACAGATTTCGAGTTATTTGAGAAAATCTACAAAAGAAATATTTTTTTTCTGTTTTTCGAAACATTTAACACCAAATATCTCTGGAACAAAAGGTGTGAATCTCAAAAACGATACCGTTTTTGTAAAGTACACATTTAGCGCTACAACATATTACGAAATAAGCAAAATCGATTTTCCAAAATTTTTCGAAAAAATTCCTCGGCACCTCCCTGTCGATTTTGTCAAAAACCGAAATCTCTCAGATCGCAACTAAAGTATGCTCACAGATAGTTCATTTTATGTAGAATTGACTGTCGAAAACCGTTTTCCGATATCTCTAACAGATTTCGAGTTATTTGAGAAAATCTACAAAAGAAATATTTTTTCTGTTTTTCGAAACATTTAACACCAAATATCTCTGGAACAAAAGGTGTGAATCTCAAAAACGATACCATATTTGTAAAGTACACGTTTAGCGCTACAACATATTACGAAATAAGCAAAATCGATTTTCCAAAAATTTTCGAAAATATTCCTCGGCACCTCCCTGTCGGTTTTGTCTAAAACCGAAATCTCTCACATCGCAACTAAAATATGCTCACAGATAGTTCATTTTATGTAGAATTGACTGTCGAAAACCGTTTTCCGATATCTAACAGATTTCGAGTTCTTTGAGAAAATCTACAAGAGACATATTTTTTCCTGTCCCCACTTTTAAGCAGGTCCTCGGTTTGGCAGTAGGGGCACTGCGATCGATAGTGAGACTATATTTTCATTGTTATTATACCGTTTAAGTTTGTTTTTGCTACAATGATGTTAATTGGTTGAATTTATAGCAGCATAACAATGAGTGCTGTGAAAAAAAACTATACAGTAGAAATAGCTCGGTACCTGGCTGTAGAAGTGGATATTTCAATGAAAAAAGAGGGAAGAAAGAAAAGTAACCCAAAACTTTTCAAAGCTCCTATTGTAAGTAATATGACTATTTATTTAAAAGAAAATTATGATAGATGTTAAGAAAAACATTAAAATTATATACTATCAGTGTACAGATTTATTTAAAAATCATATTAATAGAGAATATAGCCAAAAATCAACACCTGCATGACATAACCTACAGAGCCTAAAATAATAATAATTTAATACCTGTTAATATTTTAATACCTACTAACATGTTATTATATATGTGCTACTAGGTGTTAAAATTACCTGTTAATAAGTACGTATTAATATATATTAACAACCATTGCTATTAAATATTATTTGAATATTAAATATTATTTACACTTCAAAAATGTGAAAAAAAATGTGTTTAAATTTATTTAATAATTATATCTCTTTTACTAGGGCCCTAGCATCGACAAAGAAGAAAGACATCCTAACTTGCTACAGCAATGGCAAAGGGCGTTCGCCAGACAAAATACTTCGCAGTAGTGATGTGTTTTGTGCACTTGTTTAGACAAAATTAGTTGATGGAACTCTCAGTAGATAAGGGTAGATAATTTATTTTACTATTAGTAGATAATTTCTTTATTGTATATTCAAGTGTATATTACATTTATTAAATTTAGCTACTTGGAGTTAGTCAATTAATCAAAATAAAAGTTATGTATTTATATTCCTAAATAAATAAATTTAATGTTTCAATGCTTTCAATGTTTCTTGTAAGCCTATTTTTTAATGTAGTTTTTAGAGAATTTTTTTTACCACGTTGAGTAAGTTCTTTCAACTTGACTGTTATATATCCTGAGGATGGAATATATACATTCCGAAAGATTGGCCATTAACAAAGTGTATTAATTCTAGTCCAAACCCTTCCGACTGCAAACCTACTAGTTCCTAGATTTTCTTTCTCACTAGTCAGTCGATACTACTCATAGATACTACTGTCTGCCTAAATAAATAAATATATGAAGGAATACATACAATATGATTGAAAAAACGGCGTCAGCGATCATTTTATATATAAAATTATGTGGGTAATGTCATAGATGTTCATTTTCCAGCCAACTGGACGCCGTTTTTTTCGATTATACGTTAGTCCTTGACTGATTATTTTATTTACAAATCTACCTCATACTCGTATTAATAATAAAGTGGATATCAACAGAAGGAACTTTAATTACAGATCAAATCAAATGTATACATATGTATTTATAACAAAATTTGTTAGGTGACATTGAACATAATACATCTTCAATTTAAATGTCTGTGAAATAGTAATAATTGGCAAAACTTTGGTAATGACATTAAAACTTACAATTTAGAAAAGCTAAAAAAAAGTAAAAAGTTACGAGATACACAACACCAATCAAACAAGATAAGTGCAATGTTTATATTATATATTCCTGATTAATTTTCGTCATTCATTTGCTGTAATTTGTCATAAACCACTACTAGTTTAAAAGTTTTTAATGTTTATTATTAGTATCACAATGAATTGTACGTAAACATGTCCATTCCAAGTGTTTTCATGAAAAATTATGAAACTTTAAACTGCATCAGCAAAATTATTAATAAATCATTAATACACTCACATCATAAACTATTTAATTCACATTTCTCATCAAGGAACAATTACTGTTTACATCAAATCAAAGGTTGAACTGGTGATACGTTTGTTGCTGGAACTTCTATATTTTGTGTACACCAGTTCAAGGAAACATTTACTTTAGCAGCTTATATTTTTCTTCGGCCGTGTATACACTAAATAGAACTCCATAATATAACATTTTTATAATAACAACTTAGGAAAAGAATATCTAAAACCGGCATCTGATATAACCTAACTAACTTTTCAAACTCAAATTTAAGGTTTTGTATTCACAATTTTAGCCACGCACATTGCACAATTAGAAAAAAACACGTTTCTAAAAGCTAACTCTGGTAAAAATATGCCCAAATATTAACTTGGCTCTATAATTTATAACAAAATAGTTATTCTTGCCATAAGAAGCTGTGTATTTCTAGTCTCACTATCATCAGATGCGCCCCTAACAGCGATTTTCGAACTTCATTTAGATCATGAAATCTGGGCCCAAAATTTTTACGTTCGATTCGCCTAATCCTTTTAGACTCCATAGTTACAACGTGATATAAGCCACTTGAGTATTCTTAGTCACTTCTTGCATTTTGCGTTGAATTAGCCACTTTGCGACCGTTGCAAATTGTAAACAAGCATCAAGATGGCTGAGCACACGTTAGAGATTATGGTAAAAAATGTTACTTTGAATGTGGTAGACACAGTGGCGCCCGATGGTGCCCTCCCCCTCAGCTGCAGTTGGACACCCCCCGAGAAATCTTGAATTTTGACTCTTGGCTACGTATTAATTTTTATTTGCTTGTGATGTAGTAAAAATGACGTTTTCTAGTTTTGTTTAGTTAATATTATTTTGTTGTGTTCAAAAAATGTTTAATTTAAAATTTATTGATAGAGAAATTCATGTAAACGTTTTATTCAAAAAATGTGTTTTTTATTCTTCATTAAAAAAACAACTAGACCCCCACTGGGCCCCTACTAGACCCCCCCCCAGGATGAATAGGATGAATTGCTAGGTACGCTAATGAGTAGACAATGATTCAGTATTAAAACTAAAAGAGTTTCGGACTTCCATAGTCTTTATTTATTTTGCTTATACAACGTTTCGGTCAGAAGTATCACTGTCCGTTATCAAGTGTGAACTAAACTAAATCCTAAAAACTACTGAGTTAACCGAGCTGTCCATTCACCAAAAAAACAGTGCTATAAGTAAAGCTACACTTATATTTGTCAGGCCTCAAGAATTTACGGAAGACAGTTTTGAAGGCCAACGTACTTTATTGAAAACAAATATGGAAAAAATATTAGGTAGAGACTCTTGAAATTTCTTGCATATTAAATTCAAGACAAGAAATTTTGAAAGTCTTGTCTTGAATTTCTTGCAAGAGTCTTGGTCTTGCAAGACTTTTTCAAGACTCTTGTGCAACACTAGTTCCCATGAACTTGAGTTTAAGTTAAGTAATGGCTATCAGGTAGTAATTGTTAATTTTGAAGTTTAACTTGATATAATGTTATTTTAACAGAACGTCAACGCTATTTAATAGACGTACCTACCTATCTGTTGAAAAACTAAATTGGTTTTGAATAGTTGTAGTCAGGGGTGGATGGGGAAGTGGAAATCGGCCCGGGAATAACAGGCAACCGGCCCAAATCCACAACAACAAAATGACCATAACAAAGAAACATATTTTATTTATTAATACATAAGTAAGGGTGTTTTTCGCTCGTGTGAAAAAAGCTCTTTTGCCTCCGGTTCTTTAAAAAAATTGAAATTATCTCGATCAATTTTTCACGAAGATCAATTTTACAGGATTCTACTGCTTTATTTCTCAGGCTCAGTTTTACAGGGTTCTACTGCTTTATTTCCATTATCGATAACGGTAATTTGATCTTGAATAGGCTCCGATTTTGAGTCACGATTTTGCGAAACTTTAAAACTTCCTGATTCATTCAGTTCAGGTGGCCCAATTCTCTGTGAAATACATTATTTTTAGCTTTTCAGGTATATACTTTCTTACGCTTAAGAAAGAAGTTCTCTCTTTCCTGGTAGAGCATGCAGCAGCCTCGTCATGTATACGTGTACTTAACTGAATAACAGAACTGAATGAACCGCTGTCGCCATTAAAACTGCTGCATTTTTTTAGGTTTTTATATTAGTTCTTATCACTTTTCCTTTATATTTTTCTACATTTGGCATCTTGTATGATAATGCCATGACTCAAAGAAAAAAACCTAGACCTAGGCAGTGGATATAAATATGTTCTGAGGTAATGTTTTGAGTTGAGTCCATAATAAGAGTATTTGGATTTTCCAGCCATATTGATATTTTAATAATTAATAAATAATAATTTTTAATAATCCTTAAATAAGTTTAAACCTTATTTAACTCTACTCTGCTGCCTCAGTAATTTTTAGTAAATTAATTTTAGGAATATTTTAAACAACAATTTAGACTTGGCTTTTAGTTCTCAAGCACAGAGATAGCCATCACATTTTTTTGTCGGTCAACCACAGAGTTCGCGTCAAATTCGCCAATATTTTACAAAGGGGAGCTTGAAAAATATTGTACCGAGGCCCACAGCTGTCAATCTACGTTACCGTATTCTTAGTATAGGAGACTATTTAAATTTACCTAATGCTTTTCATTCTTTTTTCTGCTGCCAGTCAGTCATATTTATTAGTTTTTAATAAAAGAATAGTGGTAAAACTATACAGGGTGAGTCTTAAGTAAGTGCAATTATTATCAGGGGTGGTATATTTTGACCCCAAGAACACGTCTATGAGGTTTCTTTTGCAAAAAAAGATGTTAAAAATTGTGCATTTTCTTTGAAATTTTCCTGTACCTATATTTTAGAAAACTATTTAGAACTTCCTGTTCATCGCAAATTTTCCCCCCACGGTATAGTTTCTTAATCTCTGATATTACGGCACGAAAAGAGATGGAAATACCGAAAAATTGAGGTGGCTCAATTTTTTTTAAAAATAAATCTTTTATTTTTTAATTTTCAAACTTTAATAACTCGGTTGGACTTATTTGAAACACGGTGAAGAGAATATATTATGTTTCCTTTATTGAGATCTACCAGTCCTGAAAATATTTGCACTTATAAAGTCACCTTGTATAATAAAAATTTTCAAACCAAACAAACAACAGATGTTTATTAAAATTATAAGTGTCTCAGAGAAAGACATCTTATAATAGTTATTTTAGAAATTGGTGTTTATGTTTAAAAGCAACTGACGATTATAATGATGCAAATTGATTAGTTAGTTATGACGTCTCTAAAAATGTTACGTCACTTTAGTTAGAAGATTAACCATTTAAATTTTGCTAATCCAATCTTTTTTTGAGCTCTGATCGGGACCGGCCGGCCCATCGGCCCATTTTTCCACCGGCTCACCGGGAATTTTCCGTTTTCCCATATGGCCCATCTACCCCTGGTTGTAGTTAGATATTTTAAATAGTTTTTTCTCTGTTCATTGTTTTTTTTGCTTCCGACGACGCCGACGGGAAGAAACCTCCCGAAACGTTAAGCATTTTTTTATCCGTTAAGCAAATTTGTTTTATTAGTAAAAAACGCTGACAAGTTGGTCTCCGTTGGCAAATTGGATTAACGCAGCGGTGTTCAAACACAATAACTATTTTATTTAGTAGGTTTTTTCTGTAATCTTACCGTTTTCAAAATATTTATCTTTTTAGTTTTCACGTCACGCAAGACCTTCGCTCGTCCGTCGAACGCAAGCGTCACTGTCATTTGCTGTCACTGTCAAATTTTTAGCGCCAAATTCAACTTGGTCCCTAGATGACGTCAAAAAACTGACAGTATAGGAAGTATATGAATCAAACAATCCTTATCTCTATAGTATCCTTGGGGTTTGGGGTCCTGTTTGATCCCTCACTCGGAGATCTTGGGTCCATTACGATACCCCTGTATTATTATATACCAAACTTTTCTTTTTTTTCTTTGCGTTAAAACACTTCAAGCTCTTTGCAAAGTCCCCGATGTCGCTGTGTTGGCTTCTGCTGCTTCCTCTAATCTAATTAAACTTTACTTTACGTATACTTATTATTAGTCATCTACAAATGTATACCGTGCTGGCAACTGTTACTTTAGGGTCGGCATTTACATGTGTGGAAGTAAATTGCATAGGGATCTTATTAAGCCGGAGTGAGAGAAATGCGACCGACCGACGCGACGCGCGATGGTGTGCTGTTGCGGCGTTGCCGATACGCCTTTCCCTATCAAGTAAAGTAAAACCGCTTATTTTTAAAAGACTTTTTTTCAAGAGATAACTAGATAAAATCATTAGACATGTTTCTGAGCATCTGAAATGGAATTATAAGGATATCGTTAAGGTGTCATTTTTTTATAACGAGAAAACGTCAGTAATCGCGATAATTTAAAAACTCAACTTTTTAACACATAACAGGCCATAACTCAAGAACCACTTTAGATATTGAATTTTTTTTTTATTTTCAAGGTCGGATATTTTACAAGATGCTTACATCAGAAAAATTCGATAAGGTTGTTTTTTCCATTCAAAAATTGTAAACAATCCATCCATTTACTTTTAGAGCATAGCAATTTTCAGCAATCGTGTAATTTTTTTATTGATAAAGATTTTCACATACTGTCTACAAAGGAAATACAGCAGAAATATTAACAAAGTTCTTGAAAAAACTACAATCTATTATTTCTAATAGATTTCGAGATATCGATTTTTGAATTCAGAGTTCTAATAGCGCGACCACTATCGAACACCCACTCAATTTCACTTATTTTTACCAGAAATGTTTCTTACCAAGTGTTTCTAGCTTGCACTTAAAAAAATTCAAGCTATAGGGAAAATTACGACTCGTTAATAAATAAACAAATTAAGTATCACGAGACGTAATTAAATCGCGAAGCTGAACGCATGACGTACACCTTGCTCTAGAACTTTAAGTACTGACAGAGGTATTGATTGGGTCGACCGGTCAACTGCGACAAATCTGCTATATCCCCTTCCACGTCTCTTAGCGATGTGCACAGTTTTTCGGTTTATTTCATACGTTTGGCAACGTGTTTGCTGTCCTCTCTTTGTTCAGTACATTATAAAAGCATTGTACTCTTCTTACATACGGAAATCTCGACCCAAGACTAACCTTTCCCAGCTCTTAGTATGCAGTAGTATGCATTATAATTCAATTTTATGTATAAATCCTGTGTTTATTAAACTAAAGGAGCAGTGTTTTCCATTTTTATATGATATAAGAGACTATCAATAATCATTTGAAATCAGAAACCGTCAAATAGTTTTTTAATTTTTTATCAGTTCTTCCCTAAAGTAACAATGCACAACTCTACCATTACGTCTTCTATATTTACTTTAACTAGTTGTTTGAACATGTCTCTTGAATTAGAGAATTTACTTGATCCTATTGACAAAGCTCTCTGTTACTTCCACATATTTTGCTGAAAGAATTTTGCTTTAAAATATTTGTACCGATTCTGAATTCAAAAAGAAGGAGAATAAAATATAAATGATATTAGTTTCAAGGATTTTCGGCTCTAAAAATCTATTATCGTACACACATATTATAATTTCTTTAATTTCTTATTATTATTTTATCATCATTTAATATATGTTTCATTGATTTAATATAATTATTCCTCATTATCATTATTAGATATACCGTGTGTTAACAAAGTTGTTGCATAGGCCGTCATTTCATTACTTTTTATCAAATAAAATTTGAAACTAAAAATCTGGAAAAACAAAACAAACATGCGTGCATCATCTGCTGATGATGCTAACATGGTTAGTAAAATGCGCGTCAGTACAAAAGGAAAATTGTTTTTGTGTATGGTAGTGAATTAGTGTTTTATTTTGCTGGTTAATTCCATTTATGCTTTTCCAAATTAAATAATAATAGCTCCCGTATATAGCCTTGGGAGTAGCAAGGTACAGCTTGCCATGCTAGAGCCGTTCGGTATACAAGAAAGGTAATGTGGCTAGCACTACGCTTCAACCGCCTATTATTACCTCAGGATTGTGAATCCCAAGTACTCATTTAAGGCTGAGTCGACCTAGGTACCCAAACTATATTTATTTTATTAAAAATTGTTGGCTGATGAAATGCCGGCTGTAGGATTCGAACCCACAACCTTGAGATTGGTAGACGAGAGCTGTACCTCTACGCCGCTACCGGGCACCTGCTTTTCCAAATTTCCATATTTCGTTTTAGAGAAAATTAAAAAACAGGAATATATGGACCTAAAAAATAAGTTCTAAAAAGCAAAAGGCGTTTCTGTGGTAATATAATTTCGATTTCATTCTTTCATAGATGGTTATTATTAATTTTGATTAACGTTATATTTTTTGTTGTAATTAAAGTATCAAATTTTTCGATAATTATATACCACTCTTTCCCAGTATTGAACTAAATAAATTTTTTGCTCCTTTAACATTTTAAAACACAAAAAAATATGGCGTTAATAATTAAAATTCTATCAAAGAATGAGAACAAAATTGTATTACCCCAGAAACTTGGTAATATATAATTTTGTTAATATAATAACATTGATTTTTAGGACCTTGAAAAATTTAAGTTTTATTTTTATGTTTCTTTTTTAATTTTCTTTAAAACGGTTGGAAATTTGAAAAATTATAAACGGGATTAATCATTATAGAACAAATATTTTTTTTACGAAGAATGCATTTTTCTAAAAATGTCAATCTAATCTATACTAATATATAAAATCCTTAAGTGACTGACATACTGATTAATCACGATCCTGCTCAAAATACTCAACGTAAGAAGCTCAATTTTGGCATAAAGTTTGATTCTAGGGTGTATAGGCTCGATAAGAAGGGATTTTTCGAAATTCCGGTTCCAAGAGGGTGAAACCACCCCTCAAATATTACAATATTTTTTATTTAAAAAACGGTCAACTTTCCGAAAAAACGCTTAAACACGTATATTTTATTTTGCTTTTTTACATATTTTAAGATTTTTTAAAAATGTATACAGGGTGTTTCGAAAAATCTGGTCATTGATTAATCACGATCCTGCTTAAAGCGCTTGATGTAAGAAGCTGATTTTTGGAAAACAGATTGATTTTAGGGTGTAGAGGTTCGATAATAAGGGATTTTTCGAAACTCGTATTCTAAGGGGGTGAAACTATCCCTCAAATATTAAAATATTTTTTATTTAAAAACCGGTGAGCTTTTCGGAAAAACTCTTAAACACGTATATTTTATTTTGTTGTTTTACACATTTTAATATTTTTTATAAATTTATACAGGGTGTTTCATAAAATATGACCATTGAGTAATCACGATTCTCCTTAAACTGCTTGACGTTTAAAGCTGATTTTTGGCAAACGGATTGACTGTGGGATGTAGAGGTTCGATAAGGAGGGGTTTCTCGAATCACAAATTCCAAGAGGGTGAAAACGCCCCTCAAAGATTACAATATTTGTTATTTAAAAAACGGTTAGTCTTTCGGGAAAACGCTTGGACAAGCATAATTTATTTGGTTTTTTTTTACATATTTTGAAATTTTTTAAAAAATCATACAGGGTGTTCCATAAAGTTGGGTAATTTCTTAACCACGATTCCGCTTAAACTCCTTGATGTAAAAAGCTTATTTTTGGCAAACGGATTTTTCGAAAGTCAAATTCCAACGAGATGAAACTACCCCTCAAATATTACGAAGTTATATAATAATATCGCCATATGGTTTTTTCTCATGCTGACATAAATGTGAGAAAATTTTATCCAGTTTGTATGTTAATGGAAATTCAAATTCTTGCTTTGCTTTATCATCGCCATTACAAATGACTAATTCCACGCGAACGAAGTCGCTGGTACACGCTAGTAAATATATAAAATTCTCGTACCAGAGTTGTTAGTTACCATACTTCTCCGAAACGGCTTGACAGATTTTAATGAAATTTTATAGGTATGTATATGCAGTAGGTCTGAGAATAGGTTGTATATATATTCTTATACCGCAAGTGATAAGGGTGGTCCACCCCCATTTTTTTAAATTTTTTTTGGGCAAAATTTTATTTTAAAATTAGTAAGAAATAATAAAAAAATCAAAGGATTAATAAGAATAATAAAAAATAGAAATAAGAATTCTGAGCCACAATAATATGTATGTTCTAAGTAGGGTTTTTTCTCTGTATTGCAGCCTTGATGAAGATGAAAATACACGTTGAAACGTCGGCAATTTTTTAAATAAACGGTTTTTAATTCCTGGTCTTAAACCTGCGAACGCTATTTCATCTACAATATAAGGACGTAAATCTACCATTTTTACATTTTGAGGTACGGAACAGTATCTTCTTTTGTCAGAAGTAGTCAAATAACTATCCCGATAGTATGGGTACAATTATTAACTTGCGTAGTGTTGATGTACCGCACGGACATATTCGAATATGCCCATGGTTCAGAACAATGAATATAAAAATCGCACCGTACGTAATCGAGGACGCGATTTTTAAATTCATTGTTCCAAACCAAGCTAAAAGTTTAAGTGGCATTGAGTATATTTGGACACACTCAAAGGAATCAAAATTTATAGGATATTTTCCGTTGACCTAGAACCATGAAATTTTGCAAGTAATACTGTTTTCTATTACAAATATAGGAAAAAATCTGAAAACTATACATTTTTAATTAAATCATAAAAAATATAAAGGTGCCCGGTGGCGTAGAGGTACAGCTCTCGTCTACCAATTCAAAGGTTTGTGGGTTCGAATCCCACAGCCGGCATTTCATCAGCCGACTATTTTTAATAAAATAAAAATAGTTTAGGTACCTAGGTCGACTCAGCCTTAAATGAGTACTTGGACTTCACAATCCCTGAGGTAATAATAGGCGGTTGAAGCGTAATGCTAGCCACATTATCTTTTTTGTATACCGAACGGCACTAGTATGGCAAGTGTAAAAAAACAATATACGGGAGCTATTATAATTATTATAACATACCGTACATATATACAGTACCTATGTCTAGATTGCCTGATTGATAATTTCGAAAATTTCGATAATTCCGGGATAGTAAGCAAGAATAAAAAACAGCGATCAAAAAAAGGCACCGATTTTGCCGGTGTGTGTGCAAGCGTTCTAAGTGTGTATTTTTTTATTTTTTTGTGAACCATTGTGAACTAATTGGGATTTCCTGTTGGGATCTAATAAAGTGAACTAAAATTGATATTATTATTATACTGTATGCAAGAAGTAGCAACACCGCAATGGAAAACTAATTTAAATCGATAGAGCAGAGTAATTATCTAAAAATCCAATTTTTTTTAAATAATCTTATCACTCGATTTTATAAACGTCTAAACCCACCATTTCACCCAAAAGACGCTATTATTTGTATATTGGTAGATACTCTCACATGATCTCATTCTATTAAAAGCAATTTGTTTAAAATTACTTTTTAGATAAACATCTCTCAAGCAGTGAAATTTAATTTTAAATAATAATTTCCAATCATGTTTACATATTGCACTATACTATAGAGGAAACTGTAGAACGAAAACATATTGGAGTACCTATTATATTGCTTAAGGTAAAATACTTTCGAGATTCCTCTCTTACCGGATGTAATAATAACTTTATGAACTTCAAAATCCGCTTTGTAATCTCCCAGTAGTAGTTTACCAATATGAAATACTCAAATACCCTTAATTAGATATAGATTGGAGTTAGGGAAATGCAAACACCTAAGAGAAAAATAAAATAAAAAAAATAAATCGAAAACAAATTATGAAAGAATTAATATTTATGGTGTATTATAACATAAACTAATCAATCTTAAGTTCTCATAATCAACGCAGATAAAGCTCCAAATAAAATCACAAACACAGTCTAATTGCCACAGAAGTCACAGACAAATCCCCTTGATGTGCTCTCACCACTCGTACAATTTTCGTGAGCCCATGAACCACATTTATAGAATTGTATCCAATCTTCGTTGGGAGGATCTTCGTACATTTCATTAGAAATTAAGCAATAATACTCATTTTCCTTTATACTTTTTTTATTATTATTTTGTTTCTTGCGCGATATGTTTCTATCTAAAGTTTTCATCTTAACGTTATCGGCAAAATCCTTAAGATTTCTGCCTCCTTTCTTACTTTTAATCTGCTATACGATTTTTCTTTTTTTTTGTTCCGTTACTTTCTTTAATCTGCTCCTGATTTTTCTTTTTTTTTGTTCCGTTTCTTCTAGAATATATTTCATGGGAGTTCCGGTTATTATAAGTGAATGTTTTTTTCTAGACGTCTGTGTCTTTTTTGGTTGAGGCAGTATGGGTACATTGACAACATGTTGTATTGTTGTGTTATGTGGTGCACAGTTATTTGGGCATATAGTTAGGTACTGGTGTTTGTTCTTCCGATGTGGATGCTATTTGCGCATCAGAAGTCACAACTATTTGAAAGTTCGATACCGTTGTTGTGACGATACTATCTGCTCATCAGTTGTCGGTGATCTTAGCAAAGATCAGGAAAGCTGATGCTATCTGCGTAACAGGTGTCACCGTAGTAAGTATTCATTAAATTTAGTTGTATGTAACACAGATTAGGTAATAGTATACTATATGTATACAGATAAAAATCTTGTCCCTAATTTGTGGTACGAAAATTGTTTTTTGTGACAATGACCAAACGAGTAAAAAAGTGCGGAAAAATAAACCCGCGTTTAAACAGCGTAATAAAATTTGGCCATAACACTGCGGCCATAACCTGACCGGCGCTGTGCACAATTTTAGAGGCCATAAGTGGGCGTGTTATGTGCGCAAACTAGTGCGCGACTCACTAGTACGCGAAAAATTGGAACCACGAAAATCAATGCTTTTGACGATAAGTTTATAATCTGTGTATGTAATGGCTAAATACCAGATATACCTTTCTAGATATTGCTGATGCGATCGAAAGCTTTTGTAAAAAGATCGACTATTTTGTACTGTTTAATTTTTCTGGCAATATTTGAAGCCATGAACAAGTCGCACTCTTTGTTATATGCAGCTTTTAGGGGCCCAAAATATGTCAAGTCTAGTAGCTGTAGTCGATGATGTATGTGTGAGGCGGAAGGGATAACAACATTATTCCACTCTGGCGGCAAAGCTGATAGTTAGCAAGGCTGATATGGCTTTCATGGTTGTCTAGAATAAGTAATATGGGGTTTTCAACAGTTGGTTTAGCAAATGAAATGAAATGATGTAATGAATCGCTAACTACTGCTACCATATCGGCATTCCCTCGACGCAACAGTTGAGCATTCATTCGCTTCCTCTTAAGATAAAAAACGGAGGAAGATACTGCCCTGAAGCACTGAATGCTCAAACAGCTGTTGTTGTACTGCCTCTTTCACCACTTGTTGCCATACCCACTTGTTCGGTGCTTCTTCTTTGGACAGTAGAAATTCCTGTTTCGTCGACATTATAATCAAAGTGGTGTTTTGTTTGCAAGGCTTCAAGGTTGTTGAAGAAAAGTTTCAGTTCGGTTTCATTAAAAGCTGTTATTCTATTGATGTAGCCTCAGGTTTACATAGCGAAATGTTAGGACGTTTTTTTTAAATCCGTAAAACCAGTCTTTTCCTGTCATTTTGGTTACCTTGTCAAAATTATGCTTCAATTTATTTATTTCGGCAAATTGGTACGCTAATTTCCGCACCTTCTCTATTGTTAAGTTCTAAAAATGTTTTACTTCTCTTTATGATATATTCTTCTAATTCCATTTCTTGTTCTTCAGAAAATATTGCATTCCTTCCAGCTTTTGGTGTCTTCACAACTTCTTCCTTCAGGTGGTCAATAATACCTAAACTAAACTTTGCTACAGACTACAGTATAAATGTTACTTTACCATAACCAGAAATAATAAATAATTAGACAATTTTTTAAATAATTTTGTGTATATTTTCTTCATGAGGCGCAATACCGTGGATTATAAGCCGATAAATGGTAGACCGCTAGTTAGTCACTGTTTTATTTTTTTTTACTATATTGTAATTAATAATATTAGACAATGATTAAAACTAAATATTCTTGTGTAACCTTCGAGGAATAGCCAATTTAATTTATCATCGGTAACTGTTTTCATGTCAGTTTTTCCATGTTTACTTATTTTTCTGAAACCACCTCAACGTTTGACCTTCATTGCCTCGTGCTATTTCACCAAATAGTACGATAAATATAAGCCCGTGTTATAAAAATTAGTTTCCACGTTTCTCCTTCATACTAAAAGTAACATCTTTGTTATTTTAAATGGATCATCCGGTATATTATTAAATTTTTGAAAACTACTTTGATATCTCATACTTTTTATATTATATTAACTTATCTCCTACCTATCTCTGATAGTTTTCGAGATAAAAAAACATGTGTAAAATTGACAAAAAATATGATCTTCAATAATCATTGGTTAAATCATAAATTCGGTATATTGAAAGCTGATTTGGTTTATAGGTTAAGGAAAGTCGGCATATCCAATCTATCTAAATCAAATGATTGGATATCAAACAGGGAGGTCAGAAAAAATAATTATTTCCGTTTGCCGAGGTCAGAAAAAATAATTATTACAACTTTGTTATAAAATTACTCAAATCTTTATTATTTTAAATTCATCTCTACTCTACGAATATTATTTAAAAAATCAAAACCCAAATAAAATTGCTTTTCGACCACATATCATATTCCTATACCCGTGCGGCATTTAAGCAAAATGTACCATTATTTAGTCCATAATGTGATTTTCCTTGCTCTCATTGGCCGAGACTAAACGCTGGTGCGTTTTGCCAAACATGAGACTAAAATGCGGTACATTTTGCCACGTTAGCGTGAGGCATTCCAAAGGCAGGTACATGTTGCTAAACTTTACTGAAACGTGGTGTATTATACCTGAGATCGAATGACATTAACCTTTTCAATTGCCCTGAGAAAAATAAAAAAGAATTGACGGGGTTTAGAAGTTTCATTTTGATTTCGAATTTTTCCAAATAATTTCTGAAGTAACGTCAATATTTGGATGAAAATTGGTATCTGGGGGTTTTTGACATGAAAAATTTGATTTTGATGTCAATATGACTCTTACTTATAGAGGGCGCCACCTAGATATTTTTAACTAGTTTGAAGAGTAATAACTTTTCGTCCGTACCTGTATAAAATTAGTGAGTAAAAAAATAAAAATTTATGACTTTTTCTACGTAAAAAAGTCTCTTGGTAAAAATCGCTACAAAGAATGGTTCTCGAGATATTTGGAATCGAAATTATCAAGACCTATCATCATTGACATAAATTAAACATGTTGACTAACAGTTATTAATCTGAAATCATAAATTTGAAATGTTTTTGTGCCAAAAGTTCAACAGAAACTGTTTTATCATCATTTTTTCGTATAGAGTGTTTTAGCATTACTAGATAAATAAATAGAGAGTTTTCGAAGGAATGCATATTCTTTATTAGAATAGTGAATAAATAAAAGTATTATTATAACAATCTTATTTTCCAAGTTTTACATAAAAATTTTCCAAATTTATTATTTCAGTCAAATAACTATCTACTCAACGTGTCTGTTTTTTTGTCAATAATGACATGTATTGACTATTTCCATTCTAAATATCTTGAGAACGGTTGTTTGTAGCGATTTTTACCAAGAGACATTTTTTACGTAAAAAATCACGGAAATATATTTTTTTTCACTCAGTAGTTTTATACAGGTACGGACGAAAAGTTATTACTCTTCAAACCAGTTAAAAATATGCGGGTGGCGCCCTCTATAAGTAGGAGTCATATTGCCATCAAAATCAAAATTTTCATGTCAAAAAACCCCCAGATACCAATTTTCATCCAAATATTGACGTTATTTCAGAAATTATTTGGAAAAAATCGAAATAAAAATGAAACCTCTACACCCTGTATCTCCGAAAGTAAGCATTTTAGGACATACATTTATACGAACTTTTTTACTTATTTTTATCTGCAGAATATGCTGGCGAAGTTTCCGGAATACAGTTCCGACCACCCTGTATTTATGACTCGCATAACGACTTTCAAGTTCTCAGAAAAAGTTTTTTGGTCGAGCATATAATGCTTGTATCTGCAAACACACATACCTTTTCCATGATTAGGTAATTGGGAACTTTCATAATTTTTCAACAAGTTCTCCAAGATGTTAGTAATATTTTTACTGACGATGTCATTAGTTCCACTGTCTCTAGCCTTGCGCATGGTATAATTTTTGTTGTCGATGTCAAATCCAATTAGCGTCTTCCTTAATGATTCATTTTGTTGAGATTCAGAAGACTCCAATCTCACTCCTCCCCTTATCTTGTAAGAAGCAGCCATCGGTATCGGTCTGAAAATAATGAGAAACATAATCTCTTTGACTAATGAGTAATGAAATAGAATAAGCGGTAAAATAAGCCTATGCGAAACTTTGCATTAAAGTAATCTCGTAAGATTTTATCTACGAATCACAGAAGAGTTTCATTATTATTTACCGATAATATGTACAGGGTGGGTCAAATTCGACGCTTTTAAATGAAAACACCCTTTTTTATAGGAGATAGACGAAAACTAATATCGGTGTCTGGAGCTCAATTTTCATCAAAAACATGATGGTGAAAACTGCACATCAATATCTGTTACCGTTTCGGAGTTACGGGGTGTATTTCAGAAGTTTGCATTTTAACAAATCGCTGTAACTTTTTTGCTATGAAAAATTTTGTATTTCTATGAAAACATTTCCAAAGCACCTTTTTACGTAGAATTTAATGGCTTAAGTATAATTTTTTTAAAATTAATAATTTAAGAGTTATCAACAGAAAAATTGATTTTTTATTTGGGACACCCTCTATATTTTTAATTAACTGAAAAGAATTTAAAAGTACCTTTCCAAAAATGTAGCACATTTGATATTTTGTTATAATCCTCTTCGAAATACAGAATTTTTAAAAGTTCGCCACTTTTAACTAGTAGGCTTTGGACCCCTTATTGATGATATGTCCTTAATGGAACTCGAAAACATATTTTCCCAGCAAGACGACGCACCGCCTCTGAAGCTATCAGCAAATTTTTGCAGCCAATTTCAAGAATAATTGAATAGTTAACCAAGATCCCAGTCGTTGGCCGTCGAGGCCGCCTGACTTGTGCCCATGGAGCTAATCCATGGGCACAATAATGGATATATTTTCCGCAAATATAATAATGGATATATTTGCGGAAGAATATAGGTTCCTTATTCTTCCATATAATCTAGACAAGAATTAGAAATACTTAGCAGTTATGAGAGGGTATCTTTCACCCCTACTGAGTTAATGAAATCCGCGAGAAATGTTCAAAAACTGCCCCGTCTGTCCATAACAGAAGACGGTCGATATGTCGAACACCTGTAGCAAAATCTCATGTCTTGGTTTGCTATTTATGTTTATTGTTATTAGATATAGTTTAAATGTGTTGATATTGGTTAAATATATTTTAAATTGTTATAAAATTCTGCATCTCTCATAGCAAATATTATTTTCGTTTTAATTGATGCTCACAGCTAGAATTTTTTTGCATTACAGCCGGTGCCGTTTAAAGCCTATATACTTATTTAGAGCGGGCGAATTTTTATATACTCTATATCTCGAAGAGGAATCGAGCAAAATGTCAAGTGTGTTATATTTTTGGAAAGGTAATTCTAAATTATTTTTAATAAATTAAAAATATACAGGGTGTCCCAAATAAAAAATCAAATTTTCTGTCGATAATTCTTAAATTATTAATTTAAAAAAAATTATAATTAAACCATTAAATTCTACGTAAAAAGGTGCTTTGGAAATGTTTTCATAAAAATACAAAATTTTCCATAGCAAAAAAGTTACAGCGATTTGTTAAAAATGCATATTTTTGAAAAACACCTCGTAACGCCGAAACGGTAACAGATATCGATATGCAGTTTTCACCATTAGTTTTTGTCTATCTGTTATTGAAAAGGGTGTTTCCATTTAAAAGCGTCGAATTTGACCCACCCTGTACGCATATTTGTATGTTGCACACAGATTGTCCATTCGGGATTAGTCGGGTCTGCTGCGATTGGGCGGTATGTAAGTTATACTAGGGAGAGCACTTCCTTTGATAAACCGAGTGCAACATATAGAAACATTGTAACATATGGCTTTAGGCTTAACATATTTTTAGATGACTTTTGTTTTAAATTATTAGTTCTAGCTCTTTGTCTAACGTTGAAATGGCAATGGTAAATACGCTTAAAAATATTTGTTGGGGCTTCGGAAGCAAGTGGAAATGTTCGTTTTATTCTCCAAGTTTCTTTGGTAAGTGATTATTGGTAAGCGTATCAAGCCATTCCTGTCAGAGAAAAAAATCGTTACTAAACTTGATATCCAACTTTACTGTTATTTAAGCCTTTTCCTCTTTTTAGATAAATTCAGAGGTAGATTTAAATAAAACAATATAATTCCTTCTTCACTCATTATACTTAAAAAATAAGTAATTAATTATATGATTATTGTTTATTGTTCAGGTTTTTGGGAGATTTGAGGGAGCATTTAAAAATGATTTTTTCTTCATATCGATATCTAAATCAATGTGCATTAAAGATATATCTCAAAAATTTTCTGTGATGCCAAAAAAAACCTAAACCATAGGCCTAAACATTTAATTTGACCACATCAAAGCGTACTAGAACTCTCTTTTTCTGGGAATACTATAAGAAGGAAACAAACTTTATACACTCTTGGAGAAACGAAACGGAACACTCGATTTTAAAAAACGATAATAAAAAGCACTTTTGTTTAGGTAATGTTGGGCGATAGATATCGATCTTCTAGAGTATCGGTGTTCTTTATTCTGATTCCCGAAATTTTGAATCAGTATGCCTATTCATTCACATATATAATTTATTTTTGCTCCTATGCTATATCGTTAAAAGGGTTGGAGAATATAACAATACCTATATAAGTCATCAATTCACAAAACATAATTATTCATAATAACGCCTACACTACTCTGTATGTTGCACTCGTGTTATCCAAGAAAGTGCTCTCCCGAGTATAACTTACATACCGCCGAATCGCAGCAGACCCGACTAATTCCGAATGGATAATCTGTGCGCAACATACAAATATGCACCCTGTACAGGGTCTGGCAATAGTACGTCGGGCATCTGTAACTCCAGGAATAAAAAAAAACTAGAAATTTTGTTTAAGTGGCTTAAAGTATGTACTAGGATGTATTTCAGGAAAATATTTTAACTTCTATAAGGTAGCTCAAAAAAGGGTGAGTGGATCGGAATGATTTTTTTTAAATGGAATACCCTGTCTATTATTGCATTTTTGGTTTGCTTTCCGATCACTTTACATAATCCTAGATATGAGTAAATATATTTCGACAGTTTTAGAGATAAATAAATAAAAAATATATATTTTTTAGCCTTTCTTAAAAAATTATTAAAAATACAAGAACCTGTCCTGAAATCAAAACTATATTAGGTATTTACTTTGCTATAAATATGGTAATCGTAAATTATACAGGATGTTCAAAATTCTATGTCAAACTTTCTAAAATATAAAATAATATTTCTTCGTTTTTTTTTTAATCGAACACCCTGTATATTACTTTTTCAATTGATAAAAAATTAAAAAATGAACATTTTTTGAATTTAGAGTATCTCAAAATTTTTAACGGTTTCGCAGATATTCGCGGTTTTATATTTTATATGGCATTTTCCACAGTAAATTTTTATCAAAGCCTAATGCCTATCTAATGATTTTTCTCATGTTTTTCTCCGTATTTTACCGTTGAAAGAGCCATATGAAATAATACTGCCTGTATCTGTGAAATAATTAAAATTTTTAAATACTTTGAATACAATTTTTTTTTATTTTTTAACACCCCATCTAATAAAAGAATAACATACAGGGTGTTCCATTAAGAAAAAAACAAAGAAAAATGATTTTATATTTTAGAAAGTTTGGCGTAGAATTTTTAACACCCTGTATGATTTAAGATTATGATATTTATATCAAAGTAAGTATAGGACCATCTAAAGTAAATACCTAATATAGTTTTTATTTCAGGACAGGTTCTTGTATTTGTAATAATTTTTTTAAGTAAGTTTCAAAAAAATATATTTTTTATTAATTTATTAATATCTCTGAAATCATCGAAATATATTTACGCATGTCTTAGGATTATGTAAAGTGATCTGAAAGACAACCAAAAATGCAATAATATACAGGGTGTTCAATTTAAAAAAATCAACCCAATCCACTATAGAAGTTAAAATATTTTCCTGAAATACATCCTCGTACGTTCTTTGATTTGCATTTGAGCAAAATTCGTTTTTTATTCCAGGAGCTACAAATGCCCGACGCACTATTGCCGAACCCTGTATAGAGTGATATCGAAATCGTTATACCATATAACAGAATGCCATTTGAGTTTCTTATATAGAATACATTTTTTTTAAACATTTTTTTGAACAGGTTAATTAAAAACTCGCATTTTTCATCAAAACAATTTCTTGGGATACCGTTCTATGAGAGATAAACGAAAAACTTCTTTGAATCAAAAGTTGGTGGACAGTATACTTGAAGAATAAACATTAGAGTTTTTAGTCTTATTCGGTGGTTAAAAATGTTTTATTATTTTTTTTTGAATATTTAAAAAGTTTTGTTTGGCCCTTTATATTATAATATTTTCAGAATGGTATATTTTTTATGAGCTGGCAAAGGGGGGGCTATACAGGGTGAGTCTTAAATAAGTGTAAATATTTTCAGGGCTTGTTGATCTCGATAGAAGAAACATATTTTCTCTTTACCGTTTTTCAAATAACTCTAAAATAACTTAGTAATAACAATAATAATAACTAATAATAATTTTTTATTGCCATACAAATATTGTACATTGGTACGTCAATTAAATGTCGATACATACGAAAGTTAGAAAGTTAAAATTTTTCTGTTAAAAAAAACATCCCTGCAGCTCCCACGAAAACCAACATTAAAAATAAGCCTAATAATTCGCTTCTGTATAATGAAGACTCGACTAAGTTTAAAAGCAGCTTTTCCCCAACATAAGATGTTACCTGCCATATGACTATACGCAAGGGATATGAGACCATGTATGTCGAGCGTGTCTCTTAAGCTTAATATAGCAAAATAAGCTGAATTTAATTTAGCGCATACATGGTCTATTTGCGCATCAAATGACATTCGGGGATCAATAAATAAACCTATTTTTTTTTTCTTATTTGACAGTTCTGTATCAAGTTCTTCTTGGAATTTGTTTAAAATAATTTTCCTATTAATAATTCCCATATAAACCGTTTTTTTTTATATTTAATATATTCTGTGCAATTGACAACATATTTTACCGTTCAAGAAAGCCTGTTAATTTGTCATAAACAATTCTCTCTAAGATTTTAGAAAATATACTCAAAACATATATATCGGGCGATAATCTTCAATGTCACGGCTATCATTTTTTTTTATAAACCGGAATAACGCAGTCTTAAGCATCTGGGGAAAAACACCCTCCATAATAGTTCAGTTAATCAATATAGTGAGTATGTCTAGAATGTAAAATATAATTTGTTTTACTACTTTTATATTCAAGTCATCAAATCCCATAACTGTTTTCAATACGTCATCCTTTGTAATAAAGTCAATAACTATGGTGTTGCATACATATGCAGGAACGTACCTAATAATAGCACTACTATTTTTATATTTTTGCTGAACTTTTGTCATTGCAGTAGATCTGAAATATGTTGCAAATTGGTTTGCAATATCAAAAGGATCTGACAGCATTTCGTTATCGATATTAAGTCTTATTGAAGATTGTTGTCCCTTATTGCTTTTCTTGTTTAGCTTTTTATTCACAATTTTCCATATTCCTTTACTCTTGTTCTCAGAAGCTGATATTTTATTAGTATAAAATATTTTCTTTTTCCTTCTAATTTCTTTCTTATAGAGTGATTTAAGATGTTTAAATTGAATTGCACTGCTACCTTCAAACCGATTGAGGGTATGAAGTGCATTGAGTCTTTCTTTTATACTCATTAAATCCGCATCGAACCAAACATTCCGAGACTTCTTAACTGTTGTTGAAACTTTTTTTTGCCTGTATGAACAACAACAGTTCAAACAGAAAGAAATATGCTCAATAAAACTATTCCATAAATTATTACAAGTGAGAAATCCAGAATCAAATCCCAGTCCTGTGACATTATCGTATTACAAAATATAGAGACATTACTGTCTGAGAAATCTCTATGATTCGTTAAAACACTGTCGTTAGATGAAACTACGCTGTTATTTTCGAAATTTATAGATAAAAGATGAGCTAAGTGATCACTAATATGAGGATTAAAAATAACACAATTAACCATGTCACTAGGGATATTTGTAACAACATAATCTATAACTTCGTCTTTAACCGATTCGGTAGTACGACCATTGGAATTAGTATAACAATTCTTGTTGGTTCAAATATGGTATTTTTCAGTTTAAATGATTCAAATAGGTTACAAAGATACTTTTTACTCTTAGAATCATTTCTAAAATTAATATTTAAGTCTCCACAAAATATTATATATTTAACAGACAATAGAGCTACAGAAAATGCCCCGCTAACAGAATTTAGAAAAATGTCTACATCTCCAGAAGGAGAACGATAACAACAAATAATTGCGTATGTATTAAAAATTATACCCGATAGTTCACTGTGACCTTCAATAGAACATTTTTCAATGTTCTCAGAGCGCCAATATATCCGCATACATATTCTTAACCAAAATCAGTAAGCCACCATGTTTTATACTACATCTTGGAAAGCACGATTTAACTATATATCCATCGATGTTTACATTTACAAACGTTGACCGTAGCCAATGATCAGTTACACACATAATATCAATATCTTCAGATATTAACATATTTTCAATAATATCAATCTAATTTGTAATACTTTGAACATTCATACTGCATACTTTTAATTTTAATGATTTAGTCCCATTTGACTAGATACAGTATTATACCCGCCAACCTCATCAGCATTATTACCAATTTTATTCTCAAACAAACAATAACTTTCATTAGAATTACTTATTTTATTACATGTCTTAGAATTATCAGTTAAAATTTGAATAGAATGATTATAGTTTTGGCGTGTCATGCTTGAGATAATTACTTTAAAACCACTTTTGTATTGTTACGTTTTTCGTCGGTTCCGTGTGCATAGTAAGTCACAATTTATTTAAACACAATTTATTTACACTAAGTAATAAACAATAACGATTAAAAATACTTAAAGAACTATATAAAAACTATTTATCTAGAAAGAATTTATTTTGAAGTTAGCGCGACAACTGTACTCGTCTATTTATTTCTGTCCTCCTCAGGCCCGAGCCGTCGTATTTTATACCCACAGCTAAAGAGTTCTCGAATAATTCATAGATCATTACGGTGTCTATTCTTTAATGCGATGTTAAGGTCATCTGGGAGCGGGACATATAGTTAGGTTAGATCGAGTCCACACGGGTCCGCAACAGTATTGTATTTAGAAAACATAACATATCGAGATATCTCACTACAAATTTTATTTTTATTTAGTCTGTAAAATCTATTCACTTTCGAATTATTTATTAACCTTATAGATGCATTTATATTAGAACCTCCATTCAAGTATACATTCAAGTTTGTCACAAAATCCTTATATAAAGTATAATGTCTTGAATTATCATACTTTAAACAAAGCCTACTAGATTCGTGTATTTTCCTATGGAGAATAAATTTTGTAGTTTACTGTTTTTTCCAAGAACACTACTACTCGTTATTTTACATTGAAAATGTTCGAAAAAAAAATTTGGTTAAATTTTGAGAGCCATTGTTCTGGGTTTTCTTTCTTGTAAATTTAATCTTGCCATATTATGAACATATTATGTTTTTTAACTTAAATTTAAGAAATAAAATGCTGACTTTTTATTATACAAGGTGAGTCTATAAGCGCAAATATTTTCAGGGCTGGTAGATCTCAATAAAATAAACATAATATATTCTCTTTACCGAGTTTCAAATATGTTCAATAGAGTTATTAATGTTCGGAAATAAAAAAAAAATAGATTTATTTTTAAAAAAAATTTGAGCCACCTCAATTTTTTGGTATTTGCATCTCTTTTAGTCCCATAATATCAGAGATTAAGAAACTATACCGTGGGAAAATTTGCAGTGAACAGGAAGTTACAGGAACTAAAAAGTTTTCTAATATACAGAAAATTTTAAAAGAAAATGCTCGATTTTTAACATCTTTTTTTGCAAAAAAATCTCATAGACGTGTTTCTCAGGTCGAAATATACTACCCCTAAAAATATTTGCACTTATTTAAGACACACCCGGTATATTTTTATCATTTTGAATACTAAAGATGTTTCGTTTGATTCATTTTTTTAATGTTTTTAGTTTTTTATGTGCTATTAAAGTAAATAAGTATTTAAAATGTTGCTTGTTGTTGTTGAGCATGTTAAATTTTACAATTTATATATATATATATATATATATATATATATATATATAATGGAAAATAAATTTCTTGCAGTTTTTAGGTATATAATAATTTTCTGAGTTTGCATAGCCAGCGCTAATATAGAACTTCACTTCGCCATTGCCGACATATCGTAGGATCAACTGCCACCACTACCAGCTTCGGTTTCACTTATCATCAGGTGAGCTTGGGTATTTCCACAATATGTCGAGCACAGCACAGAGTATATAAAACACGACTTGTCGTAAAGTAGCGGTAAGATATATATATATATATATATATATATATATATATATATATATATATATATATATATATATATATATATATATATATATATAATATATATATATATATATATATAGTATATATATATATGCTACATGATATTATGCATACAGAGCAGGCATATATATATATATATATATATATATATATATATATATATATATATATATATATATATATATATATATATATATATATATATATATATATATATATATATATATATATATATTATATATATATATGCTGCTATGATATATATATATAGCCGATGAAAAAGCCTTTATTTACTATCGATAGATTGTGCCTCGGTGGTAAAAAGTACTGCACCATTGCACGCAGGCCGCTGTCCTCATGATGCGGGACTTAATATCTTACCGCTACTTTACGGCAAGTCGTGTTTATATATTCTGTGCTGTGCTCGACATGGCTGTGGAAATACCCAAGCTCACCTTGATGATGGGGTAGGGGCCCCGAAACCGGTAGTGAGAGCAGGTTGATCCACATTATGTCGAAATACAGCGTGGAATTAATTTCTATATAGCAGTTCAAGGCAAGAAAACTCTTATATATATATATATATATATATATATATATATATATATATATATATATATATATATATATATATATATATATATATATATATATATATATATATATATAAATTTAACATGCTGTTTATATATAACCAAGTTATAGCATTCGAAATACTTATGAGGGACAACACCGGCGGGATGCACCTGTACTTTTGCTGGGAGCCTGCAACGCAACAGATTGCCATAAGAAGAGGTTTCTTTGTAAATTAATATAGACAAACCCAAAATTATTCAACGAACCCAAAACTTACAATTTGTAAAAATCTAATTGTTTAGCTGCAATATTCCCTGTCGTATGTGATGAACAACCCTGTATAATATAAAACGGGGAATTATGGAATTTAATGTAAGCGGACCTAAGAAATTGCCCGGCTGCGGAGAGAAATCTGTGAAGAAAAGAGTTCTGCGTCTGCTTTTTTTTGCCGATTAAGGTTGATGCCCGCTTATTGGAACTATCCGTAAGGAGAGCTTTCACTGTATATCGCTTTAATAATCTATAATGATAAGTATTGGTTTACAATATTTTAGTTCCCATTGTGTGTGTTTGAAATATTAACTTAAACCAGTTTTAAACTGGATTAAATTTACCTCTTTGAATTGAATATTGTTCAACGTCTTTTCAACGGTTTAGCTAAAAGTCTAAAGCTAGCTTTAGATAAATAATCGAATTCGATGACGCCCCAGATAAAATCTGTTCTTCAAAGTCCCCGCTTTCCACTTTTATTCACTGCGGTGACTTATAACATACTCGAGTTTCGCGATTTCCCTCTTCAGACCGTCTTCTTTCGCCGAACAAAACAAATGCTGACTGCGCGCCTCAGCCTCTTGATTGTTAATTCATTCGAAAAATGAAAAATTAGAATGGCAAACAGTTTCCAGTATTTTTTTGACGACGGAAAAGACCTCCTTAAAGCGTTAGAAAATGGTACAATGTGCTATATTTATATAAATATTTGTGCCTTTTTAAAGATAGGTAAATCATTTAATGCTAATGTCGAAGAGTTCGAATGTCGAGGCTTCCTTTTAAATAAAACTTTTATATCCAACTATCGTTTTATTAAATTAATTCTTTTTATTTCCTTTTTTATTATTTTAACTTAATATAAAATAAAGTAAATATTTTTTTTAATATGTTGAAATTTTAATGATTTTTATTTACCAAAAACATAATAAAATATTTCTAATTTGTACAGTTATGACGTCTTTTACGATAGTTATATACCATAGTTATATCACTTTGAAGTATCGTATAGGAGTATGAAATTTTGCACAAGGTTTCTAAGGAACAGCGTTGCCAACTATCTGAAATAGAATTTCGATCGAAGACGGTCAAAGTTTCCGGTTTTTTCAAAAAATTCCCACGAATTAAATTTATTTACAAAAAAATACAAATACCATTTATTTTGTAAGCTTAAACTAACAAATCTTTATCAATCTAGCAAGTTTTTCCTTAAATGTTGACTTAAAAATTAAACAAAAAGCAGGCGGATACCTACTACGTATTGTAATAGGATAGGCTTGAATGACACTTAAGCCCCATACTCATTATGCGCTGAAGCAGTTCGTCGATGTGGTTCGTCTGTGCTTTGATTTGGTGCGCCAAGTGTGGATGGGATGGGTTGTGCGGCGCGTGGCGGTTCGGCGGAATGGCAGTTTTTGAACGAACTATTGAATACAATGGACGAATGGAGAAATAGCACGAACACGATTTGCATTTCCAAAATAACTAACGAATTGACGAACCACATAAAACTCACTATGTATGGACGCATGGGCGAATCAAATCGACGCTTCGGCGCTTAGTGAATATGGGGCTTTACTTTTTTTTTGCCGCCTACACATTAAATTATATTCTTATAGTCATCAGTGTTTAAATAGCCGGTAATAGCACTTCTTGTAACTGAGATTTTTTAAAATTCTTCATTATATCGAATCTTTAACTTGATTAAGCTTTCTATATTGCTGCACATACTGACAAATGGCACAATACTTACAGAATAAACTTTTTATACAGTTGCTCTTGGGTAATTCGCGTTTTAGCCGGTTTACGGTGGACAATACGCGAAACTAAGACTAATTCGGTTTTTTTCCATCGCATTTAGATAATTCGCGATTTAACCGGATAATTCCCGAATTAACTAATTTCGCGTATTACCCGTAACATATACACCTTTGTGGTAGATTTATTTCTTGAAAACATGGGTGCTGTACCGCCGCCGCCGGCGCCGCGCCGCGCCGGTACATGAAGGCATTAAACAAATTGCAACAGAGACACCTTAGGCAACTGTTAAGAATCAAATGGTACCACCACAGATTAGGTCTCCTATAAGTATACAGATAAATGTCTTGTCCCTAATTCGTGGTACGAAAATTGTTTTTTATGACGATATGCAAACGAGTAAAATTTCCTGTGCGCAAAAATAAACTCGCGTAAAATAACAATAAACAGCGTAATAGAGAGATATCGCTAAACCGAATAGCGTGCATGGACGTTAATAAGGCAGGGTATTATTTCCTTTACGTGAGGTGGTATTAACTCTCTTTGTTTATAGTTATCGGATCGGAAAGAATTCTGTTCGCGTCGCGTCCGCTATTTAAACTTAACCTAACTTTGAATTTAAAACTTTGAAATTGTTTTGTTTACTAGGTATTTTAAAACTAAATGGCTAAAGTGCTTATTTCCAGTGCTTTATTGTTCAACGTCTGCCAGTGGGTTTAGGGCAACAAGCAACAAATTAGAAGGGCTAAGTCGTCATCTGCTGTAAACCTAAGCCTCTTTATAGGTTCTTTAATATTGGAAAAGGTGGAATCCATATTTTGGGCCATATTTATTTAATTAAAACTAATCCCAGATATTTAAATATCAAATTACCTATTAAAACTAAAGTAATAATTCAAGATAACCAAATTAATTATTCAAACATAACCGAAAATGAAAGATCTCGCCGGCCGGCCCCGGTTGTCAAAAACCGCACATGCCCATTTAAGAAATTTTTAAACGTTATGTAGAAACAGCTCTTGGTGTAATTGATCCGCAAATTACGTCAGGCGGTAAGGTTATTAGCGAGTGTTGCGTTAAAAATTGACTCGCGCATATCGTAACCATGATAAGGTACGCGTAAATACTGCATGACGCTATTCATTTTTCCGATATATCTCTAATAAGTATGTGCCGGTCAAGCGCTGTGCACAATTTTAGAGGCCATAAGTGGGCGTACTATGTGCGCAAACTAGTAACCTAACTAGTGCCTGATTCCGAAAATTGGAACCACAAAAAACAATAAAGAAAAAACTAAGTTTATACTCTGTATAATCTGTGGTACCACCATGTCTCAAACGGTACTTGAAAAAGCTAACTGCGAGAGCGCTGAAGTCATGTTTACTAAATCCCGCTTCAGATGGGCTGGTCATGTATGCAGGATGCAAAGAAATCCGCCTACCGCCTACCGAAATATCTTCTTTACGGTGAGCTTGTAGACGGTAAGAGGAAACCGGGTGGAGAACTCAAAAGGTACCAGGATATTTTCCATGAAAAATTAAAGGGGATAAGCATGCAGCATAAGAGGGAGGAAACAGCACACAATAATAGAATGGAATGGAGAAGAATTATAAACTCAGTTAACAACGACAACAAGAAAGTAAAGAGGCAAGAAAGTAATACGATTTTTGAATGTCTTGAGTGCGGAAGAGAGATAACATGACGTGTCCGGCTTTTCAGTCACAAAAAAAGCTCATGACAGAAATCGCCTTACCCTTGGTTGAATAACCATCTTCTGATGCGTGTCAAATACTCGTCAGCGAGTAATGGCATTAAGTAAGTCAGTGGCGGAACTTGACAACTGGGGGCCTCCGTGCAAGATATTTTTGGGAGCCACTGAGTAAAGAACAAAACCAGAATACTGTATATTTTTTATTAAATATTTTTTGAAAGGATCTATGGGGTCCCAAGTTCCTGTGGGGCTCCGACGCATTGCATCGAACTGTCCTATGATAGCTACGCCGCTGAAGTAAGTAAGTAATTTCTTGAAAAGAATTATGTTTTTTCGTCTCTAGAAGAAAATGTATATAAAAAAAATTGTAAACACCGCTGCCTTGATTCAAACGGAAACCAATTTTTCAGTGGTATTTTGCTAGTAAAATAAATTTCTCGATCCGACAAAAAATGCATAACGTTTGAGAAAGTATATCTCCTCCTGTCGTCAGAAGCAAAAAAATGCAGAAAGAATAAAGAAAAAAACTATTTAAAATATCCAAATACAACTTATTCAAGAGCACTTTTTTTAGCCGATACGTCGTTGCTCAAAAAAAACAACATATATTAAAACGTCAATGGTTATTATATTATATTATAAACCATTTTTTAATTTATTGAAATTAAGTAAAAATTAGAAATTGTACAATTTTAATTAAACTTTATTATTTTGCAATACGCATAGCCCTTACTAGTTTAATTGTATTCATATTAGTGTAATGTTCATATGTACAATGTAAAATGCTCCTGACAAGTGGAAATTATGTTGTCAAAACTCGATGAGTTTTGGCGTCATCCTACAACTGACAAGAGAGCACAGAAACATAAAATAATTATTTTAATAATGTCTATTAAATAAGCTACGAATATATTTTCGAATATTCAATATTTGCTTTTAATTGAAAATAGGTAATTGATTTAATTACTTGATTCATTGTCCTATAAACAGGTGCGTTGATTTATTTTTTTTCCAAATATTAAAAAATAGAATAGAAATATATTAAATATCAAACATAAGAATATCATTCTGCCATACTAAGTTTGCCTTTTAATAATTCAAATACTTAAATTAATGTTATTACCATATAAATGGAAGACACTGCTTATAAAATAATATTCACCCTGGTATTACCAAATTTTAAGCTCCAAATCGGAAAACTTATAAAGAATAATTATAGAATATATCGTGTTCCATTCAAATATACTGTTTTTATATACAGGGTGGCACCAAGGTGGCACCTCATTCGTCTCGGTAGATTATAGGAAAACAAAAAGATGTACAAATACCATTTTATAACAATATATGCGGTAAGGCAATGTTCATAATTTAAAATCGTTTTGAAATATACCGGGTGTTTCATAACTAAGATTCATACCAAATGTTATGGAATACCTGGTATTTTAATTCATTTTTTGATTCTTGGACCTAAAAAAGCATTTCTTATTAGGGTTAGATATGTTTAAAAACTTTGGTTTTTGAGATATTTAAAGATATATGCATGCTATAATAGAAACGATAAATAATTAATTTTCAACACCATGTACAATTTTCAGAATTAATTCTTGTGCCGAGTTTAAAGGTAGAGAAATATAAACTTTACTGAAAAAAAATGATTACTTCCTTAAATGTATACATGGGTATTAAAAATTGCTGACCTATCTATACTAATATATAAAATCCTTAAGTGATTGACATACTAATCACGATCCTGCTCAAACCACTCAACGTAAAAAGCTCAATTTTGGCATACAGGTTGATTCTAGGGTATAGAGGTTCGATAAGAAGGGATTTTTCGAAATTCCAGTTCCAAGAGGGTGAAACCACCCCTCAAATATTGGAATATTTTTTATTTAAAAAGGGTCAAGTTTCCGAAAAAACGCTTAAACACGTATATTTTATTTAGTTTTTTTACATATTTCAAGATTTTTTAAAAATATATACAGGGTGTTTCGAAAAATCTGGTCATTGATTAATCACGATCCTGCTTAAAGCGCTTGATGTAAAAAGCTGATTTTTGGAAAAGAGATTGACTTTAGGGTGTAGAGGTTCGATAACAAGGGATTTTTCGAAACTCGAATTCTAATGGGGTGAAACTATCCCTCAAATATTAAAATATTTTTTATTTAAAAACCGGTGAGTTTTTCGGAAAAAATCTTAAACACGTATATTTTAGTTTGTTGTTTTACATATTTTAAGATTTTTTTTATAAATTTATACAGGGTGTTTCATAAAATATGACCATTGAGTAATCACGATTCTGCTTAAACTGCTTGACGTTTAAAGCTGATTTTTGGCAAACGGATTGACTGTGGGGTGTAGAGGTTCGATAAGGAGGGGTTTCTCGAATCTCAAATTCCAAGAGGGTGAAAACGCCCCTCAAATATTACAATATTTGTTATTTAAAAAACGGTTAGTCTTTCGGGAAAACGCTTGGACAAGCATAATTTATTTGGTTTTTTACATATTTTGAAATTTTTTAAAAAATCATACAGGGTGTTCCAAAAAGTTCGGTAATTTCTTAACCACGATTCTGCTTAAACTGCTTGACGTAAAAAGTTTATTTTTGGCAAACGGATTTTTCGAAAGTCAAATTCGAACGAGATGAAACTACCCCTCAAATATTACCAAGTTATATAATAATATCGCCATATTGTTTTTCTTATGCTGACATAAATGTTAGAAAATTTTATCCAGTTTGTATGTTAATGGAAATTCTTGCTTTGCTTTATCATCACCATTACAAATGATTAATTCGACGCGAACGAAGTCGCTGGTACACGCTAGTTTTAAATACATATTTGTATAGGTACATACTTAAAATAATATAATAATTCATATTACATTAATACTTCATTATTTCAAATGCAACACCCTCTATTTTTTAAATAAATAGAAGCATATTTAAATGCTCTTTCAAACTAGGGTTTCTATACGTTTCCATAACCGGACATGTCCAGATTTTTAAAGCGTACTGTGCGGTCTGGCCCGGATTTGTAAAAGAGTCCGGGAAACCTGACCGCAAAAACAATTAATTTAGTAAAATATTTTACGGTTACACTTGAATTAATTTCTCAGTTACTTTGTTGAATATTTTAGTCTCTACGATACTACAGCTCTACTTAACCGATGCATGTTCGAAAGTACCCATTTCTATTATTTGGCGCTCAAATTTTTCGCATTTGGTGCACTCCTGGAAAAGGAATGGTTTATATTTTCTTGATTAATTACCAATTAAGGGGCTATTATATTTGCGTCCTATAAAAGTTCATTAATACATTTATAGTTTCTTTTTTGCGACGTCCGTATTTTGTCCAGATTTCTAAGTTCACTTGTCCGTAATTTCTAAAGGCCTTTATGAAAACGCTATTTCAAACTATATTGGGGTTTCCTATACCTATCTAGCTCAGATTTTGAATAAAAAATTTTAAATACTTTAAAATGCAAAAAATGTTAATTTTTTAATTCTCCATCTAACCTAATATGTGTTCCATTAAAAAAAATAAAGAAAAATGAATTTATATTTAGAAAGTTTGGCGTATAATTTGGAACACCCTGTATTACCCAAGATTACGAAATTTATAGCAAAGTAGGTGCGTGGCCCAAAGACATTGTAAAGATAGACCGAACATCTCATTCATAAATACTCGTTGGTAGTGTATCAAACATTCCAATGTGTCAAACAAAGACAGAAGAGACAGAGAAGTCTAAAATTTCCGACCCCGGCAACTAGGCGCATTTGGATTGTTCTAATGGCCAGTGGCGTATCGTTTTTTGGAACGAATTTAATTAGTAAAGTAAAAGTAAAGTAATTAGTAAAATTCTTACTCCATATTAATATACTACATTAACACTTTTTCGTTAGATGAGTTTTGTTATAAAGTCTAATATAATAATATAATTAATATCCCACATATGTATACAGTACGTCTGACCGTTCTGTAGCTACGGGGTATCCGTAGGAGGGGAAACGATATTCTCTCCATGTTTTTCGTAAAAAATTTGACGACGCGACCCATCAATAAAAATTCGACAAATTTGCAAGTAGCCAATAAAATGAGTGGGCGGAGCGATTTGCGGTGTCGTACTCAAGTCGTCAAGTCGACGTATAAAATATATTGTTGTTTATTTAAATGTTTTTTGTCCGCATTCTTTTCATAGACACAGATCCAGCAGACGAACTGTACTTATGTTGAAACGTTAGTAGGTAGTTTTCGAAAATCGCTCCAACGTCGATATTCAATTTAAACTTTCAGTTACTTCTATATAAACACTCAGTTACTTTTGAATACTTACAGGGTGACACAGGCTTCCGAAACAGTTCTATATTAGGTTTGTGGTTAGTGACTTTTCTTCCATTTTTTTTTAGAATATGGAGGCAATGGTAAAGCACGTTTTAGACATTTTTGTAATCATAGGTGGCCGGAACATATTTTCAAACTAAAGTTGTAGATTTGCCATTAAATTTCCATTCCAGAAATACCTAGGGTTGCCACCTGTCCTTTTTTGAAAAGGACAGTCCTTTTTTGGAATAACTTGTCCTTTTGACTTTTTTTGACTTAAAAAGTCATTTTTATTTATGTATTTTCCCTGGGAGAAGAAGAGAACTTAGAACTTCCCATTTAATCTCTGAGAAAATTACCTACAGCAAACAGAAATATTCTTTTCGTCCAAATTTAATTAGAGGTGTTATAAAACTTATAAATTTTTCTTGTTTAGAATAGGCAACATTATTTAGAACTTCCCGTTTAATCTCAAATGATAGTTTAGTTTTTAGGTTTTAGTTTTACCTTTTTTTATCTTGAAAAGAACTTTTCAAAATTAGTAATTAGTAACGATTTAGTTAGTTCGCAATCGATAGCTTCCTGTGAAGTACTGTGTAATAGTTGTATAATCTTGTATTATTAATAACTTCCTATACCTAAAATCAATATTTATTTTAATGAGAAAATTGTGTTTTTTTGAAAATATAAGAAAATATTTGACTTTCGGTCTTCTTCTCGTATTATGATGGCTCTGATACGAGGTTGTAGCAGTATCATAGACCGATACTGGGAACAGTGGCAACGCCGCGACTACCGGCGAGGTCGGAGATCAGCTGACGTGCCGGCGATCGATAGTTTGGTAGAAACGGGGACTGTAAATAAGAAACGTGTTTGAGTGTTTTAATATTTTTGTTGATGTATTAAGTTGATTATAATTGTTAATTATGTTTGTTTAAACTCGACTTGTGAGTATTCATTTCTACATTTTGGCGACGAGGATAAACAACTAAAGGTATGTAAATAATGCACTTACGACAGTTACGACTTACGAGTTTTAACCAAACAAAATAAGATTTTGGTGCATTAAATTTATATTAATAAAGCATAATATGTATGCACTGATGAAAAGGAAAGAAGGCATAGAAATGTATGCAAAACAAAGTTTTAATTAAGCATAAAAGTATGCAATATTATGTTACTTGTTACTTTATGTACATAATATGTTTGGGGCCCCTATAATAAACATTAAGTTGTTAAAGCATAATATGTATGTGTATAAAAGAGGGGGAAGCATAAAAGGTATGCAATGCGGAGTTCAAATATGCATAAGAGTATGCAATATGTTACGTATTCTAAATAAATAATATCTAAACTATTGATAAAGCATAAAATATTGTTAATAAGCATAAAATGTTGTATGCAATGTAATATCTAAACGATTGATAAAAGCATAAAATGTCGTTAATAAAGCATAAAATGTTGTATGCAATGTAAAAAAAATGCAATGTAAATCGTAATATAAAACAATATAAAGCGTAATATGTATGCATAAAACAATGTAAAGCGTAATATATATGCATAAAATAAAAGATTATAAAAGCATAAAATGTTGTATGCAATGTAAATCGTAATATGTATGCATAAAACTATGTAAAGCGTAATATGCATGCATAAAACCAATGAAATCGTTACAATTTGGTAATAAACAAATTCCCAAATGCCAATATTGTTGTTTGTCAAATTGCAGAGGCAACTTGACAACATGGATTTACAAAGGGAAATAAAACCAAATGCACGACGACTGGCAAAAAAAAAAATGGCAGCGCAGTCTGGATATATATTTTCTGGCAAACTCCATAACTCATGTTAAAAAAAAACGAGCAAAACTCTTACACTATGGTGGAAGTGAGCTCCAAGACTTGTTCTACATATTACCTGGCGCGAATGTCGATAAAACCGTCGAAAATAATGTAGGAACATTGCAGTTGAAAAATTCAACCCAAAAATTCATTTACCCACTAGTAGATATAAGAAAAACATTTTTGGTAAACTCAGTCTCAAATAGTTTCTGAAAAATAAAATTATTTTTTTAAAAAAAGGTCCGATTAAATATATATCTCCGAAACGAAGCACTGCTTACGAACGACATGTATTCTTTGGATTCTGCCAAAACACTGGGGAACTAGTACAGCAATTCGCATATCGTTTAAGGAAACAGGTAAACAAATGTAATTTTACACATGATGTAGATGAGTATATTCGATTTATATTATAATATCAAAAACGAACAATGAAAAACTACAAGTTTTCATTTTGAAGCATGACAAACTCAAAGCATCCCACTTCATGAAGTATTAAGCCATGCTAAAGTATAGAAATGGCTACTTTCGAACATGCGTCGGTTAAATAGAGCTGGTTAAGTAGAGCAGTAGCATCGTAGGGACTAAAATATTCAACAAAGTAACTGAGAAATTAACTCAACTGTAACTGGTAAAATATTTACGTTAAGTTAAATTGTTTTTGCAGTCAGGTTTCTCAGACACTTTAAAAATCCGGATATGTCTGGGTAAATCCGGACGTATAGAAACCCTAATAAAAGATATATGCAGATGCTTTTGAAAAAACTTGGGTAGTCCGTGACTAAAACAGAAATCTAAAAAAAAAGTTATTTTTTTTGAAAAATGCCACTGTTTTAGAATCCAAATGGAACCCAGTTTGTCAATGGTTTTTTTTACTCGTAATAAAATTTGTCTAACCAACAAAACCATTTAACTTTTCAGGTGGTACAACAAATACACTGACGCGACATCTATAGGGCTTGACCTCGACAAAATTATCATCGAGGGTCATTCCCCCGCCGTCTTTGATGCCGTTTTTTTTTATCCTATATATTTATTATTAGATATAATGGCAATATAGCCAGTTATAATATATAGTTTTGATCACTAAAAATTAAGATTTTTCAACAATGTTACAAGGGGTTCAATTTTACTCTGTAAGAGGATGAAATCACTGGTCTAGCTAATAAAGTAATATCATTTAAAAGAATTTTTGTGATAATATTAATGTGTCTAAAGCCAATGGTAACAAAATTTTATAATATGTACAAATTGATATATCGGGTGCGTCTCAAAAGTGGTTCACCCTTATAACTTTTTTATTTTTATCAGATAAAAAAAAACGATATTTGGTATGTTAGTATATGACATAAATTCCAAACTAGCATTTATAGTGACAGGTGGCAGATACGTAACTGCTACTATCAAAGCCACCACAAAGTGGGCAGTGACCTACGGCGGCTACGTCGTATATTCGTAGCTGCTAAGTAACTGCGACCAAAATTGGGAAAGATTTTGAGTAGCCGGGTAGTGTCTTGGGTAGTTTTGCCACTAAAAGAGTTACTATGATGTGTTACTATAAAGTAGTCTACTGGTGAATGCTACTTATCTGCTACGAAGCTGCCTAGTCGCGGGTTCGTAGCAGCCAAGTGTTTTCCACCGACATGACATGTGGAACTTTCGTTAAACTGTTAAACTTTATTCGCAGCGACCTCTTCAGGCGATTTCACATTTCATAAAAATAAATGTCATGATGGAAAATTATTATGGAAGCCATTATTATTTTTTTCGATATTTATCCTGCGATTTTAAGGTCTTTTGTAGGTAAATTCCAGAACGCAATCGACTTTTCTGAATAAATTAGTGGGTTTATATGACAAAATTTTCGAGCGCCTCTCAAAATATTTCAAATTTTTATATTATTTGCAATAGAAACTCATGAAAAAAAATAATAATAATTTGCTTGAAACTGGGGTAAACTTTAAAATATTAGTCCACCGTCAGTAATAACAAAATAACTAAGGAAAAAAGTTTTTAATCTAGGTATATTTAGCTTGAAAACGCATAATGTTTGAGCCATTTGGATGTTCATCTAAAAAGTCATGAAAGAATATGGACGTTTAATCCGAAAAATACTTTATAGTTCCATGTGCTCCTACAAAGTACCGGGAACAATAACATATTAGGCCAACTCTACCCGTTTGGACCTTCAAAATCTTCGGATTGATAAAGTGACAATTGTCACATTAAGAAATGCCTAGACGATGACAAGTTGTGGGAATCTGAAAAATTAATACAAACTTATAAACCGTTCAAAACAGAATATTGTTTTCATGAAAATATACTTCTACGGGGACACACCAAAATTGTAATGCCAACGGCCTTACATGGCAAAGAATTGTCACTAAGTCATGAAGGACACCCAGGAAGAGATAATATGAAACGCTTACTACGAGCCTATGCCTGGTGGCCGAAAATATATTGATATATTCCGAATATGTAAAACAGTGCCATGGGTGTGCTTTAGTCACCGTAACGAACATACCCAAACCCCTTAAGATGAGAAGTTTCCCTACTACCCCCTGGAATGACATAGCCATAGACTTCTGTGGGCCAATGCCTAACAATATCTACCTGTTAGTAATCATTAACTATTATAGTCGATTCCAAGAAGTGATCGCCATAAAACATCACCTCGAGGGACACAACAGAACAACTTCGGAAGTTTCTCTCCTAGGACTACTCAAGACTATAACAGCTGATAATGGCCGACAGTTTATCAGCAATGAATTTAAATGTTTTTGTAAGGAACATGGAATTGCATTATATTCAACCCCACCATAATGGCCGCAAGCAAATGGACTGGTCGAAAGACAAAACAATTCAATACTAAAAAGGCTCCGCATAAGTGCAAGTAAGTACCTCAGGAAGTGATTAGCAAAAGGACCTTCAAAACTACTTTCGGCTTGATAGAAATACCTCACACCCTGTAACTGGCGTCTCTCCAGCGCAACTTCTTTTTGGCCGCGCTATTCGAACAAAAATACCATCCATTGGTGAACAAATAATTCAACACCCTGACCACTGTGAAGTGTAGGATAACGACACAAACTTGAAATCTAAAACAAAAGAATTTGCTGACAAAAGGCGACGAGCAAAGACATCGGATATAAACGAAGGAGACACGGTTCTAGTAAGAGCAGAGAGAAAGGAAAACAAATTTAGTACACCGTATCAAAATGAACTATACGAGGTGATCAATAAACACCAAGGCGATGTTACCTTAAAATCAAATACAACAAGCAATACAATACGGTGAAATATCGCATATTTAAAACTCTACGCTCCCAAGTTATCGACGTCCCCCACCAGTGAAGAAGATGCCCAAGACGAAAGAATTTCTCCACATCCGCCAACATCCTCCAATAGTGAAAAAGAAGCCCAAAATGAAAGCACTTTGCCACAAGGTCTACTTCTTCCAAAGCTAAGGATTAAACTTGGTCCAGACCCTTCGTGCACGCTGATGGATCAATAAATCTCGACAGCAAAGGAGAGGATGTAGCAGTATCATAGACCGATACTGGGAACAGTGGCAACGCCGCGACTACCGGCGAGGTCGGAGATCAGCTGACGTGCCGGCGATCGATAGTTTGGTAGAAACGGGGACTATAAATAAGAAACGTGTTTGAGTGTTTTAATATTTTTGTTGATGTATTAAGTTGATTATAACGGGATCATAACGTCTATCATTATTTTTTAACAACAGTAGTTTTTCAAACGTATATTTCTAATAGAATCTATGACAATTTTTTCAATAACTTAGCATTATACATAGTACATTGCGGAAATTTTAATAATGGTGTTATTACTTTTAATGTAATCTAAAGATATTTTTGATAAAAATATTTTTTTATTGTGAATTTTGAGAAACTCCCAATAGCTTTGCAAGAGTTTGTTAAAAATTATATATTCAAATAAAACTATATTAGTTATTTCATCTTTTGGAAACCCAAAACTGCCTTTAGTAAGGTTTTTTATAACTGAATTTTGTTCAATATCAGTGTTGTATGAAAATGTTAAATTATTTTTAGGGATATTAATGACTGAATCCTAAGTTTCTTTTCGCCTTATAAATGTCGAACACAAATACTGTACTGACTCCCAGCTAACTGTCTATATTTTCCAAACCTACTTTCAAAAGGATCAGTTTGCAAGTTCTCTAATAAAACATACCTCATATTCTACTCATTAAGACAATATTTTATTACTTCAAGCTCAACCTGTTACTCAACTCAAGTTAATAACTTTAATATTGAACACAGAAAAAAGTTAGAAATTTTTTATTATTTTCATCGTATTTTAAAGAATTTAGTAAATAACAAGCATGACTAATAATTTGATCAGTATTACTATCAGGGTTCGGAAAACTACATGTTACTCTTAAAAACTACATAAACTATATTACATGTAGTTAATCGATGTGGAGGGTGTAGTTTATGTAACTTTCAAATATGAAAGGTTTGAGGTGAGGTAAAAGATAAGTAAAAGCTTTAGAAAATACATATAAATATATTTGAGAAAACAGAAGAAATATAGCTTTAAATATAATATTCACATCTTATTATTTAGACATTATACCTTTTAAATTGTATAATTGCACACACTTATAATCACTTTATAGTTTAAACACCTCTTTTTACAGATTTATAACTGTTTTCACCCTTCTATTATCGATTATAATTACCACGTCCGCACACCTACCGATAAATCGATGACTGTCAATACCACTCCGGACCGGCAATACCACTACCTGACCGGCAATACCACTCCGCTACGCGCTACGACAGGCGCAGACGCAGCCACGCGACGCCGCGCCGTCGCGTCGCCCAGGAGCAGGGGACGTGAAATATCGATAAAATACATAATATATACTATAAAAAATATCTATTTTTTTATTGTTTTTTTTTTCTCATATTATACACTATTGTGAACTTAAAATATTCCTATATTAAATTTGATTGATAAAAAGTGAGAGATAAACATTTATTGACTGGTATGATTTTTTCCGTATTCTATTAAAACTATTATTATATACTATAATATTTTTAAAAACTCTGAAAAGATATTTTAAAACTTCGAAATATATCTGGCGACTGAAAAAAGATCCACAATTTGAACTTTTATCGGGTAATTATCAACGCTGCTAAATAGAGTTGGGCCTCCAGTTGGTGACGTCACGAGATTTTTACGTCACAGCTGTCCGGCCTTGTTATTACGGTGGTTACGGTACGACCTACAGTAGCGTAGAGCGGAGAGGACCGCGAAGCGTTTGAATACATGGAAGTAAATTTAAGTGGTCCCACATTACAGGCGGACTGAGGCGTATTTTTTCTATTGTCCTCTCCGCTCCGCTCTATATACGCGTGTAGCTATGTTGGGCTACGGCCTAAGTATAGACCATCTAAAATAAATAGGTACCAAATATAGTATTTTTTATTTATTTATTAAAATCTTTGCAACTATCGAAATATTTTTACTCATATCTTAGGATTATGTGAATTGATCTGAAAGGAAGTCAAAAATGCAATAATATACAGGTTGTCCCATTCAAAAAAAGTCCGAATCCACTCACACTTTCTTGTACCACCTTATAGAAGTTAAACTATATCTTCCTAGTACATACTTTAGAATTCCCAAGTTTTTTATTCTAGGAGCTACAGACACTACAGATGCGCACTATTGCCGGACCCTGTATATTAGTTTTCGTCTTCTTCTTCTTCGTCGTCTCTTCATGTCTGAAGAATCGTGACATTATGGCTATGTGCAGTTGGTGATTTTGATCTTCCATCGTTGGCGATCTTCCGCCTCTCGGAGATTTGATTGAAATGACTGACCTGTAATATTTGCTATTTGGTCAAGCCATCTCGATGGTGACCGTCCTCTGGGCCTTCGACCTTCTACTTTGCCTTGTACTATGATTTTTTCAAGGTTGTCTTCACCTCTGCGAGTGATATGACCGAAGTATTGCAGGATGCGTCTACGGCAGATGGTGGATAATCGATCTGTGATGCCGAGTTCATTAAGAATTGACTGGTTCGTTCTTCGAGCTGTCCATGGGATACGGAGCATTCTCCTCCAGCACCACATCTCAAATGCATCTATACGGTCTATCAGCGCTCTTGGCGGTCCATGACTCAGACCCGTATGGGAATATGGAGAACACCAAAGATCGAACAAGGGTTTTTTGGTGTTTTTATAATGCTCCTATCTGTCCATATTTTTCTTAGACTCATCATAGCCGTCCGTGCAATAGCTATACGCCTTCTTATCTCTGCTTCGCAGCCCCCATTATTTGTTATTAAAGACCTTAAGTATATAAATTGATCTACTCTTTCTATATTAGGGAGGAGGTTGTGTAATCGAACTGCACCACTTCTATCAATCAGCATGAGTTTGGTTTATCAATGTTTATTTCTAGACCAAGATTATTGCTTTCAATGGTAACTCTTTCCAGCAACCGGGCCATTTCTTCCTCACTTTTCGCTATCAAGGTGGTATCGTCCGCGTACCTGAGGTTGTTTAGGATTTTACTGTTGACTAGGATTCCTCCTTCCTCGCCCTCCAAAGCACGTCTCATGATGTATTCACCATAGGCATTAAACAAACTGGGTGACAGTATACAGCCCTGGCGTACCCCTTTTCTAGGTTTGAAAGGTTCCGACGTTTTGTTATCTAGGTTGACAATTGCCGTATTATTGTCATATAAATTGTTAATAAGAGCCACTAGATGATTCGGAACTCCCATTTCGCTCAGAACCCTCCATAGGCTTTTCCACCTCACACAATCGAAAGCCTTCTTGTAGTCTATAAAACACAAGAACATAGGCGAATTAAATTCTCGGGATTTTTCTATGAGTTGACGTATGTTAAGTATTTGATCTCTTGTGCCTCTTCCTTTCACGAATCCGGCTTGTTCAGGAGGTATTTCAGGCGTCAAGTACCTCTGAAGTCTTTGGTCAATTATCCTAAGTAAGTTTTGTTATCTAGGTTGACAATTGCCGTATTATTGTCATATAAATTGTTAATAAGAGCCACTAGATGATTCGGAACTCCCATTTCGCTCAGAACCCTCCATAGGCTTTTCCGCCTCACACAATCGAAAGCCTTCTTGTAGTCTATAAAACACAAGAACATAGGCGAATTAAATTCTCGGGATTTTTCTATGAGTTGACGTATGTTAAGTATTTGATCTCTTGTGCCTCTTCCTTTCACGAATCCGGCTTGTTCAGGAGGTATTTCAGGCGTCAAGTACCTCTGAAGTCTTCGGTAAATTATCCTAAGTAAGATCTTGCTTGCATGTGACCTTAGGATTATTGTTCGATAATTCTGGCATTTTTGTGTAGATCCTTTTTTGTGAATTGGGATGAAAGCAGAATTAGTCCAATCTTTAGGCCATTGTCGAGACTGCCATACTTTATTGCAGATGTTATGTACTATTTTCACACCTTCCTCCCCTATCAACTTTATAATTTCAGCTGAGACACCGTCTGTTCCTGGGGTTTTGTTTAATTTGAGGTGAGTTATGGCCTCTTCCACTTCGCTCTTCAATATATTTGGTTCCAGTTCGTTTATTATGTGAGGTACTTGAACTTCGTTTACTACGTCTACTTCTTCCTTGTATAGTTCTTCGCAATATTGTTTCCATCGTTGCAATATGTCCTCGTTGTTCCACAGTACTTCTCCATTTTCGTCCTCGATAGCAGTTGTTCTAGGTTTGAATTTCCGAGTGAGTTCCCTTACTTTCTTGTATAAATCTCGTGTTTGGTTTGAATTTTGGTGTTCTTCAATTTCACTGCAGATTTTCTTTACGTAATTATTTTTATCTTGTCTGCATTGTTCCTGGATCTTCTTGCACAATCTTCTGTAGGTTTCTTTAGAATTTTGTGTTGTTAACCCTTTCCTTTTTATTTCTTTCCGTTCCTCGATTGTGTCGAGAGTTCTTTGTGTTATCCAGTGTTTATTGGGTCGTTTTGTGTTATGACTTCTGGATATAACTGAATCTGCTGTTTCTTTCATGAGACTTTTAACGTTTTTCCATTCTAGGTCTGGGTCTTGTATATTCATGATGTTAGTAACATCGTTAGCTAATTTTTGCTGTATTTCCCGTTGGAATACCTCTTTAGTAGCGTCCGTAATTGCAGCTTTTGTTTGTGGTTTACGGATATTCTTTAGACGTAATCTAAATTGCATTACTAGCAGTTGGTGATTCGACCCGCATTCAGCACCAGGGTATGTTTTGCAGTTTAGTATGGACGACTTCCAGCGAGATCTAACCATGATATAGTCAATTTGATTTCTGTATCGATCCCCAGGAGACTTCCAAGTGTACAGTCGCCTGACATGGTGATGAAATAGGGTGTTTGTTATTGTTAGATTGTGTTCCTGGCAGAACTGGAGCATTTGTTCTCCTCGCTCATTTCTGCTGCCCAAGCCGAAGCGGCCAGCCACGTCTCTAAATTGCTGATCTATGGCGGTTGTTCCGCCAACTTTTGCATTCATATCTGCCTGCACAATAAGAACTTCATTCGTGGGCAGATCATTGATAGTAGTCTCTAGTTGCTAGTAGAATGATTCAATGATTTCCTCCGTTGATTCTGAAGTTGGGGCGTATAATTGTATAATATTAATGTTGAATGGGTGTGCATTCATTTTAAGGACCATAATCCTATCTTTGACAGCCTTGTACCCCAGAACAGATCTACTCGCCGCCCTGGCCATCATAAGTGTCACTCCATTGCGACTATCCGAGTCATTCCCCGCAAAAAATATGGAGTTTCCCATGGTTGTAACAAAATGCCCATTTCCCTTCCAGTGCGTTTCGCATAATCCTATTTTTCGTCTATCTCCTACATAAAAGGGGGTCAACCTTTAAAAGTGTCCAAATTTGGCCTACTCCGTACACACCGAAAATATCCGCGTCTCCCTCCTGTCGAGGGTTACTCGTCCTTTAGGTTTATAAAACATGATTACGGCAAGTAAGAAAGTGAAAGAATAGTAAAAGACTAAGTGTTATTTATTAAGAGGTCGGCAATCTGCAAATGAAAATTTACGATCGTTTTATATTTCGTACTGATACAAGAATTTTCACTTTATTTTTGCAAACGTATAAAATTCACCCTTTCATTCCCAGTATTATTTCTTAAGTGTCGTCATTTTTGTATTCAATGGCGGATATCTCTTAGCTCGAAAAGCAAATTCTAGTTGTCGTTTTTCTATAGACAAAAACCGTTTTTGTTTAATTATAGTAGCAGTTTGAAAGACTGTCTAGAGTGTCCCATTTGGATGGTAATTGACGGTTTTCTTCCCTATTTTTTTTTAAACATTGTTTATAGAGTATATTTGTAGTATTAGTTTATGGAGAACCTGTGATAGGATTTTTTTGAAAATTTGGATTTTTTGCATAAAAGCACCTGTTCCATCTATTTAAATATTATCCGCTGTAGCATTTTTGTTATATTAAATGGAATATCCAGTATATTATTATATTTTTGGAAACTGCTTTCATATCTCATATTTTTTTTATATTATACTAACCTAGGGTTTTCAATTTTCGGAATCGTGATCCCGTTTTGAAATCGCAGAATTAAAACGTGTAATCCCGGGATGCGATTTTGTAATATATACATAAATACAGTGTTAACTGGATTTTACTTGAATCCTATTGGTTAGGGTAAATTATACACTGATAGAGTGTTCCCAGAAATAATATACGCGGTTACAGTGCTGATCACTCGCCGTATCAAGAATGGTAAAATATACACGGCTATAGTACCACGAAAAATAGTATACACGGTAGCAGTTTGCCATTCTGCAGCGTGTATGAATACGCCATTTCCAATTTCCTTTTCTTTTTGTTTATTTCCGTAGGTATTTAATTTACTTGTGAAGTTAGATAGGTACCTATTCCGTTTATTTTTTTGTGTCTCTATTTGAAGAGAAAAAGAAAAATAAATTTCACATTGCTACTTTTTCTTCTTTATAACATGGTCAGATTTTCAAAACGACGTTTCGTCTTAGCGCTACCATCATCAACTTTGTTTTTTTAAATAGGCAAAAAAATCCATTTTATGCTCTTTTAACTCTAATTTGAATTCGAAATTTAATGATATAATACACTTGATATTATTATCCGACGCTTTGAGGTCAAAATCCATCATCAGTGCTAGTTGCTGATGATAGCTAGGAAACGAAACGTCGAATCAAAAATATGATGACGTATATAGCAACTGGGGAACAACAGAATCAGTTTTATACGGATATGGACACGGTTTAAAATGAAAATGAAATTGTAAACGATGACACCGCACACAGTAATAACAACTTCATTCGTAATTCAACCAAACAAGAATGACAGTACAAAGAATGTCTGCGAAAACACAAATTTTACAAGTTTTAAGCACAACTTAGAAGAAGGTATGTACGTACAGGGTTTACTTTTATTGTTTGTGCCCTATCTAGAGACTTTATTTTAGGACTTAGGAAAAAACTTTAAATACAAAAGTTGCAGGATTTTTTCCATATTATCTTTTAAATAAATTAAAATAAACAAATGCGCATCGCAACAATACGCGGAAAAAATAAACAAAGTTATGTTTTCTTAAATGGAATACCCTGTATATTGTTGGATTTTTCGCATAAAATTCTAAATACACTGTTAACTTTGCGATGCGCATTTGTTTATTTTGATATATTTAAAAGATATGCTGAAGAAAACCTGCAACGTTTGTGTTTAAAGTTTTTTCGTAACTCCTAAAATAAAGTCTCTAGTTAGGGTGCAAAATATAAAAGAAAGTCTTATACATATGAGTCTTTAGTCATTGCATTTTTAGTGTAGAATATTTTAAAATGTAATTATTGTTTATTTAAGATGAAAAGGACGATAGGGCGATAGATGCAGTAAATAAAATGGAGACTGAACTTGAAAGAATTGTGGAAATTGCAAAACTATCGAAATATACGATAATTATTAACAAATTTACAAAGTCACTACAGCAGATAAAAACAACTGGCCAGTTAGAAAATTTTTTATTACGAAGATTAAAGAAAACAGAAAGGGAAAAATGATTGGTGTGCAACCTACATCATGCATAAGAAGAAAAGTTCGGTCTGATTTTAAATGTGGCAGAAAACGGATTCAGAGCGGAAGACCTTCAAAAATTGAAGGAAAAGCAACCAAGAAGAGAAGTCACAAGTTAATACAAAACATCAATAAAAATGTATCGCATGCTAAACAGCACTATAGTAAATTCAACCCCAAGATGCACCAAACGTAAACAGAGACATGAGGCAAGCACGTGAACAGGAACGCTGTAGTAATATAACCAGGACCGCACTAAGGTCGGATATTTCAAATCATAAAATTGTTATGTATATTTTTATGATTTTTTTTACTATTGTTTATATTTTATGATGGAAATTTATATTATATAAATGGGTAATTATTAGGAAAACTGGATATCGGCCTATTTTCACCAAAATTGGTATACACCCTATTTTGAGGTCATAGATTACGAATCTGACCAAACCTAACTAACCAGCGGTCTCTTACCGTTTTTCAGAAAAACGGAAAATAATTTCAACATTGAATTTTTCTTTATTTCAGCCCTATAAAGTAATAATTTCACTATATTTTTATTATATCATAGTTTATCTAAAAGCCACACTTGATTGAGGATTGAAAAATGTCCAAAATTTTACTGAAAAACACTTTTCTTAACAAAATAACAAAGAAAATTGAGACCAGATGGAAGTTTGACATTTCATATATTCTTCTTTCTCTCTCCTATGTAACGAGAGAGACAAATATTTGAATTTTTTCGGGTGATTAGGGATTTTAAATAAATTACCTATTATGAGATCTGACAATAGTTAAATATACCTATATCCACAAAGTTACGCGGAAGAGTTTTAATTACATTGCTTTCAACTTCTATGCTTAGGGGGTTGATATTTTAATGTTATATTATATTAAAAAAAGATTAAACCCCTTCGCAAAGAAGCTATATAAAGAAGTTATATAAAGACTATTTATAATTTTTATATAATATTTTTTTTTTATATAATATAACAAAAAAAGATTATCACCCTCCGCATAGAAGTTGTAACCAATGCAAACAAAACTCTTTCGTGCCACTTCGTGGTTATAAATAATCAGATCTCGTTGGTAAAATAGCAGTTATGGGAAGGAGCCGTTCCTCAGGCGACCGCCTTTCGTAATCTGAGAATGAAAAAAACACGCTAAATTTACGTTCAGCATTGGCAACGTTGCTTTAAATGCCAGAAACACATAACCCAATATTTTCAGATTGTTTACGAATTTATTTTAGCAAATTTTCCTCTATTATGCATAGAATTGGTTAAAAAAAGGTAACAGAAAATAGCAAAAACCTCATTGTTTATTGAATACCTAACAAAATATGTGCTAGAAAACCTTAAAAATATGAGAAATTAAGTAAAATTTTATGTTGAAACTATTTTCCGTTTTTCTGAAAAACGGTAAGAGACCGCCAGCAAAAATGTTCAGATTCGTAATCTACGACCTCAAAATAGGGTGCATACCAATTTTGGTGAAAATCGGACGATTTCCAGTTTTCTCAATAATTACCTTTAATTATTATCTAACTACATATAATTAGAGAGATAATGTGATGGGAAGGGGGCGGGAATATTAAAATATTACATTACTCTTTGGCACGACCGATTTTAACAAATTTGGTGTTTTTTAAAAGGGCTTAATTTGTCCTTTAAAATAATTATCTTTTTATTTGGTACTACTGATTTTTTTTATTTCCATTATTGACAGCAATATCTGAATATCGGTATAAATAGGTATCTGTTTCTATAATACTATTTGCAAAAAATGCAATGATGTAAACGTTTTTACATAATTTAAAAGACCAATTGCATTATAACATAATTTAATACATTTTAGTTGACAAAAAAAGCAATTAGTTTTAACTTGCTTTCGTAGCCTGCTGTATTATCCGTTTTAAAGTATAACGACATTTTTTTTGAAAAACTAGTCAAATAAAAACTTCTATTTTTAAACATAACATTTATTAACAGTAGATTTAGAAAATTTATAATTTTATTAACATTTCCAAAATAATAATTTTATATAAAATATATAACTTTTGACTTTTTTTAGTAGGTAGGTACGTGTGTACTAATTGTAAAAATATTTTATGCAAACATAAATATTATTTTCTCTATTTGTAACTTGTAACTTGTACGAAGTGATCAACAATTATTATTGAAATAGTTGACCGTTCTGATTTTACTCGCTTGGTTGGGAATAAATTTAAAAAGCATTTTATTTTATTAAACAGTATTCCTTAACGCGCTATGCAAGCCGACCCTGTAAAAAATGCCTACCTCAACGGCTCTATGGCTGGCCGGCCAATCAGGGTAGATTTCGCCGCTGGCTCTCGCCTGACACGTGCTGATCACGCACTGTGCATTTGTTTATACTGGTGCATTTTGAATTTGAATACAGTTTAGTTTGTATAATATTAAGATTTTTTAAAACTACTTTTTGGTAATAAAAACTGATGAATGAATTTTGTATTAACTTATTGCTTTAAACAAGTTATAAGAATCTACTACCGTGTATATATTGCGCTGCGAACACAGCAATCATGTATATGCTCGTTCATTTGTGCAGTCTGCACTGTAGTCGTGTAGATTATCACTATGAACACCGGAACGCTGTATGATTAACATCAACCAATACCGCTCCTTAAAATACTCTTGGGCGGAGTCTGCACTGTTATAGTGTATATTATACAAAATCGCTCTCGGGATTGATTATCAGAATGAGAAATTTAATCTAAAGAAATACTTAATAAAAATGCAGCTACATATATCATAATGAAAATGAGATAAGAGCTTTATTAACACAGGCAAAACAAAGTAATATTTGGCCATTTTTACCGACCTAAAAGGAGTCGAGACAAATTGAATTCAAGCAGCCCAAAATCGAAATACTTGGGTACTGTTACGGGAGGCCTATGTTCAGCAGTGGACAAGATAAAAGGCTGGATCGAAATAAACCGATTAGATATTACAGAAGAAGGGCAAAAACAATATTTTTGCTCTTTAACCTGCATTTTTACAATTTCATACATCATTATGAATCTTGATCTCATTTGTGTGATAAAGTAGATATTAATGGCAAAAATGGAATCTTATAGAACTTCTGAACAACTGAAGAAGTGGCTTAGTTTTTTTCTTAATATTTCAGTTTTTGAAATATGGACCAATGTTCAGTTGTTTTAATAGAATAGTCTGCATATTTTTCGAGAAATATTATGTTTATTTTCCAAGCAGTAATGCTTTTATAGCAATAATGTTTTTACTTTAACAATCTGTTTGGCGAAGTTACTTAGGATCCAAATTCAGAATAGCAAAATCACAATTTTTATTCCAAAATTGGATAAGCATGCGCAGGCCTTTATAAACATATTTTCTACTTAGCTGTAAAATTAACAGGAATAAATAGCCAACAACATATTTGGATAGTTCAAAACATGCGTGTGATTTCATATGTTTCTAACAACTATACACCACCCGGTATATAATGTTATAAATTACTGTCCACCGGTAAATATAATAAACTTATGCACTGCTCTTATATGTATAATGTATACATACACATGCATACAACATATGAATTGTACTTTATTGAGTTAAATTAGGTTATTTTTATGTATGTTTATATGATAATATTTTAAATATTTTCATCATTTTTTTTCGTGCTTCCAGAATATAACATATTATATATATTGTATAGTATTAGTTATTATGAATTACTGGCCCTATAGTAAATATAATCAACGTATGCAGAGCTATAATATTTATATTTTATGTTAATTTTAATATTGTAAAGTCAAATCAGTGAATTTATATGTATAAGGATTGTTTATATATAAAACATTATTATATAAATGTTTCATAGTTTATAAGGGTCCATAAGCTAAAATATTTTGTATACAGGGTGTCCTAAAAAAGTAATGATAAAGTTTTATTTCTTTAAAATTGCAACTCCCCCTTTTCTGTACTGAATTTGATTTAGCATGAAATTCTGTATATAGTACATTATTTTTATTTGAAGCACTGTGTGATGTGGTCATTCTAATTCTTCTTTACTGAAACTATGCTTAAAAATACTATAATTAATTAATAAAGTTAATTCAACTTTATTAATTCTTAACTATATTTTCCTAAACTCCGAGAATAACAGAATAAGTCCGAGAATGAAAATTGAAATTATCTTATATAGTGTATTTTTCTATGGCGCTGGCAAAAACGCAACATTTTAATATACTACATCTCATTTCTTTAAATGCATTTTCAATTTTTTTGTACCTAAAATTAAAAAATAAACCTTCTTTGAGTTTAAAGTGGTAAACATTTTTATAATTTATTTTTTTAAGATTTTCGAGCTATATAATAAACATCGCTCTGGCAATGGTATAATATCAAACAAAAATCATTGCTTTGATTAAAATTTACTCTTGAAAGAGCCACATGACTGTTAAAAATTTAGGAACATTTTTCTTAAATACAAAAAAATGTAATTTTCTAATTCTGGGTCTAAAAGAAAAATAATAGACAGCGTGTTGCATTTAAAAAATTAAGATATATTTTTTACATTTTATATATTATACAGGGTTGTTCACCACATACGACACGGAGTATTGTAGCTAAACGATTAGATTTTTACAAATTGTAAGTTTTGGGTTCGTTGAAGGATTATTAAAGGTATAATTTAAAAATAATTTTACAAGATACAGAGTGTCCCAAATAAGTTAAAAATATTATAGTTGTATTTTTTTAAACGGAACACCCTGTATATTATTCTAATTTTAGATTCTAGGGTAGAAATAAAGGTAAATTTGATTAAGGTTTATCACACTTAAACCTTACCGTTTTTGAAATATTTTCAATTTTGTGAAATTGCAGTAAAAATTTTTAAGCTTCATTTCTCCAACGATATCAAAGTTTTTAACACTAAATATTTGCTAAAGTTTATTTATTGATCAGATATTATGTTGCAATAATAACAATTATACTACGTTATACAGAGTGTCCAAAAATTTATGTTAAATAATTACTAGTTTTAAACGGCAATAACTTGTTTAATTTAAATAGAACACCCTTATATTTTACGTGAATCAGATGCACAATTTAATTGTCTATCAAATTGAATTATACTATTTTTTACCTATCTTTTCAAGTTTTCGTAGAAAATGCATTTTCTTATAATTTAGACCTCATTTATCACTATACCTATGAAATACTGACATTTAGATTTTTTAAAGCAACATATGTACAAAATGTACAGGTGGTAAAAATATTAATATTGCAAGCCCATTTGTTTACAAAAAGAAAACTACTTAAATTTTTCTAAAAGAGTATACCAATTATTACTAATTATTATTAATATACCACCATTATTTCCGCCCAAAAATTAGTTAATTACATACTTAATTGTTTAAATTAATAAATTATTCTAAATAAATGTGGATTTGACTCAGAAATCAACACATTAATAATTTATGAAAATGAACGTCTCTGTTGTTATAAATAAGCATTTGTAAAAAAATGAAATCAAATTTATAAGGTGTTACTTTTTACCACACTGTCTAATACAAATAAAAAATTCAGTTTTTAGTATTTAGAGCAATTATTATTAATCAACGCAAACCGTCAATTAATGTAGTTTGAATACTGGAATCATATTAATTGGTCCTCTTTAACAAAAAATATTTAAACAATTTTTTTATCTTTTAATGAAATAAGCGAAGTATATCGACAATATTAGTACTGTACTTTTTGAAAATTTATTACATCTTTAAAAATAATCTAAAATGTCAATATTCCATGGGTATAGTGATAAATGAGGTCTAAATTATAAAAAATGCATTTTCTACGAAAACTTGAAGAGATAGGTAAAAAATGATATAATACAGTTTGATAGACAATTAAATTGTGCATCTGATTCTCCTAAAATATACGGGGTGTGCCATTTAAATTACACAAGTTATTACTGTTTAAAGCTAGAAATTATTTAAAATAAATTTTCAGACACTCTGTATGAGGTAATGTTATTTTTATTATTGCAACACAATAACTGATCAATATATAAACTTCAGTAAATATTTAGTGTTAAAAACTTTGATACCCTTGGAGAAATAAGCTTTAAAAATTTTACTGCAATTTCACAAAATTGAAAATATTTCAAAAACGGTAAGGTTTGAGTGTGATAAACCTTAATCAAATGTACCTTTATTTTAACCGCAGAAATTAAAAATGTAATAATATACAGGGTGTTCTATTTAAAAAAATACAACTTTGATATTTTTTATTTATTTGGGACACTCTGTATCTTGTAAAAATATTTTTAAATTGTAGCTCTAATAGTCCTTATAGAACCCAAAACTTACAATTTGTAAAAATTTAATCGTTTAGCTACAATACTCCGTGTCGTATGTGGTAGACAACCCTGTATATTATTTTGTTGATTTTTTTTCCAGTGGCAAAATACGCAGACTTTTTTCCGGATACCTACCACAAAGGTAAAAACATGATTTAATTTTATGCAATAAACATCGCAAAATTGACTTTAAATGAACAGGATATTATTTATACCCAATAAATATTAGTGGCAAATAGATTGCTTTTTAAATATACCAAGTATATAAAACCAGTAAATATCAATTCATCAACTTTACCCCATGCAGAGTGGCGATTATTAATAATGATGCCCATATTATACATTTTCCGATGAGCGTTTAGCAGTTTAACAACATTACAGTTAAAATTGTCGATTAAAACGGTGACCATAATTATTTCAGGTGAGATACAATTTCAGTATTATTAATATTAGAGGAAGTTTAATTAAAAACGCCTACGATTTTATAAGTAGTTGACACATATAAATAAATTTAACTTATTTATTACTTCTTAACCAAGTAACTTAAGAAAAAAGTGAAAAACAGTCTGTGATAAAGGCACATTTTACAACATTCTTCATGTAAATATCAGTTTCCATTAAATAAACTTGCTAATATTATATTATATTATATTATCATTATTATGAAGACACAAAAATTAGAATTGTAGCGAGTGATATTTACGGAATAATGTAGGGTGTCCCATTTTCGTCTGTTTTTCTGTGCGAACAATACAGGGTGGTCCGAACTGTATTCCGGAAACTTTGGCAGCATATTCTGCAGATAAAAATAAGTGAAAAAGTTCGTATAAATTTATGTCCTAAAATGCTTAGTTTCGGAGATACAGGGTGTTGAAATTTCATTTTTATTTCGATTTTTTTTCAAATAATTTATTAACTAACGTCAATATTTAGATGAAAATTGGTGTCTGGTAGTTTTTTGATATGAGAAATTTGATTTTGATGTCAATATAAGTCCTAATTGTAGAGGGCGCCACCTACATGCGTTTTAATTGTTTTGAATAGTAATTACTTTTTGTCCGCACCTGTATAAAACTAGTGAGTGAAAAAATATACGTTTATGGAGTTTTTTACGTAAAAAAGGTCTCTTGGTAAAAATCGCTACGAACAACCATTATCAAAATATTTAGAATAAAAATAGTCAATACATGTCATAATTGACACAAAATAAACACGTTGAGTAGATAGTTATTTGACTGAAATAATAAATTTGGAAAATTTTTATTTTTTTAATTTAATCATAATTTTCTTTGTGAAAAAATGATGATAAAACAGCCTGTTGAACTTTTGGCACAATAACATTTCAAATTTATGATCTCAGTCTATTAACTATTTAGTCAACATGTTTAGTTATGTCAATGATGACAGGTATTGATAATTTCCATTCCAAATATCTTGAGAACCATTACTCGTAGTGGTTTTTACCAAGAGACCTTTTTTATGTAAAAAACTCCACAAATGTATATTTTTTTACTCGGTAGTTTTATACAGGTACGGCAAAAAGTTATTACTCTTCAAACCAGTTAAAAAATATGTAGGTGGCGCCCTCTACAAGTAGAAGTCATATTGACATCAAAATCAAATTTCTCATATCAAAAACCTAGCAGACACCAATTTTCATCCAAATGTTGATGTTACTTCAGAAATTATTTGGAAAAAATCGAAATAAAAATGAAACTTATAATATGAAATATAGTTCGGACCACCCTATACATTAAGTAAATTACACAGGTAATTTTATAAACTAACTAATAAATTATTATCTATTTTTTATATCCGGTTGTTAAATTATTTATTAACATGTATTCTCATAACAGTTAGATGCATATGAAAGCATCAGAATTAAGAAATGTAAAGATAGTATGAACAGAGACAACGGTCCAATTCCTTCAAGTTCTTTGTTCCTACTACTCTAGTGGCGGAAATCTAACTGTTATGCTCAGTTGGCTCTGATTCGGTTAGCTAGATTTTGCCACGCCCACTCGGTGCCCCCTGAGCGAGTATATAAACGCTCAACTTGTAGATTTTACTTAGTTTATAATCATCTGCTGATGATGCTAATATGGTTAGCGAAACGCGCGTCCAGTGTAAAAGTAAAAGTGTTTTGGTGTATTGTGGTGATTTAGTATTTTTATTTTGATGTCTTCTCATTTAACTTTAGTTAACAGTTTAATATGATGAGTGCAAATTGTAGAGGGTTTTAGTTTTATGGCAGAGGTATTTGGTTTTATGGCAGTTATTTTAAATGCTTGTTAAATGTACGAGGTTTTTACCTTTTTTATAGCGAAATACGAGATTTTTAGCTCTTTATGTTCGAGGAAAAACGTTCTACGGTTGGCAACCCTGTATATAGTGTACAGGGCGTCCCATTTTAGTTGAAATCATAGGGTATCTCCGTTTTTATAATTTTCATAGCCCTCTTCGTTTCTGAGCTACAGGGTATTTTTGAAAATCTTGCAATTTGGGACACTCCCTGTATCTCAGTTCAATAACTGAGTGTAACTTTAACAATTAAAGGTATCAAGAAGGTGAAAACTGTTTATTGTAGACATTTTTACGTAGAATACAGTGGCGTAGTCTGTTATTCAACGAAAAAAATATTTTTAAAGATATAAACTAAAGTTATGTTTTCTTAAATGGAACACCCTGTATATTAATAAATTATACGATCTGGCTTGCCATAAGCTTCTCAGAAATATATATCATTCTCTATTTATTTTCACTATTTAGTGCAATATTTAAAAAAAAATAAACGATCAAATTTATTGGTAGGCCATGATTGATAATAAAAGAAACTAAAGAATTATTAAAAGTATACTGCTATCTGTCTCGTTTTATTTTGAGAGCCACTAATAAATTATTTATATATTAGGAAAACTTAACTCTCTACCGCTGTTTGTAAATCTTGGAAGCTATCGTATCGGGACTTTTAAATATTCCTTTAGCTAATTTACGTGAAATATACTTTCAGCAAGATGGGGCTCCCTCTCACAACTTAACTTACAACGAAAATATTAAAATTTTGTTAAATTATTATTTCTCAAATCAATGAATTGGAACGAATGAATCCATATGATGGCCTCCCTTATTCCCGGATTTGTCCGTTCTTGATTTCTGATTTTGGGGATTTTGGAAATATGAAATATATCGTGGCAACTAACACAATTTAGAACACCTGGAAAATACATTAATAATGCAATTTTTTAGATATTTGCAAACCCATCCCGTTATAATAAATTCCGTTATAAAAAAGAAAAATATATTCAGAGATTCAGAGGTAACAGTTCAAAAGTAAATTATATCAATTTCAAATAAAATTTTAATATTTTTATGATTTTTTTAGTAAATACCATTTGAATTTTTTGTTATTTATCAAGGCCTACTAATAAGAAAATCATGTATTTTAAATATTGCGGTAAATAGTGAAAATAAATATAGAGTGATATATATTTTTGAGAAGCTCATTGCAAGGCGGATCATATTATTTATAAATATACAGGGTGTTATATTTGAAAAAACATAACTTTAGTTCATATCTTCAAAAATATTTTTTTCGTAGAAAAACAGACTACGTCACTGTATTCTACGTAAAAAGTTCTACCAGAATCAGTTTTCATCTTCTCGATATCATCCATAATAACGGAGATACGGGGGCTGTCCCAAATTGCAAATTTTTTGAAAAGACCCTGTAGCTCACAAACTAAGAGGGGTATGAGAATTTTGTTGACAGCATCTTCCGTTTTACAAAAAAGTGGGACAGGTTTGTGGAAACCGCATCCTCCCATCTTTACTAATAACGGAGATACCGTATGATTTCAACTAAAATGGGACACCCTGTACATTTTTATATAAAAAAATATACAACAAATTTACAAAGTTTCATAATTTTTCGTACTATATTATACACAGAAAATATTTTGTAGGTTACGGCTAAGGGGAAATTCTAATTCTTATAAACTTCATTTAACATCCATCTATCTCAAAATTTAATTGCTATTTATAAATACAAAGGCTCAGTAGAAAATAAAACATTTTTTAATCTAATATCAAAACTTTTGCGTATCTTAGAAATGGCTTTTATTATTGATATGAAACAAAGCTTTATATTTTATTTCATATTGATGCAAGATATGCATGTTATATCCTCCTTTTATAATTGAATTATTACATTATAAGTTTGTTTGATAATATTTGCCTTATACTTTATTTCATATGTTTCTCAACAACGGAATAATATTAAACCAACCTTGTACGAACATATTTTGTTGTGTTCCTCATACACAGTGTGGAATTAATTTCTATATTAGCAGTTCAAGGCATGAATACTTATACGGGGTGTTTCAAAAACATGTGCCATCTCGCGTGGGGAGATTATTATTTATTTTTTTGCATGCGGAGTAGCTAATTGAACATCATTCTGTTTATCCTCAAGACATTTTTTATGTGTATCGTCGGTGAAATGTGACAAACTGCTAACTCCATAATTCCAAATTTTAGCGGAGAGAAAAGAAACGGCACAAGGGAGGATATGTACCGGGTGTCCCACTAAGAATAGCCCGCGGCTGTATCTCGGAAAGTATTAACCGTAGGGGCTGCGGAAAAAAATATTTATAACTAAAGAGGCTATGGGAAATCGCTGGAAATTATTTTCAATGGAGTTTTTACACAATTTTGCCTAGATAAGGTGTACTATAAGTAATAGCTTCACAATCTTCAGTAAATTTTGAATATTTTTTGTTAGAGCCATTTTCCCCTATCAAGCAAAATAAAGTGGTGGGGGTAGATCCGTTTTTATTTAAATATTAATAACTCTGGACTGGATGATCGGAATCCAAAAAGCGAGGGCTCCTTTAAAAGAGCGTTGCTTACCCTATATTGTACCATATAAACAATAATAATAAGCTTTTGAACGTAGATGCTAGGGGGCGTTGTCTTACAATTTAACAAACATTGCGCGTTTTTTCAAAAAAATTAAATGCAATAGTATATGTGACTTTAGCTGATGAAGTAGTAAAAGCTTAAAAAGTCAGCGAAAACCGCATTTTGATATCTTGTTTCAAACCGAAGATATTAGCAAAAATATAATAAATACCAAAAAATAAGCCCTTAATTACGTTATTTTTACAACACGGTATCAGTAGTCCTCTTAATTATGCCCATTCCAACAAAAAAAAAAATAAGATAGAAACAGTTAGTTTATTTTAAAATCGACGAAATACCAGAATACCATAATACCAGAGGTATTAATATCTAATAGTTAAGATATTAATAACAGTGAACAAGAATCGATGATTCAGTGAAGTCATGGTAGGTTTTGGAAAAAAGTTGCTTTTGACGTAATAGTATAAACGTCAAATTGTTATTAGACCAACATATTGATAGTTTTATCAGCGTTTTTTATCTTTCTATTTCTTTTTCAAAATGCCAACAACTTCAACTATTTCAAATAATAAAGGCATTTTGATAAAAAACGCTGATAAGACTATCAAAATGTTGATCTAATAAAAATTTGACGTTTATACTATTACGTCAAAAGCAACTTTTTTCCAAAGCCTACCATGACTTCACTGGTTGACTGGCTTCATCATCGTTTCTTGTTCACTGTTATTAATATCTTAACTATTAGATATTAATACCTCTGGTATTATGGTATTCTAATATTTCGTCGATTTTAAAATAAACTAACTGTTTTTAACTTATTTTTTTTGTTAGAATGGGCATAATTAAAAGGACTACTGATACCGTGTTGTAAAAATAAGGTAATTAAGGGCTTATTTTTTTGGCATTTATTATAATTTTGCTAATATCTTCGGTTTGAAAGAAGATATCAAAATGCGGTTTTTGTTGACTTTTTAAGCTTTCGCTACTCTTTACTATCAGCTAGAACTACATATACTATTGCATTTAATTTTTTTGAAAAAACGCGCAATGTTTGTTAAGTTGTAAGACAACGCCCCCTAGCGTCTACTTTCAAAAGCTTATTATTATTGTTTTTATGATACAATATAGAGTAAGAAACGCTCTTTTAAACGAGCCCTCGCTTGTTGGATTCCGATCATCCAGTCCAGAGTTATTAATATTTAAATAAAAACAGATCTAACCTTCCCCCACCACTTTATTTTGATAGATAGGGGAAAATTGCTCTAACAAAAAATATTCAAAATTTACTGAAGGTTGTGAAGCTATTACTTATAGTACACCTTATCTAGGCAAAATTGTGTAAAAACTCCATTTTCATATTTTTTTTGTTGCAGTTGCGATCCTAGCGGTCGTTCTACAAACTTGAAAATAATTTCCCGCAATTTTTCATAGCCTCTTTAGTTATAAGTATTTTTTTCCGCAGCCCCTACGGCTAATACTTTCCGAGATACAGCCGAGAGCTATTCTTAGTGGGACACCCTGTACTCATGTAGCAAGTATATTCATGCGTTAATATGATAAAGAGATAAGAATAATATTTGTTGGGTAACAATAAAAATTAATTAAAATTTTGTTAAAAATTTTACGTAAAAATGATTTATTAAAAGTATTATTTACTCAGAATCAAAAATGGAGTTAGCAGCTTATCGCGTTTCACTGACGGTATGGCAGTTTACTGACATTAAAATACCAATATTATATCTTAAAAAAAACGTTTTACACTATATAATTTAAATTTGGTGGGTTGATTCAAATTTTTAGGTAGAATGATTTATTTATTATTCAAACAGATATTTCTACTATACTAATAATTTTCATATTGAAGTTTAATTATTCTAAAAAAAACTCTCTATATATTATAACATACTTCAGATATTTTTAACTATCTTTTTTTCGAATATTAAGTTCGCCAAAGGGCCCCTCCAAGTATAAGCCACATTTAAAAAAGTCGATAATATTGTGATTTAATATGCAGTTCTAATGCTATTACTAATATTGACGATATTATTTTAAGTTTTATGCCACAATAATATTATATAAAATCAAATATATCTATTTGATAGTTACTCAGTAGATAAAAAATTTTACAGTATTGCAAATGGAGTAGTTGTTGATTTGCATATTAGTTTACAATACAATTTTATATCTATGCTTTTTTGTATTAATTTTATAAAGCATAATAATTTTTTTAGAAAAAAAACACTAATTCCAATAATTAAAACATCATCTATAAAACTATGTTATATTAATTTAATTTAAAGATTGTATCAGTTTACTAGAATACAATATGATAAAAAAAACGGTGTCAGCGATGGCTATGAAATGAAGGTCGCTGTCATTTTATATGTAAAATTATGTGGGAAGGTCAGGGATGTTTATTTTCAAACCAACTGGATGATGTTTTTTTCAATCATACCGTATATGTGACATAGAATTAGAATTTTTTAATTTGACATGCATTAAATTTAAACAAGAAGCTTAATAAAAACATAAGTTCTAGACGTATTAAATAATGTTGCATTAAGTTTTAAAATGTAAATATACGCCATGATAAAATAATAAAAGTATTACTTACATAAATAAAATGAGAAAGAAAACTTTTACTTCGGTAATAGCATTCATGGCTGGTAAAAACTTATCACGCCGTTAAATGTTAAACGGAAATCTCTTCGGATAAGCGTAGAGTGGCTAAAATTCAAGAAAATTCTTGAGTTGCGCCATTTGAAACTTTCAAACTGGTTTCACCGATGACGTACAGAGCACATGCGTTTATTTCAAACAATATTGGGTGAATCAAGCAATATCAACAGGGACATAGCGAGGTGGTGTATATGATATTTTGAATTAACACCAATTTTATGTTGTTTCGCATATAAATTGTTTTTGGTATTACTATTATTATTAATGTAATTGTTATTCGGTTATTGCCTTAAATTTATATAATATAGCAAAAATGATGTCTCTACCCTTGTGGCAAGAATATGTCTAAACTACTTATGTCTGACTACTGATTTTTACTTTTTTTCAACTTCTTTATTCTTTCGCTATTGAAAATGAATATTAAAAGCTTATATGATACAGAATACTATGCGACTATGTACTACAATTTTTATATTTACCAAACATCTAAATATTTAAATGTTGAGTACTCCGCTAACTGGGAAAATACAATATGATGGAAAAGAAATGGCGTTAGCGATGGCTATGAAATGCAGATCGCTGTCATTTTATCTGTAAAATTATATGGAGTATATGTCATCGACCGTCATTTCCAAGCCAACTGGACGCCGTTTTTTAAATCTTAGTCTGAGGGGTAGGCAACCTTGATAATATTTTGAAGATATATAAATTCCCCATTGAACACCGGAATAATATACTGGGTGTTCTATTTAAAATAAAGGAGTAACTTGCTTTTAAAGTGACCAATATTCCATATTAATTTTGTCTCACCCTGTATACTTTTTCGAGTCAAATTTTAAATTGTTTTAACATACAATGCTTATTATAATTAAATATTACTACATGCTATACAGGGTAAAATAAAAAAAATTTGAACAAAGTGTCACAATATGACATAGCCAGATATATTGTTTTACATCACTTGACGTTTAAAGCCATAGGCTACTGGTTAAATTCATGAAAAATATATGCTTTAAAACTAAATCTTAAATAACTTAAAAACAATTTATTTTAGGTATAGGAACATGTATAGTCAAAAAGTAACGAATGGAAAAGCCATTTAACTAGTGAAATAAAAAAAAAGTGGGTTTCCATTTGAAAAAAATGATTTATCGTAATTTTTTAACCGCTCAATTCCATGACAGCTGCGGTCATTATTATATGACATTCGGAAAATTTAATTTTTAAAATAAATAGCCACATGTCTTCTCTTTATGGCACAGTGGCTGTGGTAATCACTAAATTTAACGTTTAGGCTATACACATATTTTTGACAGGCAGTTTTTTTCGTCCAAAAATTTTAAATATTTTTTTTCTCCAAAAACGATGGCGTGGATATTAGGTATAGAGTGTGTATTATCAATATTCATAAAATTTTACAGAGAAATTAAGTGTGTAATAAAAAATGGGGGCACCCGTTTAAAATAAGAAAGTTGCTGTCAACTTCCGGTATTTCTGGAAGTGCCGCCATATTGAAAATATTTTTAATCGATAGATCTCGTTGTAAAACAATGATGTACAAAAAATCTCCGATCTTGATATTGTAGTTATATAGAAACTTCTAATGCACGCTCAGCCTGGGACACCCTGTATATTGGTTATTCATGGCCAACCTGTCAACTTACGATCATTTGCATTAAAATTTGCTTACCTAGCTTTATTACCTATCTTATGTAACAAGCTGGCTTCTGAGCACTATTGACACTGCGTTTAAAAAAAAACATTGGGACTGGCGATCAATATAAAACGAGAATAACCCATAACAAAGAAGGACGATCAGCTGGTAGGAAATAATCTGTGCCTAAACATATTGCACTGCCTGCAATGATAAATTGTGCCGACAATACATTAAACGACTTAATCGCTATTACGAAATTTTTTCATTGCAGTCGCATCCTCTGCAAAAGCTATAACGTTTAGGGGTGTAGGGTTCGATTATCTCTGCAATTAACCATTATTTATAATTTTATTCCGTTTGTTAAATGGCCTTGCTGTGAAAATAAAGGTTATGACTATTCTTTAATCTATGCTGTACTAACGCGGTAAGGTTATATTTAAAAAAAATAACACATGCATATTTTTCTGTAATGATCTTTTGCAGTAATAAAACAGTGCGCCTTAAAGTACACAACAGCATCTTTCTATTAATACCGAAGATTTTAAATAAAAAGCGAATTGAAAATGTAAAATTAAGTTGTTCGCCGTGTATGCTTTTATAACAAGATCAAAACGTTATCCGGCTCGCTTGAAATTTAGTTTAGACGCAAGCGCCCTTACTCCCTTTGCAGTTGCCAGAATGAAACTGAAAGAATAAGCGACAACAGTTTCGCTCATTCAAAATCGCAATAAAAATTCCAGATACATCAACAGTAGTACTTTTAACTAAACTGAGATATATATTTTAATTTTAATTCTTCATCGCCTCTATCTTTAAAACTTAAGTGCTTATTATTTCAAAAATATAAATTTAAATTTGTTTCCATAAAAAAACGTTAGGCATAATCTGCGAGTGTATGACGTACAAGTATTCAAAAATGGAATTCAGGAAAACGAATTTTATAGTGATTTCAGTTTTACTGTCAAACATATATGTTGAGTAAGTAACATAATTAATATCATAAGTATTAATAATTCTTGCATTAGTGATTTTAAATTTTAAATTTAAATTTAGAATTTAATTTTTAGAGCTCAAGTGAATATGCCATCTGAAAGACTAAATAATGTTACACATATTATTGCAAAACTTCTGGAAGGTTATGATATTAGACTTAGACCAGATTTTGGAGGTACATAAAGTAATATTTTTTATTGTTATTTATTGTCTTCTATAAAATATCTAGCATATCAGGAAATTATTTAATATGGCTGTTTATAGAGAAAAAAAAACACTTAGCTTATCTACAGTATGTCCTCGGATTGTCTTTACACTTTTTTGTTATTTATATTTTAAGAAAAATGCATTCTTCAAAAAATTTTGCTGTTCTAAAATGGTTAATCCTGTTTATATTGTTCAAAATTTTTATAACGTTTTAGAGAAAATTAAAAAAAAACATAAAAATATGGTTGAAATCAAGTCCTAAAAATCAAAAGGTATTTCTATAGTAAGATTAATTCGATTTCATTCTTTGATGGTTATTTTTAATTTTGGATAATGTCATATTTTTTGCTGTTGTTAAAGTATTATATTTTCCTATAACTATCATAACCCTTTCCGTAGCATTGAACTAAATAAATTTTGTGCTTCTTTAACATTTCAAAACAACAAAAACATTACGTTAACGTAAATAACAATCTACCAAAAAATGGAAACAAAGTATATTACCATAGAAACGCGTTTTAATTTTTAGGACTTCATAATTCAACCATACTTTCATGTTTTTCTTAATTTTCTCGAAAATGGTATGGAAATTTGGAAAAGTATAAATGCGATTAACCATTTTAAAACAAGCCAAAATTTTTATAAAAATGTGAATAATAAAAAAAATATTCTCTTGTTAAGACAATCCAGGGACATATTGTATAGCAAATCTTGCTTCTGTCATAACAGTTTTAACTTTTTTAAAATTAAAAAATGTGACATTTTTTTTCGCTTCTACTCGTATTTTAAAATGGCGATTCGGACTTGCAAAATCCTAATAATAACTGGTTTTCAAAATCTGAATAAATTATAAATAGATTAATTTATTCACCCTTATATTTAAAAGATTAGTATTTGTTTACAATATCTATGTATAGAAATTGTTTATAAACCTACTATCTTACTTTATGAATAAGATTGTTTTTTCACATTTAACATTTTCTATATTAAACATATACTTTAGTATAGTGCTATTTTTATATTAATTACTCAATTCTTTTAATATTATTAAGTTTTTCTCTGACCGACAATTCCAATGCAAATTAAATTATTTTAACTGATTTTAAAGAATACCAAAAGAAATGTTAATTTATCCACTGGTACATCTTAATCTAATTGAAATTGAAAATAAAGGTCTTATTTTTGTTGGATGGGAAATGTCTTAGATAATGGAAATTCAAAGTTCGTTAAACAAGTTTCAAGCAGAATGAATTTCGATTGATTTGCTTTTCTATTTTAGGGGATCCTTTGCTAGTGGGAATGGATTTAACTATAGCTAGCTTTGATGCAATTTCGGAAGTGAATATGGTGAGTGTAACGCGGTATAACACAGAATATTTTATGTAGTGTATATTTTATAAGTAAAAATTTAAGGTTAAAATAAAATGCTGTCCTCTACATTTTATCGCGCGTTTAACATTCTTTTAGAATAATTAAAATTTTCGCTTCTATATCTTTCATATAATTTAGTCGTGAATTTACATTTTTACTCGTCAAAGGATTATATTAAAAAATAGTTTAGTAATTATGTTGTTAAATATGAAAATTTTTAGTTGTTTTATTATTTATTTATTTATTACCAGTAAATTTTACAATACATATTATTACATAGTCTTGCAAAACCGCAGAGAGACAGTCTCTGTAAGCGGACTGGATACAACAAAAACTAAATATAATAATTAAAACTTAATTAACATAAAAGAGAAAATTTACTTATTACTAATCTTATAATACAACATACTACATTATATCTTAATCTATTGAGTATTTTTGAAATTATCCTTGTTTCAACCAACTTAATATTTTTTTCTTTAGAGCTTTTTTACATGACAAAGATTTTATATTGAGTGGTAATGCATTAAAAGTATTTATAGCACTGACAGCTGATTTTGTTACTTACTTTTAAGTTAAAAATTATTTTCTGTGTCAGATATAAACAAATTATCAAACATAACAACTTTCTATTAGTAGGTACGCTGATCGAAATTAACAGGAAATGTAATATTTCCACGACTTCCTAAATGGGTTCTAAATTTTCACGAAGGAAACCAACGTGTAGAAATTTAAAATAAACAAAAAAAATAAAAAATGACCAAATATTAGATATAGTATTGAAATAATATTTATACATAATGATAAATTCTTGATTTTTTTTGTTAATATACATAATAATTTCCTATTCAAATATTTTTTTGCTTAAACTGCTAATATTTTCTTTTTATACAGGGTGTCCCAGAAATAAGTGCAAGTATTTCAAGGGGTGGTAGATCTGGTCAAAAGAAACATTTTTTCTCTTTAGCGTTTTTCAAATAAGTCCAAAATATCCGAGTTATTTTACTTTGAATATTTCCAAAAAAAGTAGTTTTGCTAAAATCTTGAGAACCACTACTGGATCTTTTCTGGATTTTCTTTCATGTATATTTAAGCTACTACCTATGTTGCCATATTATCAAGAAATTATGTTTTTTAACTTAAAACTAAAAAAAATTCTAAAATTTTTTCATATTCATATTTTCAAAATTTTTTTTCGCAAAAATTACCCCATAGGCTTGTAACTGAGGCCGAAATATGCTACCAGTTAAAATACTTGCACTTATTTCTGGGACACCCTGTATAATACCAAAGTTATTCAAGCCAATTTTATATGCATATACATGGTGTTTCAAAAAGCATGTTTCAATTTTAGCGTCTCGAGTGAAATTTTGAGAGTAAAAGTTACTATAAATGCGAAACATATTTTACAGCGAAAAAAATGTCGACATATTCACCAGTGACGTGTATATGGGTTACTATTGGAATATTTTTCTAAAAAATACATAAACGCCCCTGAATTTTTTTCTCTCGTTAGCGAAATAATGTAAGCAGTTTAATGCCGATTAAAAGTTTTTTCTTAATATTTTGTCGATTTCTGCCTCCTTGATGAGATAAACGCAATTTTATTAATTTGCCTTGATCCAAGTAATAGCAACCTTTAAAAAATCTTAATATTATTAAAAGTTTTTTAAAGGTTGCAAAAGTTTAATATTAAGTCCATTGATTTCTCGAAAGTTTAATTTTAAGTACAAGTACTCATTGATTTTTTATCAAAAAATATGAAAAAAAGTTTCTATAAACATGTATGGAAATGCATAGTTTTAGAGCTCAAACGCACTGACATGACGGCCAGGTGTAGCGACCTGGCCGTTGGGTGGTAGAATATATTGCGTACATAGGTGCGTCCAGATGAACGACCAGTTTCAACAGGGTTGTCACGTCTAACAACTTTTTACGTTTTATCAATTAGAAAATATTGTTTTCAGAAATGTTAAAATATCCGAGTTAACTAAAAAGCGAAGTTCCTATTCATGAGCTTATTTAATGTCTTAATATTAAATAATGCATTTAAAATATTAATGGTAATTACAGTAGGGTAATTAGTATAGTTTTCACACATTGTAGAGGAAGAAAAAAAAGATTATACAGGGCAGATCAAAAAGAAACTTTATTTTTTACCATCGAAACTCGAAAGTATAATAACAGGTGTCATACCAATCATAAATAGAATATATTATATAAAAATGTTTTGAATTTTTACTAGAATCGACCCTTCATAAAAAGGACTAGATTTAAGTTTCCCTTTGATCTAGTCTGTATACTTTATGTTTGGTCCTTTTCTTTTTACCTAGACCTTTTTTCTTGGCCATGTAACTACGTTGAAATAAGCAAATAATGTGTTTAAATAGTACTTTAACATTTTTAAGCCAAAATATAGAGTATGCATAATTATGACATTTTCTGTATTGCAAGCTTTTATCTAACTTGCATGTGAGAAACAAACCTTTGAATTATAAACTAACTAAATATACATGTTTGGATTTTAATCCAATATACCAGACCCTCAAAATGGCGGATCAATTATTAATTATACATAGCGAAAAAATGTACTAGATATAAAAATTTGCTGCAGTGATTACATTTTGCTTATAATTATGAGTAATTAGATATACCTACAAATTTACAAGTCATCGATTACAATTCACAAATATACTTAAAGATCATAGAAAATGAGTTCAAAAAAAGTATCAATATATACCACATTATGTATGTATGCTGACCTAGCAAGACGAAGAAATAGAAACTAGTGATGGGAATACCGGTTCCACATGAGTCGTGTTACAATAGCGACCGTTCCAGAAAAATACCGCGATTTTGTAATCGAGGTTCCAACTTCGTGTCGCGGTCCTCGCTTATGTAGCATTTCTGGCATTGGTACCTACTTTTATTTTATACTACTTACCTAGTCCCACAAACCGCTGTCAAAAAAATTCTTTATTGGTGACCGGTTTCGGCAATTCCAGCCATCATCAGACCTTAAAAATAGATATAAACAATAAAACTTATATAAATGTATAAAAGCAAATAAAATTTTCATTTTATTTTGTTTGCTTTTACGTTTCATCTTTGAAACAATGCTATTTTATACCAATGCTATTTTATACCCAAACCAAACCAAACCAAACAAAACCAAACCAAACAAAACCAAACCAAACCAAACCAAACAAAACCAAACCAAACAAAACCAAACCAAACCAAACCGCTATTTGAAAAGTAACGTAGCGACGGCGACGGGAGCACTAACGCCAATAGTAACCGACCCAATCGCTATAGGCGAAAACGAAACCCTAGATGCGCTCCAGCGACTGCTGGAACGAAGTAGGGCTACGCTCACACGGACCACTTTCCAACGACAAAACGGTGTTTAAGCAGTCACAGCTATCGACGACGTTACAACCACAACTGCGCGACAAATATGTCGTCGAGAAGTCGCCCGTGTGAGTTGATGGACGACACCCGAACCACAACTAAATTTTTGATTCAGTCAAAAATTAATTTTGAAGAAGAAGCACTGTTGTGGCTTTTGCTTCGCAAAAGAAGGCAAAACCGCAGAAAAAGAATTTATTGGGTTCATCCAATAATAGAACATAAAAATGAAAGCCAGTTCCAAAAACTTTATTCGGTGTTAAGAATGTATGATGAAAAATTTTTAAATTACTTTGATTACTTTGATTGAAGATATATAAAAATTGCAATACAAACCGGCAAGGATGCGCTGTTTACATCAAAATATTTTATAAAGGTATAAACAATTTTTTTTAGGGCTGCAATAAAAATTTAGTGGTATTACCTTGACCGTAAGTCCCGTTACCCGAGTGTTTAAAAATCACCTTGTATTTTTTTGAACTTAACCATACCTAAGCTATTACAAATTATAATTTGAATAATAATGCTAAATCTGAATTATTGTAATTGAATTAAACTATTAAATCAAACACACTTACAACACTCGTTTTTCCCTTTTTTTTTCTTTACGATTATAAATAATTTATTTGCAAATTATAAATAATTTATAATTTTGTCGTCATTATGATCGTTGTTCTTCAGTAACAGGTTCCCCATTCGTTATGGAGCGCGACACGGCGTTACAAAAAAATACCGCTCCGAAATCGCGTTACTCAAATACCGACACATCACTAATAGAAACCAACACAATCTACAGAATGACTGAGACCGAGACCAAAACTCGGTTGATCTCGACATTAGCTGTACAAAAATTCATGACAGGAACGGTCGTCGTCTCGGCGCACTCAGTGATAAGGGGTTCTGGTGTTTTCCCATTTTCCCCACAGAATCTGCATTCGCCGTTGTTCCTCAGCTTGAACCTACTGAAGTGTTCGTTGAGGAGACAGTGTTCTTTAGAAACCCCGTGAACAATCTCAAGATTGTTTTTACTTAAATCAAGGAAAATCTTTGATTTTTCAATCGGTTATTCGGTCGTAAGTTCTGAGGAACTTTTGCGAGTGTCTTAGACCGTTGGAGGACTATCACTCCAGGTTACGGATGGAGTCTTCTAGGTTCCTCAGTTCCGTCTTTAGTTGGTTTTCGCTTGGAAAACAGAACGGTTCTGATCCAATTAGTGGGAGTGTTTGCTATTTTTCTACTAGATCATTTACTTTTTCATTGACTTTTATCCTTTGGTAAGCGGGCCTCAGAGTGGCAGGACTTTATTTTCTTTGCCTAATTTGTACAGCTTCTCTAGGCATTCTTTGACTAACTTCGAATTGATGGTTACTGAGATGATCGCGTTTAGTGATGCCTGACTATCGGATAAGATGGCTATTTCCTGTTTTCGATAGTTCCTATCTAAGATAAATTGTACGCATCTTTCGATAGCGTAGATTTCTGCCTGAATGATGCTGGGGTCGGTGCCCATTGTTTCGGAGTATTTGGTTTTCGGCCTAAATACTCCTATCCCTGTCCCTGCTTTGGTTTTGGAAGTATCAGTATACCACGTATGGTATGGTCTTTTACACATGCTGAGCAAACGTTTCTTCCACAAATCATTTTTATTACTCAATACCACAGTGAGGGGCTTCTTAAAGTCGTAGATTCTTCGTCATCCACCTGTAAATTCTCCCAGTACTGTTTCCGTCAATGACCATTCTAATCATTGTCATGGTATAAATACTGACGACAATGTGCAGTGGTCTTAGGTCTAGTATGAACTCCATTGGTACTGTTGGTTAGGTTAGGCGTAGTCAAAACATGAAAAATATAAATATCTCTTCAAGCAGCACATGTATGCCATTCTCTGTACTTTGTGTTAGAGATGTTCTCTGTACTTTGTGTTTGCCTTGCTGTACGTTGCTCTAGTTTTGTGTACCAATCAACTGCTCCATAAGTAATCATGGGTCTTATTCGAAGCCCCATCTATTTCCTGCCAGTCTTCTACATATCATGAGAGCCTTTGTGGCTTTGCTAGTAATGTTCTTAATATGTCCCAGAGAAGTTTACTGTCTAGGGTTATTCACAGATATTTGATTTCAAGTGATGGCAGTATTTCCTTTCCACCTAGATGAATTTTTTTAAGTTTTTCAGACTTCGCTTTCTGGTGAATGGGACTACCACCTAAGTATTAATGCTAATGAAACTTTTTTAAGAAAGAAAGAATATATGTCCGACGAAAATTTTGATTTTTCAATATACAAGGTTGTCCGAATTGTAGTGGGAAAACGTCGGCAACATATTCTGCAGATAAAAATGTTCGTATAAATGTAGTCCAAAAATGCGTCGTTTCGAAAATACAAGGTGTAAAATTTCATTTTTATAATTTTTTTAAAATATCTTCCGAACTAGCCTAAATATTTAGATAAAAAATTATGTCTGGATTTTTTTGACATAAGAAATTCGATTCCGATGTTAGTATGAATCACACTTGTAAAGGGCGTCACCTACATGTTTTGAATAATTACTAAAGAATACAAGGACGCGTAACGCCCATATACGGGCTGGAGCAGAATTTGTGTTGTTAGACGCCATCATTTTGGAGACTACGGATGATGATGTCAGCAGCTCGTCAACAGCGATAATTTTAGTGAATTTTAGTAGCTTGTTGTATGTAGTGAAGTTTGTATAAACTTTATTGCAGTGGTAATATGTTCAGCTTTCAAGTGTAAAAGCCGCAACGATAAGAAAGACTAAGGAGTTACGTCTCATAGGCAAACGAACAGTACACTCGTTTTTAGCGTTTTCTTATTGAATTTAATAATTATTTTTCTGATACCCAAGCAGCATTTGGACGTCGGGACAACGTTGTGTCACGCGACCAAACGTCGGGGCGCAACGTCGGCACAACCTCGTGCCAACCCTAGTCTGCACTAGTTTGGAGAATAATTTTTGGGTCGAAACGACGTTGGATGCCGACGTTGGCTAGAAGCCTAATTTAGTACAATCTGCAACGTTGTTTAAAATCCTAATTCACAGAAATACAAAACTAATATGGCGTCTAGGTCGCGTTTTATCCTAAATTGGGATAATTATAGTAAAAATATTATTTTTTATGGTTTAGTTAGAGACATATGTCAGATGGCAGTGAAGGAAAACAAAACAAAAGTATTTAAGTGTGGAGGATGTTTGAAGATCATAATTATTGAAACACTTTAACCGACTCTGTAACTCGTTACCCAAGGCAAAAAGTTAAACGCAAACAACTTTATTGATAAATGTATTGTTTCTACTTTGAAAAATACTAATGGGCCTTAAAATTAAAGAAGTTTTAAAAATGTGCTTGAATTTTTTTTAGTAAAATGAGAATAATTCATTCGCAGTCGAAAAATTGTTTCCGCGTGTTTTTAGGGTCAAATATTTCAAGTTAATGTATTCAAAAGCAGGAATTGCTATTTTAGAAACGAAACATTTTCTTATTTAACAACATGGCGGCTTGCACTTTGTTGTTTTGGAGATTAAGATGGAGTAGTTCGAGTAGTCGCATACTGGTCTAATAAAGTCGCAGTTCGGCCTTAACAGGTAGTATACTAGTCGCAAGATTGCCTAATTTAGTCATCCTAGAGTCTAGCTTTTGTGCCGCCCTATAATCTAAATAAACGAGGGAGTGGATAAACTATCGGTAATATATGTCGATGTATATTTAAATTTAGTTTTATATGTACCTTTCTTATGTCCCATTTTAATTATTTTTTTTTTATAAAAACAAAAACAGCACTGAACTGTCTGACTGAACAGTACAATGAAGTGAAAATTTAAGATTTAAGGTTATGGTTCAATACAGTTGCAAAAAGGTAGTGACCCGACGTCCTACCAACGTAAGAATAAGGAAATCTAAACAACGTTGGAATTAGTAAAACAGACGACGTTTGCATAACGTTGGAATAGGTCCTGAAACTGACGTCGGAAAACTCTATATTGTCCAACGTTGTAGCTACGTTCTAAAGTTCACTTAAGCAAAAAAGGTAAGAAGACAACGTTTATTCGACGTCGCAGAAGCTTCTACTTTGCTGTAGTACAAGTCCAACGTCGGCACAACGTTATAAAAACGTTAAAATTTATTTTAATACCTAAGATAGGGAGCTAACTATTTTTTGTAACTAATCCAACGTTGTGTTTAGTAAACATGTGGTCGCAAGTCGTGAAAATGCTACTTGGGTATACGTACGTGATATATACCGGGTGTCCCACTAAGAATAGCTCTCGGCTGTATCTCGGAAAGTATTAGCCATAGGGCTTACGGAAAAAAATATTTATAACTAAAGGGGCTATGAGAAATTGCTGGAAATTATTTTCAAGTTTGTAAAACGGCCGCTAGGGGGCGCAACTGCTACGGAAAATAAGAAAATAGAATTTTTATAGAATTTTAACTAGATAATGGGTACTATAAATAATAGCTTCATAATCTTCAGTAAATTTTGAATATTTTTTGTTAGATTTATTTTCCCCTATCTACCAAAATAAAGTGGTGGGGGAAGGTTAGATCTATCTTTATATAAATGTTGATAACTCCGGACTGGATGATCAGAATCCAACAAACGAGGGCTCGTTTAAAAGAGCGTTTCTTACTCTATGTTATACCATAAAAATAATAATAATAAGGTTTTGAACGTAGACGCTAGGGGGCACTTTCTTGCATTTTAACAAACATAGCGCGTTTTTTCAAAAAAATTAAATATGAGAGTATAGGTAATTTTAGCTGATAGTAAAGAGTAGTAAAATCTTAAAAAGTCAGCGAACCGTATCTTGATATCTTCTTTCAAACCGAAGATATTAGCAAAATTATAATAAATACCAAAAAATAAGCCCTTAATTACCTTATTTTTACAATACGGTATCAGTAGCCCTCTTGATTATGCTCATTCTAACAAAAAATTCACAGTCCTTTACAAAGATGCAACCGGGGGGGGGGCATTGAAAATGATGAATAAAAACGTAAAAATATGATTAGTGTTAATATGAGTGTATTACATACATATGTTTAAATAACGAACTTAACAAAAAACAACAGATTTAAAGATTCACTGAAAAAGCAGTAATGTTAAAATTAAATAAAACATTATCAATAATAATTATGCAATCGCACCTATCCGTAAAACAAGCAAGCAAAAAACCTCGAAAAAACAAAATAACATACAAAACATCAGGTTAACATGATGACAGATCATGATCAATGACAGATAAAGAATTCTTACGGAAAGTTACACTTTACGATATAATCTTTAACTGTTAAAGGCAAACCCCATTTAAACACAAACTTTTTAATACCTACTACTGTATCTAAAAGACTTTTTTTTAAATTACTAAATTCTTAGCCACGCTTCTGTTTTTCTTGGCTGTTGTGCGTCACGTTACAGATTAACAGGCCCACGTTTGCACCACAAGGCGATGCTGCAGTCCACTAGGTAGACCGGGCGTAGAAATTTATGTTATACAACTTGTAGTCAATCTACACAAATATTATCAAAAACTTTTTTTCTTTTTAAAATGTGTTCAGATTTTGTAAAAAAGTATAAGTCAAAATCTCAAAACTTAAATTTGATATGAGTTTCTTAGTTTTTAACTAATATAGTGGCGAATTACAAAAATTCCTTTTCAATGAAAATTAATGATCTAAATAAAATAATTTAATAAATTACTAGCTTTTTTCTGGCGACTACGTTCGCGTTACACCTCGAATCGTTCATGCATTGATTTAAATTATTTTTTACTTCTTTATAGAGAGCTAGTGAGTATAGATGTTTTTATTTTTCATCTTTTTTATTTATTAAGAGCACTAATACTCTATAGGTTATTTTATTCTTTGAAGGATAATTGAGGAAGATATATTTCGTTATGATGTCACTAAATAAACCCTTGTATAAAATATTATACTGTCTCGTTTATAATGTTATAGTATTGCATTTTCGTACAGCAAACTTTCATTCCCTATTCTACTTCCTAAGGGTATAAATTTCATAAATTCGCTTTACCTTTGTGCCAATTTTTATGTGTATAATCCAGAGGTCACCAAGTTTTATATAAATTTTTACTAACTTTACCCATTTGGTTGATGAATTTCAAAAATTCCTTCTAATTCTTTTGTAGGATTTCATTCTTCTAGACCAAATACTAAGGAATTTTCATACAACAAACTGTTCCGACATAATTTTACTCTCTAAGAGGATGAATTTCCTAAAATCGCTTTGTGTAGCTAATTCACTAATGTCATTTAAACGAACCTTTGTATACATAAATATTAGATGTATCTAAAGCTATGGCATGAACTCACTCTAAAATATCTAAAAACGTAATATATAATCTAACTGACACACCAATGACAATGACAAATAGTTTATTTCTGGAGGTATTGTGTGTAGGTGTTTTTCAGGTATATTTTAGTATTTAGTCGTTTTACACAAAGAAATAGCCATTAAGCACTATAAAAATACTTCATAACAAATCTACACATATATACCTTTCATTTAAAAAAAAAGAATCATCAAGATTGGTAAAGCGGTTTCGGCGGGATGGATGCAACAAAAAACCCTTTGAGCTTTTATATATGTATGATTAATTATTTTTCCAACATATTTTACTTTGCAAATTTTTATAAATATTCAGACTCGCCAATATCGTACTCCACCGTGTCCAGCCTGTTTAGCCAAACGTAGGCCGATTCCTCTTCGGCGGCATCGTGACCCTGGCCGAAGGAAGAGTCTTGAAGACGCTCATCCGCGCATAGGAATAAGTTGACTGCGTAGCGTATTGCGTATTAATCGATTCTGAAACTTTCTATCTCGTGTATAACATGTTACCCAAGTTTATTATTTTAATCTCCATTTTAATAGATAAATGTGTGAAATGCCACCTGAATATCTTCTGCCATGACATGTTTTTACTTTTTTGTTATGGTAAAATGATTTGTATAAACTTTATTCAATAACGTATATTTTCCTCCATTTGTGATTTTTTAATTTTAAGCGAAAATTAAGTATAACATTTTAGGAAACACTGTAATATTTAAAAGAATAAGAAGAAATTAGTCTTATTTTGAAAGGAAAATATAGAAGAAAACTCTTTCTATAGAAAAAGTCTTTATACTAACCAGAATCCGGTGACATATACGCGGTCTCACCGGAAACATTACTTATTACTTCGCATAACTTGAAGAATATCTACTTTTAATAATGAACACTTCAGAAATACACCAGTAAAAAAATTTATTATTTGAGATTAAAACTCGAAAATCTTGTACTTATTTAGTAATTACGTCATTATTAATTAATTGACTTTCTAATCTATTCTATTTTATGTACAAATATATTATTAAATTTAAAGCATTAAGTAATAAAACACTTTGTACCCTCTTATATCGTAAGAGGTTACGAAATATACTCCTGGTTACACCCCTTACAGAAAACAGTGTAAGGGGTGTAAATAAATTGTATAATCACTGTTTTTTATAATAAAAACTATAAAACATTTCTTATTTGTGAGATTAAAAAAACAAAACAATGCATTGGTTAAAATAAGTACATTCAATACATATGTATATGTTATAACATAATATAGCCATTACTATTATACTATTATTATTAAAATAATATGTGTGTAACATATTTCTTTAACGAATTAACGTGTAACAGACATTTATATGCACAGTATATTTTTGTTTAACAAACCAATCAGGAAAAATCCAAAACCTACCGTTATAGGAGGTATAAGATGATTAAACTTATATAATGGCAACTACTTATCGGATAACAAATTAATTACTACTGTCAGCTAGTTCAGCTACTGTCTAGGTAGAATATACCTAGAGTACCTACACCTACCTATGATGTAGGTAGATTAAAGCTTATTTTGACGTTACCTCTCACTTTGGTGTCACAAGCTGAATTTTTCAGGGATGGAAGTACAGTACATGATATGGGGACCCTTATTCCGAAAGTAGTACAAAATTAGACCGGGTAAAAGGGCACTATCATCAAAAATCGATATATTAATACCACCACATAGAGAAAACAAATAGTTATTTTTTGATCCAGTACACAATAAAGTCTTCGTAGGGAGTAATTTTTTATAATTATTTACAAAAAAACATTTCCATTAGCGCTTATGTCCAAAAAAAAACTTTAAACATGAATAATCATTTCAATCATGCGAAAATTTGGTTTAAAAATAGATTTTTTTTAATATAACTTTCATTTAACGAAAACGAAAGCCTAAATTAAAAAAGAAACAATTTAAAAGTTTCGCTTATGTCTTGACAAGGTATCAAAGCAAACCCCATATTTTTTGCTTTTAAACTAATAAAGATATATCAATAAACAATTAGCGATGTAATGGTTTTTGCGCGCGCTGGCCGACTGCCGCCGCTGCGCCGAGATTTCCTATACCCTTGTATATATGACGTCATGGTGTGGCAAATGTAGCATTTTAATTCGATTTGGGCTCCCTTATATAGGATAACAGAAACATTTTCAATGTTAAAAAATAAGATAGAAACAGTGAATTTATTTTAAAATCGACGAAATACCAGAATACCATAATACTAGATGTATTAATATGTAATAACTAAGATATTAATAACAGTGAACACACAAGAGAAACGATGATTCGGTGAGGTCATAGTAGGCTTTGGAAAAAAGTTGCTTTTCACGTAATAATATAAACGTCAAACTGTTATTAGATCAACATTTTGATAGTCTTAGCCGCGTTTTTTTTATCTTTTAATTGCTTTTTTCAAAATACCTTCATTATTTGCAGTAGTTGAAGTTGTTGGTATTTTGAAAAAGCAATCAAAAGATAAAAAACGCTGCTCAGACTATCAAAATGTTGATCTAATAACAATTTGACGTTTACACTATTACGTGAAAAGCAACTTTTTTCCAAAGCCTACTATGACTTCACTGAATCATCGTTTCTTCTTCACTGTTATTAATATCTTAATTATTAGATATTAATACCTCTGGTATTATGGTATTCTGGTATTTCGTCGATTTTAAAATAAACTAACTGTTTCTATCTTATTTTTTTGTTGGAATGGGCATAATCAAGAGGGCTACTGATACCGTGCTGTAAAAATAAGTTAACTAAGGGCTTATTTTTTGGTATTTATTATAATTTTGCTAATATCTTCGGTTTGAAAGAAGATATCAAGATGCGATTTTCGCTCACTTTTTAAGCTTTTACTAGTCTTTACTATCAGTTAAATTTGCATATACTATTGCATTTATTTTTTTTGAAAAAACGCGCAATGTTTGTTAAATTGTGAAACAACGCCCCCTAGCGTCTACGTTCAAACGCCTATTATTGTTGTTTATATGGTACAATATAGAGTAAGAAACGATCTTTTAAACGAGCCCCCGCTTGTTGGATTTCGATCATCCAGTCCAGAGTTATTAACATTTAAATAAAACAGATCTAACCTTCCCCCACCACTTTATTTTGGTAGATAGGGAAAAATGGATCTAACAAAAAATATTCAAAATTTACTGACTATTATACAGCTATTACTTATAGTACACCTCATCTAGGCAAAATGGTGTAAAAACTCCATTTTCTTATTTTTTGTTGCAGTTGCGCCCACTAGCGGTCGTTCTACAAACTTGAAAATAATTTCCAGCAATTTCTCATAGCCTCTTATTGGGACATCCTCTACTATTGCTATACGTCGATACTAGTTTTGTAAATTTTATTAACATTTTAGTACTTTTTTATAAATAATTAGTATGATACCACCTAAATAAGAAGCATACAACATAGGCATAGTCAAAACATGAAAAATATAAATAAATAATCTAAGTTAAGAAAAATATGTGGCCACGGCACTGTTTGGAGCCATGGTAACCATTTGGTATCGGGAGTTATTGGTCCTTGTATTCTTTAGTTATTGTTTCGAACTGTTTTGAAGAGTAATAATTTTTCGTTTGTATCTGTATAACGTTACCGAGAGAAAAATATAGATTTCAGCCGTTTTTTACGTAAAAAGTTCACTATGGACAATCGTTCTCAAAATATTTGTTGAAATCAAAATAATCAATATATTTGATCTTTTTAAATTAATCATAACTCTTTTGGGAAACATTTATGATAAAACAGTTTCTGTTCAAGCTTTGACACAAAAAAATCTAAATTTATTGTCAGACTATCTATCGAGTCAACATGTTTATTTTTCGTCAACAATGACATGTATTGATTGACTTTCATCAAGATACCTTTAAGGTAAAAAAACGGCGGAAATTTATATTTTTTCTCTCGGTAGTTTAATCATAGTGTGAAAAATTATACCTAACACTTTAATACAGTTTTATATGCTTTCAATATAGGTAGCGCCCCCTATAAGTGGGAGTTTTTACTAACATCGGAATCGAATTTCTTATGTAAGAAAATATCTATATACCAATTTTCATCTAGATATCGAAGTTAGGTCAGAAAATATTTGTAGAAACTAAATAAAAATTATATTTCAACACCCAGTGTCTTCCAAACGGGGACATACATTTTTATACATTTTTTTACTTATTTTTATCTGCAAACCAAACGCGTAAAAACTTGCGTTTTCTTGTGTTTCTTATCAACACCAGCCGCCCATCGCGTATATCCAGTCTAAATTTCCATATATCCTATTCTGAATACAGTTTTCAATATAAATATGCAATAGAGTTTTCAGTGCCTTACTCATTAGTTCTATGCTCTATATATGTAATTCAAGGCACTTAGACGTCTATGGAGAAACGGTGATGTGTAAAACATGTGTAAAATTGATAAAAATATGATCATGAATAAGCGTTAATTAAATCATACTGTGTGTATCCGGAAAACTATTAAAAAATTTGAAATACTTTAAATACAAAAAATGTTCATTTTTTAATTCTCTATTTAATAAAAAAATAATATACAGGGTGTTCCATTTAAAAAAAAAACGAAGAAATATTATTTTATATTGTTGAAAGTTTGGCGTAAAATATTGAACATCATGTATGATTTACGATTATCATATTTATAGCAAAGTAAGAGCAGACCATCAGAAGTAAATATCTAATATAGTTTTGATTTCAGAACAGTTCTTGTATTTTATATATTTTTTAAGAAGTGAAAAATATATATTTTTGATTTATTTTTTAATATCTCTGAAACTATCGAAATGTATTTATACATATCTTAGGCTTATGTAAAGTGATCGGAAAGAAAGCCAAAAATGCAATAATATACAGGGTGTTCCATTTAAAAAAATAATCCAGGTCCACTCACACTTTTTTGAGCCACCCTATAGAAGTTAAACTATTTTCCGGAAATACATCCTGGAACTTACTTTAGGTTTGTACTTAAACAACATTCTCAAATTTTTTATTGTAGGAGCTACAAATGCCCGACGCACTATTGCCGGACCCTGTATGTAATTGTTTTGTTTAAAGAATACCGTTACCATGACAAATATTCAAACTTTATAAGTATCAATTAGACTTTACTTGCTAAATTTCTAAAATTGTCATTGTAACTAAATTTTTGAAATGAGACTATGGAGGATTTTTGAAATGGGACTATATAAAAAATATGCATTTATGAGTTTTTTTACGTAAAAAAAATCTCTTGGTTAAAATCGCTACGAGTAATGGTTCTCGAGATATTTTGAATCGAAATTATCAATACCTGTCATCATTGACATAAATTAAATATGTTGACTAAATAGTTATTAGACTGAAATCATAAATCTGAAATGTTTTTGTGTCAAAAGTTCAACAGGAACTGTTTTATCATCATTTTTTCGAAGAAAAATTTATGATAAATTAAAAAAAAAAAAAGTTCCCAAATTTATCATTTCGGTCAAATAATTTATCTACCCAACACTTTTATTTTTTGTCAATAATGACATGTATTGACTATTTCTATTCTAAATATCTTGAGAACGGTTGCTCGCAGCGATTTTTACCAAGTGATATTTTTTACGTAGAAAATCACAGAAATGTATATTTTTTCACTCAGTAGTTTTATACAGGTACGGACGTGGCGCCCCCTACAAACAAGAGTCATATTGATATCAAAATCAAATTTCTCATGTTAAAGAACTCCTAGTCACCAATTTTCATCAAAATATTTACGTTACTTCAAAATGAATTTGGAAAAAATCAAAATAAAAATGAAACTTCTACACCCTGTATCTCCGAAACTAAGCATTTAATGGCATATATTTATACGAACTTCTTCACTTATTTTTATCTGCAGAATATGCTGCCGAAGTTTCCGGAATACAATTCGGACACCCTGTATATCATTGAAAAACTATTTTATTAATCTTTTGATTTTTTAAATAAAATACGTAGGGTTGAATTTAAAATAACAAAGTTTTGAGCAATTTTATAACAAACGGAAATAAATAATTTTTTTACTCTCCATGTGTATTATTCAGTGAGTTGGTTTAGGGCGCAAACATAGTGAGGCATCTCGATGCGATGCTCGCCAAGATGCTGCCGCGCTGCTCGCCAGGATGCTAGCCGCGATGCATCCTACGCGCACTGTTTTAAAACGGCGAGTAAGTGCGCGTAGGATGCATCACGGCTATCGTACAAACATAGTGCGGGGCATTTCATCTCGATGCGATGCGCGCCATTCACCTCGCCATCCGGCGATGCTGAATCAAACATGTACAAAGTTATGCGTCAAAACATACTGGAGCCTCGCACCTCGCCACGCACCTAGATGTTCAGCGCGATGCTTCCTAAAAAACAAAATTTTTGTTTTTTGCGAGAAGCGGACGCGGATGCCTGAAACTTTACATTTGATTGGTCGGTTTAGGATCACAATTCGTTGAGCATATGTCGAACTAGAGTCGGGTGGAATAAAATGTTCACAATACTAATATTTAATTTATCACCAACAATGTAATAACCTTGATTCTACAGGGTCCGGCAATAGTGCGTCGGGCATCTGTATTTCTAATAATAAAAAACTTATGAAGTTTGTAGTCCAGACATAAAGTATGTATTAGGATGTATTTGAGGAAAATATTTGAACTTCTAAAGGGTGGCTCAAAAAAGTGTGAGTGGATCGCGAATATTTTTTTAAACGGAACACCTATATACGGGGTGGCGCAACTCATTCGCGTCGGTTGATTATACGAAAACGGAAATATGTAGAAACAAAATATTTTATGGGCATATGTGGGAAGACCATGTAAATAATTTAAAATTATTTTGAAATGTACAGGGTATGTCAGAACTAAGATTTACAACAAAATTATATTTTTTCTTATGGAACACCCGATATTTTATTTCTTATTTGGATCCTTGGACACAAAATAAGGCATGTATTATAAGGGTTATTATATATTAATATGTTTACAAGCTTTGGTTTTTGAGATATATAAAGATATTTAAATATGCATGCTACAATGGAATAGATTATCAACACCCTGTACATTACTTTTTAGAAATAATTCTTGTGCTAAGTTTAAAGATAGAGAAATAAACTTCACTGAAAAATTGTATTGCTGCCTTAAATTTATACAGGGGTACCAAAAATTGATGATTTATTTTAAATATTTATTTTACATAAAAACTTTGTTATTTCAAATACGACAACCTATTTTTTTAAATAAATCGAAACAGATTCAAATGCTCTTTCAAACTACATATATTAGGGTGTCCTATATCTATCTAGCTCAGATTTTGAATAAAGAGCAATTTTTCAATAAAATGGCAACAAAGAGGGCTGATGTCGTCATGGCAAGTTTCTAGTGACAGTAGCTATTTTCAAAGTCGAAATTAGTTTATGGACTTTTTTATTTATAGCAAGTACTTTAATCACTAGTCGATTAAAAAAAGTATACCATTAATATTGCAAATTATATTTTATCTTCTCATAGTATATGTCTTTTTAATTTTTTGATTATGTAACGAGCACTTTGTTTACTCACTTGTTTCGTCGAACTGCTTGAAACCATTTTTGTTTTTGATCAAATCGGTGTGAGAAACTATGAAGCTATAAAATTTTGTTTCAGGAGAGTTGAATATCCGGGAAAGTTGAGTTATTGAATGTAATTGCACCCAACCAACGCTCTAATTGCGCTCTCCTTTATGCGTTAACATTTTTTCGGCAATTTTATTAACATTTGACATTGTCGCAACACAGCACGACGCCGACGCCTAGTTCGAATTCTTTTTCATTTATTTTTTACTACCCGAAACAGCGTTACATCACACAAACCTGGTACCTGAGTGTTTTCTCTCTTTTTGTATCAATAACTGCACTAGCAAAAAACTAAAATACTTAAATATTATAACAAAACCACGATTTCAATATTATTCTATGCGATCAACATGACGGCGACGTGAAATAGATAGGGATAATTTCTGATTTTTGCCATTGACTCGCTGCGGTAGGAATTTGTTGAAATCAACTGAAATGTGCACCAAGCCTATACTAATTAATAGCTATTATTACATAAACTGGTGCTTAATAAAACGGCGATGGTAAATGTTTCAGTATGCCTACGCGCACCTATTCGCCGTTTTAAAACCTTTTTAAAACAGTGCGCGTAGGATGCATCGCGGCTACCATCCTGGCGAGCAGCGCGGCCAGCATCTTGGCGAGCATCGCATCGAGATGCCTTACTATGTTTGTGCCCTTTAGACAGATCGAATATAAATATGTATCGACTTTCGTTAATGTATAATGCAAATTTAAACGTTTAAAATGTCCAATTCATGATTTTACCAATGCTTATTCAAGACCATGTTTTTGTCAATTTAACACATGTTTTATTAATTACATCAAAAAATGTCAGAGATAGGTGTAGGTTGGTATAATAAAAAATTATGAGATATAAAAGTAGTTCCCACAAATGCAATAATACACCCGGTGTTCCATATAAAATAAGAAAGATGCTACCAATTTTCAAATGATGCGGCAACTCGCTGAATGAATGACGGCGGTAACGCTGAAAATATTTTAGATAGATGGAGCAGTCCAAAAATTGGCAAAAATCCAAATTTTCAAAAATATTCTATCACCGGTTCTCCATAAACGTCTAACGTGCCATCGCCGTGAATCACCATATATTCAGAGGACCGTTTAGAATTTATTCCTTTTAACAGTGTTATGGGGGGGGGGGGTAGTATGGATTTGGCTGCATTGCTGTGTACCTATCTTCAAAAAAATCAAAAATGATTTCAATGGAGCGTTTACAGACTGCTGAAATAAACTGCTTACAGATAAAATAAATTATTATCCTACTGTTCATTATTTTTCTTGAAATATTTAGAATTTTGACCTAATCTATTTCCTTTGTTTTATCGTTACTAACATAATTATAATATGAAATATATAATGTATTCTAAATATAGCATTATTTGAATTGTATAAAAATCATCTGTTATCATATTGCAAGATTGTATTGAATATGTATTCATTAAATTACATAAATTAAGCTTTATCGAATTATAAATAATAACCATTATTTTTGACGAATATATGAAAAATGATATCTCATTTATTGGAATGAAAAAAATAACAGAACGGCAAAGTAATTATATTTATTGGAAATATATCGTTAGACGTAGAAAATGTACATAATAATTGACTTGTAGTATATTGGAATATATTTCTGTCAAAAAATTGATAAGCATAACCATTAATTATGATTAATATACAGAGGAAAATGTTGATTTTTTAATACATACTTGTTATAATTCCAACAATAGAGAAATATACAATCGCTAAAGACGCTACAGAAAACAAACTGATTTGTTTTCATTCAGGGTCGCTGATATGTATGGGAAGGGTCGATTATTAGGTAAAATATAAGAGGTACCGCAAAAAATTAAATATAAAAGTTATAGGGTTTTTAAATATTTATTATATTGTGGCACATCAAAGTTTTATTTTTTTAAATGACCCCCCATATTATTGCCATATTTCGGTTTTTCCTTCAATTCTAAGCAAAAATTGAGATACACACAATGTACCTTAAAGCAACCGTTTCCGAGTTATTGACTTTTAAAAATATCACTTAAACAATTCGATTTAATTAGTTTCGATGGGTTCGGTTGTATTTAACGATGTCATTCTGCGGAAGCTGTTATTCTACATAATCATAATACACATAATGCAGTCCAACTGTATTTGATCAAAGTACACTTTGACTGTGCCAACCAGGCTTTACAGTTTAAGAGATACAGGGTGTTTTTCGAAAATGTACATTTTTAAAAATTAGCTGACTAACTTTTTCCTTTCGAAAATTATGTGTTTCTATTAAAATATTTCAAAGCATCTTTTTATGGAGAATATAATTATTTAAGTATATTCATTTTTTATTTTTAATAGTAAATTTTGAGTCCCCTACGAAGTACAGAGTTTTTAAAAATGTATCCACTTTGAGATTGTGCGGTGCAGGTAATATGGGAAACAGATCAGTGGCGGATCTAGGCGTGGGCAAAGTGGGCACCTGCCCACGATGCCAGGCGCCAGGGGCGCCAAAATGTTTCCGAAATCAATAGGTAAAAACTCTAATCACGCACCGCATGAACACACAAGGTATGTAGTTTCTGCAAACATCATACCTACAAGTAAAATTTCTGCACAGGGGCGGCAAAATATAAGAATTCTGAAAGCAATTGTGGGGGCGCCAAATTTTGTCTTTGCCCACGACGTATTTTATCCTATATGCGCCACTGGAGATACGCAAATGAAAACACAATCAAAATTAACATTTTTATTTCTAAAACAATAATTGAAGAAATAGCAAACAAAATATAACTTTAGTATACTAAAGTCAATCTAGTAATATGACGATACTATCTTTTTGTATTTAAATTGTAACGTTCTTACGTCCCAAAGAACATTTAAAGCACAAAATTGTAAGATAATAATATATTAGAAGTTAGATATTAAAAGTTTTGGTAATAATTTATTAACCAATACACTAAGACAAGAATATCAAATTGCTATTAAGTTAACATTTTAATAGCCGACTGTCAATAAAAATGTAAATGTGCTTTTATTTTCCACAGCACAGTCTACCTTTCTTGGCGAACTGTGGTCCCTTATTACACAGTTACTAGTGATTCAAGAAATATTCACAAATTTCGGATATGATTGCTGGCATTATTTTTAATGCAAATCTATTATAAATAATAAAACTCCTTGTTGACTTGAATGAAATGCTAGCAAAAATAAATCATTTTGAAATTATTTCCCAATGAGTTAAGCTGGTTTTATGAAATTTTGTGGTCTAGATACTCATCTAAAGACACTTTTGTGAAAAATATGCTACGACACTGGCGATTGTATTGTTAACTCTCTTTTAATTAAACTTTATTTTTTTCTGCAAAAACCCGTATTTGATTCACCTAAATTGATAAAGCCAAATTGATACGTTTAGGAGCTGAGCTAGTCTTGTGTTATTCAATTTATCAACTTTAAAGATTTATTAATTTATTTAGAGAAATTATCTCCCGAAGTTAGCAACTAAGATAGAATTCTTTTAAAATGTATAACATGACATAAGTTGGTTGAGCTGTTATTTATTTTGTTTGAGAAATCACCATCAGGCTATTTATTTTATTAAATAAATATAAAGGTCATATTGAAGAATACAGGCTACGGGAGGCTTTTGTTCAGTAGTGGACGGAATAAGCTAAATGATGATGATGATGATTGAAGAAGTCTATCAAAGTATAAATAAATTAAAATTTAACGCGTCGTCAAATTTAACATTTTAAAGAATTTTAAAATTCGAAAACTTCGAATGAGTCGCTTAAAATAATTCTAGAAGATTTCATTTTTAAATCCACTGTATATAAAAAACGGTAAGTGCAAAGCATACTAAACTATATATTTTTGAGATTAGCTAAAATAAGTCTATCGGAAGATGCTAAAATATGTGGGGGTTTCCATTTAAAAAAAATTGATGTTTTAAAAAATTTTCAGATAAAAAATCACCATCCCCATAAAAAATTACACTAAAATATCTTTTTACTGTCTCAAAATAGCAAACAGGAAAATTTTAAATTGGGTGAGACAATTAAAAACGATTCTGGAACATTTCATTTTTAAATGCACTGTATATCGAAAACGGTAAGCGCAAAGTACACTAAACTGTATATTTTTGAAATTAGCTAAAATATATCTATCGGAAGTTGGAAAATATGCAGCGGTTTCCATTTAAAAAAATTAAGATGGCGTCGTATCTGTCAAAGTTGATGTTTTATAACATTTTCAGATAAAAAATCGGCATCCTCACGAAAAATTACATTAAAGTATCTTTTTACTGTCCTAAAATAAGAAACACGACAATTTTAAATTGGGTGGGACACTTAAAATTATTCTGGAACATTTCATTTTTAAATGCACTGTATATCGAAAATGGTAAGGGCAAAGTATACTCGAGGGGTGTCTCACTCGGGTAAAAAATGTACACGTACTACCAAAATATCCTTCCACTGCTAAGCGACTGCCAGTGACTATCAAGAAGACTGCCTACGACTGCCATGTAATTATTATAGGCGACTGCCATAAGACTGCCAGCGACTGCCCAGAAAATGTACATGTAATTCCAATAGTGAGACACCCTTCGAGTATACTAAACTATATATTTTTCAAATTAGTTAAAATATGTCTACCGGAAGATACTAAAATATGAGGGGGTTCCTATTTAAAAAAATCAAGATGGCGTCGTATCTGTCAAAATTGACGTTTTAAAAAATTTTCAGATAAAAATCGGCATCCTCATGAAAAATTACATTAAAATATCTTTTTACTGTCTTAAAATAGGAAACAGGAAAATCTGAAATTGGGTGATACACTTAAAATTATGTCCCTGTATGTACAGGGTGGTCGAAATTGGTCTGTTTGAACAGAGAAACCCTATTTCCTGGCTAGATAGAGCAAAACCGACATAGATGTCATGGGCTCGATTTCTGAGAAACGTTTAATGGCCTAAACCGCCTTTTCATATTTTCGCTGCCAACCGAGATACGGAGTCTTTTTGAATTTTTTACCATTTGGAAAATTGCCCATAGCTTTTGTATTTCCCGGAATAATAAAATTCTGTAAAAACGTTCTTATGGCACTTTTTTAAGCACAATCCAGTGGCGTTTGCAGTTTTTTTCTATACTTGCTTTTTTAGTCAGAAATAATTAAAAATATAATGTTTTAAATGAAAATCATAGTTGGCTATGAACTTAAAAAATGCTGGCGTTTAACCCTTTCCAACGATATAAAGTTATGTATATTTATTTCTAAAAATGAGAGAAATATTGCGTTTTTTATCTTTGTATCGAAGCGGGCCTTGATTTTGTGTTGACCTATAGTTGCCTAATTATTTTTTATCACAATTTAATATTCTATATTATTATTTATCTGCATAATTAAAGACTTTTGAAAAGGTAAATTAACATTCTATATTAATATTACCATTTACAATTAAAAAGCCAGGGTTACAACTGCACTATTAAATGGAGAATTTAAAGAGAATTGGATTGGAACAAGGGATCCCATATCTTGGACTGCTAGGTCCTGTGATGTAACTCCTTTCGACTTTTTTTATGGGAGGAAATTAAAAGGCCTTATATATAAGGGAAGAACCATTGGGACGAGAGAAGAATTACAGAAGGCTACTAGACAAGCTTTTGGACTTATTACACCAGTTCGCCTAATAAATTGTTGTAACTCTGTGCGCAAAAGATGTTTATTGTGTATTCAACAAGGGGGTGCTCAGTTCGTACATCTTTGATGATTTTTTTTAGAAAACTATATTCGTCACTCAAAAAATACTTTTACGTACTTGTCTTTGTTTATTGTATCGATTTCAATTGTAATTACTAATACTAATATAGAATGTTAATTTTCCTTTTCAAAAGTCTTTAATTATGCAGATAAATAATAATATAGAATATTACATTGTGATAAAAAATAATTAGGCAAATAGGTCAACACAAAATCAAGGCCCGCTTCGATATAAAGATCAAAAACTTAATATTTCTCTCATTCTTAGAAATAGATGTCCATAACTTTAGATCATAGGAAAGGGTAAAACGCCAGCATTTTTTTAAGTTTATAGCCAACTATGATTTCCATTTAAAAAATTATATTTTTTATTATTTCTGACAAAAACAGCAAGCATATAAAAAAACTAACCACGCCACTGGATTGTGCCTAAAAAAGGGCCTTAATAACGTTTTTACAGAATTTTATTATTCCGCAAAATAAAAAAGTTATGGGCAATTTTCAAAATGGTAAAAAATTCAAAAAGACATATCAACAGGCGGTTTACGCCATTAAACGTTTCTCAGAAATCGAGCCCAAGACATCTATGTCGGTTTTGCTCTATCTAGTCAGGAAATAGGTTTTCTCTATTAAAACAGACCAATTTCGACCACCCTGTACATGTAATTCCAATAGTGAGACACCCCTCGTTCAATACGTAGACAAATTGTCGAAGGATGTCTTACTGTTGAAATTACATGTATGTTTTCTTGACAGTCGCTGGCAGTCATTGGCATCAGTCTCACGACAGTCGACTATAATTATATGGCAGACATAGGCAGTCTTCTTCGCCGTCATTGGTAGGCGCTTGGCAATAAAATGATATTTTGTCAGCTCATGTACATTTTTCCCCGAGTGGCAAACCTCACGCAAATTGTAGAATTGTGTATATTTTTTTGTATTGCTCATTATTTAAAAATTCTTTCTGTGTTTTCAGGATTATACTATCACACTATACCTAAATCAATATTGGAAAGATGAGCGACTAGCTTTTAGTAACCAATATGAGTGCTTAACGCTCTCCGGTGATTTTGCTGAGAAAATATGGGTCCCAGATACTTTCTTTGCTAATGATAAAAATAGGTAAGTGGTTAATTCAATATTTATTTAACTATGATTCTACAGGGCAAAGCAATGTTTCGATACTTAATTTTTGAGAGTTTCAGTGCAATTTTGATTACAAAATATGCAGGTACTAATAGTGCACATTTAAAAATATTATAGAGTCCGGCAGCAGAACCCGGATTTTTCGCTGAATTGTGGGATTAAGTTTTTTTATGACGGATTATTATATGTCTATATGTCTATTTTCCATATCCGGCTAATGACAAGCTGTCACCCTTGGGGAAATCCAGATATACAGGGTGTCCCAAAATATAAGACATAAACATGTATTCGATAGGTTTTATTCTTTAGGCCTTAATTTTTGTGTGGGTTGGTCAATTTATTGTAATTATACTAAATATAGGCTTACCTTTATAGCATAAAAATAATAATCATTATTATTTGCAATATACAGGGTGATTTAAAAAAATAAAACTTATACCTACATTTTTCCGATTAATATTTTTTTTGTATTTAGAACTTTGTATCTTAAATTCAATTCAACAATCATTGTTGGTATTAATAATTTTAGGTTAAGGTTCGAAATTCTTTGAATTACCGATGATTTTGTGTTTCCATTTCAATGATTCTGTGAAATGTTTGTGAACAAACATTTTTAATAATTTAGAATTAAGCAATAACATTGAGTTAAAAACCTCAACAAAAACGTTAGCATAGAAATATAGGACTTTTCGTTACAGTTGCTGATACTTTTAGTTTGTAACCTAAAGTATCAGTAAAAAGAAAATATAAATATCATAAACGTTTTCATTAGGGCTCCATTAACTCAATTTTATTACTTACATAATTATGTTATACTAAATATATCTTTTTCAGGGTGATGAAGGAAAATGCTTAGTTTGCCGATATCAGTGTCCTGTCCATTAAAGCCTAATTTTATAAGCCCTACAGTTCGCAGTTGCAAGCTGTAGTTGGCCGTTCCAAGTTCATGAAATTTTAAATCTGATGGAACGACCGACTGCGACTACTGACTGCAAACTGCAGATCTTATAATTTAGACTTAAAGGTCTACATCCCAAGGCAGAAAGATAATAGTGATTTCTCTTTCAGAATAAAATTTGATTGTAACAATAATACCTCGTTAAACATGAGTGAAAAGTGTTTTTTTTGACTGGAAGTTTTCCTGTCAGAAGAAAAGTGAAAAACTTTCAGTTGCTGGTGCACAACGCATAGAATTATGGAATAGGCAAAAACAAGGTTATCAAAACTCTTTGTCTTAGGCCAAGGAAACAAAAATATGGATGAAATTGCAAGTCAGGCTGCTAAATTTATAACAGCATGTTATGGAAGAGCATCTTGTTATTCCACACCCGAGTCTCGTGTACAACTTTGGGCAGAAAGAACTTCATGCGGAAGGTCACAATTGTCTCTTTTACGCTCGCTTCCGCCAACGAACGAGGCATGCGTAGAAAATATGAAACGGGTGCACCTACAGACTTCCATGTAGCTAAATGCTTTAGAACCTAATCCGCCTAACCTACAAGACGCGACGGACTATGGATTTTTCGTAGATGCTAACGGAAAGCATTTGTTACCAGTCACCCTACCAGAAAGGGCCGAGGTGGCACCTTCCGATATATTACAAATTGATTCGTTGCTCTTGTTCAAGTGCCAGTCCGTGTAGCACAAAAAGATGTGGGTGTAAAGGTGCTAGATTGCCTTGCACAATGTTTTGTATGTGCCACGGGAACGAACATTGTTGCAACGAACTGACCCTCGCTGTACCGGTTAATGATAATGAGGATGAAGATTTGGTTTCCGATAAAGAAGTTGATTCTGAGGTTGATACCTACTGATAAACTTTAATGTTTTATGATATGCGTGTTTAAAATATTTACCCTAGTCCTTCAACGGAAGTAATGTTATTTTTGAAATACCCTGTATAAAAAATGTGTTTGTTATTCTTTTACTCATACATTAGGTATATAGGGTGGTGACAATTTCGATGCTCAACATTGGCATCTCAAAAACTACTAGAGATATATAGGAATTCGGTTAAATGAGACAAAAGTTGCGTAATTAGAAGTTTGACAAACACCTATGAAGAAAACCCCGGTATCTTGATTAGTTTCGGATTTATGTCAAAAAAATGAAAATAATACGTTTATTTTAAAGGGCAATATCTTCTGAACTATTATATCTATTGCAACGTAAGTTGGTAGTTTTATATTTTTGACTTCGGCCAATGAAATGCCGTTTTCAGTAAATTTCTAAGCTTTCAAGATTTTGCACAACAACAGTCAAGTTTTTGTTTTCTTATGGCCGCCATTTTGAATTTTTATACTATTAGATAGATCCAAAAATAATCTATACGGTGGTATCTAATTTTTATACAGTAAATTCACTAAAAAATAGATTTTTTAAAAATTCGCTCAAAAGATCAAGTCTGCCTTGGAAATTCCATTGACACTTTATATGACAGCAAGTTAATTTTTGTTTACACTATTAAGTGTCATATCTGGACACAAAAATTTATAATAGATAGTGTAAAGTGTATTAACAGTCAACAATATGTTTAGAAGTGAGGAAACACGAGATGTGTATGATGTTTACTTAAAAAATAATAGAAATTCCGATATAGGAAAAAAATTATATACCGCAATTTATAGAACATTGTATCCTGAAAGGACACAGCCTCATCGTACTATTTTCGCAAGGATTTCAAGAAATTTAGCAGTAGCTGGTAGCTTTAAAAAACAAGAGGGAAATATTTTAAAGGAAAGATTGAAATAAGTCGAAGAAAACTTCTAGCCGTAAAATAAGTCGCGAGGTTTGTATAAGCGATTCTTATGTAGGGAAAATTGTCAAAAAACATAAGTTACAAAATTTAATTGTGTACCAAATTTACATTTTTTATATGCTGGTGATCACAAGAGAAGATTCAAGAAAGCCCCCTTTTTTAGAGAAAAATATTATGGACGGGCGAAAAAAAATTGACATTATTATGCAAAAGAAACTTGTCATTTAATTAGAGAAACCAGACTACAAATAATCTGATACTGATATCTGATAGTCATTTTAATACAATAATTGCTTGTATTGACCTGAATTGAACTCTATTATACAATTTTTGTGCGTCCAGATTTGACACTTTCACAAGTAATAGAACAAACAAAAAATAATTTGCTGACATATAAAGTGTCAACTGGATTTCCAAGGCAGACTTCGGCGAATTTACTTGATCTTTTTAAAACATCTATTTTTTTGTGAATTTACATAATAATGAATAAAAATTAGATACCACCGTATAGACTTTTTTTCGCTCTATCTAATAGTGTAAAAGTTCAAAATGGCGGCCATAAGAAAACAAAAACTTGGCTGTTGTGCGAAACCTAGAAGGCTTAGAAATTTTCTGAAAACGGCATTTAACTGGCCGAGGTCAAAAATATAAAACTACCAACTTACGTTGCAATAGATACAATAGTTTTGAAGATATTGTCATTTAAAATAAACGTATTATTTTCATTTTTTTGACATCAATCCGAAACTAATCAAGATACCGGGGTTTTCTTCATAGGTGTGTGTCAAACTTCTAATTACGCAACTTTTGTCCCATTTAACCGACTGCGTATCTCTCGTAGTTTCTGAGATGCCAATGTTGAGCATCGAAATTGTCACCACCCTGTATACATACCTACAAAGTATACAAAATGCAAAAATTTTATATTTCGCTTTACCTTCAATTAACGTGAAAATATATTATGTTTTATCACCCTGTATATAAGATGTTTCGTTATCACTTATACCTATGAAAAAAACGACATTATTAAATCAATGTAAAACACATTTTTTCATGTTAAAAACACACAAAATAACTCGATAACTCGAATAACACTCGATTTCACATAATTGATAATGAATCACCCCGTATCTTAATTTCCCCAAAGATGCCACTTTGTCATCACTCGGATATCAAAAGTAGGACACCCATAGATGATAAATCCGTTTTTAAAAAAACTTAATCCCAAAATTTTGGGTTTATCCCAGCGGCTGTCGGACACAGTATACCATACCGAGTAGTGCATCGGTATTGGAAACACAGGAAATTCTATGCAAATTTTTAACTGTCCAAATATTGGTTCTCTTGTTGATTTCACAGCGAAGTTGTGCATAGGTTTTTTAAAGGTTTATGTATGCTGAATCCCGAATGATTAAATTTGAACAATTTTGGACAATCCGATTTTACCTAATTTATTGCACATTGGTAACAATGCAGAAATAAGCAAATGCCAACATACCTTAAGTTGTGTATGATTTTGTCAATGTGAAATGTAAATTTAAAATATCTGTCTATGCATCTTGTGGTAGTTTCTCATAAGTTAAAAAATCAACTTTTTTATACATATACTTCCAAGGTCGATAATGTTTATACTTAACGTTTTTGTTATGTTTAATAAATTTTAAGAATTATTATTTTGACACATAAATACTTTTTTATTTAAGTCCATTGTACACTTAGATTAGATTAGATTCTTAGAGGTGGCTCTATAATATAATCTTAGGAGGATCCACTGCGACCTTCTCAGATCTATTGTGGTACTCTTCTGATCTTTAGATTACATTCTCCAGTCCTATCCTTTTCACAAAGTTTAGCAACTTGGAGACTGAACCCTCCATGTAACTCCTTGGCAATGGCCTATCATTGCATATTACCGGGAACCGCACATTTGCCAGGCTGTCACACCGACATAAAATGTGTTCTGACGTTTCTTCTTCAGATTGGCAGAACCTACACATAGCTTCGTCTGTCAATCCCATCAGCTTTAGATGCCTATTTAGCTTACAATGCCCTGTTAGTAGACCTACTACAGCTTTGACTGTCTTTCTGTCCTTGCTTATAAAGTCTACCGTGCATTTTGGCGAATGTTCTACAATGAACCTTTTCGCCTGTCTCTACCCTGGTGAGTTTCTCCACCATTCTAGAGATTTGTTGGCCACCCATCGTTCCGTGGCCATTCTCGTGACCGCCTTTGCAACGCCGCAGAAGGGTTCTGAGCCTATGAATGGCATTGATGAGCCTTGCTTGGCCCCTTTCATCTGCCTTTTCGTTACCCTTGTGACCCTCGTGCCCTGGCACCCAGGCCAACGTAACAGTGCTACGTTCGCCCAAAGTATTCAGAGCACGCACACAGTCCCACACTAGTCTAGAATTGACATCCGCGGAGCCGAGTGCCTTTAGCGCCGCTTGGCTGTCTGTGAAGATGGCCACAGAACGATTTGTTCTTTGTTGCCTTATTATTTCTTCTACACAATAGTCGATTGCCGTTATTTCTGCCTGGAAAATTGTGACCTATCCTTGGATAGGCTTACGTGGAAGGATCTCCCTTGTTTCGGCCCTACTATCCCAGCTCCTACGCCTTCTAACGTTTTTGAGCCGTCTGCATACCAGGTTGCATCAGCTTGAATGGGTACACCTTTACTCCAGTCTTCCCTTCCTGGTATGGTTATATTAAATTTGTTGTTGAAGCTATACCGAGTAACTGTTGCATCAATTGGTAATCCCAATACTTTGTCTGCTTTTAGCTCTTCGATTAGCTTCTGGTTAGCAGCACTATGCGTTTGGCTTATGTGCTGCTGACCGTGAATTAACCTGTGCATGACAGATCTGGCTTCGCCTTGTATTAAAATATGTAGTGGTAAGTTCAACAAGACTTCCATCGCATTTGTAGGAGTGGTTTTTATGGCCCCAGTTACACACAGGCACGCAAGCCTTTGTGTGGAACTTAACAGCCTTACCGCACCCACTTACGATGTCTTTGTCCACCACGCCACCGACCCGTAGGTTATCATGGGTCTTACTACCTTGTGTATAGCCATAGAGTCATTTTAGGGTTAAGTCCCCAGTTTTTTCCAAACATCCTTCTGCACCTACCTAAAGAGATGGCAGCCTTCTGTGTTGCCTTCGCTATGTGAGTATTCCATGTAAGCCTTGTATACCTTGCCTACCTTAGGAAGATATATGACCTTAACCATTTGCCATCTATCTGGTATGACTCCCCATGCCAGAGATTTGAGAATCTTACATATGTGAGGTATTAATTCCTCTATTCCCATCTGTAATAGTATGGGATATATACCGTCTGTACCCGGAGATTTATACGGCTGGAGTTTATTTATTGCCTGTCTAATTCTACTTGGTCTGGTAACTTCTGTGGCAATTTTCCAATCCACAGGCCTTGGCCTGGCCAGCCTTGGGTCTAGGTTGGTTTGCCTAGTAGAGTCCCTCAGAATTAGCGAGGCCGGAAAGTGAACGTTTATTAATTCTTTAAGAAACTTTCCTCTTTAGTTTCTGTATAAGTGCCATCAGCTTTCTTAATGAAACCTATTTCCTTGATGATTGCCCCAGGACTTTATGGATACGAGAGCATGCCGGGACATTTGTAATTTCCTCGCAAAACTTTCTCCATGAATTTCTTTTGGCTTTTCTAATTTCTTTATTGTATTACGTGAGCTTATACCGGTAGGTAGCGCAATCTTGGTTGCTTTTGGCCTTGTTAAAGAGGCTTTGAACTTCCGATCTTAACCTTTTTAAGCCGTTGCTCCACCAGACTGTATTGCTACCCGTGTTTTTCTTAATTTTTTCTGGACAGTTTTCATGATAGGCCGCCACAATGGCTTCGTTTACCCTTTCCACTGCCGAGTTTAGTGCTTCTACGCCCTTTATCTGTTCCGTATTACCGTCTAGATACCTACTTAGAGACATTCTAAATCCTATCCAGTTTGTATCTCTTGGGTTACGGTATTTGATTTCTGACGGAAAGATATTAACGTCAAACCGAATATGTCTGTGGTCCGAACACGACGGTTCGTCCGACACATGCCAGTTTGTTATGTTATCACTTACCTTGCCTGTGCAAAGAGTTAAATCTAAAACTTCCTTACGAGTCCTAGTGACAAACGTAGGTTTATTGTTTCTTATTGGATATTAGTAAACCCTCAGATAAGATGAAATTTAAAACAGACTCACCTATTGATGTTAGTGCTGCCCCACACGGTATGGTGTGCGTTAGCGTCACATCCTATAATGAGCTGTATTCCTTTTTCTATGCAGAATGCAAGTACGTCGCTTATAATGCTTGGTGGACATTGAGCTTCATCGCCAGGGAAGTAGGCTGAGCATATCACCATTCTCTTTTCTCCTTCTTCCGTGGTTAGTGTTAGAATAGCTGTAACTACATCATCGGTGCAGAGCACCGGTATTAGTGCCATTGTACACTTAGAACACATTATACTCATTTTTTTTATATTCTATAAAAATAAAATATTTTTTTTATAATCTATAATAATAATTCTAATACTGGCAAATATAAAAAAATAGTTTAGAATCATGCATTTAAGAATTTGAGTTTGAATTGTATATTAATTTATTTTGCGTTTTTTTTTTGTTATAATAAATCTTTTTTAGTTGAAAATAATTTGCAAAAGGATAAAAGCAGTACTGGAACAAAACCAATTGTTTAAAAAATGCTTCCAGTGTGTGGTATTTAATGGATTATTTTTAGTATTTATGTTTTCTTGCATAAAAATATTATGATATAATTAAACGTGTGTATATATGATTATGAATATTCATATCCAGATTAGAAAAATTAAATATATTCTGCTCATGTTTATTTAAAATCAGAATTTATCTTTTTTTTAATTTATTTAAATGACCTTTAAATCCATTAAGTCATTAGTAATGTTGCCTTAATTGCTAATATTTGCTGAGAATTTCATTTATATAAAATTATATAATATTCTGCAAGTTAGTTTTGATAGTTTTTGTAACAGATTAAGTTATAAAAAATTCATATACCGGGTGTTTTTCAAAATTGAATCACCCTTATAACTTTATTTTTTCAGATAATAAATCGAAATTTGGTATGTTATTATTTTTTTTTTGAGGGGGTGGTAAAAAACCTTTTATAGGCGAGTGGTGCTCGTTCCCATCACCATCTCGAGAGAAACGATCATAGAGACGAACCCCAAACAGTGTGGGAGTCGAATTGTTACCCACTAAAAAAGTCCACCTCCGAGGAGTCAGCTCCTCCTCTCCCCCTTACCCGGAACCGCCGCATGGCATTACTTCGGGTTCGTACGTGATCTTGGGGTTTATCTTATCTATGTTATTTTTTATATATATTCTATTCTATTTATTTTTAGGATTTCTTGCCTTTTCATCTTTTCCTTTCTCTATTATTATTTCTTTCATAAATGCCCCTACCTTTCCCCATATTTCGCTAGTTTTGGTCATTTTCATAATCAAGGTGTCCGAAGTTAACATTCCTACATCCGACAATAAGGCAGACCTTCCGTTTTCCCATCTTGGACAACAGAACAACGTGTGCTCGGCATCGTCGATTTCGTCGCAGTACATGCAGTTGCCATTTGGTATTTTCTTTATTCTGTGCAAGAAGTCCATGAAGACTCCATGCCCGGAAAGAAACTGCGTAATGTAACAGTCCACGTCTCCGTGTTTACTTGTGTGTTTCTCTACTTGTCAGTCCTCCACGTTGTGTATTAACTTTCTAGTCCACCTTCTCTTGTCGGATGTATCCCACTCCTCTTGCCATTTTTGGTAGGTACCCCGTCGTTGACAGTTTTTCACCTCATCGTTAATCTCTGCTTTGACATATAACTCTCGCTTTTCCTCAGCTGCTAAATGCAGCGGGATCAGCCCAGCTATAACCAACACGGCATCTGTTGATATCGTACGATACGCTGAATAGATCCTTAGGGCCATTTTTCTCTGTGTGGAAAGCAATATATTTTTCGTCCGTTGGAATTTTAATGCCTCGACCCATACAGGAGCGCCGTATAGAATTATATTTTGCATTGATACCGCAAGAACTTTTCTTTTTTTTGAGGACGGTCCTTTTAGGTTCAGAAGTAGTCCACATATAGCTTTGACAGTTCTGTTTGCTTTTCCGCAAGCATCTTTTACATGTTGACTGTAAGTTAGCCCTCTATCTAGTATTATTCCGAGGTATTTCACTGTATTAGTTGGTTTAACGTACTTCCCACCGACTTTAAACTGTATACCACCTATCTTTGTCTTTCGGTTTAGAAGAATAGCAGTTGTTTTCTCTGGTGCAACTTCCAACTGGTTTTGATTCATCCACAAGTATATATAGTGTAAAGCCTCTTCGGTTTTGCGTATCATTCCTTCGGAGGTTTCAGATCTGGTTAATACAGCCAGATCATCTGCGTAGCAGATTATTTTTACTCCTTGAGGCACCCTTATTTCCATTACGTCATCGTAAAGGATGTTCCAAAGGGTAGGACCCAAAACCGATCACTGGGGTACGCCTCCCCCAACCTCTTCTTGGTGGTCTTTATCCAAGTTTACAGTACGCTGTGTAAAATATGATATTATAATATTTATAAGATATGGGCTGATGTTTCTTCTTGTTAACTTTGACAATATTATAGGCCATGCTGCCATATTAAATGCATTTCTCACATCTACTAGGATCAGCGTATGCCATTTTTCGGGTTTGTTCTTGACAGTCTTTGTTACAAGATCAACTGCACTTATTGTTGTGACTTTTTTTATGAATCCAAACTGGTTAGGGTTAAGCCCACCTTTATTTTGTATTTCTTTGTATCCGTCGCCAAAAATATCCTCTTCTAAGTTTTCGCATGTATGTAGTATGTAAAATTAGGTATGTTATTATGTAAATGATATAAATCGGGATTGATTAAGGTATTCAATTACATTCGGTCGCTCTCTGTTTCGCCGAAAATTACTACAACTTTAGATTTTTAAATGGTACCCACGATTTTTTCTTACTTTATTTGATAGAAACTGACATTCCGAATAGAATGATAATCATACGTTAACTTTTGACTGTTTTACTGACAAAAAATTGTATTTTAAATAATTTGAGTGTCATGGCTGTGTTAAAACCCTTAATTATTAATCAAGGCTCTTGCCCTACGTCCTTCAGCCCCGTCCTATAATTCTTGGTGTTCGGAATATTTAATTGATTTAAAATTATGCTTCTTCATTGGCCTAGCAATGGTACGATACTTTTCGATTTATTTCTCCAAGTATTTTGGTACTTGATTTTCATCTTCCATATAACAGAATATTTAGTTCATTTTCATTAATAATTATTTAGCGGTGATTCTCTTCAATATTATTCTTTTTATACAGGGTGTCATTGAAATGGTGTAAAAAAATCCGTGGTGATAGTACTCCTAAAAATAATAAAAAAAGTTCCAATAAGTATAGGGCGGAAAATGTATATTAAGGGCGTTAGGGGCACTGAAAGGGTGAATTTAAAAAACGGTTGTTTTGAAATTGTAGGCTTAAAAAACGAGATAAAATTTCGAAAAAAAATGCTCTGTCATAAATTTTGACCCTAAATCAAATGGTGATACTGAAAAATTATTTGAAAAAGCGGAAAGGGTAGTTTTTGCAAGGGAAGGGGGTTGTTTTGTGAATAACTTTTTTGAGGTTATTTTTTTTACAACGTGGGTTCATTTTTTGGAAATTACATACTTTTTTCTACAAAAAAGGTACTCTTGTTGCACATCGCCCAGAGTGATGGTTTTCGAGAAAATTGAAGGCAAAGAGTTTGCTCTAATGGGTTGTTAACTCAACATAAACTTATGAAAGTTATGGCGGTTCAAAAGTAACCAAGTAGTTATTAAATATTTAATTGGAAAATCAAAATTTCATGATTTTTAGAACATCTTATTGCTTTAAAAACGAAATAAACCAATTACCAAAATTCCTTATTAAAATAATGCATTCCTTAATTCATTCATAGTAAATGTTTAAAGTGACCACCATTCATTTCAATGCAGACATCTGCTCTTCTTCTCCAAGATCTGGGTACCCTGTGGGATATCCTTGGTGTTTATCCGAATTTGATTGGAACAGTCAATAATGCGTTGCCGTAGTTGCTCTTCAGTATTAATCGCCACTGAGTAAACCAAAGCTTTCAAAGTGGCCTCAGAAGTAGAAATCTAGTGGATTATTTCGTTTTTTAAAGCAATAAGATATTTTAAAAATCATAAAATTTTGATTGTTCAATTAATTATTTGATAACTACTTGGTTACTTTTGAACCGCCATAACTTTCATAAGTTTATGTTGATACCAACCCATCAGAACAAACTCTTTGCCTTCAATTTTCTCGAAAGCCATCGCTCTGGGCGATGTGCAACAAGAGTACCTTTTTTTGTAGGAAAAAGTATGTAGTTTTCAAAAAATGAACCCACGTTGCAAAAAAAATAACCTCTAAGAAGTTATTCACGAAACAACCCCTCCCTTGCATAAACCACCTTTCTGCTTTTTCAAATAATTTTTCAGTATCATCATTTGATTTAGGGTCAAAATTTATGGCAAAGCATTTTTTTTCGAAATTTTATCTTGTTTTTTAAGCCTACAATTTCAAAACAACCGTTTTTTAAATTCACCCTTTCAGTGCCCCTAACGCCCTTAATATGCATTTTCCGCCCTATACTTATAGGAACTTTTTTTTACTATTTTTAGGAGTTAGTACACCTAGTTCTTTTTATTAATTATAATCAAACCAAACCAAACCAAACCAAAACATCTTATTGCTTTAAAAACGAAATAAACCAATTACCAAAATTCCTTATTAAAATAATGCACTCCTTAATTCATTCATAGTAAATGTTTAAAGTGACCACCATTCATTTCAATGCAGACATCTGCTCTTCTTCTCCAAGATCTGCGTACCCTGTGGGATATCCTTGGTGTTTGTCCGAATTTGATTGGAACAGTCAATAATGCGTTGTCGTAGTTGCTCTTCAGTATTAATCGCCACTGAGTAAACCAAAGCTTTCAAAGTGGCCTCAGAAGTAGAAATCTAGTGGATTATTTCGTTTTTTAAAGCAATAAGATATTTTAAAAATCATAAAATTTTGATTGTTCATTTAATTATTTGATAACTACTTGGTTACTTTTGAACCGCCATAACTTTCATAAGTTTATTTTGATACCAACCCATCAGAACAAACTCTTTGCCTTCAATTTTCTCGAAAGCCATCGCTCTGGGCGATGTGCAACCAGAGTACCTTTTTTGTAGGAAAAAGTATGTAGTTTTCAAAAAATGAACCCACGTTGCAAAAAAATAACCTCTAAGAAGTTATTCACGAAACAACCCCCTACCCTTGCATAAACTACCCTTTCTGCTTTTTCAAATAATTTTTCAGTATCATCATCTGATTTAGGGTCAAAATTTATGGCAAAGCATTTTTTTTCGAAATTTTATCTTGTTTTTTAAGCCTACAATTTCAAAACAACCGTTTTTTAAATTCACCCTTTCAGTGCCCCTAACGCCCTTAATATGCATTTTCCGCCCTATACTTATAGGAACTTTTTTTTACTATTTTTAGGAGTTAGTACACCTAGTTCCTTTTATTAATTATAACCAAACCAAACCAAACCAAACCAAACCAAACCAAAACATCTTATTGCTTTAAAAACGAAATAAACCAATTACCAAAATTCCTTATTAAAATAATGCATTCCTTAATTCATTCATAGTAAATGTTTAAAGTGACCACCATTCATTTCAATGCAGACATCTGCTCTTCTTCTCCAAGATCTGCGTACCCTGCGGGATATCCTTGGTGTTTGTCCGAATTTGATTGGAACAGTCAATAATGCGTTGCCGTAGTTGCTCTTCAGTATTAATCGCCACTGAGTAAACCAAAGCTTTTAAAGTGGCCTCAGAAGTAGAAATCTAGTGGATTATTTCGTTTTTTAATAAACCAATAAGATATTTTAAAAATCATAAAATTTTGATTGTTCAATTAATTATTTGATAACTACTTGGTTACTTTTGAACCGCCATAACTTTCATAAGTTTATATTGATACCAACCCATCAGAACAAACTCTTTGCCTTCAATTTTCTCGAAAGCCATCGCTCTGGGCGATGTGCAACAAGAGTACCTTTTTTGTAGGAAAAAGTATGTAGTTTTCAAAAAATGAACCCACGTTGCAAAAAAATAACCTCTAAGAAGTTATTCACGAAACAGCCCCCTACCCTTGCATAAACTACCCTTTCCGCTTTTTCAAATACTTTTTCAGTATCATCATTTGATTTAGGGTCAAAATTTATGGCAAAGCATTTTTTTTCGAAATTTTATCTCGTTTTTTAAAACACACCTACAATTTCAAAACAACCGTTTTTTAAATTCACCCTTTCAGTGCCCCTAACGCCCTTAATATGCATTTTCCGCCCTATACTTATAGGAACTTTTTTTTACTATTTTTAGGAGTTAGTACACCTAGTTCTTTTTATTAATTATAAAAATAATGCGGCCCTGGAATCCGGAATAACAAACATCACACCTCAAAATATGTCAAATTGACGCTATTGTTACCAAACATATTTGTAAATATGAATTATAAAACTGAAGGAAAACATCACTAATAAAAAACCTCTCCAATATACGACTCCCGCACTCGCAAGGTACCTGGTAAATGCACTTTCTCTCGGTTTGATGATTCCGGTTTTGTTTTTGTTAGGACACTTCTAAGAGTAGTTCCAGACTTAAAAACAGTTTTAATTTTATACTGCTTAGTTATTCGCCTGATCTTCTCCGATGTTCCTTTCACATATGGAATCGTCAAGAGAGAGAGGAGCATCCTCATCAGGCTAGCGCAGCAATGAGTCAGACTTGTAATTTGATACAATATTGTCTAGGGTAGGGAGTAACCATTCTGAATCAAATCGGTTTTAATATTACTTAGTTAATTCAGAGATTCTTGGTCACAGCATATAGTGCGTGCTGCATATGACATGTTGTGACAAAGTGTTTTAACTACACCCGTTTTGGTTGCTTCAGAATTGTTCGACTGAGAATTTAAATATTGTCCCTTATGTGTGTTTTTCTGTATATTGGGTGATTCACGGCGATAGCACGTTAGAAGTTTATGGAGAACCGGTGATTTTTTTGAACATTTGAATTTTTATATAAAGACACCTACCTACTCCATCATTCAAAAATAATTTTAGCATTACATTGTTGCCGCATCATTTGAAAAATGGTAGTATCTTTCTTATTTTAAATGGAACATCCAGCAGGTATATTATTACATTTTTGGAAACTATTTTCATATCTCATAATTTTTTCGAATTAAACATTTTTAAAGTTGAAATTATAAGGTAACGAAAGTCGATAAAATCTGTCTAAATAAACCCATTGGATATTGTACAAGAGGGCAAAAATATTATTTATTTTCGTTTGTTATAAAATTGCTCAAATCTTTGTTATTTTAAATTCAACCCTATGTATAATATTTAAAAAATCAAAAGACTAATAAAATTGCTTTTCAACGATATAGCATGTTCCTATACTTAAAGCTTCCCGTTTCTTCAGTAGAGCTATTTAAAAATTTACACGTAGTAAACTCTAATTGATACTTATAAAGTTTGAATATGTCATGGTAACGATTTTCTTTTAATGAAACAATTGGAATATAGATAATAGCGAATTATTATCTGTTAAATGGCTTTACTGATGAAAATAACGATTTTATAACATACGGAAGTAATTATTTTTCTGAGCTCACTGTTTGATTTTTTTTCTCGAATACTATTGAAGATTGGTATAGGTTAGTATAATAGAAAAATTTTCAGATATGGAAGTAGTTTCGAAAAATATAATAATATAAGGGGTGTTTCATTTAAAATAAGAAAGATGCTAACACTTTTAGTATGAAGAGGCAACAAAAGGGTTGTATTGCTAAATATAATTTAGATAAATGGAGCAGGTGCTTTTGTGGTTTTTTATAAACGTCTATAAAGATTGTAAATATCACCCAATTAATAATTTTCAAGTGCTACCTTCTATTTTGCAGCATAATGTATTTAATTTAGAGCAAACGTATGTATAAAGAAGTTTACGAAGTTTCCGAGCTTGAATATTTTGCTGAATTAATCAATAAATTAGAATCTGTTTGAATTTTGCAAGCGGTCGTATCTAAAGGGATTAGTTTCTCTGCGGATATTATACCGTTTCTATCCGTCTATCCTAAGCATACCGGGTCCGGTTTTTAAATTACTTTTGGGCCGTAAAATTGTTACGCTGCATTTATTTTCATCAATTAGTATTTTAGGCGCTTAAAATCCTTTTTCACATAATCATTTACAGTGGCGGACTAAGCCCGTCGGGGGCCCGGGGTGGCGAAGCTAAATGTGGCCCCCGGCCTACTCAGATATACTTCTAATACACATTTTGCAAAAATTGAATGACGTATGTATAATGGTTGACAAAATTCAAATATTTATACAGTGTCCCAGGCTGAGCCTGCATTAGAAGTTTCTAGAGAACTAAAATATCTAGATCGGAGATTTTTTGCATATCATTGTTTCGCAACGAGATCTATCGATTAAAAATATTTTCAATATGGCGGCACTTACGGAAGTACCGGAAGTTGTACCGCAACTTTCTTATTTTAAATGGGTGTCCCAATTTTTTATTACATATTTAAATTCTCTGTAAAATTTTATGAATTTTAATATTAATCACTCTATACTTAATGTTAACCGTTTTTGAGAGAAAAAAGTATTTATCATTTTTGGAGGAAAAAAAACTGCCTGTCAAAAATATGTATATAGCCTAAACGTAAAATTTAGTGATTGCCACAGCCACTGTACCATAAAGAGGAGACGTCCGAATGTCATATAATAATGGCCGCAGCTATCTGGAATTGAGCGATTAAAAAATTATCATAAATCATTTTTTCAAATGGAAATCGACTTTTTTATTTCACTCGTGAAAAGGTTTTCGTTACTTTCGTTTTTAAAATTTGTTACTTTTTGACTATACATGTTCCTGTACCTAAAATAAATCGTTTTTAAGCTATTTAAGATTTAGCTTTAAAGTGTATATTTTTCTTAATTTTAACCAGTAGCCTATGACAGTATTTATTATCGATCATCATTTCCAAGCCAACTTTGCGCTGTTTCTTTTTCGATCATACAATATATATTATTAAAATATCAACTATTAGATATCACTAAAGAGCGAAAATACGAGATATATTTATATAAATACACTTTTTAAACTTTTAAGGCATAAGAAAATATTATTATTTTATAATATAAGAAATTCAAATAATTCGATTTCTGACAGATATATAATAGAATAAATTGTCTGTCAGAGGAAGCTAGATAAAATCAAGAAAAATTTACGTTTTCAAACTTCAAATTAAATCTTAAATAACTTAAAAACGATTTATTTTTGGTATAGGAATATGTATAGTTAAAACGTAATGAATTGAAAAACCTTTTCACTAGTGAAATAAAAAAAGTGGGTTTCCATTTGAAAAAAAAATATTTATGACAATTTTTTAATCGCTCAATTCCATGACAACTACCGCCATTATTATATGACATCTGAACAATTTAATTTTTGAAATAGATAGCCACATGTCTTTTCTTTGTCACAATGGCTGTGATAATCATTAAATTTGACTTTTAGGCTGTACAAATTTTTTTGACAGGTAGTTTTTTTTGTCCAAAAATTTTAGATACTTTTTTCTCAAAAATGGTTAATGTTAGATATACTACGGTTATGTATGTATACCATGTTATATATCACGGTCCATGGAGTATTAGATGAGGAAATCCCCGACGGAATGTTCGCATGTATTTAATGGCAACTTATGATGACAAAGTGATGGAAATACCGGTTCCATATATGTTCCGCGTTACTTTCGCGACCGTTCCAGGGAAATACCGCGACAAAAAATCGCGATTTTGTAAGTCCTCCAAGACCCGAGGGGCCCCTTCGCTGTCTTAGGCCCGTGGCCTCCGATATACTAAAGACGGCACTGCTCATCATCGGTAAAGGAACTAGAATACAAGTTATGCTCTGCATTGGTTGTAATTTAAAATGTTTATTCAGTAAAAATAAATAATGAAAGCATTGAAAAATAACTTAAAAGCTCAAATAAATAAATTCTGAAAATAGACACTCTGTATAAGGTAGTATTATTTTTATTATTGCAACACAATAACTGATCAATAAATAAACTTCATTAAATATTTAGTATTAAAAACATTGATACCCTTGGAGAAATGAAGCTTTAAAATTTTTACTGCAATTTCACAAAATTGAAAATATTTCAAAAACGGTAAGGTTTAAGTATAATAAACCTTAATCAAATTTACCTTTATTTTAATCGTAGAAACTAAAAATGTAATAATATACAGGGTGTTCCATTTAAAAAAATACAACTTTGATATTTTTTATTTATTTGGGACACTCTGTATCTTGTAAAAATATTTTTAAATTGTAGCTCTAATAGTCCTTCAACGAACCCCAGACTTACAATTTGTAAAAATCTCATCGTTTAGCTACAATACTCCGTGTCGTATGTGGTGAACAACCCTGTATTGTGTTAACCATTATATTCTGTTTTTTTTATGAATTTATTCTTTACTTAAATAAAAAACCATATGCATTACATTATTTCTATCAAAATTAACCTACAGGATATTTTTTTCGTAATATCAATACGTAGTTTATTAAAGTAGTTTTTATGTAGTTAATGAACGGGAAAAAGGTAGTTTCTCGCCGTCGCCCTGGAGAAGGAAGCGTAAAATATCAATAAAATACATACTTTTACTATAAAATATATCTATTTTTTTATTGTTTTTTCTCATATTATACACTATTGTGAACTTAAAATATTCCTTTATTAAATTTGAATGATAAAAAGTGAGAGATTAACATTTATTCACTGGTATGATTTTTTCCGTATTCTATTAAAACTATTTTTACATACTATAATATTTTTAAAAACTCGGAAAAAGACAGTTTAAAACTTCCAAATCTATCTGGTGAGTGAAAAAAGATCCACAATTTGAACTTTTATCGGGTAATTATCAACGCTGCTAAATAGAGTTTAGCCTCCAGTTGGTGACGTCACGAGATTTTTACGTCACAGCTGTCCGGCCTTGTTATTACGGTGGTTACGATCGAACCCAGTACCTCTCGAAACTCGACACACTACTGCTAGGGCTACGGCCGCGGCCTGCCTAACTATGGCCGGCCTAACTTTGACATATATATTTTCAAATAATCTATTAAAAAAGAAAATGATACAAATATGGAAAATCAAAGAACAACTTTGGTCTAATTTAACCATCCTAGTAATCATCCATGTAGTTTTCGAAATCCCAATGGCGCGGGTCGAATTTGAATTACCCTGTATATTGTACACATTTGAAGAGCCCAGGGGGAAAACCATGGTAAGCGCCATTTGAAGTAATTTTACAGGAGAGCACTGGACGGCTGCGTTCTATATTTTTACGAGGCATATATCATAGGATTTAATAAATTATCACCCTGCAAAATTTATACATTTTGTAGGGATCAGTAGACCTACAATAATATTGTAAAATCCTAAAATTAAGAAATTGGCGCTTATCAAGTTTTTTCCTTGGACACTTCATTTAAAATTGTTGAAAAATCTGGATTTTATAAATAGCATTAATACCATGAAAGAGAAATATAGTAATACGGCCAGCAGATATTTTATCACACCTTTGTCATACATGATGCTGCTCATTATATCAATAAAGCGCATCAATCTTTTGGGTTGATAAGAGAAATATGGTCTTTATTAAATTATAGTACGATGCGCTGTGCACTTGACATCACATGTACTTGTGTTGTATACATAATTTGTCACAAGTATACCGGATATATCGAATGATATTGGATCGCTGAATCATATGTACAGGGTGTCCCACTCAGAATAGCTCTCGGCTGTATCTCGGGAAGTATTAGCCGTAGAGCCTGCGAAAAAAAATATTTATAACTAAAGAGGCCATAAAAAATTACTGGAAATTATTTTCAAGTTTGCAGAACGGCCGCTAGAGGGCGCAACTGCTATAAAAAAATAGAAAAAGGAGTTTTTACACAATTTTGCCTAGATAACAGGTACTATAAATAATAGATTCATAATATTCAGTAAATTTTGAATATTTTTTATAGAACCATTTTTCCCTATCTACTAAAATAAAATGGTGGGGGAAGGTTAGATCTATTTTTATTTAAATATTATTAACTCCGGACTGGATCAACAGAATCCAACAAACGGGGGCTCGTTTAAAAGAGGGTTTCTTACTCTATATTATACCGTATAAAGAATAATAATAAGCTTTTGAATGTAGACGCTAGGGGGCGCTGTTTTACAATTTAACAAACATTGCGCGTTTTTTCAAAAAAATTAAATGCGATAGTATATGTAATTTTAGCTGATAGCAAAGAGTAATAAAAGCTTAAAAAGTCAGCGAAAACCGCATCTTCATATCTTCTTTCAAACCGAAGATAGTAGCAAAATTATAATAAACTAGCTATTTCCCGCGACTACGTTCGCGTTACACCTCGAATCGTTCATGCATTGATTTATCTTTATATATAAAGCTAGTGAGCCTTACAAATGCACTATTACTATATTTTTTAAGAGTTTTAGAGCTACTTATATTTCATATTATTTCAAATTATTATTATTAGTATTATTATATGAAAGTTAGCAATTGTCGATTTTCCGGGTATTATACAGAGCGAGTCTTGAATAAGTGCAAATATTTTTAAGGCTGGTCTCGATAAAAGAAACATATCGTCAGTGAAACGTGATAACCTGCTAACTCCATTTTTTACATTAATAAGTTTTTTTATACCATAAGAAAAAGAAAAAAAATACTCTATAAGTAGGGAAAGCAAATACATTTTTCCCATTAAAGGAAACTTGTTATTTTAAATCAATATCTGCTAACTCACAGTGATCTGAAATAGCCACCGAAATGCTGCTATCTCCGTAATTTCCGTTACGATCACGCTAAAGCAAACACACGGATTCTTACTCGTATGTTTCTTTAGTAAGGTAGGTCGATCCAGGGTCGCACTAGGCCAAAGGGGCCCGGGTGGCAATGCAAGGAGGGGCCCGTGTGGATTTTTTTGGCATATTTTTCGGCTTACGTTTCGGTCAGTTTTTCCCTATTATATACAGGGTGAGTCTTAAATAAGTGCAAATATTTTTAGGGGTAGTATATTTCGACCCAAGAAACACGATTGTGTTTTTTTTGGCGCGAAATTTTTTTCTTTTTGAAAATTTGGAATTTTAAAAAAAAAATTGGATTTTTTTTAATTTTTAGTTTAAAAACATACTTTGTTTGTAATATGGTAACATAGGTAGTAGATTAAATTTACAAGAAAGAAAATCCAATGATTCTCAAAATTATAGCAAAAAATTGGAAATTTTAAAAGTGAAATAACTCGGTTGTTTTGGATTTATTTGAAAAAAATTCACAGTCCTTTACAAAGATGCAACCGGGGGGGCATTGAAAATGATGAATAAAAACGTAAAAATATGATTAGTGTTAATATGAGTGTATTACATACATATGTTTAAATAACGAACTTAACAAAAAACAACAGATTTAAAGATTCACTGAAAAAGTAGTAATGTTATCCTAAAACAAGCAAGCAAAAAAACCTCAAAAAAAACAAAATAACATACAAAACATCAGGTTAACATGATGACAGATCATGATCAATGACAGATAAAGAATTCTTACGGAAAGTTACACTTTACGATATAATTTTATAACTGTTAAAGGCAAACCCCATTTAAACACAAAACTTTTTAATACCTACTACTGTAGGTATTAAAAAGTTACCAAACCAAACCAAACCAAATCAAATCTAAAAGACTTTTTTTTAAATTACTAAATTCTTAGCCAGGCTTCTGTTTTTCTTGGCTGTTGTGCGTCACGTCACAGATTAACAGGCCCACGTTTGCACCACAAGGCGATGCTGCAGACCACTAGGTAGACCGGTCGTAGAAATTTATGTTATACAACTTGTAGTCTCTACACAAATATTATCAAAAACTTTTTTTCTTTTAAAATGTGTTCAGATTTTATAAAAAGTATAAGTCAAAATCGCAAAACTTAAATTTGATATGAGTTTCTTAGTTTTTAACTAATATAGTGGCGAATTACAAAAATTCCTTTTCAATGAAAATTAATGAGTTAAATAAAATAATTTAATAAATTACTAGCTTTTTCTCGCAACTACGTTCGCGTTACACCTCGAATCGTTTATGCATTGATTTAAATGATTTTTTACTTCTTTATAGAGAGCTAGTGAACATATAGATGTTTTTTATTTTTCATCTTTTTTTTATTTATTAAGAGCACTAATACTCTCTTTATAGGTTATTTTTTATTCTTTGAAGGATAATTGAGGAAGATATATTTCCTTATGATGTCACTAAATAAACCCTTGTATAAAATTTTATACTGTCTGGTTTATAATGTTATAGTATTGCATTTTCGTACAGCAAACTTTCATTCCCTATTTTACTCCCTAAGGGTATAAATTTCATAAATTCGCTTTACCTTTGTGCCAATTTTTATGTGTATAATCCAGACGTCACCAAGTTTTATATAAATTTTTACTAACTTTACCCATTTGGTTGATGAATTTCAAAAATTTCTTCTAATTCTTTTTGTAGGATTTCATTCTTCTAGACGAAATAGTAAGGAATTTTCATACAACAAACTGTTCCGAGATAATTTTACTCTCTAAGAGGATGAATTTCCTAAAATCGCTTTGTGTAGCTAATTCACTAATGTCGTTTAAACGAACCTTTGTGCTAATATTTATGTATCTAAAGCTGGCGGCATCAACTCACTCTAAAATATCTAAAAACGTAATATATAATCTAACTGACACACCACTGACAATGACAACTAATTTATTTCTGGAGGTATTGTGTGTAGGTGTTTTCAGGTATGTTTTAGTATTTAGTCGTTTTACACAAAGAAATAGCCATTAAGCACTATAAAAATACTTCATAACAAATCTACACATATATACCTTTCATTTAAAAAAAGAATCATCAAGATTGGTAAAGCGGTTTCGGCGGGATGGATGCAACAAAAAAACCCTTTGAGCTTTTATATATGTATGGATTAATTATTTTTCCAACATATTTTACTTTGCAAATGTTTATAAATATTCAGACTCGCCAATATCGTAGTCCACCGTGTCCAGCCTGTTTAGCCAAACGTAGACTTCGGCGGCTTCGTGACCCTGGCCGATGGAAGAGTCTTGAAGACGCTCATCTGCGCATAGGAATAAGTTGACTGCGTAGCGTATTGCGTATTAATCGATTCTGAAACTTTCTATCTCGTGTATAACATGTTACGCAAGTTTATTATTTTAATCTCGATTTTAATATTACAGTTGAGGGTTGGAACCTTTGGTGTTACACAGCAAATAAAAATTATCACATACATTGTTTTACCTAAACACTTTTTATGGATGCAGTGATTGCTAACCATGTTAGCATCATCAGCAGATGATTATAAACGGATGTTTTTATTTGATGAGTTTATAATCATCTGCTGATGATGCTAACATGGTTAGCGAAACGCGCGTCCAGTGTAAAAGTAAAAGTGTTTTGGTGTATTGTGGTGATTTAGTGTTTTTATTTTTTTTTTTCGATTTTAATAGATAAATGTGTGAAATGCCACCTGAATATCTTCCGCCATGACATGTTTTTACTTTTTTGTTATGGTAAAGTGATTTGTATAAACTTTATTCAATAACGAATATTTTTCTCCATTTGTGATTTTTTAATTTTAAGCGAAAATTAAGTATCATTACAGGTACATTTTAGGAAAAAGAAACACTGTAATATTTAAAACAATAAGAAGAAATTAGTCTTATTTTGAAAGGAAAATATAGAAAAAACTCTTTCTATAGAAAAAGTCTTTATACTAACCAGAATCCGGTGACATATACGCGGTCTCACCGGAAACATTACTTATTACTTCGCATAACTTGAAGAATATCTACTTTTAATAATGAACACTTCAGAAATACACCAGTAAAAACATTTATTATTTGAGATTAAAACTCGAATTAAATTATAAATATTAGTTACCTATGTTGTTATAGCTTTTATAGGCCTGTTTAACTACTTAATAAGTTACCTAGCGAAAAAATATGTGCGCGTACCTACCACTATTGTTACAGGTTAATTCGTTAAAGAAATATGTTACACAAATTAAAAAGGCTAAAATTTTAATGGTATTACTTGTGCATTATTGGCCTTATAATGTAATTTGTTGGAATTATATCTTCTTTAAATATAATTAGACTTTTTAACGACTTTTAAGTTACCTAGGAAAAAATCTGTGCACGTGCACAGATTTTTTCCTAGGTACGTACCTACCACTATTGTTACAGGTTAATTCGTGAAACAAATGTGTTACATATTATTCGTGGTATTAGCACAAATTAACTATAGTATTATTGGTATTATATTGGAATCAGCTTGGCATTAGTAGGGCATTATATGAGAAATTTTGGTATTTAATTTGTATTTTTGGCATTACTTTGGCATTAGTATACAGGCATTTGTCAGCGGTTTACTCCTTGTAGATAATCAAAAAGTTTTTTGATAAAATTTGCTTTTTATGTCAGATCATTTCTATGAAAAATTACATTAGATTTTTATTAAAGACACTGGGTAATTAAAACATTGACTAATAAAGCTTGTCCACTTTAAATAAGGGGTCACAAAATATCCTCCTTGGAGTGTTTGGGTAAGGGGTGTATAATAAATTAATCCTTGTCATTTATTTGTGAGTAAAATAATGCAATGGTTGGATATCTCTCCTATATAATTAGGTGACTAAAAATACACTAAAATAATTAGAAAAAAATCTTGTACTTATTTAGTAATTACGTCAATATTAATTAATTGACTTTCTAGTCTATTTTATTTTATGTACAAATATATTATTAAATTTTAATCTAAGCATTAAGTAATAAAACACTTTGTGGCCCTCTTATATCGTAAGAGGTTACGAAATATACTCCTGGTTACACCCCTTACAGAAAACAGTGTAAGGGGTGTAAATAAATTGTATAATCACTGTTTTTTATAATAAAACTATAAAACATTTCTTATTTGTGAGATTAAAAAACAAAACAATGCATTGGTTAAAATAAGTACATTCAATACATATGTATGTGTTATAACATAATATAGCCATTATTATTATACTATTATTATTAAAATAATATGTGTAACATATTTCTTTAACGAATTAACCTGTAACAGACATTTACATGCCCAGTATATTTTTGTTTAACAAACCAATCAGGAAAAATCCAAAACCTACCGTTATAGGAGGTATAAGATGATTAAACTTATATAATGACAACTACTTATCGGATAACAAATTAATTACTACTGTCAGCTAGTTCAGCTACTGTCTAGGTAGAATATACCTAGAGTACCTACACCTACCAATGATGGAGGTAGATTAAAGTTTATTTTGACTTTACCTCTCACTTCGGTGTCACAAGCTGAATTTTTCAGGGATGGAAGTACAGTACATGATATGGGGACCCTTATTCCGAAAGTAGTACAAAATTAGACCATTTTTGATCCAGTACACAATAAAGTCTTCGCAGGGAGCTGCATTAGGCGGCATTAGGGAACTGCCCTAATGCAAGGTAAACCAGTACACAATAAAGTCTTCGCAGGGAGTAATTTTTTATAATTATTTACAAAAAACATTTCCATTAGCGCTTATGACCAAAAAAAACTTTAAACATGAATAACTCATTTCAATCATGCGAAAATTTGGTTTAAAAATAGATTTTTTAATATAACTTTCATTTAACGAAAACGAAGGCCTAAATGAAAAAAAAAAGAAACAATTTAAAAGTTTCGCTTATGTCTTGACAAGGTATCAAAGCAAACCCCATATTTTTTGCTTTTAAACTAATAAAGATATATCAATAAACAATTAGCGATGTAATGGTTTTTGGGCGCGCTGGCCGACTGCCGCCGCTGCGCCGAGATTTCCTATACCTTTGTATATATGACGTCATGGTGTGGCAAATGTAGCATTTTAATTCGATTTGGGCTCCCTTATATAGGATAACAGAAACATTTTCAATGTTAAAACGGTAAAGAGAAAATATTATGTTTCTTTTATCGAGATTTACCAGCCCTGAAAATGTTTGCACTTATTTAAGACTCACCCTGTATAGAAATTAGGGAACTGCCCTAATGCAAGGTAAACCAATGCAATGCAAATGTCATAATGCAATGCAAAAGCAAAAATTGTTAAGAATAAATAATGAACAATAAAGGGGGCCCGCGAAGGCCCTGGGGTCCCCCTAATAGTTAATATGGCCAGTCCGACCCTCCGTCGATCCGTTCTGTAAATACGGGGTATCCGTAAAGGGTAAGGGGAAAAACGAAATTCTGTATATACGAGCAATTCATCGGCATGCTATAAATAATTTAAATAACCATTACTTACCTGTACAAGAATTTCCATAATACCTAATCAGTTTTACTTTTTTCAACGTTTTTCCACGTAAATGATACATAATTTTTATAAAAATTAAAAAAAATAAGGAGAATAGTAATAAAAATTTAATAAAATCACGCACTGTTTTCCAAGCTCGGTAAATACCGCTGTATGAAAATTAGGATAAGCATGGAAGAATTCTACAATATCTTCTAAGAATTATAAAGATTAATTTTTAAATTATTTTCATATTCATTAAGTCCAAAATGCTGCTACTTCAGTTTTTTAAAAATGCATTAAACATTTATTCGTTTTTGGACTTGTATGTTTCGCTTCTAGACCGACGATATTACATATAAATATATGGTCATGAATATCATATTTTTTAAATATAATTGATTATTTCTAAATCTCTGTTTGGGTAATATTCAATTCCATTTTCAAAATTTCAAACAATAAAGGTTGCTATCTCCAGAAGTATATTTTTATTTCTTATTTCTGCAAGACGACGGTATCTGCAAGACGTTCTGCTATCTCCCTATTGTGTCTGAAAAAAATGATGTAACAAGAAATATTGAGTATTATTGTTCCTCAGCAAATAAAATTCGTATCTCTTTATCATATTAACGCATGAAAATACTTCCTACATGTGTACATATTTTTTTGTACCGTTTTTTTGCTCTCCTGTAAAATTAGGAATAATGGAGTTAGCACATTTCACCGACGATATTTTCTCTTTACCGTTTTTCAAATAACTCCAAAATAACCGAGTTATTTTTTTTTGCTTAAATTTTGAGAACCACTGGAGCTTTTCGTGTTTTTCTGTCTAGTAAATTTATTCTACTACCTAGGTATGTTATTATCATGGAATTATGGTTTTTAACACTAAAAACTAAAAAAAATTCACAGTCCTTTACAAAGATGCAACCGGGGGGCATTGAAAATGATGAATAAAAACGTAAAAATATGATTAGTGTTAATATGAGTGTATTACATACATATGTTTAAATAACGAAATTAACAAAAAACAACAGATTTAAACATTCACTGAAAAAGTAGTAATGTTAACATTAAATAAAACATTATCAATAATCAATAATAATTATGCGATCGCCACCTAACCGTAAAACAAACAAGCAAAAAAACAAAATAACATACAAAACATCAGTTTAACATGATGACAGATCATGATCGATGAACAGATAAAGAATTCTTATATGGAAAGTTACACTTTACGATATAATTTTTTAACTGTTAAAGGCAAACCCCATTTAAACACAAAACTTTTTAATACCTACTACTGTATCTAAAAGACATTTTTTTTAAATTACTAAATTATTAGCCACGCTTCTGTTTTTCTTGAATGTTTGGTTTGGCGTCACGTCACAGATTAACAGGCCCACGTTTGCACCACAAGGCAATGCTGCAGACCACTTGGTAGACCGGTCGTAGAAATTTATGTTATACAACTTGTAGTCAATCTACACAACTATTATCAAAAACTTTTTTAAAATGTGTTCAGATTTTGTTAAAAGTATAGGTCAAAATCGCAAAACTTAAATTTGATATGAGTTTTTTAGTTTTTATCTAATATAGTGGCGAATTGCAAAAATGCCTTTTCAATGAAAATTAATCAGTTAAATAAAATAATTTAATAAATTATTAATTATTTTTCCAACATATTTTATTTTGCAATTTTTTATAAATATTCAGACTAGCCAATATCGTAGTCCACCGTGTCCAGCCTGTTTAACTAAACGTAGGCCGATTCCTCTTCGGCGGCGTCGTGACCCTGGCCGATGGAAGAGTCTTGAAGACGCTCATCCGCGCATAGGAACAAGTTGACTGCGTAGCGTATTGCGTATTAATCGATTCTGAAACTTTCTATCTCATGTATAACATGTTACGCAAGTTTATTATTTTAATCTCGATTTTAATAGATAAATGTGTGAAATACCACCTGAATATCTTCCGCCATGACATGTTGTTACTTTTTTGTTATGGTAAAGTGATTTGTATAAACTTTATTCAATAACTTATATTTTTCTCCATTTGTAATTTTTTAATTTTAAGTGAAAATTAAGTATAACATTTTAGGAAAAAGAAACACTGTAATATTTAAAAGAATAAGAAGAAATTAGTCTTATTTTGAAAGAAAAATATAGAAAAAACTCTTTCTATAGAAAAAAGTCTTTATACTAAACAAAATCCGGTGACATAATACGCGGTCTCACCGGAAACATTACTTGTTACTTCGCATAACTTGAAGAATATCTACATTTAATATTGAACACTTCAGAAATATTTCGTTCATATTATTGATGTCACAAAATAAACCCTTGTATAACATTTTATACTTCTAGATGTTATATGCTGTCTTCCATTCGCGAATTTCAAGTTCCAGAGCTTTACGCCCTGGGCTACTCAGAACGGTTCTGAAAGGAGCTGAGCGCGATAGCCTAGGATATGGGTGTCCATATGGCGCGGAACAGTTCTGAACTTTATGACTCAATTGAATGGAGTGAGAGTATCGCGTTCTTGAACAGTTCAGAGCTGCACAACTGCATGAATGGAGGACAGTAATAATAATGCATTTTTGTACAACAAACTTTCATTCCTTATTCTACTCCCTATGGGTATGAATTTCATAAATTCGCTATGTCCAAATAATTAACTCGTGTCTTTTAAATGATCTTCGCAAATTTTTATGTGTATAATCCAGAGGTTACGAAGGTTTATATAAATTTTTACTAACTTTACCGATTTGGTTGATGATTTTCAATAATTTCTTCTAATTCTTTCTGTAGAATTTCATTCTTCTAGACCAGATAGTAAGGAATTTTCATACAACAAATTGTTCGACATAATTTTACACTCTAAGAGGATGAATTTCCTAAAATCGCTTTGCGTAGCTAATTCACTAATCACTAATGCCATTTAAACAAACCTTTGTGCTAATATTTATGTATCTAAAGCTAGCGGTATTAACTGACCCCTAAAATATCTAAAAACTTGATATATAATCTAACTGACACACCACTGACAATGACAAATAAATAATTTATTGCTGGAGGTATTTTGTATAGGTGGTTTTCAGGTATATTTTAGTATTTAGTCGTTTTACCCAAAGAAATAGCCATTAAACAATATAAAAATACTTCATAACAAATCTATACATACATACTTTTCATTTAAAAAAAGAATCAAGATTGGTGAAGCGGTTTCGGCGGGATGGATATAACAAAAAAACTTTTGAGCTTTTATATGTATGGATATGGATTATGTATGTAAAAAATCCGAAAATTTAAAAACCATTTTTTCATCCCGCAGTATATGAATTTAGGACACACTTTGTATATCAAAAATAAAAACTTTTAATTAGACCCGTCTGAAATAAATAATCTTAATAATTCTAGAAGTTATCGAAGTCAAAGTATTTCAAAGAAGTTCAATTTTGGCCCGAAACTGATTTTGAAATCTTGCTTTTTAAAACTCTTTTTCAAATTTTTCTAACCACTTCCATTGACTGAAACTAATTATGTATGTTTGGATAGAGGGTTTATGGCGCTCTTCTGTGGCGGTTTTATATTTCTTAATAATTATATATAAGGTGTTTTAGAACTCGAACCAAAGTCGAGATTTTGCAAAATCTGAAAAAAGAAAATCTCTCGAAAATAATAAATAGTGAAATGACATTTACCCTCTATGGATAGAACCCTACCTATGGTCCCCTATAAACTGTATTACTAAAATAAATAGCTTTGATATATAAAGTTTTTAATTTTCGCTTTCCTTGATATACTCCCCTGATTTTATTTTATTTTTCCAGAGCACTAATACTCTCTTTATATGCTATTTTTTATTCCTAGAAGGATGATTTGAAAAATAAATATTTCGTTTATATTATTGATGTCACTAAATAAACCCTTGTATAATATGTTATACTTCTAGATGTTTTAGTAATGCATTTTCGTACAGCAAACTTTTATTCCCTATTCTACCCTATTCCCAATTCATACCCTTAGTATGAATTTCATAAATCCCTATGTCCAAATAATTAACTCATATTTTTTAAATGATCCTTTGTGCAAATTTTTATGTGTATAATCCAGATGTCACGAAGGTTTATATAATTTTTTACTAACTTTACCCATTTGGTTGATGAATTTCAAAAATCTCTTCTTATTCTTCTTTCTGTAGAATTTCATTCTTCTAGACCAGATGGTAAATGATTTTCATACAACAAATCGTTCGACATAATTTTACACTCTAAGAGGATGAATTTTCTAAAATCGCTTTGCATAACTAATTCACTAATCACTAATGTCCTTTAAACGAACCTTTGTGGTAATATTGATGTATCTAAAGCTGGTGGTATGAACTGACCCCTAAAATATCTAAAAACTATATATCAAGTTTCTAATCTAACTGACACACCACTGACAATGACAAATAATTGATTTCTGGAGGTATTTTGTGTAGGTGTTTTTCAGGTATGTTTTAATATTTATTCGTTTTACATAAAGAAATACCGATTAAACGATATAATAATACTTCATAACAAATCTAGACATATATACTTTCATTTAAAAAAAAATCATCAAGGTTGGTGAGGCGGTTTCGGCGGGATGGATGTAACAAAAAAACCCGTTGATCTTTTATATATGCATCCCACTTCGGTGTCACATGAATTTTTTAGGGAAGGAAGCGACAAGTACGTGATATGGGGACCCTTATTCCAAAAGTAGTACAAAATTAGACCGGGAAAAAGGGCACTATCATCAAAAAATCGATATATTAATACCACTGTATAGAGAAAACAAATACTTATTTTTTGTTCCAGTAATAAAGATAAAGTCTTCGTAGAGAGTAATTTTTTATAATTATTTACAAAAAAACATTCCATTAGCGCTTATGACCGAAAAAACTTTAAACATGAATAACTCATTTCAATCATGCGAAAATTTGGTTTAAAAAATAGATTTTTTTAATATAACTTTCATTTAACGAAAACGAAGGCCTAAATGAAAAAAAAGAAACAATTTAAAAGTTTCGCTTATATCTTGACAAGGTAACAAAGCAAACCCCATATTTTTTGCTTTTAAACTAATAAAGATATATCAATAAACAATTAGCGATGTAATGGTTTTTGCGCGCGCTGGCCGACTGCCGCCGCTGCGTCGAGATTTCCTATACCCTTGTATATATGACGTCATGGTGTGGCAAATGTAGCATTTTAATTCGATTTGGGCTCCCTTATATAGGATAACAGAAACATTTTCAATGTTAAAAGTTTTTCAAAAAATTCCAAATTTTCCAAAAAAAATTTCGCGACAAAACTTATAATCGTGTTTCTGGGGTCAAAATATACTACCCCTAAAAATAAATGCATTAATTTAAGACTCGCTCTGTATATCCTTTCAAAAAATCGATTTTGTTATTTTTGACTAAAACCAAAGTCGAAATTTTGCAAATTCTGAAAAAAGAAAATCTGTCGAAAAACATAAATAGTGAAATGATTATGTACCCTTTATGGATAGAACCCCTGCCTATGGTCCCATATAAACTGTATTACTAAAATAAATAGCTCTGACAAATAAAGTTTTCAATTGTCGCTTTTCTTGATATACTCCATTTTTATATTTTTTATACGTTATTTTTTATTTCTAGAAGGATGATTTGAAGAAGAAATATTTCGTTCATATTACTGATGTCACTAAATAAACCCTTGTATAAAGTTTTATACTTCTAGATGTTATAGTAATGCATTTTCGTACAGCAAACTTTCATTTCCTCCATTCTAGTCCCTAAGGGTACGAATTTCATAAATTCGCTTTTTCCAAATAATTAATTCATATCTTTTAAATGATCCTTTGTGCAAATTTTTATGTGTATAATCCAGAGCTCACGAAGGTTTATATACATGTTTACTAACTTTACCCATTTGATTGGTGAATTTCAAAAATCTCTTCTAATTCTTTCTGTAGAATTTCATTCTTCTAGACCAGATAAGTAAGGAATTTTCATACAACAAATTGTTCGACATAATTTTACATTCTAAGAGGATGAATTTCCTAAATCGCTTTACGTAGCTAATTCGCTAATCACTAATGTCATTTAAACGAACCTTTGTGCTAATATTTATGTATTTAAAGCTGGCGGTATGAACTGACCCCTAAAATATCTAAAAACTTGATATATAATCTAACTGACACACGATTGACAATGACAAATAATTTATTTCTGGAGGTATTGTGTGTATCTATAGGTGTTTTTCAGGTATGTTTTAATATTTATTCGTTTTACATAAAGAAATAGCGATTAAACGATATAAAATACTTCACAACAAATCTAGACATATATACCTTTCATTTAAAAAAAGAATCATCAAGATTGGTGAAGCGGTTTCGGCGGGATGGATGTAACAAAAAAACCCTTTGAGCTTTTATATATGTATGGATACGAAAAATGAAGCCCTTAATTACCATATTTTTACAACACGGTTACAGTAGCCCTCGTGATTATGAACATTCTGACAAAAAATAAGATAGAAATGATTAGTTTATTCAAAAATCGATAATATACCAGAATACCATAATACCAGATCTATTAATATCTAATAATTAAGATATCAATGACAGTTAATAAGAAACGACGCCTCAGTGAAGTCACCGTAGGCTCTGGAAAAAGTTGCTTTTGACGTAATAGTATAAACGTCAAAGTGTTATTAGATCAACATTTTGATCGTCATAGCAGCGTTTTTTTCTACTGAAGAAAGGTATTTTTAGAAAAGCAATCAAAAGATAAAAAAACGCTGCTGAGACTGTCAAAATGTTGATATAATAATATTTTGATGTTTAAACTATCCCTCTAAAAGCATTTTTTTTCCCAAGCCTACCATGAATTCATTGAGGTGTCGTTTCTTGTCCACCGTCATTGATATCATAATTATTAGATATTAATACACCTAGTATTATGGTATTCTGGTTTATTGTCGATTTTTTTGAATAAAATAATATTTTTTATTTTATTTTTTATTAAAATGGTCATAATCAAGAGGGGCTAGTGATACTGTGTTAGAAAAATAAGGTAATCTAAGGCCCACTAGCGGTCTTCCTACAAACTTGAAAATAATTTCCAGCAATTTCTCAAGGTCTTTTTAGCTTTAAATATTTTTTTCCGCAAGCTCTACGACTAATACTTTCCGAGATACAGCCGAGAGCTATTCTTAGTGGGACACCCTGTACCTACTAAAGGTACATATGTATATTATATTTAAGAACATTTCCCATTGCCTCGCTTAATGTGACTACTGGATTGATGTTCTTTTTTTTTCTTAAATAGATAAATATTTTAAATCCAATAAATAAAGTTACCAAACCGGCTAGGTTAAGTTAACGTTAGACGCCCCTGCCACTGGCACACAGTTAAATATTTTAAGGCAAACCAAAATTGTAAACCCAAAAAAAAAACATTAATCAGTGACTCTATAGTATGTCCTCGGATTGTCTTTACAAGAGGAAAACCTTTTTTAATATTGACTTTTTGAGAAAAAAGCATTCTTTATAAAAAATGTTGCTTGTTCTAAAATGGTTAATCCCGTTTATAGTTTCCTAAATTTTCATACCGTTTTAGAGAAAATTAAGAAAAACATAAAAATCAATCAAACAACAGCATAGAATATGCATAATTATTATACATTAATCAAAATTAATAATAACCATCTATCAAAGAATGAAATCGAATTAGATATTACCATATAGAAACGCTTTTTGCTTTTTAGGACTAGACCAGTATTACACTATCAAATTTCTTTGCCAAAGATTTTATTTTATCCAGATTTTATCAAAGAATTTGACAATGTAATATGTGTGATTTTATAAAATAGGTATTGTATATTAATGCTGTCAAATGAAATAAAAACCTAACCTAACCTAATCTAACCACTGGATCTTTTCTGTATTTTTTTTCTTTTAAATTAAATTTTAATATACTACCTATGTTGTAAAAAATACAAAATTTTTTTCAAAAAATTCCAAATTTTCAATTTTTTTTTCGCGAAAAAAAACCATAATCGTGTTTCTGAGGTCGAAATATACTACCCCTAAAATATTTGCACTTATTTAAGACCAGGGGTGGGTGGGCCATATGGGAAAACGGGAAAATTCCCGGTGGGCCGGTGGGAAGATGGGCCGGTGGGCCGGTCCCGATCAGAGCTCAAAAAAAGATTGATTTAGCAAAAATTAAATGGTTAATCTTTTAACTAAAGTTACGTAAAATTCTTAGTGACTGCCTAACTAACTAATCAATTTGCAACAATATAATCGTTAGTTGCTTTTAAACATAAACACCAATTTGTAAAATAACTATTGTTAGATGTATTCCTCTGAGACACTTATAATTTTAATAAACATCTGTTTTTTGTTGTTCCATTTGAAATGTTTTATTATACAAGGTGAGTCTATAAGTGCACCTTATTTGTGCTGCCTTGTGCAAATATTTTCAGGGCTGGTAGATATGAATAAAAGAAACATAATATATTCTCTTTACAGTGTTTCAAATAAGTCCAAAATAACCAGTTTGAATTTAAAAAAACTGATTTATTTTTAAAAAATTTTGCCACCTAAATATTTCTGTATTTGCATCTCTTTTTGTGCCGTAATATCAAAGATTAGAAACTATACCGTGGGAAAATTTGCGGTGAACAGGACGTTCTATAAATTTTTCTAAAATTTACAGGAAAATTTAAAAGAAAAAGCACGATTCTCAACATCTTTTTTTAGAATAACAAATCCTAGACGTGTTCCTGGGGTCGAAATATACCATCCCTGAAAATATTTGCACTTATTTAAGACTCATTCTGTATAGTTTTATCACTATTCTTTTATAAAAACACATTTATATCCACTGTTTAGGTATTGCCTAGGTTTTTTTCGTTTGAGTCATGGCATTATCATACAAGATGCCAAATGTAAAAACTAGGAAAGTTACGTGATGAGAATTATACCAAAATTAAAACACGTATACATGACGAGGCTGCTGCTGTACCAGAAAAGAGAGAATTTCTTTCTACAGATTGTAAGAAAGTATATACCTGAAAATCTAAAAATAATGTATTTGTATTTCACAGAGGATTGGGCCAGCTGAACTGAATGAATCAGAAAGTCTTAAAGTCTTAAAACCGTGATTCAAAATCGTAGCATATTTAAGATCAAATAACCGTTATCGATAATGGAAATAAAACAGTAGAACCCTGTGAAACTGAGCTATTTTCTAGTGAAAATTCAAATGTCCGACCCGATATTGATCTTTATAAAAATTTTGATCAAGACAATTTCAATATTTTTAAAAAATCGGAGGCGAAAGAGATTTTGTTCGACCGAGCGAAAATCACCCTTACTTGGGGTGATTTGACCCTTACCCAGGGTGTCCCAGAAACAAGTGCAAGTATTTTAAGGGGGGTAGATTTGGTCAAAAGAAACATTTTTTCTCTTTACCGTTTTTCAAGAAAGTCCAAAATAACCAATTTATTTTACTTTGAAAATTTAAACAAGAACCACTAGATCTTTTCTGTATTTTCTTTCATGTAAATATCACAAGAAATTATGTTTTCTTAACTTAAAACTAAAAAAATTTTCAAAAATTTCTTCAAAAAATTCCAAATTTTCGTAAAAAAACTGATAGTCGTGTTTCTGAGGCCGAAATATACTACCAGTTAAAATACTTGCATTTATTTCTGGGACACCTTGTATATTAATAAATAAAATATGTTTCTTCGTTATGGTCATTTTGTTTTTGTGGATTCGGGCCGGTTGCCTGTTGTTCCCGGGCCGGTTTCCACTTCCCCATCCACCCCTGTTTAAGACTCACCCTGTATAATTCTAAATTGCCAAGAATTAATGATACAGAGCTGTTGCCTTCTTTTTTAATATATTGTTAATAACTTATCAATAGTTTTCTCCATGATGTGACCGAGAGAAATAAATTAGTCAGACTCAGTGGAGATGGCTCAATAACATACGGAATGAGATTTACAACAACTTTAGCATGTATGATGGATCTTCATTATTATCCACTCGATTCTCAGAATTGTACAGTAGAAATTGAAAGTTGTAAGTGCTTTGTATTGACCTTTTTTGTGGCCTAAATGCAACTGCTTTTTAATTTGTAGATGGATATACTGTAATGGACGTGGTGATGTATTGGAAAGATAGACCAGTAAGGGGCGTAGAGGAAGCAGAACTTCCACAATTTACATTACTAGGATATAAACCCAACGATCGAAAAGAAAAATTAGCAACAGGTAGGCAAAATTTCGCAAAATTAAGACGATTTAAAATATATCTATGAGTGATGTTTTATCCTAGTATAGATACCTATAAAATGTACTTTTGACATTTAACTTATTCAAGCAAGTCATAAAAAGTTATGACTACTCATTGGCTCTCCATGGGATGTCTCGTTACATAAATCATAAGATCAGAGAAAATAATTAGTATATGACATAATTAAAAGATAATATAGAGAACAATTGAGCGTCCGGATTGCACAATTTTAAAACTGCCGTCATTTCGTTAATAATTATCGTATCGTGCTGATTTCTGCATAGAAATACTCTTTAGTCTTTAGCGCTTCCGACAAGTTTAAATAACTGGAATATTTTTATATTTTTGATTTATTTGCATTGCCCGACCATATTATAACTTTGAGGTAAAAATCTCTACAAGAAAGAAATAGTGAGGGAAATGTATAAAAAAGAAGAAAAAGATTAAATGGCTCAGCCCTCAACAACTCGTAACCGTATACACCAGTGTACACCAGTGCAGACACGCACACTCACACACTCACACAACCACACACCTACACTAGTGCACACTGATGTTACTGCCTTCAGGCTTCATCAGTACGGTAAGGAACCAGGAAGCGATGAAACCGATCCCAAAACACAAAAAACCAGGAAGCAAACGATGCAACGAGGCACCGTGTTTACCCATTTAAATTCGTTGCTTTCACTTTAGTATTTAAATAAACACACATACCGTGCTGGCAACTGTTACTTTTGGGTCGGCATTTACATGTGTGGAAGTAAATCGCATAGGGATCTTATTAAGTCGGAGTGAGACCGAAATACCTTAGAATTTTGATGACGGCGAGTGAGTCACTGGCGAAGTTAAAGAAGTTTGACTAGAAAAAGTTCATAATCCTTGAATTATTGTTGGTATATTATACAAATAAAATCAGAAGAGACCGCTTCGATTAATTCTAGTTTTCCACCTTTTTCTCGACTGGAAAATCAGTTACCGGTAATGGCTAGACAGCTAAAATTTAATCCATAAGGATGTTTTGAGAGATTTTCGATTTTCATTTTTTCGAGACATTAATTTGACAAGCGATAATTCATAAAGTCTGAGATATAATTACTAGATATTTTGGTAATCTAGCCAGCTATAAATAGTATGTCCTCATGTTTAGAAAAAAATAATATTCTTGCTTTATCCATAACGAAGTTACAGTGTGGTTAAAAGTGCCGCTATTACCTTCGAGAAAGGGACGGTATAGCTGCGCTCGGCTTGGCGGAGGCACTACCGTACCCCCTATGCGACCGACCGACGCGACGCGCGACCGTGTGCTTCTTGCGGCGTTGCCGATACGCCTTTCCCTATCAAGTAAAGTAAAATCACGATCGTAAACCGCTTATTTTTAAAAGACTTTTTTTCAAGAGATAACTAGATAAAATCATTAGACATGTTTCTGAGCATCTGAAATGGAATTATAAGGATATCGTTAAGGTGTCATTTTTTTATAACGAGAAAACGTCAGTAATCGCTATAATTTAAAAACTCAATTTTTTTAAAACATAACAGGCCATAACTCAAGAACCACTTTAGATATTGAAACTTTTTTTATTTTCAAGATCGGATATTTTACAATATGTTTACATAAGAAATATTCGATAAGGTTGTTTTTTCCATTCAAAAATTGTAAACAATCCATCCATTTACTTTTAGAGCATAGCAATTTTCAGCAATCGTGTAATTTTTTTATTGATAAAGATTTTCACATACTGTCTACAAAGAAAATACAGCAGAAATATTAACAAAGTTTTTGAAAAAACTACAATCAATCACAAATTTCTAATAGATTTCGAGATATCGATTTTTGAATTCAGAGTTCTAATAGCGCGACCACTATCGAACACCCACTCAATCCCACTTATTTTTACCAAAAATGCAAGTGTTTCTAGCTTGTACTTAAAAAAATTCAAGCGATTGGGAAAATTACAACGACTCGTTAATAAATAAACAAATTAAGTATCACGAGACGTAATTAAATCGTGAAGCCGAACGCATGACGTACACCTCTCCCTAGAACTTTAAGTATTGACAGAGGTATTGATTGGGTCGACCGGTCAACTGCGACAAATCTGCTATATCCCCTTCCTCGTCTCTTAGCGATGTGCACAGTTTCTCGGTTTATTTCATACGTTTGGCAACGTGTTTACTGTCCTCTCTTTGCTCAGTACATTATAAACGCATTGCACTCTTCTTAAATACGGAAATCTCGACCCAAGACTAACCTTTGCCAGCCCTTAGTATACAAATGCATGCATCCAAGATGGCTCCACATTCCGGAAAAGCTCTGTATCAGGATTCCTATTTAAGATTTTCTCTTCAAACTTTTTACAAAATATGTGTTTAATGGTAGTTCACCTCCATACAGTAATACAAATTATTTTCAAACCGTTCTCGAACATTCTGAAGAACTTGCGGGGTCACTTCGCGACAAACATCAATAATTCGTCTTCGCAGGACTTAATATGTATATGTAATAATGAAGCGGGTGGAGTGCTATATACTTTACTTTTTATGTCTCCCCATAGAGAAAAGTCTAAAGGAGTCAAGTCGGGTGACCGGAAAGGCCACTCAATTGCACCCCTTCGTCCTATCCACCGACCGGGTAAGTTATTGTTTAAAAATTACGCACATTTTGAGAGCAATGTGGAGGTGCACCATCTTGTTGAAATATTAGTTACTCTTCGACGTATCCAGGATTGTTCTCTATGATGTCAGTTAGGGCTGGGTCGATGGTATTTTCCAGTAAATCCAAGTACATATCATCTGTTGGATTTCCAGGAAGAAAAAAAGGACCCACAATAGAATTTCCAAAAATACCAACCCACCCGTTCAATTTCTGAGGGTTTTGTGTGTGCACCTCGTGAAAAACCCTGGGGTTGTCTTCAGCCCAGTACCGACAGTTGTGCCGATTAACTACACCGTTCAAAAAGAAAGTACACTCATCCGAAAAACATACATTAAATAGGAAATTATTATCATTGGCCACTCGTTCACTCATAGTTTTACAAAATTGCAAGCGACGATCAAAATCGCCTTTGTTGCGTTCAAGTACCAACTGAATTTTGTACGGATGGAAGTTGTGTTTTTTTAATATCCTTTGAACACTTGTACGATTCACGCCGGACTCATTGACTAATTTTCTTGTACTCAGCGTACTATCCATAGCAACTTGCCCCAATACGAATACCTCCATAGCTTCATTTACTACAGGATTTTCCCTCTGCCTCTTTTTATTCATAACGAAACCAGTTTTTTGCTCCTAACTCGCGAACAATTTTGCCATAAACCTGTTTGTCAAGATGGCGTTCATTGAATATCTGTGCAACCCGATTGCCACATTCATTATTTTTAAAATTTAGTTCGATTATTTTCACTTTTTCTGCAAGTGAGTACACCATAATTGTCATAAAGTTTAACGATATTGAGAAGAACTTCAACTCACAAGTCACAGAACAGCTATCTAGCAACTACCCCACCTGATCGTTCAACCTTGTAGCAAGTGAAAAAATGCGTAAACATCTAGAAATAATAAGAAAAAACAGCAAATTGGTTGAAGGATTTTATCCTTATCATTTACTCTGATAAATGTTTAAATAAACTTTTCAAATTTCAATCCTTCATATTTTCTCAATGACTCGACCGATTTTCAAAAACGAAGCGGGAAAGTATAGAGAATAGAAAGCCCTTTTCATTGCGGTACCACTTGACCCCCCTTTCCATTTGAAAAAAATTGGGGGATGACACCCCCGCTTAGAGGGTTGAAGAGTTTGCAATAATTTTTGGGGCAAAAGTTGTCCCCCGCACAAACAAAATTGACGTGTTTTTGAATTTTCTGAAAAAAAAATTACCCTGGCCGTTATGCCTTGAGGAACGTTTTCGATGGGCCACCCTGTATATCTATATTTGTTTAGTTCAGCGAATTTGCTATAAAATTCCAGTTTTAAAAATATCTTAATTCCATAGAGTATATTAAGTGGTTTTTGAATTATGAGCAAGTCCATGAGCACGTCAATCTAGACGTCAGGAACCTTCGTATGACAACTTCTAATCGAGACGATCGACTTATTGTAAGTTTATCGCTAAGAAACCGCCGTTTGCCAGCTTTTCAAATTGATAATGAATTACACTTAAGGAGCGTACATATTAACTAACGGACTATAAGAAGATTAAATGAAGCAAATCTTATGTCAAGAACTGCTTATAAAATCATCAAAATCGGCCCATTAAAACAAAATATATTAACCTTTAAGATACATCAAAGTTTTAAAGTGCCCATTTTTCGTGCCTGATAATGTATTTCAAAAACTATACATTTTAGTCATATACTTTTTCTAATAAAACAAACATTTTTTTTATTAGAATCCAAAAATCAATTAATATATAGGGTGTTCCATTACAAAAAACATAACTTTGATGTGTAACTTTTTTTGGCGACACTCTGTAGAACTCTATATAATTTTAGAAAATGCTTTAAATTGATTTACATAAGCTCACAAAATTTCACTTCAATAGAAACTTTTGTTCTCCTTGCAAAAACCGCGTCGTATATGACGCGCCACCCTGTATCAGTCGATTTCAATCAAAATTTCAATGATTAGAATATAAGCAGAATAGGTATAGCTTATGCATTATATTTATTTATTTCAATAAATTTACTTAGAAAAAGAATTAAAAAAAATCAAAACATTAAAAAGGAAATAATTAAGAATTTACTAAAATTACTAAAATAAAAAATTAAAAGTAACGCAAAAAAATGAGTAAACATTTTAGTATTTTATCTATAAAACACAATACAGAAGGTTTCACATTAATACATTCACAGTAACTGAATTTTGAGGTAACAGTCTCTGTGTACTCCACTAATATTTCTGGAGAAAATAATTCTGAAATTGTAATTGTAAAATATCAGTTTTATTTATCTACATTTAAATTTAGAATTTTATGCAATTAAAGTATGTAACTATAGCATTTGGTAAAAGAAAGAATATTATAATTAACTATAGCCCTAATTTTAGCGATAATAATGAAACAATAAGTTAAATGTGAAGAGATCATTAGAAAAAAAGCGATAGGTTAAAGCCTCCTTACAATCTAGAAATGTCATGGGAATTGAAGAAAAAATATTATCCGAGTTATTAGTGAAATATCTCTACCTCTCCCTATATTGTATCTACTCTTATTTAAACTGGAAAAAAATTCATTCTTTTAATTTTGTGTGTCCAATTAAAGCATATTCAATATTACTTACGAGGTCTGTACACTGTGAGCTTCCATATGCACATTTTATAGATAAGAAAATTCAAAATATATTATTGTATTAAGAGTTATGATGAGGATTTTATGTATTTTACCGCTAGCGTTTTGCAATAGAATAAAGATTTATCCCTTGATGTCTATACTTGGCTTAAAACGCCTATGTTTTTCTATGGTAATAGCACGGCATATAAATCACACGGCAGGCTAACTCTGCCAAGATCCCATTGTTTAAAATTTCTATAAAATTTGACCTTGAAATCACCATTATGGGTGCTGAGTCAGGGCCGGATTAAAACGTATTAAAAAATTTCCCAGAAAATAAACTATTGATTAGACAGGGTCGTATTAAAAAAATTACTGTAATTGACTGAAACTGAATTTTATGTACACCAATACTTTTCTCTAAACAAATGAATCGTTAACCGCGCACACTACTCGTAAAGTAAAAATGAAAAATTAATTAAACATTTAACTGTAGAGAATAGACAATTAAAATTAAAAAACATGCCAGGAGTTACAATTAAGAATTAAAGAAATACCCAATAAAAGATCTATTGAATAATCTAAAGAGACTATGTACAAATTATGTCTATCAATGGACATAGCAAATTTTGTTAATATTCAAATTGCACAAATTAACAAATCAGCTAAAGGAAGAAAAGTAACTGATGAATTTAAATATAAATGTTTGGCTATATACTTTTCCGGGCCAAAAATATACAAGACGCTTTTGACAAATCAATTTTGCCTTCCACGTCCAGAGACCCACAGACACTAAGATAATGAATATATGACATTTATATCAAACCTGGCTTAGAAAATCTTAGTGTATTTGAGACTCTAAAAAAGAAAAGTTGAAAGTTTCAATGAACCGGATGAACTTAATCGATATTGTGTTCTATGTATTGATGATATGAAAATCAAGTGCAATTTATTTTATAATAGTGGTCGTGATAATATTGTAGGTTTTGAGGACCAGAAGGGGAACAGAGAGTTTAAACCAGCTCGAGTGTCTAATGTTGTTATGGTGAGAGGTATCTTTACCAATGGGAAGCAGTCCCTAGCTTATTTTCAAGCTTTTATTTAACTTGTTTTGTATGTATGTTTGTTCGGGGCAAATCTTGTAAGCTAAATTAGAAGCACTTCCTTTCATTGTAGGAAATTGAAATTTGGCATGTAGGTTCAGTCCCGATGACAATACATTTTCTTGGCATGACCCGAATTTTTGACAGATGTCAAAAAAATTTCAAAGTTGTCCGATTTTGATAAAAATCTATATATAGGACGGCCATGGGTTAAAATGAAAGAAAAAAAATTGAGCTGTCAAATTTGACAGCTGTCAAAAAAATTTCAAAAGTTGTCCGATTTTGATAAAAATCTATATATAGGATGGCCATGGCTTAAAATGAAAAAGAAAATTGAGCTGTCAAATTTGACAGCTGTCTAAAAAATCTTAAAGTTGTCCGATTTTGATAAAAATCGATATATTGGATACTCCCTACCCCATAGTCGGTTTTCATTTTATTTGTCTCACATTTGAACTGTCAAATTTGACAGCTGTCGTTTTTTTTAAGTTCTCCTTTTTTAATGAAAATCGATTTATGTACATATTATTAGGATGCTCATAGGAAGTTATTTAAGAAAAAGAATTGAGTTTAAGTGTGTGGCACTGAGAAACCAGCATAACTAAAAAGTAAAAAATAAATTTAAGAAAAAAAACTTTTTAAAAACAAGCTTTTATGTAAATACATTAAAAAGAAAAAAATAAACTTTTTCTTTAAAACTTTTATTATTAACTTATAACATCATTACACAATTTTATATTATATAAAAGCTTGTCGCGAGATTTGAGTGTACAGTTTCACTCATAAAAATCTGGTACGACAACTTTATCTTGTAATTCCTGTAATTCTTGTAATTCCAATATCTTGTAAACCTATCATTATTCCCATCCAGGATAAATTCATCCAGATTAGAAGAACATTTAAAAAACTTTGTGTCCGAATATTACACACTGGTAGTGAAAATTGCCAAAATGATCTGGCAAACATCTTATTATAAAAAACAACGAGACCTCTGTTCTTTTCTCTCTGAATTGTCATGGGCTATCAATAAAAATTAAAAATAGATACGGATAATCAGAAAAACAGATTAAACAGAAAAACAATTTAGAAATAAATCTTGTTTGTCATTTTGTAGGATACCTAATAATAAAAATTACTTTGAATGCCGTACTTCCATTGTACTACTAAACTACAAAAACCAAATATATCACACAATAAACAAAAATAAAAAAACAAAATATATCACTCAAGAAAAGAATGAAATAAATTAAGCCGCACGCTACTGACTCGAAGCTGCCGTAACTGTATGTCTGTTGCTGGCACCCATAATGGCGGCGTGCGCAAGGATATGCGCCTAGCGTTCCCGCCACAGCGATTTGGCCTGCCGTGGGATTTATATGCCGTGATAATAGTGCAAATTGTAAGTCTCTTATGCTATTAAGTTTTATTATATATTTTTTAAGTGCATTTAAGTCTCATATTGTCCTAACTAAATTATTGTAATAACTATAAAGCCAAAAATTATTTGTTTAATTTTATTTTAGGGATTTACCAAAGATTATCTCTTTCATTCAAACTTCAGAGGAACATTGGATATTTCATTTTTCAAACATATCTACCAAGTATTCTCATTGTTATGCTATCATGGGTTTCATTTTGGATTAATCATGAAGCTACGAGCGCAAGAGTTGCTTTAGGTAAGCTGCTTGTTTTATTAAAATCGTTACTGAATAAAAGGGCTATTGAAAGAGTATCTATAACAGCAAATTTAGACAGACTGCGGAAGTGTTATAATATGTCCTGAATTCTGTTTTATTAGAACCGTTATTTTTTTTAACATGTTAAAATATAAAGTGGAACTGAATTTGCTTGTTTTTACTACATGAGGTGAATAAATGTTAATAATTAAACACAGCAAATTTACCATCTTTATTATTTTTAATAAAGTAATAAGCTCGAAAATCTAAGCACTAAAACATAATTAGTTAGCTTTAGCTATTTGTTGGTTTTATAATTAATTGGTTCAATACACGTACCTATTTATTTTATAGGGTGTATCTAGAAAATTGTGAAACATTTCGGGAAGCGATTGCGTGTGAAAAAATAAGGAGTCATTAGTCATTACATTGTTATTACAATGCAAAAAAAAGGCATGGCGCCCCCTACAAGTAGGAGTCATATATTGTGATCAAATTTCTCATGTCAAAAAACACCGAGAAAAGGAGGGAAAAATAATCGGCGCAACCTTCAACAACTCGTTAACCGTATACACAAGGTATACACCAGTATTTACACTAGTATACACCAGTATTTACACTAGTATATACTGGTATATACGGTTACGGACTGTTGAGGGCTGCTCCATTTATTTATCCTTCTTTTTAGTAGTAATATTAAATTACAGTAAATTTGAGGTAGTATTAAATGAATATGTGTAACAGTAGTATTTAAGCAAATTATAGTATAATAATTTGCTTGAATACTAATATTATATACCGGGTGGTGCATAGGAACATTGGAACCATAGGAAATCCCATGCAAATTTTGAACTGTTCAAATATTGGCTCGTTTATTGATTTTACAGCTAAGTCGTAAATATTTTTTTTAAAGGTTTATGTATGGTAAATACACATGCCAAATTCGATCAATTTTGGACCAGCCGATTTTGAGTAATTTAAGAAAAATTGCATTTTTAAATTAAAACCGAACAGGTAACAATCAAACACCAGTCAAAAACTGACATACCTTAGGTTTACAAACTATATAACTTTGTCATTGTCAAAAGTAATTTAATTTTAATTTAATTTTAATATTCAGGTGAAATTAACCGAAACATGTCAGATATACTGTCTAAAAATAAATTTAGCAAATTCATTTTTAAAGATGTACTAAATTTTTAAAAAGTACAGATACTAATATGGTCGATATAGTTTGTTTATTTCATTAAAAAATAAAAAAACTGTTTAAATATTTGTTAAAGAGGATCAATTAATATGATTCCAGTATTCAAACCACATTAATTATTGACTGTTTGCGTTGATTAATAATAATTGCCCCAAATACTAAAAAACTGAATTTTCTCTGTGTATTAGACAGTGTGGTAAAAAGTAACACCTTAAAAATGATATTTCATTTTTTTACAAATGCTTATTTATAACAACAGCGACATTCATTTTCAAAACTTATTATTATATTGATTTCTGATTCAAATCCACATTTATTTAGAATAATTTATTAACGAACATAATTAAGTATGTAATTAATCAGTATTTGGGCGGAAATAATGGTGGTATATTTAATTAATGGTATACTCTTTTATAAAGATTTAAATAGTTTTCTTTTTGCATACAAATGGGCTAGTAATATTATCATTTTGATAAAAACGATAATATTACTAGCCTGTACATTTTGTACATTTGTTGCTTTAAAAATAATCTAAAATGTCAATATTCCATGGGTATATTGATAAATGAGGTCTAAATTCTAAGAAAATGCATTTTCTACGAAAACTTGAAGGTATAGGTAAAAAGTGGTATAATACAATTTGATAGACAATTAAATTGTGTATCTGATTCTCATAAAATATACAGGGTGTTCCATTTAAATTAAACAAGTTATTGCCGTTTAAACCTAGAAATAATTTAAAATAAATTTTTTACACACTCTGTATGAGGTAGTATTATTTTTTATTATTGCAACACAATAACTGATCAATAAATAGACTTCAGTAAATATTTAGTATTAAGCCCCATACTCACACTTCGCTCCTTCGTCCCTTCCTCGCGTTACTTCGTCACTTCACTTCGTTCCTTCGTCCCTTCGCTTTCTTCCTTCGTCCATTCAGTGCTTGGAAATTAGTCGATTATGTAACAATACACCACAACATATTTTTAATATAGCAGCTACATGTTTATTACGAAATATCTAGTAACCTCTAAAATTTTTAAAAAATCCGAAAGGCGCATAATTTTTATTTTATAAAACTGCAATTCTTTGTCGTGTAAAAATAAAAATTGAAATTTAATAATATACAGTGTGTCCACGGATTGACTCCCAAAGAGGAAAAACTTTTTTTTCCTGGGTTTATGAAAAAAAGTTATTCTTCAGAAAAACTCCTGCTTGAGCTTAAACGACCAACAGGTATTATATTTTTACAAATGTATATACCGAGTGTTAAAAAGTTTAAAAAATATGGAAAACGCTAAGAACAAAGTACTTGTATATGTAAAAATACGATGAAAAGTTATTAATAAAAGTTCTAGGGATTGAAAAACTACACCACGTTACCAAATTTTTTCTCGCTACCTAAATGTACAGGGATTGGTAAAAGATTCCTCTCCATATAAAATACCATTTACTCTAAATTAACTTAACTTTTAAGTCCTTGTTTACCTTTTCCTTACTTCCCTTTTTAAATTAACCAATGGAGACTATAAATTGGTAAAAAATAAAACTCGGACACGATTAATTATTAAACTTTTTTTTAGAAAACGAATGAAAAATAAAAAAAAATATTGTTGCGCAAACAAATAATAGATAATAAAAACAGGTTGTCAATTTAAAAAAAAACAAAAAGCTTTTTTTTTAAGTAAATGGTATTTTATGTGGAGAGGAATCTTTTACCAATCCCTGTACATTTAGGTAGCGAGATAAAATTTGGTAACGCGGTGTAGTTTTTCAATCTCTAGAACTTTTATTAATAACATTTCATCGTATTTTTACATACCGTGCTGGCAACGGATACTTTTGGGTCGGCATTTACATGTGTGGAAGTAAATCGCATAGGGATCTTATTAAGTCGGAGTGAGAGAAATGCGACCGACCGACGCGACGCGCGGCGGTGTGCTGTTGCGGCGTTGCCGATACGCCAAAAAATCACGATCGCAAACCGCTTATTTTTAAAAGACTTTTTTTTCAAGAGATAACTAGATAAAATCATTAGACATGTTTCTGAGCATCTGAAATGGAATTAAAAGGATATCGTTAGGGTGTCATTTTTTTTATAACGAGAAGACGTCAATAATCGCGATAATTTAAAAATTCAACTTTTTAACATATAACAGGCCATAACTCAAGAACCACTTTAGATATTGAAACTTTTTTTTATTTTTAAGATCGGATATTTTACAATATGTTTACATAAGAAAAATTCGATAAGGTTGTTTTCTATTCAAAAATTGCAAAAAATCCATCCGTTTACTTTTAGAGCATAGCAATTTTCAGCAATCGTGTAATTTTTTTATTGATAAAGATTTTCACATGCTCTTTACAAAGAAAATACAGCAGAAATATTAACAAAGTTCTTGAAAAAACTACAATTTATTATTTCTAATAGATTCCGAGATATCGATTTTTGAATTCAGAGTTCTAATGGCGCGACCACTATCGAACACCCACTCAATTCCACTTATTTTTACCAAATATGTAAGTGTTTCTAGCTTGCACTTAAAAAAATTCTAGCTATAGGGAATATTACAACGATTCGTTAATAAACGAACAAATTAAGTATTACGAGACGTAATTAAATCGTGAAGGTGAACGCATGGCGTACACCTTTCCCTAGAACTTAAAGTACTAACAGAGGTATTGATTGGGTCGCCCGGTCAACTGTGACAAATCTGTTTTATCCCCTTCCACGTTTCTTAGCGATGTGCACAGTTTCTCGTATTTCATATGTTTGGCAACGTGTTTACTGTCCTCTCTTTGTTTAGTACATTATAAACGCATTTTACTCTTCTTACATACGGAAATCTCGACCCAAGACTAACCTTTGCGAGCCCTTAGTATACAAGTACTTTGTTCTTAGCGTTTCCCATATTTTTTAAACTTTTTAACACTCGGTATATACATTTGTAAAAATAATATGCCTGTTGGTCGTTTAAGCTCAAGCAGGAGTTTTTATGAAGAATAACTTTTTTTCATAAACCCACGAATAAAAAAGTTTTCCCTCATTGGGAGTCAATCCGTGGACACATTGTATATATTTTTTTAACAAATCCGAATATTTCAGTATCATGTACAAGGTATATCAGTATGAAAGTACAAGACGAGTCAACAGTAAAGTTTATTATGTAATTTATATCGATACTATGAAATATGACATACTAATTAAACGTTGTGATGTCAATCCCCATTTCTTCAGATATTTTTGTAAAGGCATCATGCACACTATTTCTATTTTTTTATTTTTGTCGCTACGATTACATAAATATGGACATGTATTTTTTCACAAATATGAAGAGAATATTGTTTTTTTCTTCCATTTTTAGACTACTGTGTGTGAATTATTTTTATATCGACTGGCGATTGCTAGATGTACAGGATGTCCCATTTTTGTGTGTTTTATGGGGTTTCTGGTTTATGAGTAGAGATGATGCCGTTTTCACATCATTGTTCTACTTATTATGAAACTAAATATGCTACACACAGATTTATCCTAGCCTTCTTAGTTCAAAGTTATTTCTTATTTCTTTCTTTTACTTTTTATTTTTTAATTAGTAGAAATTTTTGCATTTTTCGATAACCTTTGTATCTCGATTATCTTATAACTTATCGAAAAGGTGAAAAGGATCAGTGATGGGCGGTGGGTAAGTACCCAATTAGTAGATAAATAAAATCTGGGTATATACCTACCTGTAGATTTAGATGAATATCCTAATTTTAATAAAAGGAGTTTCCGACGACCGCATAGTAAATACTCGGTATAATACCGGGAATAGAAATATACCAATATTATATAAGGAATATTGTAGATATACTCGTATTCCTGATATTACTGGTATTATACCGGGTATTTACTATGTGGTCGTTGGAAATTCCTTTTATAAAATTAGACTGTTCATCTAAATGTACAGGTATAAACCGGATACCCTGATTTCGTTTTGTTCTACCCATTGAGTACTTACCCACCGCCCGCGTCTCGTTTTTCAGGTAGAATGCAGTGACGAAACTAGTTCTTCGTTGGGAGCTGTCTATTTCGAAAAATGTTTCAAACTTATGTTCTTTTTTTAAACAGGACACTCTATATATTATTTTTTACTTTATTTGCCTTGTTATGAGCTTTATAAAATTATAATATACTCTATATTTATTTATTTAACATTGAACTGAAGATGTTATCGTGGAGACTATAATAAAAAGAAGAAATAATTTATTGGGCAAGTCCACAGTAAGATTAATCATGAGACATGACTAAAACAGACTACCCGTAGACACTCAGTGTTTCTGCCTTCCGGCTTCGTCAGTACGGGAGGAATCAGCAACGATGAACTAGCGATTCTGAAAAAAGAAGAAGAAGGGAAGCAAACGAGGCACAAGACGCCATTTGCAGCCTGGTTAGGCAGTAGCTTACAATTTGAAGCGTTACCACCGAAAAACCGCTGCGGAAGCGTTCCAACACACCTCGCCGCTATCACCTTGGCCCAGAGATAACAATAAACAAAAGATGTTATCGTGGGGACTATAATGAAAAAAAGAAATAATTTATTGGGCAAGTCTACAGTAAGATTAGTCATGAGACATGACTAAAACAGACTACCCGTAGACACTCAATGTTTCTGCCTTCCGGCTTCGTCAATACGGGAGGAATCAGCAACGATGAACTAGCGATTCTGAAAAAAAAGAAGAAGGGAAGCAAACGAGGCACAAGGCGCCATTTGCTAATAATTTTGCTTTGCATCGTGATATTTTGATAAACTAAAAGGAAACCGAACTTGTGCTGCTTTTAAATAACATGCCAATAACCAACATTTTACGTCGAATAAATTAGTTGATTGTTTTGATTACCTAATTTAAACCGGCCGATTATGTAATAAAGTTAAATAACGCATTTTTACCCCGTTTATGAAAATAAGTATTTTAGAAAGCCCGTAACAAAGAAAATAAAATAATATACAAAATATCGCATTTAAAAAACATATAAATTTTAGTCAATTGAAAAAAGACAGATTCCAACAAAGAAATAGTTAAGTCACTGCATTCTACGTGAAAAACTGTACGGGAGACCGTTTTCACCTTTTCGATAAGTTATGATACAAAGGGGATCGAAAAATGCAATAATTTCAGATTCGCCCTGTATTTTAGGAAGTAAAAGAACTAGGACATATCTATATGTAGCATCTTTAGTTTCATAAGAAAGTAACATCGTAATGTGAAAACCGCATTTTTGTATCTCGACACATAAACGAGAAACCCTGCAAAACACACGAAAATGGGACACCCTGTAGACGTAATGCCAAATCAAGAAATCAACTACAAATGAAATCCAAGATCGATTTATATATTTTATATACTTTAATATTTTTTTGTGTTTGTGATAATTCCTTTGCTACTTCGTCCAAAAACTGACAGTACGGGGAAGGAGCGTTTTGAGGAAGTAAACGGACGAAGGAGCGTTTTGACGAAGGAACGAAGGAACACACAGTCGCATAAAATCGACAATTTCCCATAGTAAATATAGGATTTTTGTGGACGAAGGGACGCGAGGAAGGAACGAAGTGAAGTAGCGAAGTGTGAATATGGGGCCTTAAAAACTTTGATATCCTTTGAGAAATGAAGTAAAATTTTTACTGCAATTTCACAAAATTGAAAATATTTCAAAAACGGTAAGGTTTAAGTATAATAAACCTTAATCAAATTTACCTTTATTTTAATCGTAGAAACTAAAATTGTAATAATATACATAATGCTCCGTTAGTGTGACGTCATGTAGCAGAAGGTCAGTGTCGCAAAATCCAAACAAAGCAAGAATATAATGGGATAATCTAATTTTTCTTAATTTTTTATTATGTTACTCTGTTCAAAAGATATTTGTGTCTTTCTGAGTAAGTATATAAGCGTTTACTATAGGTATAATTACATAAAAGGATACATATAGGGATAAGTAATATGAGGTTATGTTAAAACAATAAAGAACACGAATTTCCATAGTATTATAGAATTTATTAACTATAAAGTGCACTGGTACGGTTCAAAATTAAATGTACTTACTTGGAAAAATACAATTATCCTTAAGAAAACAGTAATATAATAATAAACGAGAAAAAAAACGGGTTAATGCATGCTTTGTTTAGATTTTGCGACACTGACCTTCCACAATATGACGTCACCACTAATGGAGCGTATATTGCATTTAAAAAAATAAAACTTTGATATTTTTTTATTTATTTGGGATACTCTGTATATTGTAAAAATATTTTTAAATTGTAGCTCTAATATTCCATCAACGAACCCAAAACTTACAATTTGTAAAAATCTAATCATTTAGATAGCAATACTCCGTGTCGTATGTGGTGAACAACCCTGTATATAGGGTGGTCCTAATTGTATTCCGGAAACTTCGGCAGCATATTCTGCAGATAAAAATAAGTAAAAAAGTTCGTATAAATGTATGTCCTAAAATGCTTAGTGAGGGTGTAGAAGTTTCATTTTTATTTCGATTTTTTCCAAATAATTTCTGAAATAACGTCAATATTTGGATGAAAATTGGTGTCTGGGAGTTTTTTGACATGAGAAATTTGATTTTGACCTACATTTGTTTTAACTGGTTTGAAGAGTAATAATTTTTCGTCCGTACCTGTATAAAACTACTGAGGAAAAAAATGTACATTTACGACGTTTTTTACGTGAAAAAGGTCTCTTGGTAAACATCGCTGCGAGTAATGGTTTTCGAGATATTTGGAATCGAAATTATCAATACCTGTCATCATTGACATAATTAAACATGTTGACTAAATAGTTATTAGACTGAAATCATAAATTTGATATGTTTTTGTGCCAAAAGTTCAACAGAAACTGTTTTATCATCATTTTTTGCAGAAAAATTTATGATTAATTTAAAAAAATAAAAATTTTCCAAATTTATTATTTCAGTGAAATAACTATCTACTCAACCTGTCTATTTTTCGTCAATAATGACATGTATTGACTCTTTCCATTCTAAATATCTTAAGAACGGTTGCTCGGAGCGATTTTTAAAAATAGATATTTTTGACGTAAAAAGTCACAGAAATGTATATTTTTTCGCTCGGTAGTTTTATACAGGTACGGACAAAAAGTTATTACGCTTTAAAATAGTTAAAATACATGTAGGTGGCGCCCTCTACTAGTAGGACTCATATTGACATCAAAATCAAATTTCTCATGTCAAAAATCTCCTAGACACCAATTTTCATCGAAATATTGACGTTACTTCAAAAATTATTTAGAAAAAATCGAAATAAAAATAAAACTTCTACACCCTGTATCTCCGAAACTAAGCATTTTAGGACATATATTTATACGAACTTTTTTACTTATTTTTATCTGCAGAATATGCTGCAGAAGTTTCCGGGATACAGTTCGGACCATCCCGTATATTATCTAAAATTATATACAGGGTGTCCCAGAAATAAGTGCAAGTATTTTAAGGGGTAGTAGATCTCGATAAAAGAAACATATTTTCTCTTTATCGTTTTCCAAATAAGTCCAAAATAACGGAGTTAATTTACTTTGAAAATTTTCAAACACACTCTATGAGGTAGTATTATTTTTATTATTGCAACACAATAACTGATCAATAAATAGACTTCAGTAAATATTTAGTATTAAAAACTTTGATACCCTTGGCTTAAAATTAAGCCTTAAAATTTTTACTGCAATTTCACAAAATTGAAAATATTTCAAAAACGGTAAGGTTTAAGTGTAATAACCTTAATCAAATTTACCTTTATTTTAATCGTAGAAACTAAAAATGTAATAATATACAGGGTGTTCCATTTAAAAAAATAAAACTTTGATATTTTTTATTTATTTGGGATACTCTGTATATTGTAAAAATATTTTTAAATTGTAGCTCTAATAGTCTTTCAACGAACCCAAAACTTACAATTTGTAAAAATCTAATCATTTAGCTACAACACTCCGTGTCGTATGTGGTGAACAACCCTGTATATATATAAAATTATATACAGGGTGTCCCAGAAATAAGGGCAAGTATTTTAAGGAGTAGTAGATCTCGATAAAAGAAACATATTTTCTCTTTATCGTTATCCAAATAAGTCCAAAATAATGGAGTTAATTTACTTTGAAAATTTTCAAAAAAAATGATTTTCTGCTAAAATTTTGAAACCACTGAATCTTTTCTGGATTTTCTTTCTTGTAAATTTAATCTAATACCTATGATGTTATCAAGAAATTATGTTTTTTAACAAAGAACTAAAATAATTCCAAAAAAATTTTCAAAAAATGTCGAATTTTCAATTTTTTTTCGCGAAAAAAACCTCATAGGCGTCTCTCGGGTTGAACTATACTACCAGTTAAAATACTTGCACTTATTTCTGGGACACCCTGTATACCTACTGGCCTATACGGAGCCTCATATTTTTCTGTACATGTAGATAAATTAAACTTTAAAAATGTGATGCTTTGGATAAAAACGAAGATGTAAAATGGTAAAAATGTTATATTTATTTAATTCCAAATTTTTAAATATATTTGCCATTAATTTTTACTACTCAACATTAAATGTTGTCGATTTTAAGGTAAATCACAAAATAATTAAATTTTGAAATGAACGCAGGGATACGAAAATAATTTGTTGACACCGTTACCTACGGCAATTTATTACGCAGCTCAATATGACGATGGTAATTACTATGTGTAATATAGTTTTCAAATAATTTACATATTTCTATCATATATGATAATGATATTGATGTTATTTATAAATAATATTATAAATCATTCATCATAAATAATATTGTAATATATTATTTATGATGAATGTGAATAATATGAAGTTTATATACTTCGATTATAAACTTCTTGAAAATCCTATTTTCCATTTACAAATTTTAAATTATTTTTACATATTTTTTTATTTAATATTTTGTACCATAATTTAATTTATACTATTTCATTTTATAATTAACATGCTTTAAATATAGTCAAATATCTTTTGTACCCATATTTTTTAAACTTTTCTCATAAATCCTTCTACAAACCAACAAAGGAAAATCAATTAAATCATTTAATCAATATTTTAGTATAAGTAGTATCTCTTTAATTAGTTACCCTCTTCTGGAACCATCTTTCAAATTTACTTTTTAGATCTGATACTAAAATATTTATATTTAGGTATTACGACTGTGCTCACTATGACCACCATCAGCACAGGAGTAAGAAGTTCATTGCCAAGAATAAGTTACGTTAAGGCAATAGATATTTACTTGGTTATGTGTTTTGTTTTTGTATTTGCTGCTTTACTGGAATATGCCGCCGTCAATTATACTTATTGGGGTGCCAGAGCTAAAAAGAAAAGTAAGAAGGTCAAACCAAACGAAACGAAAAAAAATGGTAATTTTGAAATAGAACACCAACTGGTATAATGTAAAATAACAAATTTATTATGTATTTAGAAAAGAAAAATCCTGGAAACGATGAAATAATTGAATTACAAGATATTAGGATGAGTCCCCTCCCATCTATTCGTAATCGAAAAATTTCGCTTCAGTATGCGTGTTCTGATATAGACTCAGCAAATTTTCCTCCAAGTTTCCGATATACTAGATCTGCTGCATACATGTCTAATTATAGGATTGGTGGTCCAGGGTTCAAACTAAGAGGTAAGCGATAGTTATTGGTTTTTTTGATTTAAATCATATTAACCCTCAACTGGCGTGATAGAGTCCAGCAGACTCCAAGCACTATTTAAACCTCTGTAAAATGTTTACGTTTAAGAATTAAGTTTCGCCGCGCCATTTACCTTTAAGTTAGGATACCAATATGCAACTGTTAAAGGCGCATTTGATTTTATCAAGTATTGTTCCTACCAGCGGGGGCTAAAGTTTCATTGGGGTCTGTGTGGCACCACAACGCCAAGAATGTTTCATTATTAGGATGGTGGGTAGTCTAAAAAGTGTGCCTCACTGGGACGCTAATTTTAGGAAGCATTAATTGAGTGGTTTGATGAACTTAAAGAGGCTTAAGTGAGATGAAGACCATCGAGCCTGCTATCGAGACATTGATTTTTCTCCGAAGAGTAACCATAACTCCGATTCTGAATCTCTTACTTATAGAAGAGAGAAAATTAAATAATCAATACCAGAAAAGAAAGAGATGTGGTATATGGCAACCATATGTCAATGAAGATATGACAAAAAACAAAAATCTCATGAATCAAATGTGCACGATCCATGTGCGGCAAATGCAGATCCTATATTAGCATGAACTGTATTTGAAAAAGTTTTGTACATTCAAGGTTTGCAATTTTGTTGAAAATAATTTATGTTTATTACTAGATTCACATTTCAGTTTTTTGTACTTTTAATAATAGGTAAAATCATAAAATAAATATGTTTTTAATTTCAATCGGTTTCTTAGCCAATTTATATTTTTGTTGTCAAAAATTACTAAAAAATGCGTTTTACTTTATTTTTGTGGCCGTTCTTATTAATCTGTTGAAAATTAATGAAATTATTTGTTCACAAGTTTGAATATATTGTATACAGTGTTAAAATAACAAGCTTTTTATAAAATGTCTTCATCATGTATATTAAACTGAAAAAATAAACGTTACAAAAATTCACCACGCCAGTTGAGGGTTAATGACTTTGAGGGTTAATGAGGGTTAATGAAGAGAACATGACTTTGATTTTAAGTCATTTTTCGAAAGATGACTTAAGTCTTAAAGTCTTTTTCAAAATGATTTGTGATTTAAATATTTACTCCGAAATAGAAAAAAAAATCAGTTAATATGATAATACTACAACAAATATTTTAGCTCCTCTCACCTAAATCTCAATTTTCCCTCTTCATTTAGAAATAGTATTATGTACTCCTCATTGACATTTGAAAATTTTAGATAGATAAATGCTGCGATGGTAATTGTAATTTATTTGTTAAAAGCTCATCTTGACATTTTGTAACATTTCTTTGTACAAATATTTAGATAATTTTAACTTTTATGACTTTAATAGTATTTTATTGTTTTGTTACCTGACTTTGTTTGTTTGACTTACTTTGATTGTTTTTTATTTCATGTGGTGCACTCTTTACGTGGTGCACACAAACGAGGCTCTGACGTCCGAGTATAGGCGGTATAACCTTACACAACCCTCAGACTTACCATCTTTCTGGGGAAGAGGAGTACTTAACTACACCTAGTCGGCCGAGAACGTAGCACAAGGGAACTATCGTCGCGGTCCACACTGTGCCATAGCCATCCCGTGCTACAGTTGCAGCTAAAACTGTGCGGCAGCGTAACCGCCACAGTAAAACCTTTTTACGCAACTTACACACAGCAATGATGGAACATTCGAGTGGGACAAAATCATCGTCCGGAGGTAAAATACCCCCTCAATAGGATCTCCGGGAGGTGTGCCTACTCGAGCGTATCATTGGAGAAACAAAAAACATCAACGATTCACGTTGGCGGCGTGGAACGTCCGCACTCTACTGGACAAGAAAAATTCAGATCGACCAGAGAGAATAACAGCACTGGTCTCACAGGAGCACCACCGATTAAATATAGATGTTGCCGCTCTTAGCGAAACCGGCTTTGCGGATGAAGGTAGTCTCACTAAGGAGCATTACACCTTCTTATGGAAGGGTTACCCCGCAACACACAGGAGAATTCATGGCGTAGGCATTGCAATCAAAAACAAAATCGCCACCAAATTAACAGAAGTAACTATTGGTGTCTCCGAACGTCTTATGACCCTAAGGTATCCCATATCAGACAAAACTTACGTCAACACCATAAGTGCCTACGCTCCCACCCTAGACGCTGAAATTGAGGATAAGGATAAATTTTACCAAGCTCTACAAAATGCCCTCCAACGAATTCCAAAGCACGAACGAATCATCTTGCTAGGTGACTTTAATGCCCGTGTTGGTAAACAACAAGAAATATGGCCTGACGTATTGGGAAAACATGGAATAGGAAACGTAAATAACAATGGTGAACGCTTATTAACAACATGCGCAGAGTATAATCTTTGCATCACCAATACGTGGTGAATGCATCTAAAAGATGTCAGACTCACAAAAGCCAGAATAGATACCGACCACCGACTTTTAATTTCAAAAATGAAAATCCAGTTAAAACCCAAAGGTACACACTGTAAAAAAGCAAAACAACATGACCAGATTGAACGTGCGGGGTCTAGAGAACAACAATACCGGCGACGCCCTCCGGGAAACCATCAAAGAATCACTTCCACCGATAACTTCAATCTCACTCTTGGAAGGCTGGACACAATTAAGGGATGCGATTCATAAAACCAGCGAATCAGTACTGGGGAAGTCAAACAAAAAGAAACAACCAGACTGGTTTAACGAAAATCAACCGCATATACAGGCTTTGTTGGAACAAAAGCATAGAGCACATCAAGCAGTCACTGCAAATCTACACAATCCAAGACTGGTAGATAACTTTAAAGCAGCCAACAACACGCTTCGAAGAGAACTGCGCCGACTAAAGGATAACTGGTGGTAAAAAAAAGCGAATCAGATTCAAGAGTACGCCACGAATCACGATTATCGTAAATTCTTCGAGGCTGTAAAAGAAGTATACGGTCCAACCAAGAAGGTAAGCTGCCCAATCATGGCACAAAATGGCGAGCTTCTAAAAGAGGAAGAACAAATCAGAAATCGCTAGAAAAAGCATTACAGCCATATCCTTAACTAAGACAACAACCCCAATATAGAAGCACTAAACATAATACCTCAGTATAACAGCCTCGATATATTAGACATCCCAATAACAGAACAGAAAATAAAGACCTCCATAAAACAGCTTAAAAACAACAAATCAGCTGGCTACCCAAGAAACATTTTTTGTTTTATAAGTGTGTTAGGAAACTTACCAACACCATATTATACAACCTAAACGCATCTAGAATGGTTGTCGTGAGTTATTGTTAACCATTATATGTATAACACTTATATGCCCTAAACGGTGCCTTTTATAACTGTTCCTGTGGTAATCCTCAACACTCAAGGTGTGCAACCAAAGTCCTGAAAACTTTCTCAACACCTTTATATATCGTATCGAGTTACCGCTATAAAACTGAAGAAGGGTATATAATAATTATGTAATGGTGTTGAGAAGGTTCCCAGAGATTACCTCCATATAGCGCATGCGAGTTTTTTGAAAATAAACTTGTTTCTTTCTGACTAACTACTTTAATATTTGCCTCTTTTTAACATAAAAAGCAGATATATGATCTTATTGCTCCAAGTTGTCCTACGCAGATAATCCAGACCAGACACAAGAGACAAAATGATGCCATCCCTCTCATAGCCTACAAAAGCGTTTGCGTTATGCAAATGACTTTATAGAAATTACTGGCTTAATAAAATCTATTGTGCCTAGCTAGAGTACTAAATACATATGCGATATTAAATTTACTGTGTGAAAATAAATTTTACCTCCAAAAAACACATACGCCCCCAAAAGCAGAATTATTTAATAGATTTTTTTATAAACAAAAAAATATGGTAAAATTTTTGTAATGAAAGTCAAATTTATTAATATAAATAATAGAACATACGATTTTTCTAATACATAGAAATAATTGGCAACTGGCCAAAATATAGTTTTGTACCAGTTTTCAACGTTATCTTAGAAATAAAATAATCATTCTCCATTGATTAGAATGCAGAATTCATTTAATGAGTTAAGTTCTAGAGTAGACATAGACATTTTTTCGTTGTCTTTTTTGAAATTTAAAAAAATTATAAAGGCTTTCTTCCTCTAAAAATACATATACTATATTACGTTTACATTTATAGTATATTACATTCAATTGCATTTTATATTATGTATATCTTTATGTTTTATTGTATATAGCTTGCTGATTTAAGTATATTGTGGATGCTATTTTGGTACTACGCACTGTTTGCACCCCTAACATTCTTCTTCTCACAACCAAACCGGAGTGTTTATGGCTACTTTTAGTCACCCAGAAAACCTTTATGTAACCCGTGGTGTCGACTGTAGCGACTCCCTGCGAACGAAGTTTGACATTACAGCAATTTGACAGAAAATTGGCAGAAAACAAAACATAACCTCATAAAATTGAAATAATACTGTTTTGGTTCAATTTGATCTATATTTAAAGTGGTAGGAGTTTGCAAAAGAGTCCTAGGGTCATTTGGTACTTTGGTAGAACAGTTATGAATGAATTGACTATAGAAAAAAGCTCTTTAAGTGCAGAATGTGTAATGTTAGAGCGCAAAGCTCATTCTCTTATGTTAGAGGATGCCTTAACCAGGCATCTTCTTGTTCCTGATCGTTTTGGCAACTTTCTGTTGGAAATATCTCAGGTTGATCCTGATCTCTGCTTGTGGATGGTAAATTTGCATGTTGGCTTCCAATATTGGTAGATGTAGTTTGAATGAGGTTTGGATTATTCCTATTTTTTAAAAAATTTTGAAGAACCTTTCTTTTGAACGTAGAGTATTTTTGTGTTTTGTCCAGTTTATTTTTTTATTATTCATTATAATACCGAATTGCTTTGCTTGCTAATATATTATTTGTTTTGAATATATTAAAAATTTGAGGTTATGTCATTAGGTTTGATATTCGGTAACTACAGGTTATATAAAGCATGCACACATTTGAAAGGTGCAAAAAAACGATTTGAGGGAACAATTATATAACTTGTAGTATTATTGGTTACATAATGGTTCTTAATAACACCTTTAATTATATAGTGTATATCTTGCGTACCTTTATAACACTTAATACCAGAAGTTATATAAAATAGATGTGAACACCTTAATAAAACCTTATTATGAAACCTTTAGTAACAAGAACCTCTAGTTTTATAAGGAAAGTGATAAACAACATTTCGAGGTTACTATTAGTGAAAAGTAATCAACGCTACACTTATATAAATCAAAACACTGTAAGATACCAATGAGACATTTATTAAACCTTTATATAACTAACCTTGAGAATATATAACCTAAAGGAACTTGAAATGTTACTTGGGTATGACGCGATTTCGGCGGAAATCTATAAGTGTGCAAGTGAAGAACTTATTGGTCATCTTAAGGCTCTCTTCGATGTCATATGGGAAAACGGAGAGGTATCTCAGGACTTTCCCAACGCGAGTATAGTGAATATATTTTAAGAACAAAGGAAGTGCATCAGACTGCGGAAATTGCCGGGGAGTTTCACTATTGGCTATCGGAGGAAAAATTCTTGCAAAAATTATGTCAAACCGCCTTCACCCATATAGAAAAAAATCTTCCAGAATCGCAAACAGGTTTTCGTACCAACCGCGGTACCGTCGATTCCATATTCTCCATCCGCGAATTACAGGAAAAAGTAAAAGAGTAGCAGTTTAAACTTTATGTTGCATTCATCGATCTAACAAAAGCCTTCGACTCTGTGAACAGAGATGCGCTTTGGGCAATTATGAAAAAGTTCGGAGTACCCAACAAAAATTTCTTACGGTGTCTAAAAGCCTCCATAACAACAACAAGTCAAGAGTGTCAAGTCATTGAAGTCATAGTTACAAAATCCCGCTTAAGATGGGCTGGTCACGTATGCAGAATGCAAGAAAACCGCATACCAAAATCTCTGCTTTACGGTGAGGTTGTAGACGGTAAGAGGAGGCCGGGTGGGCAACTGAAAAGGTACAAGGACATTTTCCACAAAAACTTAAAGGGAATTAACATGCAGAATGAGTGGGAAGAAGCAGCTCACAATAGATCTTCTGATGTGTGTCGAATACTCATCAGCGAGTAATGGCAGTATGTATGTTTTTTATTTATAACATTTTAGCTTCCGGGCCTGAAGATGGCATTGTTATTCTCGAAACATGTTGCCTTTTGTTGTTGTTTTTTTTAAGTAGAAATTTAAATAAAGATTTTTTATACAAAACTGTGAGTTAGGTTAGGTTAGGTAGAGGTCTTCTGCCTCTCAGTAGAGGATTTTAACTAATTATTATGTACTCACATTGGGTCGCTGAACGCTTACTGATATTTCATAGTGATCAAAACGCATTACCACTTCTTAATAGATATGTATTCGATAACATACGTAGGGAGGGCGCAAAAAGCTACGTGGAGGCTGCTAGGGAAATAAGGGTTGGAGTAATCCGACCTAACCACCCAGAGAACAGCCTATCCGCTGAGTAACTCTTGTTGCTGAAACGTGCCATTTTGAAGGCCGTGGACGCAATCACAGAGGAAGAGCTACAGGTACGCTTCCAAGGCTGCTCGATTCGGCCTGGATGGCTGCTTGTGATCTGTGCCGACAAGACTAGCGCTGCGTGGTTAGGAAGGATGATCAACAACCTTTTGCCGTGGCAGGGCTTGGAACTCAGAGCAGTAAGGGGGCGAGATATACCCAAGCCTCATGTCTGTACGGCCTACATTCCCGATGATTCCCGATGATGACGGCTCAGCGGGAATGTGGCCCTGATCAGACTTAGAAGAATGAATCTCGGCCTGCTAATTCAGGAGTGGAGAATCCTCCACCAGAGTGATGCAGGGCCGCGACAAATATGGACCTTTGCGGTCGACGAGAGATCCATGAAGCTCCTTCGCCGCAACGGATTCAGGGCCTATTTTGGGTTCGGGCAGATTACCTTCCGACCTAGAGATAAGTAGAACGAGGCCAATACGGAGCAGACCAAGGCGTTAATCTCGGGAGATGGTGGGAATCATCCAACAGCCTCTCGAGAAAAAACTGACGCCACAAGGAACATAAATTATAAATATTCCGTCCAGGAGGAGAAAGCTAAAGGCAGTGCAGTCACACGGAAAACCCCGGCTATGAAAAGGCCTAAAGCTAAATCCTCCGGAACTTCGGGGAAGCCTGGCAACTCGAGTGGGAACAAACCCACCCGGAAAGGCAGGCGGAACGAATGTAAGTTTCCCACAAAAAGGGGGCGTAGGCCGTTTGATGGTGGGAGCAAAACCTAAAATTTGACTACTGCAGGGATGGCTGTAGTAGTTAATTGTTATTAACTACTAACCATTCACGGTAGTTAATTGTTGTTAACTACTAACCCTTCACCTATTAAGTAATTAAGAATTAATTTACCTCTGAAGGTTCGGAGCCTTAACCAATTTTTGTTACCTGTAACAGGAAAGAGGTTTTAAACATTACGTTCAGCTCTAATTATTTGAGCAATAGGATATCCAACTGGAGGGTATCATCTGAGCCATCGTGCTCCGATCATAGACACATACAGTTTGAAATAAATGTAGGTGAAAGAACTCTCCTGCAATATAGGGATCCAAAGTGCACATATTGGGTAGGATACAACCGCTCACTCGTGCATCTGCTGGAATTTCACGGAGTCCAGGGAAGAGACGCTAGAGATTTTGGCCCAAAACACTTCCCAGGCTGTCTGATACTAGGTGATGAAGAACTATCCCCCCCCCATATATTTTATACCCTTATATTTTCTCCAGGAGAGGACGGGGTGTTTCCGGCCTTATTGCAGAGAACATTGTCGTCCCTCGCTTATTAAGGATTTTTAGAGCAGGTCTGGTATGGTCATATCTGCCAGCTGACCGGATGAGAGCAAAGGTGGTATACATACCGAAGCTGGGGAAACAAAACCTACAACCTGGCTCATATCGACCTTACATCATTTCTGCTGAAAACCCTGGAGAAGATCTTGGATGGGCACCTTAGGGGGAGGATTCTTAAGTCTAATCCCCTGAATGTCCGGCAATATGATTATCAACAGGAAAAATCAACAGATCACTTCTGCTGAAAACCCTGGAGAAGTTATTGGTTGGGCACATTAGGAGGAGGATTCTTAAGTCTAATCCCCTGAATGTCCGGCAATATGATTATCAACAGGGAAAATCAACAGAGCTGGCCCTTAACAATTTGGCAGGGGAAATTAAGAGTACCTTTGATCGCAAAGAAATTGCGGTAGGGATATTCTTAGACATTGAAGGAGCATTTAACAATGTTACCCCTCAATCGCTCCTAGGAGCTGTAAAAGCCCGAGGAGTCTATAGTCCGAGGAACCATAACTGAATGGATTGACAAAAGCTCAAAAGTCGAATAGCAACGACCTCGCTCAGCGGTGAGTCCGTCAGGTTTGATCCGGGCAGGGGATGCCCGCAAGGAAGTTTTCTCTCTCCTCTTCTGTGGACCCTGTTAGCGGACGACCTGATGGCGATTATCAATGCATACGAGGTTGAATCACAAGCATATGCGGACCACCTGGTAATCCTTGTAAAAGGGCATAAAGAGGAGGACATCTCAAAAATACAGGAAGTCCTAGATGCCATTCACAGCTGGTGCACACTGGAACAATTAAGTGTAAACCCACAGAAAACCGTGATCATACCATTGACCAAAAGAAGGAAAATAGACAAACTGAAACCGCCCATTCTTCTTGGTGAGACAATTCCGTTTGCGGAGGAGGTTAAGTATCAAGGATTAAACCTGGACAAAAAACTTAGCTGGACCTCTCATTTGAAAAAAAAAACATCAAAAAAGGCTGGCTCTATGGGCATGCCGCCGAATTTGTGGTAGAAACTGGGGATTAAACCCCAAAAATCTGTACTGGCTATACGTGACAGACATCAGACCTATTATCAGGTATGGTGCAGTTGCCTGGTGGCAGAAAGCCAACCAAACAACGGCAAAGAATAAATTGTCGAAACTACAACGACAAGCATGCTTAGCGGTGACTGGTGCCTTCTATTCCACGCCATCAAAAGTTATGGAAACTCTACTTTAGAAAGAGAGGCGAGATGGGCTACATATAGGTTTCTAAATCTGGCACGAGAAAGCGAAGGAAATCTGAATTGATTCGCCATCATGTTCACACAAAAAAATGTTCACACGACTAGTAGACGAACTACAGTCGGATGAGATTCTGGGAATGGTTTCGGATCCCACACCACCAGTCCAACTCTTGATACGCATCTACAACGTCCTGTTTCCGAAGAGGGACGAATGGGATAAGCCGAGAAACGGTTTATTACATGCGGAACTGTGTGGGTACACGGACGCGACGGATCCAAAATCGATAAAGGATCTGGCGCAGGAATTTACTGCAGTAGTCCAAAGACAGATCTATCACAGTCTTTGAAAACAAACCACAATTTTCCAAGCTGAGCTATATGCTATTGAAACCTGTGTGCAACTGCTGGTAGAACGGCAATATACTGGCAAAACAATATGCATATTTTCGGATAGTTAAGCCGCGTTGAAAGCACTTGAGGCAACGAAAAGCACGTCTATGACGATTCTTCATTATAAGAAACTCCTCAATATATTAGGAAATAGGAACAAAGTGTCGCTAATATGGATACCGGGACATGTCGGCCTAGCGGGAAACGAACGTGCTGATTCCCTCGCCAAAATTGGTGCAGGCTCGCCATTCGTGGGCCCAGAACCGACACTTAGTGTTCCAAAAAACTTCGCAAGAGACAGGATCTGCGAATGGGTTAGGGGTGCGACGTTCCGGGACTGGAATGACAGTCCCGGAATGGAACATGCCAAGAAAATCCTAGCAGAGCCATCCGAACATAGAACAGGAGAACTCCTAAAGGCTGGTAGGAATGGAGCGCGTACACTCACTGCAGTGTACACGCCTAGAGATCTTACACCTACAGAGGATGGGACTGGTGGAAGACGCCGAATGCCGACTCTGTATGGAGGATGACGAAACAATGAAGCATGTTATGTGTACCAGGTTTGAAATGTTTGGCATACCCATGCTAGACCTATCAGACCTAAGAGACATATCACCTTCGGACATAACGGCCTATGTTAAAAGGCTGGGACTGGAGGGTGAACTTTATCGCTCTTTTTTAAAGAGTTTGTAGAAACTGAGCCACGATAGGCCCTCGCGGCCGCAGTGGAGGGTCCCATGGGACTCACTCTTAAGGGGGGACTGACTCAGACTAGATCAAAGGGAAACTTAAATCTAGTCTTTTTTTATCAAGGGTCGATTCTAGTAAAAATTCAAAACATTTTTATATGATATGCTCTATTTATGGTTGGTATAATACCTGTTATTATACCTTCGAGTTTCGATGGTAAAAAATAAAAAAGCATATTTAAAGTTTCTTTTTGATCTGCCCTTTTTAATCATCTTTTTGTTCTTCCTCTACAATGAGTGAAAACTATACCAATTACCCTACTGTAATTACCATTAATATTTTAAATGCATTATTTAATATTAGAATATTTAATAAACTCATGGATAGGAACTTTGCGTTTTAGTTAACTCGGGTATCTTAACATTTCTGAAAACAGTATTTTCTAATTCGTAAAATGTTAAAAACAGTTAAATCTGACAGCCCTGCTAAAACTGGTCATTCATCTGGACGCACCTATGTATTCGGGTCTGGTGCCCTTGCATCTTCTCTCAAGAGAAAGAGAACGACTCTTTCTCAAGGGTGAAGTACAAACCAGGGCAAGCAGAGAGATGGAGAGAAACCGCACAGTGCAGCAGTGGCAGGCAGAATGGGAAGTATCACAAAAAGGAAGATGGACATATAAGCTCATCCCAAATATAAATATGTGGATTAAAAGAAAGCATGGAGAGGTAAACTTTTATCTTACTCAAATATTGAGTGGCCACGGAAATTTTGGGAGTTACCTGTGTAAAATTGGAAAGAGGGAAGTCGCGGAATGCCGATAATGTGCTGAACCCAATGATACTCCAGAACACACAATGTTTGCTTGTCCAAGATGGGAAGAGGAAAGATGTGAGGCACGCATGACGATTGGTGGCAACATCTCCGCAGATACCTTCTTAAAATCGGTAACAGAAAGAAGAGAAAACTTTGAAGCCATCTCAAAACTGGCCCAAAATATACTAGAGGCAAGATACAGCGAAGAGTGGTAATGACAAAAAAGGAACAGTCCGGCGTCTACTTGAGGAGATGCGTCCAGCGGATCCAGGTAGACGTGGCAGGAGCGAGGGGATGACGTTTAGTGGGTAGTGTCCTCCAGGCAGCTTAAGGAGAGATTGAGTCCCACACTCCGTACGTAAAGGTATTTTACACCTCAGAAAAAAAAAAAAAAAAAAACTATGTACTCGATATATCCGACCAGCTAACGGCCAGGTTGCTGCCCGGCTATTGGCGCATGACCTGGCCGTCATGCGTAAGTGCGTTTTCGCTCTGAAGTCGCAGATCATCATGATTTAAATCAAAAATATAGATTAAAGTCATAAAAACGACTTAAATTACATTATACTGATTTATGTCTTTGTGAAAATGACCTGACTTGATTGAAAATTATTTAAGTGAAAGACTTAAGATTTAAAGCATTTAAGCTTTATGTGGAAATTGACTAAAGATTTAAATTATTTTGATTTTAGAAATTAAAAAAAATCAGAAAAAGGGTCATGTTCTTTAGGCCTTAATTTTTTTTATTGTTTATTCTACTTATTCTGAAAATAAATCGTTTTATCTTAAGTGGTTTTATTCTCATCTCTACCTATAATAAATTAATAATAATACGTTTTTAATAATAAATTACTAATGAAATATTACGAGCCCTAACAACTAAATGTTCGGACAAACAAAAATTTATTAAAAACCTTTATTTTCATTAACTGAATTATTTACATTTAAGAAATACATTAAAAATATATTAAAATCTAACATTTCTAATGAGTATTTAAATAGTTTAGTTTCTATAAACATTAAAATAAACTGTAGGCCAATGAATAAACAAAAATATTGCACAATATCGTGACAACTAAATGTTCGCGGACACTTTAAAAAATAACTTTTGCAACCACTGCATGTCTGTTTGGCATTGTTTTTATTAATGATTGACATACGCCAGAGTAAAAATTTTGCCATAATTTACTTAATATCATCGTCAAATGGGCAACGGTTTATTGAGGATCTTGGCACAATTTTTGTTTTGTTTTATGCCACATGTCTCGATAACATTAAGGTCCGGACTGTGCGAAGGCCATGAGGGGACCTTGATGTTCATGTCCCTAAACCATTTTTTAGTAATTTTAGCCATATGGTATGCCCCGCCATCCTGTTGAAATATAAAATTTATATCCTGGTAAAGGTCTCTCGCACTTGGCACAAAACTGTTTTTTAAAATTTCTTGATATTTTGACACATTAGTTGTGCGCTACCACCTCATACCTTCCTAGACCCATTGCGGACATAAACTCTAAAAGCATAATGTCTTTAGGAAATTCCACTGTCCATCTTTCATAAAGATCATGCATGCGTGCACATGTAATCTTTGAACTTGCAATTTGCGATTAGAATTATCAGCGTCGGATTGGAACTTCTGATGTCACAAACTACAAAAATGACATTAAGGTAAAATATTTAATTATTTCCCAATCCGACGCTAATAATTCCAATCGCAAATGGCAAGTGCACGGATTACATGTGCACATGAGCCACCTTAATATCGATATAATTAATACCGCTAGAGTGTCTATTTGATAAAGATTGCCTCAAAAGGACAGTGAAATTTCCTAAAGGCATTATGATTTGAAGGAGTATGTCCAAAATAGGCCCAGAAAAGTATGAGGTGGTAGAAGGCATAATTGATGCGTCAAAAAATCAAAAAATTTTGAAAAATATTCTTGTGCCAAGTGGGAAAGACAAAGGTCCTTGTAACGAATTGTTCTTGTAAAGAGCCGGACAATAATTTTATATTTCAACATAATGGCGGGACATACCATACAGCTAAAACTACTAAAAAATGGTTTAGGGACATGAACATCAAGGTCCCCTCATGGCCTTCGCACAGTCAGGACCTTAATGTTATCGGGACATGTGGCATAAAACAAAACAAAAATTGTGCCACGATCCCCAAGAAACCGTTGCCCATTTGACGATGATATTAAGTGAATTATGGCAAAATTTTTACTCTGGCGTATGTCAATCATTAATAAAAGCAATACCAAACAGGCTTGCAGTGGTTGCAAAAGTTCATGCCGATGTAACGCCATATTAGATCAGTTATTTTTTAAAGTGTCCGCGCGAACATTTAGTTGTCACGATATTGTGCAATCTTTTTGTTTATTTATTGGCTTACAGTTTATTTTAATGTTTAAAGAAACTAAACTATTTAAGTTTTCATTAGAAATGTTAGATTTTAATATATTTTTAATGTATTCTTAAATGTAAATAATTCAGTTGATGAAAATAAAAAATTTTAATAAATTTTTGTTTGTCCGAACATTTAGTTGCTAGGGCTCGTATACGTAATTAATAATAAAATCCTAATTGGCAATACAAGAAAATTAATATTAACATTTAAAAAAAGATACTTAAATTGAAATCTGGTTGTGTTGACATTGGAAATTACATTGATTTAAGACATTTTACGGACTTAACTTGCAGATCATCATGATTTAAATCAAAAATATAAACTTAAGTCATAAAAACGTCTTAAATAACGTTATATTGATTTAAGCCTTTACAAAAATGACTCGACTTGAATCATTTGACCTTTATGTTAAATTTGACTTAAGATTTAGATCATTTTAGAAATGACTTAAAACTTAAGTCTTTGAAAAACTGACTTGTTGCATTTGCGTCTAGCCGTCCCGTGCAACACTTCAACCTCAACCCACAGTTCCGGCGCATGCGTATTGGAATGGCAGAAGAAAGTAATGCTTCAATATAGTCCCGCTTCGAAAGCAGCGTGTAGCCAGAGCAAGTAATCCACTTAAGGCCCCCACAGGCGTCGTTCTTTTTCGGCAGGATTACTCGACGTGCAAAACTGTTCGGGTAATCCAGTCGGTGTGTGGCTGAAAACCGTCGTGATTGCCGGCGTTCCAAATAATCTGTCTTGACCTGATTTTTCTCGTCGGTTTTGAACGTGATCGTGCAAGTCGGCCCGTGTGTGGTATGCGTACCGGTAATCACGATATATATTTCTAAAAATTGGCAGTGTTGTACGTGATTTATGTATGTTATAAAATGGCTGATTTGAGGCAATGCAGTAAACAATTATTAAGTTAATTTATAGAAATGTACAGAAATTTTCCATGTCTTTGGAAAATTAAATCTAGTCAATACGCTGACAAAGACAAGAAGAATAAGGCTTATGAGCGTTTTTTCTTAGCATATTTAGCTTTTATAGCTAAAACCATTGCTAACGCCACTGTTGTATCCATAATCACGACAATACTGAAGAAAGCCTGAATAAAATACTGAATAGTATGTGGGCGCCACCAAGTTCGTGATTACCCGACCAGTTTTGCACGTCGAGTAATCTTGCCGAAAAAGAACGACGTCTGTGGGGGCCTGTACTCTGGTGTAGCTCCGTGGTTGAAGCTGCCGTTTCGAGAGCAACGGGGTGGATCGAACCCCGGCAGAGATACCCTTTTTATGTTTTTAAAGCTGTTTTTATTTCTTAAAGCTGTTCTTATTTTTTTACAGCTGTTTTTACTTTTTTATTTATTTAGAGCTGTCGGTAAGAGCGATCAAAATACGGCGTAGGTGTATTTTGATTGCGTTGGTTAGTTTCTGGTGTAAGTTTTTTTTCTTTATAGATTGCTATACCGGGTGTGTCTCAAAAGTGGCTCACCCCTATAACTTTTTTATTTTTTCAGATAAAAATACGAGATTTAGTATGTTAGTATATGACATAAATTAGGATTGATTGACGTATTCAATTGTTTTTGATCACTTCCTGTTTCACCGGAAGTGACGCAACACAACTTTTGATTTTTAAATGGCAGTCTCGGTTTTTTTACTTTATTCGAAAGAAAATGACATTCTGAATAGAATGACATATCATATGTCAACTTTTGACATTCTCGCTTAAAACAAAATTGAATTTTAAAATTCAATCTAGAGTGATTAATCCATGGTTATGTTAAAAACACTAATTCTTAATCAAGAAGCCTTGAAAAAATAGATTTGATTGTCTAATGTTTTTAGTGTCTTGTCCTGGCCAGTTAGAAAATGCTCAAACCGTATTTTTAATCATATCTCAATTTTTTTCAAATGGAACGAGAGTGGCTCATTAGCATATTTGGAAAAAGTATTTTTTTACGAATAATTTGGTACCACACACTTGGTATTTCGAGTCAAATTTTCGTTACGAACCGGAAGTTATAGTTTCAAATAAACCATATGCGAAAATGTCAAAAGTTGACATATGGTATGTCATTCTATTGAGAGTGTTATTTTCTATCGAATAAAGTAAAGAAATACCGAGGATGCCATTTAAAAATCAAAAGTTGTAGTCATTTCCGGTGCAACAGGAAGTGACCGAAAGCAATTGAATACGTAATTCAATCCTAATTTATGTCATATACTAACAAACCAAATCTCGTTTTTTTAACTGTAAAAATAAAAAAGTTATAGGGGTGAGCCACTCTTGAGACGCACCCGGTAGATTGCACGCGAAATACCCGATCGATTTTGTAGAACTATTAATGTAGTAATAATGACTTATTTTTTTAAACATAAAATGCGTATGATGGTAGTACAATTTGGAATCCGTTTTTTCTATTTTCAGGGAATGCAGTCAATAAACCAAGGTTTCTTCGTGCACTCAGAAAAGGAGCAAATGTTTTGAGAGCATCTATGCCAAAAATTAAGGACGTAAATATTATTGACACATATTCTCGTATAGTTTTCCCCATTACTTTTTTAATTTTCAATATTGCCTATTGGTTATTCTACATGTTGGACTGACTAATTTACTAAGATGGGACTAAAATGAAAAAAAAAACTATCATAGCTACCAATTTGCTCTGTGGTGTTATTTTCTTTGCTTAATGTAATTTATATTAGGTTTTTAAAATATCAGATTGATATTGACGTGTATTAGTCTTTGTGTTAAAAGTTGGCTAAACAGTGATTTAGTAAGCGTTCATTCGTAAATAGATGTTCCCATATAAGTGTATAAAGTGTTATCAGTTTGTTAATACGGCAGTTAAAACCATATTTAAAAGTTTTAGCAGAAGGAGAATTATTAAATTAAAAAAAATTACTTGTTTTCTAATTCTTGGTTGAACTAGAAGATTATACAGAGTGACTCGTTGTTCTAAAATAGATCTGAATCAGATTTTATTGATATTTTCACACCAATACTTTTACGAAATATGCGGACAGTGATAAGCACTATTTAAATATATTCTAATAGATTTAAATAGTGGTTAATAAAGGGTGATTAGAATTAGTTTTATTTTTTACTTTTATAATTTGGTTTTAAAAAATTGAACGACTGTTATTAAAAATTACAATAAATGTAGTTTTTATCATAATTAAATATGATAAATAATACGATATAAAAATGATAAATAATTTTTATATCGAATATCAATATTTATTAACTCACTTTCAATTTTTACAATTATAATCTTTAGCTACATCTTACATCGGTATACATCGTAGTTGTTAATTTTAGTAGCAGATAAATTTGTCTGGTAACCCAAAGGGTGGCTTGAGCCCCCGAAGCCCCCCCCCCCTCCGTAGGTCCGCCACTGATTTCATTTCAAATGGAGGGGTATTACATGTATATTTAACTTATTCTCTATATAGGCTTGGTGCATTCTCAGCCGGTGCTGCCACCATCGGAGAATATCGTAAACAATCGGTATATACAAATACACTCGTATAAATAAATAGCGAGTATACGAAAAAAAAGTTATATAATTGTTCTAAAAGTGTTAGGAAGTACAATTTGTGAAAATTCTAAAAGGTTTAACCTAATAAAACTTTTTAGATGAGTTCAACTACGGTAGCAAGCATAGTTTTACACACCGGTTTTGCTAGTGGGGACATATCTTGGGCTATTTGGGCTATAACGAAATTTTTTTGAAGTTACATAATTCTAATTTTAGAAGATATTCATAAAAATTTTAAGCACTACTTAGTTGATTAAAAAGAGTATACCATTAATATTGCCAAATTATATTTTATTCTCTCATAGTATATGCCCATTTAACTTTTTGATTATGTAATGGGCACTTTGTTTACTCACTTGTTTCGTCGAACTGCTTGAATCCATTTTGCTTTTCATCGGTATGAGAAGCTGTGAAGTTATAAATGAAGAAGCTTAAAAGTGATAATCGAGAGAGTTGAATATCCGGGAAAGTCGAGTTATTGAATATTATTACGCCCAACAACCACTTAATTATGACCTCCTTTACGCATTAACATTTTTTCGGCAATTTTATTAACATTTGAAATTGTCATTACATAACGCGACGCCCAGTTCTAGTTCTGTGTCACTTAATTTATCATATACTAATATTAGTCGTAGCGGTAGAACCCAAATACACGAAAAACGTTTCAAATAATGATAGAAGCAAACCACTTGGTATAGGTGGTATATACACATAAACAATCGATTTGACCCGCAGCACCTTATTGCAAGTGGAGGCAAATTCAAAATGGCGGCGTTTTTTAGAATTACTGTTTTTTTTGTTTTTTTTTGGTTTTTTTAAGTTTTTTAACCGATTAAATTAATAAACGTATTTTGAATTCAAATGCTAATAATAATTAAATAAAGGATTAATACTACACTAAGTAAATAAAATTCAAAATGGCGGAATTTAGTTCTGTATTAATTAGTAGTTGCGAGATAATTCTCTATCACCTACGCGCGAGATATAAGTTTTGGTTCAAATCCAAAATTTATTACGAGCAGCAGCGCACCAAGAAAGTAATTGTGAGAAGACCCCGTTCCGTCCCCCCTTCCCCTCCTGTCCCCCAAACAAAAAAAATCCGAAGAAAAAATATTAAATTTCATATAAAATATAAACCTTTTACATTAAGTATTGTTACGAATTTACTCTATCCGTGGGTCCCAATAATTCAAAACACTCATTACAACAACGACTTGACTTTATTAAATCCAATTATTAAAAATCCACAATAATTATTTTACAATATCTCAATTATTATTCATAACTTTATTGTACAACGTAAAAACTTAAACTAACTAAAGACTAAACGCGTCCGCCTTTATCTTCCGAGAACTGGTCAGTGAAGTGATCCAGAATGATCCAGAATCATGCGATGGCATTGTTTACGGTGGTGCAGCTCTTGTACACTTTGTCATTCCCCGTTTTAGCAAAACATTTCAAGAATATTTTGAACTGGAGCTTAAATATTATGTTGAAAAAGATGCTGCAAAATTGGGAGCAATGCGCATTGATATTATTTGGGATCAATATGTAATTGATAGCCTTAAAAATAGTGTCCGTGACGAACGAGGACATGGAATTCGCCGCCAAGTAACCGGCCTTACTAGACTTCCACCAAACTGGCCAGATTTCTTAAAAAAACAAAAAAAAATTGGACATAACATTAAAACAAACCATTAAACAAAATTGATCTCTTCATTTTTTTAGCAAAATCTTTTATTGCAGTAGAAAGCAAAATAGTATATGTATCAAATATACGTGACATAATTTACTTATCAGCAAAGGCAAACGCATTCCTTAATGGTGTAAAATCTAGTACTAAAGAAGAAGCAGATGGCAGAATAATATTACATTTAAAGGATGCGGTGCAGCATGGGTCTCAGAACGTGGTAGGCGAACAACGATCAGTGCGAACATACTGATGCACTAGTACTATGTATAGTTTTTTACGTTTTTTACAATTTAAATCTCTTGGTCTCCAGAATACACAAATAACACAATTGGCCTAAAAAATCATACTTTAGATGCTCTTGGCGACAAGGCTAGCGCTCTTCCTGGGTTTCATGCTTTTACAGCATGTGACACGGTGTCTTTCTTTTCTTACAAAGGAAAAAAGTCTGCCTGGAAAACATGGAATTCGCAGAGCGATAAGGCAACCAAAGCTTTTCAAGCGATTTAAAAATAAAAAATTTCCTGCGGAAATGCTTGATTTTTATTTTCCATTTGTTCCTTATTATACAGGATGTTCCAGAAATAAGTGCAAATATTTTAAGGGGTGGTAGATCTCGATAAAAGAAACATAATTTCTCTTTATCGTTTTTCAAATAAGTCCAAAATAACGGAGTTATTTTACTTTGAAAATTTCCAAAAAAAAATGATTTTTTGCTAAAATTTTGAGGGATTTTTTTTCTTGTAAATTTAATCTAATACCTATGTTGCCATATTATCAAGAAATTATGTTTTTTACCTAAAAACTAAAAAAATTTCCAAAAAAATTTTTCAAAAAATTTCGAATTTTCAAAATTTTTTTTTGCGAAAAAAACCTCATAGGCATGTTTCTGGGGTTGAACTATACTACCAGTTTAAATATTTGCACTTATTTCTGGGACACCCTGTATTATCGGGTCTTGTAAAGTATAAGTACCCACAAATTTAGCAATTTTTTTTTGACAGAAAGTCCTATGCTTATAGAACAGTTTAAAAGAAAAAAAATCATTTAAAAGTGTCTAAAATGCTAACCAATCTAAAATTATTTTAACAAATCAAAAAAATTATTTTTAACAAATCTAATAATATTTTTACAAAATCACAGTTAATTATTAAAATATAAAAACCACAGCTTAACACCCTCCACGAAGAAAAGCTAACCAAAGCAACCCAAATCCTAACCAATCAAATAATATTCTTGCAAAATCACAGTTAATTATTAAAATATAAAAACCACAGCTTAACACCCTCCACAAAGAAAAGCTAACCAAAGCAACCCAAGAGCTAACCAATCTAATATTTTTGCAAAATCACAGTTTATTATTAAAATATAAAAGAAAACTGCATGATCCAATGATTTTTTGTTTTGAATCAGCCCTATTTACGTAAATCTTTAATAAAACACAAGAATAAGAGCAACATTCCGAGGTGCTTATAGTTTACAAGAACTTATATTATATATCTATTCTACAAGAATTGTTATTACTCTGAAAGATGTTTTACCCCACCCAGCACCCCTATTTGCTCCCGGGTTCCGTAAGCTTCTAAACTGCAAAATATATGAAAAACAAAGTGCACAAAATGACATTGACACATTTCCGCAGGATTTTTTTTGTATTGCCTTGCTCGTAAAGGCTCGTATAAAACAAATATAAGTTCATTTTTCATGTAACTGATTTCGGCTATACTAAAAGTCCGAAAAATGAAAATGACGCATTTCCGCAGGAAATTTTTTGTATATTTGTACTCCTAACGCCTTCTAGAACGCATATATAAAGTCATTTTTTATATAACAGATTTCAGCTAAAGGAAAGTTAAGACCTATTTTCTCAATAAAATAAAAATGCACTCTATTTCAGAAGCTTTGGTGGTAAGAAATAAAAATAGAATAATGCACATCTTTATTCCACTGAACCAAAATATTTTCTTGTAATGTTAGATCTATGTTTTAGCAATTTCCTTACCATTCTTATCAGAAAATAAGAAGTCATTATTGTATTAATTTTATATGGGGACATATATCCGATTATTAGCTGATTATACGCTAACACGATTTGTAAAACTATTTATTAGTATACTACTGTAGTTGAATCGCGACTATGGTTGAAGTGTATTTTTCAAACAAAAACTTATTCCGGTACGAAATTGGTTTTCATGTGTGAAATAGTAGCTGTGAAATAAAATATGTAGGTACAAAGATTTTCCAATTTTGATCGTCATTATTAAAACATACAGGGTTATAAACTATAAAAGGCCTCTTTTGTTGCGTTTAATTATTTTATAATATTTTACTAAAACTCTACGAAATGTATTGAACAAATTACAAACTTAGTAAAAAATCAGTAATTATATACACATTACAATTACTAAAAGATAAGGTTATATGGATATGTAGATATTATTTACCTAACCAATTTATTTAATTCTAATTCATGTATATTTATTTTTTTCGTTATTGTGCATAATGTATATATTTTTTTAAGATCAGACATTAATATTTAGTGTATCTGTAGTCAAACTTTGTTTAGAAATTTTATTAATAATTTGTCTATGAAAGTATATACCAGCGGCGTGCGGTGACAATCATAGGCGGGGAAGCGAATCGGTAAAAAAACTTATTTCGAGACATTACTTTTACATTTTCTTTTTTTCTTATATGTACATATTATATACGATTATCCAAACTATGTTCAATTTGAATTGTTCCAAAAGTTTTTTCTTTTATAGTAGCAGTTAAATGTCCTTTACTATTGACATGCCTTTTTACACTTTTGTGAAAATTATTTAAATCTGTAATCCTGACTACGTTCCAGTTAGTTTTCTCACTTATATTAAAAAAGTAAACAGGGCCAACAAAATAATTTGGATAATTTATTGCAGCCGGTTAACCACTCATATTTGTCGTAAAACCCAACATGAAAACGTCTTGTGAATTTTTTTACCGACTTCTCCACTCTGGCACACCCACTCTACTCTTTTACTTAAGCTGTGACTCTGGTCTCTAAATTGATAGGAACCGTTGGCCTACCAGACTTAGAGGAGAAGGTACAAATATGGGCTACCATTTTGTTCTTTTACCATATTTTGCTTAATTTTTATGTATCTGGCACTTTTTTATTCTTTCTTATGCAAACAAAACCAACCTAACATTATATTAACTGCTTGCTATTTTATTCTCAATACTTTCTCAGATTTTAATTTTGTTCATATACCAAAAAACCATTCACCATAAAAGTGATACAATTATGGGCTACTCTGAAAAAAAAAATAAAAAAAAAATGTAACGTTTAATTAAGCATTATATTAATGAAAATTAAAAAAAAACAAAAAGTAACAAAAAAATTACAAGCTCATACAGTACGGCAAAAATCACAAATATATTCGTCCTTATCGGCATCCGCACAGTCAACATGCCCCCACATGTTGCACATTAAGCATTGAATCCAGAGTTCACCTTTGCGGTCTTCTGAAAAATTTCCTTCACAAAATATGCACTCAGCATCTAAGTCATCTGGTTTCTTCTGTCCAGGAATATCATCTGAATCTAAGTCATCATCCGCTGGCACAAACTCTGTTTCCTCGTCTTCACTTTCAGATATTTTTTTTTGGTTTCCGTTTGTTAGATATTTTGTCGGCTGACTGAGAAAAAACACTTTTTCTTAGCGCCCATAGCACTTTGTTTCATTTTTTCGGCAGTGCTTAGCAATTCATTTTTGTAAGGAGAAGAGGCAATTATCGTCGCCCCTGAAGATTTTCTACCCTTATTGGAACTAATCTTCTTAGATATTCGCACTGGTGAAATATTAAAGGGAGATATCACTTTCTTCTGCATCCCAGATGGCCCAGGTTGTGCGTCGACTCTGGTCGGTGGCTGTGTATCTGATTTAGATGTACCTGGTTAATCATGTTTGTTTAAAGGCAATTCGGCTGAACGGATCAACGAGCCAGTCAAGTCGTTTTCAGCAGTGCAGTTTACTTTTTCTGTTTCAATTTCGGCAGCCAGAAAGTCCATGTCTGAAAAGATATTTCGGTTCAACGGGAAAATTCCTGTTGCACTGAATCCTTTCACTGCAATTTCTCCAGTCTGTGTTTGAAGATAGGCCTTTCCCAAAAGTTCGCCGATATCAAATTGCGATAAGGCCCGATGGTTGTGACGAATCCATTGCCTAATCTCCTCACTGTAGTAAGTCTTTAAAGCCCCCATAAAAGTTTTGTCCAGTGGTTGCAATTTATGGGTTGATTGGAGGGGTAACGAGACTATCACTACGTTATTCTCTCTTGCCATGTTGACAACGTCCAAATTACGCGTATGGCTATAATGTCCATCCAAAACTAGGAGCATAGGTGATGTTGGAGATGGTTTTACCGTGTTTATAAAATGTCTAAACCATTGGGAAAATAATGAAGCTTGAACCCACCCACTAGGATGACCGGCAGAAATGGACCCCGGTGGAGTACCCTTCATTAGTTGAATATTCATGTTTTTCCGAGGGAATATCAACATCGGCGGCACAAAATCTCCTCCAGCACTCATGCAGGCTATCAGCGTGATTAAAGAGCCCCTCTCCATGGATGTTAATGAGGCAATTTGTTTTTTACCCTTACGGCCAATTACTTCTGCGATTTTATTCTGCACAACAGTCAAACCAGTCTCATCCACATTGAAAACACGATTAGCTGGGAATTTATATTTTGCATACAATTCCTCTAAAAGCGTAAAAAAATTGTGAACAGATTGTTTATTAAACCCTCTGGCTCGCGCGAAAGATGTTGGCTTTCTAATTGATATATATAGAATATTTTTATGTCTTTGAAGGAATAGATCCAACCAGCCTCTTCCTGCCGCCTGCGTAATTCCAAAAGGATGTTTGAAGCCATTTTGTTCTGCTAGGCAAAATGCCATACGCTGGATATCTTTGCGTGTCAGACCGTAAAATTTGGCTTCCATTTCAAGAATATACTGAACTAAATTATTTTCCAAATCTGTGTTTAGGATTGTTCCTCGACCAAGCTTGATTTTAACAACCTCGTCCACACTAAGATGTTCCATTTTTGCTAATCGTTACACTGTAGTTCTTGGGACCCCAAATGTTTTGGCTGCTTTTAGAGTACCCATAGCTTTCTCTCTTACTGCACGAACAGCCCTCTTCATATTCTCTGCATCCCATGTTTTTCTCTTTTTTGGATTTGAACCTGGTGATACTACAGCTGTTTTGCGTGGCATTCTGAAACAAGACATCAGTTTTCAATACTGCTTCAAATATGGGTTAGCCCATATTAGAAGCGGAAAGGTAGCCCATATTAAAAAATAACCTCACAAAAATTAATTGTCTCATAAATATTTTATATTTTAAGATTCCATAATTTGAAAGTGTTAATCTAAAAATACGAACCTTACGTCAAATCTGGATCAATAAAAAATAAGTGAACCACTAAAAGTGCGGATTTATAACGCTTCACAATCAACACTCTTAAATCTCCGAACATGGCAAAATGTCAAAATAACCCTGCCAGAGTTCCACACGCGGGAAGCGAATTACAGTATTCAATAATCGGTATCTTCCATTGAAACATAAATAGTTGGCACGTTTACCGTTAGATGCCTCCACTTATATCAAAAATGACAGTGTAGCCCATATTACATGCCTAGCCCATATTTGTAGCTTCTCCTCTACTAATGTCACTTTTTTCTTGGAAGTTCTGACTAGAAAATTCCTTTTTTAATAACACACATACAACACAAACACAGTCTAAATTACTGTCCACGCTAGCAGAAGCAGAAAATTGTCCTTCTTGACCCTCCATTACAAACCAAATAGTAAGCACTAAGTTATATCCGAAAAAAATACAATATCTACATATATAAAATCCTAATGTTTATCTGTGTCGTCTCTACTGAAGTAACGACTTGCTCTAGGTTGCTTTTTTATTAAAAGATAGCTAATTGGCTCTTCTAAAAACTGTCGTCGCCGGACTTTTTGTTTTTCATTTAATTAAAAAAAAATAAAAAGTTTTTTTTTCTCATGTCGTGGCGGATGCGCCAGGCTTCAACTAGTTACCTAGAAAATCGCAAGTGAACCCGTCCCGATAAATTAAAAGTCGCGGAAGGCGGAAAGCGGCATAAAGATCGCTGCCGTGGCTAGCAGCTGTGCCCGATTTTCCGGCTTAAATTTCCGGCGGCGATTTCCAGGCGCGCATCAATGCAGTAAAAGGCTAATTAAATTTACTACGTTTATGTAAGGTTTCAAATAAATAATTTTAATAAATTAAATTAATCTTTTGTTATAAAATAACAGTATCTATTATTAACGTTTAACTATTTATTTTTTTATCTTTAAAAAGTTTAGGGAAGCGGCGCTTCCCCCGTTTCCATGGACCGCACGCCACTGGTATATACGTTACTTAGTGTATTATTTCAAAGAATATCCGTTCTTTTTCTTAAACATAAATATTTTCCAGTTGCTGTGATTTATATTAAAGTTGTTGTTATTCCTGCAGTATATTATAATATATAATATAATATTCTTTCTATAAAACTTGCAACAAATTTACTATTTTTGGATATGGTAAATGTAACAAAATATTAATGTTAAACAAAGAAATTACAGTCTATTTTTAGTAAATAGAATGTCGTTACATAAAATATAATTATTTTGTTCAGATCAATTATTTTTGTGAATAATAAAAATAAAGATAATAATTTAATAGTTTTTTTATACTTTTCTAATGTAGAATGTAGAATGAGTGGAAGGGGGCTTAATTACTGCGACTTTAAAGATATGACTCCCACACCACCCGTGATACATGACCACAGACAGTAGAGCGTGCCTGGTATGCCGGACGCATATTCGGAATTCGCCGACACATGAGGTGGCGGTATTTGTACTAAAAAACAAAAATACTCAAAACCGAACGTCACTTCGGGCATGTTCGTTTGTCCTCAAAATTCCTATTTTGAGAAGTTTGGCCCGACTTTGTCCTGGTTAACGTATTAAATCTGTCAACGCCGCATACTTTTCAATCTTGTTTTGTTTTTGAATTTGACAGGATTAACCTCAGACAGAGATAACTACGAGATGCCCAAGTCAATGTGTATAACTGGTTCTCTAATAACTATATATAAAAATCCAATGACGGACCCGTTGAAGCTGGAGAGCCTTGGCGCTGCGATCGGCGCTGAGCGATTCAAAAAGCGCGCCTTTATTTGAATTTAAATATTTTTATATATATATATATATATATATATATATATATATATATATATATTATTAGTTATTATATTATATATACGAAAAATATATTAAATATATAAATAAATAATATTTTCTTGCCCTTAGCTGTGTATTTTTTCTAATTTCAGAAAAATCGAAAGTAGAGAAAAATTTAAAAAAAATAAAAGTAAAAAGATTAATTGTTTTGCTTGTCGTAAGAGGCTGAAACAAGCTCCACTCCACACAACCGGTTTCTGGGCCTACCTCTTCATCAGGTGGGGCTGACCAGGGGCTGGCTCTCACCGATACGGCAAGCAAAAACTTCTTCTATATCAACAGACGATGTCGTAAAGTCTCAGTGAGATATTAGTGCATCTCCCTGTCAAAAAGATGGTAAAGAGCGTTTTTCGGCCCGCTCAAAATAACAAAGAACAGGATGCTGCCGAGTGTCGGAGAGGTATTATGCATCTCCGTCAAGATGGTAAGAGTTTTTCGGTCCGCTCAAATATATGAATGAACAAAACTCTTACAGCTTTTGAGTGTATACACAGTAATATTTTTCTTGCCCTTAGCTGTGTATTTTTTTAATTTCGAAAATCGAAAGTAGAGAAAAATTAAAAAAAAATAAATAAAAAGTAAAAAGAAAATTGTTTTGCTTGTCGTAAAGGGGGGAACCAAGCTCCACTCCCACAACCGGTTTCTGGGCCTACCCTTCATCGGGTGGGCTGACCATGACTATTTACTTTTTATTTATTTTTTTAAATTTTTTCTCTACTTTCGATTTTTCGAAATTAGAAAAAATACACAGCTAAGGACAAGAAAATATTATTTATTAATATACACTAAAGCTGTAAGAATTTTGTTCATTTCATATATTTAAGCGGGCCGAAAAACGCTCTTTGCCATCTTTTGACGGGAGATGCATTAATATCTCACCGACAGTTTACGACATCGTCTGTTGATATAGAAGAAGTTTTGCTTGCCGTATCGGTGAGAACCAGCCCCTGGACAGCCCACCTGATGAAGGGTAGGCCCAGAAACCGGTTGTGGGAGTGGAGCTTGGTTCCCCCCTTTACGACAAGCAAAACAATTTTCTTTTTACTTTTTATTTTTTTTAAATTTTTTCTCTACTTTCGATTTTTCGAAATTAGAAAAAATACACAGCTAAAGGCAAGAAAATATTATTTATTAATATACACTAAAGCTGTAAGAATTTTGTTCATTTCATATATTTAAGCGGGCCGAAAAACGCTCTTTGCCATCTTTTGACGGGAGATGCATTAATATCTCACCGACAGTTTACGACATCGTCTGTTGATATAGAAGAAGTTTTGCTTGCCGTATCGGTGAGAACCAGCCCCTGGACAGCCCACCTGATGAAGGGTAGGCCCAGAAACCGGTTGTGGGAGTGGAGCTTGGTTCCCCCCTTTACGACAAGCAAAACAATTTTCTTTTTACTTTTTATTTTTTTTAAATTTTTTCTCTACTTTCGATTTTTCGAAATTAGAAAAAATACACAGCTAAAGGCAAGAAAATATTATTTATTAATATACACTAAAGCTGTAAGAATTTTGTTCATTTCATATATTTAAGCGGGCCGAAAAACGCTCTTTACCATCTTTTGACGGGAGATGCACTAATATCTCACCGACACTTTACGACATCGTCTGTTGATATAGAAGAAGTTTTGCTTGCCGTATCGGTGAGAGCCAGCCCCTGGTCAGCCCACCTGATGAAGGGTAGGCCCAGAAACCGGTTGTGGGAGTGGAGCTTGGTTCCCCCCTTTACGACAAGCAAAACAATTTTCTTTTTACTTTTTATTTATTTTTTTTAATTTTTTCTCTACTTTCGATTTTTCGAAATTAGAAAAAATACACAGCTAAGGGCAAGAAAATATTATTTATTAATATACACTAAAGCTGTAAGAGTTTTGTTCATTTCATATATATATATATATATATATATATATATATATATATATAGCAGCATATATATATATATATATATATATATATATATTATAATACCAAATAAAAGACTAATATAAGAATTAAATTATTTATTAAGATATAAAAAAATAATATTTTCACATATGTTACAATAAAATGATCATTTTAAATATACATAATAATAAATAAATGGTACAAGGAAATAAAACAAACATTTGAGATACAGATGTTGCAGTAAAAAATGGAATATCCGCTTTTTTTTCATATGAAAAAACCATGACATCAGGGAAAAAGCTTCACGTGCCATATGCTTAACGCACGTTAGGGTCCACGTGGAAAGACACAAACATTCAGCACGGCGAAACAACGTGGCCGCATCCGAAACTCCTTCCAAAGAAAACTTTTCAATACATTGAAAAATTTTTATCCAGTGTCCATCCTTGAAAAAAAGTATTATTAGATGTGAATGAATTAGGGTTTCCATACATCCGGATTTGGCATGTTTGAGTTTTTATGGTGTCTGGGGTATTATGCGATTAAACTCTTTCACAAAATTATTTAGTTTTTATGATCAGATTTACCGTATTTTCTTTCAATTTCCGATTGGATTACCCTTAAAATCGATCAGACACCTTAAAAGATTTATAACTAAGAATTTATTTTGAATTTTAGCGCGTCAACTGCACTGGTATATTTATAACTGCCCTCTCTAGGCCACTGCCGCCGGCTTTTATACCGACAGGTAAAAGAAATCTAGAATAGTCCAAAGATCGTTAGGCGCATAGAGAAGGTTTTCGAATGTTCTCGTATGTACGAGTCATTCTAGTGGGTCTCGATTCTTCTCGAACGAATGAATCATTGCGGTGTCTGTGCGATGTTAAGGTCATCCGAGGGCGGGCCATATTGTGAGGTTAGGTCGAGTCCACACCGGCTCGCAACAGTATAATTAATTGCAGTATGCCATATATGAATTCTAGTATAAGACCATATGAGGAATACATTTTTTTATTTGAAAGTGGCAGACAAAGACATATTACGAAATAAAATATCTTCTTTAATTAATATTATATTTAATGTTGAAATTTTGTACAAAAAATCAACATTAAATAAAGACAATGAAACTTGAAACTAATAGATATTTTATTTCAGCATATTAATTTGTTGTTTATTGAAATTGCTGGGATATATTACCCCATGTCATTTTCCTTAGGAGTGCATATTCCTTTTCAATACTATCCTACAATTGCTTCTTGGTCATGTTGCTCTAAAAACTCAAGAGCGTATATTTGTTTGATGACATATGTTTATGTTAACCCTGATGGTGCTGCAATTTGTTTTAGAACATAGTTCACCTAGAAAATATTGTACTGGTTATGTCATTTTTTTTATGTAATTGTGATATGTTTTGATCTGTAATGTGTTCTGTAATGTGAGCTGTTTTCATGACAAATTAAAAATTTATTCCTCTTGGTTTAAGATATAAACAAACATAAACAATGAAAATTTGAAATCTTTAGTTTGATAGTTGTTAATGTTGACTAAATATCATATTAAAAGAAAATAGCCATCTATTAAGAATACTGATATTTTATATGCTACACCAAGGATATTTTTATACTTAAATACTTCTATTAGTATTTCTTGAAAAAATATTATAATCTACAAAGTCCAATGAAAAATATCGAATTTTGGATTGTAGCATTATTTCAGAAAATCATAGTGCGTTGGAACAGTGTAGAACAGATGGTTGTATGAACATCAGCATTTTCTACAATACTAAATATAATATATTTATTTGGTATTTTAGTATTTGAGATTAATTCTATAAAATTTATTGTTCGTTCTTAATATAAATGTTTGTTTAATTAATTCACGGTTATTCACCTCATTAGACACGGAGTAATGTACTGTAGCCAAACGATTAGATTTTTACAAATTGCAAGTTTTGGATTTGTTGTAGGACTATTTATAATTATTTGCAACAAGTACAGTGTACTAAATAAATAAAAATATAACACTAGTTAAGTAGATGTAAAAGAGGACTAATTAATACGATCTCAGTATTCGAACTACATACATTAATTGACTATTTGCGTTGATTAATAATTGCTCTAGTACTAAAAAACTGAATTTTGTATGTGTATTAGACAATGTGGTAAAAGTAACACCTTCTAAATTTTATGTCATTTTTTGATAAATGCTTATTTATAATAACAGAGACGTTCATATTCATAACTTATTAATATATTGATTTTTCTGATTCAAATCTACATTTATTTATAATAATTTATTAACTAACATAATTAAATGTGATTAATTAATATTTGGGCGGAAATAATGGTGGTATATTATTTAATTAATGGTACACTCTTTTGCATAGATTTAAATAGTTATCTCTTTGTAAACAAATGGGCTAGCAATATTATCGTTTTTAGCATCGGTACAGTCTAAAATGTCAATATTATAAGAAAATGCATTTTCTATGAGAATTTGAAGATATCGGTAAAACGTTATATAATACAATTAAATTGTGCATCTGATTGACATAAAATATACAGGGTGTTCCATTTAAATTAAACAAGTTATTGCCGTTTAAAGCTAGTAATTATTTAAAATAAATTTTAATATAAAATAAAATTTTTAGACACTCTGTATAAGATAGGTTTATTTTTATTACTGCAACACAAAATTTAGAAAACAGAAAAACTTCAGTACAATATTTGGTTTTAAAAACTTAAATACCCCTAGAGAAATAAAGTATTAAAATTGTTACTGCATTTTTAGGTGAGATAAACCTTAATCAAAGTTATCTTTATTTTAATTGTAGAAACTAAAAATTTCATAATATACATAGTGTTCCATTAAAAAAAATACAACATTGATATTTTTTATTTATACGGAACAATCTGTATCTTACAAAAATACGTTTAAATTGTAGCTCTAATAGTCCTTAAACAAACCCAAGACTTTTATAATTTGGAAAATTTCAAAATCTTTGGCTACAATACTCCGTGTCGAATGAGGTGAATAACCCTGTATAGCAAGATTACACCTTCGATGGTATTAATCTGAAAGCGCTGTTAGTTCTTTACCTAATTTTTGAGTTAATGTTATATTATCCTTTAAATTTATCCCACTATCTACTAGCACTTTTATTTTTCTGTTGGGTATAGACTCATAAGGTAAATAAGTATATAGATATTCTTGTGTGAATTTTCACTACCTTGAAGTCACTAAAACAAAGGTAATTTAATAAATGATTTTTCTCCAATATATGAAAACCAATATTGGAAGACAAAAAAAATAATTTACCAGATAGTCCGTTCTTTATGTTTTACCCTCTCTGATTGTATATTATCCTCTCTGATAGTCCTAACAGAAGTTGCAGTGAGGCTCCTTTACCCTATATTTCAGATCTTGTGACTGACGTTTCCTACAAATATAGGGAATATAGGATGTAAATTATTTTATATTACGCTTTGGGATTACCTATGAATGTCGGCAGTTTTTCTACATGATACAGAATGATGGTGCTTCAATTATGACAGAACATGAAGAAGATATACCACTTCTTAACCATAAGAAAAGCATGTTTTCCACAAGACAAGTGACGGATTCATTTGTCATACAGCTCTTCACCTCTTTTCCCTTTAGTAGTTTTGTTCTGTTTCTATAAAAATATCAGTTCATTCCACTTTAACTGTACCTACAAATTTTACATATTGTTGCGAGCCGGTGTGGACTCGACCTAACCTCACAATATGACTTTCTATCCACACGGAACCGACGAAAAACGTAACAATATTGCTGATCACCTCTATCTGCAACACGATCTTTTTATAAATACTTATAACTAAAAGAGATTATAAATACATGTGTAAAAGTTAATATAAACAATTACCTATTAAATTAAATATAAAATATAAAAAAATATACGTTAGAATATAACAAATTTATTTTCTAACTATTTTAAAATTGATTAGACCCGATTACTTAAAATTATGTACCAAAGTAGTAATAGGAAATATTTTGTTTAAACTAGGATGTTATAAATAAAAACAAAATAGTTTATATAAAGAAATAATAGAATATAAGCTTCTTTACTTACAACCATTTTTATGTTTTCTTTTTGAAAGTGAATTTTCTACACTGGTTAGTTCTTTTATAACTTGAAACACTTTTATTTTTTAATAGTGAATATTATTATTTTCAGGCCTATCTTCCATACATTTTCATGGTCATATATTTCTCTTGTCTAGCGAAACCTGATTATGCTGCAATGTTCAATTTTGTTATTAGTTCCATTAGAAAATAAAATACTGTACTTAAATAAATAACACAAACGACGAACTCTGTTTTTAAAAATTTTATTTTCAAAAACTACTACAACTAACAGCGTTCTGGTTGGCAAAAGAGTGACAAAAGAATGAATATAATTTCTCACAGAGAGTTTTTATAATATTTAAACTGATGATTAAGGTAAGTTATATTCGAAGTAAAGTCATGCTTCCACTGCGGTAATGTGGGTGGACGCCTACGTAACTCCTCCCTCCTCAAGCATCGAAAATAACCGAATTTATGTTCGAAGTACTTTGATGGAATTGATGTAGATCAATGGAATCGATTGGCTCAGTATCTTCGATCTTCTTCGGCTCTGTTCTACGATTGGTTCTCAATAGTTTCATCAACTTGCTTCTATACTTGAATATTACTAAGGCTATGACTGCTAGTAATATTCCTACGATGATATAGGGTGTTTCATTCTGCATGGTTGTATATACAGGGTCGGCCGGTGGAACTAATTGATTCGCCATATCTTTGAGTTTATAAATTTCTTCTAAGTTTATTTTGGCAATGTTGGGTGTCACCAAAACCTTTGAATTATTGACTATTGGCAATTCAATTGTTGGTAAAATCAATGGCTTCCCTTTCGTTATCTTGATGTCATTATAGAACTTCTTTTCGTTGATCTGAATCTCGCATGTTTCTGGAATCTTCACCAATATTGACTGATTTATTTCAAAGTATCGGTCGGATTCACATTTGGCAATGATTTTCTCAGGCTTCGTCGGTAGGATCAGGACCATTTCTCTAGTCACTTGTTCGGCAATGGGTTCCTCGATGTGGACTGTTATCGTTGGACAATTCTTCGCTTGTTGACCATTCAGTAAATCTTCAACGCATTGATCGTGTGGGTGGAACTTCTCGACGCAAAAATATGTTTCTTCAACCATTGGACATACTTCGGCGGCGAACTGTTTTCTTTCTTCGGTGTGTGCCAAGTAAGGGTAGTTTGGTATAAAAATGGATTGATTTTGGATTATTGGAAAGATGTGATAAAAGGATAAAATTTCGGGTCTCAATATTGGAATGTGTATTGCGAAAATTACTTTATTTTCGGAAAATTTCACTTGAGTCCCAAAAATTTGGTAATAAGAAAGAATGTTTTTGAATTTTGGTATTTCTAAAGGATTATACAGATGTCTTAGATAATTCAACATCTTTTGAAGTTCTGAACTCGAAAGAATACTATTATGTAAAGCATTTACTTTTGAGAACATTATTGCGTCTTCCAGATTGTCTAAAAATAGAATTAAAATTTGGCAATCTAGATTTAATTGGGTGATTACGCCTTGAAAACTAAGATATTCATTTAAGTTATTGATTGTCCCTAATGTAGTCGATTGGAATGATTTTAAACTAGTTTCTAACATATATTGATTTGTACTCAATGTTGAAATAGTTTTATTATAATTATCGATTAAGCCTTTAGAAAGTGATGTTTGTAATTTTATTTCATTGATTATATTTTTCTGATTGGATTCTAACGCTTTGATCGTTTCGTCATAACGCTTGCCGTCCTCAGAGTCTAATTAACCGAATAACCACTTATTTATGTGCCCTACTATATTAATCAGGCCTCTCATTCCTGAAGTGTGGTTGTAAGTTTCCAAGCTTATCGGAGGTCGTGCGTATTAAATATTCTGTTCTCAGGAGTAAATTTTCGGCAAGTCCATGATAAGATAGACTATTAGAAGCTTTTATAAAATTTAAATGAGTTTTTAAAATAGAAAAATATTGTTCAATCTTTTGCAACTTATTGATTAAGCCCTTAAATTCTACATAGTGCAAAAATGTATGCCTATTATATACTAATTTAGCGTCTCCTAAACGGATAGGAAGAATGGGGTTCTTAATGTTTGTTATTTGGACATCGGTCTCAAGCGTTGCTCTGGCTAGAAGTACCAGGAACAGCAGTATCGGTGTCATTGTTGCCCGTTTCGTCCTGAAAAACATTTATTTTGTTAGGTTTACGTTTAGGATGTTTTGCGCTGCTTTTATGGTAAAAAGTACCCTTATTTGTTTTAACTTTTATATCTGTTTGACCAGATAGTGGTACCTTTTTTAATTTCGGCTTATTTTTGGCCCGTGTTTTATTTTTTATATAAGCGACCTTTTGTTCTTCGAAATCGGGTGGGTCATTTCGATTTTCGTTTCTTTTATTGATAACATTTTCTTTCTGTTGCTCGTTGGTGGTCTTTATTTTCTCGTAAAGCATGTTCGATGTTTCTTTATGTGACTGCACGTAACTCGATATTATAGCGTTATCGTTCAACTCGAAAGGGTTTACTGACCTTATATGTCCAGTGATTATTTCGAACGGTGTAAACTTAGTCACACTATGTATCGAATTGTTGTAGCCCATTACAGCACGTTCCATTATTTGCTGAATATTTAAATCTTTATGTTCTTCTTTTACGCATAAATAGCTTTCTATGATGGTAGAGTGAAATCGTTCGACAGGAGAATTTGAGTTACTATTTTTGGGTGTTGTAAAATGAAGTTCTATTTTATAGAGCTTAAAGAAATCTTCCAAATCCTTATTTTTGAATTCCGTTCCTTGGTCAGCTGTTATTTTTAAAGGAAGGCCATGGTGCGTAATAAAATTATATAAATTTTCGACAACTTCCATACCGGTTACCTATACTTTTCATCGGATAGGCTTGTCCGTAACGAGAAAATGAATCTAATACTGTCACAAATGCATCAAAATTTATTCTAAATGTATCGATATGTATGTGTTCCAACGGTCTTGAGGCTGTGGGGGTTAAATTGAACTTAATTATTGGTGGATTTCTGTCATATTTGTTTTTCTGACACGTTTCGCATTCATTAATATAGTTTTCGATATCGTCGGATATTTTAGGCCAATAATATTGTCTACCTAATGCTGCCTTCATTTCAGTCATTCCTCTATGACAGGTTTTGGTCGTGTGATACATTTTTAATTTTTCTAGTTGGTCATCTCTTATTATTACATCTTCTAAAAAGTTGGTACAGTGTAATAAGTTGTATGACGAATTTTTAAATATATTTTGGAGTGTAACAGTTATTATTCGCATTATTTCAGGGTTCTTAGAATATACTGCGTAAAGTTGTTTAGGCTTAATATATTCTTTCATAAAAGAAACTATATTTGGTGTTGGGTCTCTTGATGGAATTGTTATATATATTCGGTTGTTTTCGAATATTTTTTCGCGTCGTATTTGATTTTCGGTTATAATATCGCCAGTTGTTATAATTATCTGATTTTTGTAGATATTTATTGGTTTTTCCGTGATAGGTATATTTAGTATAGGATCTTCGGCAGATGAGTGTACAATTTCTATGTCAGTTTCGACATTTTCTTGTACCTCTGGTGGTCTAATTTCTTCTTCCGGTGTTTTCGGTGGTTCAATTGGATTTTGTGTTCTTGGTGGTCGAACTTGTATGTCGGAGATTATATTGATTTTTGGTAATAAAATTTCGTTGATTGTTTTTTGATCTAAATATGGTAAATCAGTTGGTAATTCGTCTGGTAAGTCGTTATTACCAAATAGAAATTCATTAATAACATCGTTCGTGTCGCCTGGTTTGTTATGGACTGGTTCTGCGTCTAATGCATGTATATCTACAGGGTGTCTTGACAATGCGTCAGCTGCTTGGTTGTTTTTACCCTTTTTATATTTGATTTCGTAATCAAATTCCTCTAGCTTAAGTCGCCATCGTACTAAACGAGAGTTCGGCTCTTTCAGTGACATAAGCCATTGAAGTGGTTTATGATCTGTGTAAATAATGAATTTTTGTCCGAATAGATATGGTCTGAAGTACTTACAACTCCAAACAATAGCTAGCAATTCCTTTTCTATTGTTGAGTAATTTATCTCGGCGGGGTTTAGCGTCCTGGATGCGTAACAGATAGGGTGGTTGTTCTGTGATAGCACTCCTGAAATGGCATAGTTAGATGCATCAGTAGTTAACTCAAATGGTTTCGAGAAATCCGGGTATGCTAAAACGGGTTCCGAAGTTAAAATGTTTTTACAAGTATTAAAGCATTCTATGAATTCTTTAGTGTGTTCTACTTTGCACTCTTTCTTCAGACAACGAGTCATTGGTTTGGTGATTTTGGCGAAATTTTTTATAAATTTTCTATAGTATCCTAGAAGACTTAAAAATGATTTAATTCTTTTTATTGGGTCTGATACCGTCTGGCGTCACAACATGTCCGAGAAATTCCACTTCGCTTCGTAGAAATTCGCATTTATCAATTTGGATTTTTAGATTAGCTTCTCGAAATTTCTTGAATATTAACTTAAGATTTTGTATATGCTCTGTTAGACCTGTACTTACGACTATGACATCATCCATGAATACCATACATATTTTGTTTTGGACATCTTTTAGGACTTCGTCCATCACTCTTTGGAACGTTGATGGGGCGTTCTTCAGTCCAAAAGGCATGCGCATAATATATTCATAATGCCCGTTTTCAACAGTGAATGCCGTTTTCTCAATGGAATCCTTATGCATCTCAATCTGGTGGAATCCACTGGCAAGGCCTAAGGTAGAGAAATATTGAGCTCTTCCTAACTTGTCTAGTATGTCCGAGATGTTGGGTATTGGGTAACGATCTGAGATAGTTTTTTCGTTTATTTTCTTGTAGTCTACTACGATTCGCCATTTTTGTTTTTCTGATGCGTCCATCTTTTTAGGGACGATCCATATAGGGGACGACCAGGGACTGCATGATGGTCTTATTATTCCCTTTTCCAACATATCGTTTATTTGTCTGCGGACTTCTTCCTTATGCACAAATGGGTACCTGTAGGACTTAGTATATACAGGGATATCGTCTGTAGTTTTAATCTCGTGTTTTATTTTCGATGTGAATGTTAGATCATCGCTTGGTTGATAAAAGATATCAGAAAATTCTTGACAGAGTTTTCGAATTTCAGATTTTTCCTCTTTATTCATATGTTCAGTACGTAGTAAAGAAGATACATTTTTATCTAATTCGCGATAATTTGACTGGTCTAAATTTTGTTTAAAGTTATCTAAAGTAAACAGTTCGAAACAATTATTTTCAAAAGATTCTACTGCTAAAGGTTCAATAAGAGTAATAGAAATAGATTTGTCTGTTGGATTTTGAATTTCAACAACAGCAAAGCCATTTTTTGCGTTGGAAAGACTAGATTGTATTATTAGATTTCCTAGGTTCGATTGATTAATTATCACATCGCCCTCCTATACTGATACAGGAATACGTTTTAAAATTTTTTCATTTGGATTTATTGTTATAGAAAAATTTGTTTCGCTTGGTTTTCGATATTTAAAAGGGATTTCAAAATTTTGACACTTTAAAGTTTGATTGACTAGATCGATATTTAATTTCATCTTAATTAAATCGGTTAGCCCTATGACTATATAAATCGGTTAGCCCTTCGTCAAAGAAATCATGGAAATCGAAAAGGATAAAATTTATTTCGTTATCTTTAGAAAATTCTGAGAAAGCGGGTATTTTGGCTTCGAACTGAGTTTCCTTACTCCCTAAAGCTGTTTTAATAGTGTTATTAGATCTGTAAATATAATTTGGGTAATATTTTTCGGCTACCGTGGGTCTAAGTATTGAACGCGAGCTACCAGTATCGATTAGTAATTTGATTCTAGGGTGTTCGAGTTCAATGCATGGTAACGCCTTGTGAGACGATATGTTTATGTCGATCAAGGTTGGTTTTCGGCCTGGGCCGGGTTGGTAAAATTTCCGCTTGGGTTATCTCCACAGTTTGGGTCAATGTTTTGAATTTCTTCGATATTATTTTCCTGTCCGGGATAATTTGCTTCTTCTTCCGGATATGACTCGTAGTATTGTTGATCGCAATAATCCTGTAAGTATTCTTGTTCGTTTTCAGTACATTCATTCGAATGCAATTCCTCGAAAATGAGTTGGGGTGGATTGTATCTGTAGGGTTGTTGGTATTGTCCTTGGAAGGGTTGATTTAAATTTTGTTGTTTTGAAAATCCATTTGTATTTTTAACGCTTATCGACATGGGGGTCGGTTTTGTTCTCTGACTAGGGGTTATGGATCTTGGTGCAAAGACATTTTTCGGTGCTCCGAAAACTTCCCTATTTGTGAAAAATCGTTGGGGAGGTAATTGTCTAGGTGGTGGTAAATTTATTGGCTGTGATGGAAACGCTGGTTTAGTGTTAAAATTTTGTGTGTTAAATCGATTTGAGTTTGACGTGTTGAAATTTCCTGGGTTATTAAAATTTTGGTTGTTATATTTATTAAAATTGGGGTTTACGTTAAAATTAGGATTTCTATTAAAGTTACTTCCAAAATTGTAATTTGGGTTTACAGATTTTTGGTTTTGAAAATTTGGAAAATATGGATTATTTGAATTGTTTTGTGCAAAAATGTTTTGTTTATTTTGTACGTTAGAATTGTTATGATTTTGTGCACTATTCAAATTTCCGTATAATTTTTCGAAATTTTCAAATTCTGTGACGTATGCCATCGCGTCTTCGAGAGAGTTTGGCTGTTTTAGATGCATATTATTTTTCAATGTGTCTCTACAGCCAGCCATAAATGTATTTAAAGCTCTCTTTTCATAGTATTGTATATGACAAATTTTTTGTCGTTGCGATAAAGTTAAATCGTTACTAACTCTTTGAGCTGCATTGCTCCTGAGCAACTGAACTCTATTACCAAAAGTTATTAAATGTTCGCCTTCGTACGGACGTGTTCGGGTTAGTTCTTGGACGAGGCAATCGGTATCTCTACGATCCGCGAAACATTGTTGGAGGGCTGCCCTTAAAGAGTTCCAATCAGATAGCTCTGATCTGTTCCCTACCATAAGCTCAGCTCTTCCAATAAGCTTCTCTTGAATGCAATCAAAAATGTGAGAATCCAAATCCGAGCATTTCTGTGTTGCATATGTGTTTACTAATTTATTGCATTTTGAAATAAACTTATTTAGGGTGTTACTATCGCCGTCGAAAGGCTTAATATTTTCTAAACGAGATTTAAAAAGATCCCAATCGATGGTGATAGTAATTGTATCGTTATTAGGCATTTTAATTGATTGTTTATTACTAACGGATAATGTATTTAATGCGTTTACGAGATCGTCCACTTCACGCATGAAGTAAAGTACATCAAATAAATAAATTAAATTAATATTTTAGAAAGTCTCTTCGTATTCTCCTTCAATCACTATTATTCTTCAAGATTCGAGGACGATAATTATTATGATATTTAACTTTATTGTTCTCATAATACTAGCTATATTATAAAATAATTTTGAAATTATTTGCGCTTTCAAAATTAAAATATATATTTTTCCTTGTTAATAAACTAAATGTCTACTATAGACTGCCCTAAATATTAATTTTGTGTGCAGTACACCGCTTAAATTATTCCCAACTGAGTTCCTTGAACAGAGGATCAGAGGGAGCAAAAGGAATGGCACCTACCTTTGTGTAGTCTTCCGTTCCTTCCCTGATTCTTCGCCCTTTTCTGCCTTGGTTGTAGCGTTGTTCTTCGTCCTGGTTCGTTTGGATTGCGCCTTGGGAATTGGAGAACTCCAGCAGCACCTTTTCGAGTCCAAAAATGTCCGATAAACAGTCGCACTACTCTTGTTTTTTCGAAAAAAAAAACACTGCCGGACAATCCTACCGACTGCGCCACCTAAATAACTCAAATGACGAACTCTGTTTTTAAAAATTTTATTTTCAAAAACTACTACAACTAACAGCGTTCTGGTTGGCAAAAGAGTGACAAAAGAATGAATATAATTTTTCACAGAGAGCTTTTATAATATTTAAACTGATGATTAAGGTAAGTTATATTCGAAGTAAAGTCATACTTCCACGGCGGTAATGTGGGTGGACGCTTACGTAACTCTGTATTTATTTTTTCTCTACAAAATTACATAACATGATTTATTGTGCTGATGGAGCTGCAAAATATCAATAAATATTTTGAATATAAATTATTTATCGATATATGTAGTTTGATAAAAACTATTCCCATTTGATAAAGTGGACAAATATTCATCTAGTTTTGACGCACTTTATATATTCCCTGCAATATACAGTACCTTTGTATAAATCAAATGTAAGGACACTTTTATACATATCTACAATTTTGTGATTTTTAAATGTATAGAAAAGTTAATTTTTAAAAATGGCCATATTTTAAAAAACATTGGTATTATTTGACATATAAAATATTATTTTAAAATTTAGTGTAATATTCCCTGCATATTTTATAAAAAAATGGAAGTGAAACTATATAACACTTGAAAACGAGATATGAAGCTAATTTACACAACCCTGTATTTTAAATAACTGGGTAACGGCATCACAGAGAGTCATTCATAGAGCAGAAATAGTTATGTTTCAGTTCTATATCAACCAAATTTTACTATCATCACAAAACAACATAATTACAAAAGGCACCTTGCATTGTGTTATATTTTCAAAGTTTCTTGTCATATTTTTGATCTAATAAATACAAAACATTATTAATTTTTTTAATCCTCAATTATTAAAATATAGCTGATACTCAAAGAAAGTTAATATCTGACTCGAAAGTTTATAAACAGCAAATGTCGATCTACAAATAAAATTCACAAATGTGTTTTTAATATAGCATTTTTTAACAAGCTAAGCTGGGTAGCCTTAGTCAAAGAATATTGTATTTTCGTAGTAGAATTATCTTTGTCTTTTTTGTAATGGCTTCTCCCATCACCGGGAGAAGAAAATTTTATCAGTTTTATTGCAAGACTAAACAGACGTTTTAAAATATGTACTTACTTTTCAGTTTTTTGGAAAATTATGCATTTTGACTAAATTCTGGACTCATCTTTGTTATTTCCTCCATAGATCTATCAATACAACATTTTTCTTGAGCGAAATATAGGCCTTGTTCCCATGTTGGTCTTCAAATAAAAATTAACTAATTGCGTTGAAATATACTAATTATAGTGGTTAATAGACACCTCTGGGTAATTCGCGCAATATATAGGATATTAGTGATCACTTAAACACACATAATATTGCTAATACAACACAAATAATTTGGAAATTCGCAAGCGAAAAAATCAAATCGACAATCGATATATGATATGAGAATATGAGCAATGGCTGCCGCGGCATCGCGTAGAGCGGGACTAGCGGGAGGCGGGGACTAAACGGAAGCGGAAATAAAAACAGTAAAATATGTACCGGGTGATTTAAATTTGCGAAACAGCGCCCTCTCACTGCAGCTGCTAATTTTACAAGGAAGTTTGATCTGGCCAGAGATCCAGCAGATCTCATTTCCGTATGCGCTTGATCGTCTCGTGGTTGTCTCTGCCTCAGAAAAAGTTTAAAATTGTAATTTTTATAAACATTGACGAATAATGTTATGAATAATGTTATAGAACTGATATAAAATAATCCTTAAATCTTTACAAATGAAGCATAAACAAAATGATTGTGATAGCAACACAATTATCTTTGATAATGAGTTTTTTATATAAGAAATATCGTCTACAAAGGTTGAAATCTCAGGTATATATCTAGATAAAAATAGGTAGGTATTCAAACATAATCTGTAAAACGATTAACAATTTTTAGAAAACATTAAGCCATCCATAAATTCCTGAAAATAAATTAGCCGTGATTTTCAGAAAAAATGTTCTTAATTATTTTTTCCCGCATGATGTCCTTTCAGGTATGTGATATTGTTCTAATTTCAAGATCTATATGTAATTAGCTTACAAAAGTTCATTCTTCAGGAAGCAGCACGGACATTAGGCATAACAAGTAATTGTAAAAATATGAGCAAAAATGAGATGGTTTAAAAGAGTGAAAACTTTAAGGTTAGGAAATTTCAAACTCAAAGGGAAACAGGAAAACTGATTAAAAACTGATAACTAAGTACCATTAAACTGACAAGGTAAACTAGTAAGTATTTTATTATGAATCTATTTAGTATAACATTGTGTATTTTACAAAATGTATTTCGTTTAAATTACAGCTTAACGCATAATACAAAAAACAATTTATCATCTTTAAAACCATAAGGCATAGCCATAGGGTATATGATATATGAGATAGGTAGACAGTACATGGTAGGTACAATATGATCGAAAAAAAAACGGCGCCAGAGATGGCTATGAAATAAAGATCGATGTCTTTTACAGAGTCTTTTATATGTAAAATTATATAGGGAATGTCAGGGGAATGTCATGGATCGTCATTTCCAAGCCAACTGGAGGTCGTTTTTTTTTTATCATATGGGATATAAGTGTCAGTTTTGCTAGACCACAGACCTCTATTTATTAGACTTCTAGCACAAGGACATATCGGCAAGCCTTAGGTCAGTGTTTACATGGTGTGAATCGCTATGGTGATCATGTGGTGATCTAGTCGGAGATAGAAAAATGCCAAGTATTTATTACATAACCACTCAATCTGATGATTTCATATGTTTTATTCAATACATCTTATGTTAATAATAAGCATATTGACCATACTCTTCATATACATGAAAATCGGTACCAATGTCATGGATGGAATTTCGCCACAAGGCACATTTAAGAGGACTGATTCTTTAAAGGCATTTATTTTTGTTTTGCTATTTATAAATTCGTTAACTCATTTATTTTGTAGAGTTATTGAAAATTAAGATCTAGGATAGAAAAACCTGCATAGACACAACTTGGGTATTTTCGAATACTTTATTTAGAAGATCTTGATAGGACAATGATATAAGATTACAGAAAAATGCCTGACGTAGGTCAAAAATGTATAAAGTATTTTATATTTTTATATAAGTGTGTAAAGCGTTGTATAAAATAAATACATATTCTGTAAGGTTTCGAAGAATTTAAAGGATGGAAGATATTCAGGGTACCCTTCGGGAACAATTTAGATTGATACAGCATAAATTACAGTAAAGTCCGAACATTAAAGCATAAAGGTAAATAAATTATCCACAATAATAATAATTATTTACATATGTGCAGCAAAGTCGTAATATAATAAATTTATTGTTTTCAGAAACAAAACCCACTACTTATTCTGCCAAATATAAAGAGTACCTAGTAAAAAAACTTGTGTTTTATACTATCAATAACATATAACATGTACTTATTTTATGTAATAAATATTTTTTTAAATATGTATATATTTTTGGAATAAAATATTTTTAATCAGTTCTCAATCAATCTTAATTTATTTTTAAAAAAGGACATAAATACCTGAAAGGAAAAATGTTTAAGTTAGTGTGTCAAAATAATAAGTAAATTAGATATTTTTAGATAACCTGTATATTTAATTGGAAAAACTGATAAAATTTTATATATCTTTCAACTTAGAAATTATATCTGAATGAATTTTTACTCTAATTACTAAAAAACAAATATTACAAAATTAAATTATAAAAAAGTTTGCCAAATTGTCAAGAAAACAATTTATTTCTTTTAAATTTAAAAATTATGTGTAAACTAGGTTAAACTACGAGTTAAACAATATAGATAATCAATAAATTTTTGATAAAATTTGCTTTTTATGTTGTCAGATCATTTCTATGAAAAATACACTAGATAGAATACATTAAATTTTTATTAAATACGCTGGATAACTAAAACATTCACTAATAAACCTTGTCAAAATATCCCCCTTGGAATCTTTGTGAAGGGGTCAGGGGTGTATAATAAATTAATCCCTGTATTATAATAAAAACCATAAAACATTTATTTGTGAGTAAAATAATGCAATGGTTGGATATAAAACGGCTGTACTGGGTGAGTCAACGATAGAGCAAAATCCATTATATCATTTGTTTGGACGTTTACAAAAAATGTTAAATATAAAAGTTATAAGGAAGGTTATACAAGGTGCTTCAAAAAAGTGTGGCGGATATAACATATGTTTTTTTTTTAAATGCAATACCATATTTATTTTTAGATTCTGCATAAAATTCTATAACTTTTTCATATATAATGTTGTAATACCTAAAATTAATAGCTTTTGTAATATTTGAATTTGTTTAAACCAAAACATGTTTTCTAGATAATATACATCTAATCTTATAGTACTTAACAAAGTACTATAATATAATATATAGTACTGAACGAAAAGATATATTTTTTTAGCTTGTTCGTGTATATCGGTCTGAATAATTCATTTTCATGAAAATCTGTAACAATTCTTTACCATTTATACTTATTATAACAAATTAAACTAAAACTCAAATTTTGTTCTGAACTTGCTTAACAGACATGAAATTTTGATAATTATTACTTTTTGTCATGGCAACTATGATGTTATGGCGTAATTATTACGTATTAAAAATATGGGTAAAAATAGAAAAAAAAGGAATAAATCACAAACTATTAAAAATAGGTATATGACATACTTAATAAGAGTTTTGTAAAATATATCAGAAGAAACGAAAATAATTCAAATATTTTTATATACTATATAGGTAGGGTGTACCATTTAAAAAAAATAATTGTTTTTAATTTTAAGTAGTTGAAATTCATAAATATATTGTTGAATATATATTGTGGAAACACACTTTTTATCTAACTAAAATATCTTTGCATGTGTCTTTTTCTACATCTCTATAAAATTCTACTACCAAATTTTAGTCGTCCAACTTCAGAAAGAATAGCATCACTGGTAATTTTTTACTACACTGCAATCTAACAAGTGTTTAAACAAATTTAAATATTACAAAAACTATTAATTTTAGGTATATAACATTATATATAAAAAAAGTTATGGAATTTTACGCAGAATCTAAAAATAAATTAAAAAAACGGGGTGTTACATTTAAAAAAGGTATGTTATATTCGCCACACTTTTTTTAAGCACCCTGTATACTCTATAATAATTTTAAAATGTATATCTTAACCGTCCCTATAACTTTTGTATTCAATATTTTTTTGTAAACTTCGAAGCAAATGAGATAATGGACTTTATCGTTGACTCACCCTAACAGAGGCAACCAAAAATACACTAAAATAATTAGAAAAAATTTTGTAATTATTTAGTAATTAGGTATGTCAATAAACTCTTAATTGGGTCTCTAGTCTATTTTATTTAACGCACAAATATATTATTAAATTTTAATCATAGATTAAATATTTTAATCTATTAGCGTTAAGTAATAAAACTATTTGTGGGGCCCTCTTATCATAAGAGGTTACGAAATATACTCCTGGTAGTACACAAAAACAGTGTAAGGGGTGTAAATAAATTGTATAACCATTTTTTTATAATAAAAAATATAAAACATTTATAAAAAAAACAAAACAATGCATTGCCTTGGTTTCATATAACAACTATTTTAGAATTAGGCATAGGCAACCAAATACACAAGAAAAATAATTAGGATAAAGCCTTGTAATTATTTAGTAAATATATCAATAAATTCTTAATTAAGTCTCTAGTCTATTTTTATTTTATATTTACATAATATAAGTAGCATACACTCCCTTTTCCGATATAGAAAATTTCGTTAATTGCTTCTTGAAAATGCGAAAATATTGACAATCTGACAACGCTGTTTTTAACGTCGGAACGCGTTCGGGTAGACGACTCCACCCGAACAGCCTTGAGGAATTTTGACTATGAGGACAAACAAATACGTTTAAATTTACCTATACCGCGGCCTCACCATAAGAGCAATGAGAGAATTTATGTCCCAGAATTGAAGTACAGAAGATCGAGTTTGACATAAGTCCATCCTTGTTCAGTAGCTGGATGTAATGCACATGCGCCGAAATGCTACTTTTCTATTGGCCGAATGGTGTCGAGATGGGTTATTTTTTTTTGGACGCGTCGTCGGCGTGGATTTTGTTTTCAGTGTTTTCCACGTGTACTGTGTTTTCGTTTGTATTTTAATCTTTGTGCGTTTATTGACAATTTTGTGATTTAGTTTTAAAGACTTTTGCTGTAGTTTAATTAATAGAACAATGGGAATGTTAAATGTTTCGAAAAACAGAAAAAAAAAATTCTTTTGTAGATTTTCTCAAATAACTCGAAATCTGTTAGAGATATCGGAAAACGGTTTTCGACAGTCAATTCTACATAAAATGAACTATCTGTGAGCATATTTTAGTTGCGATCTGAGAGATTTCCGTTTTTGACAAAATCGATAGGGAGGTGCCGAGGAATTTTTTAGAAAAATTTTGCAAAATCGATTTTGCTTATTTCGTAATATGTTGTAGCCCTGAATGTGTACTTTACAAAAACGGTATTGTTTTTTTTTTTTTTTTTTTTTTTTTTTTTTTATATTTGTTAAATGTTTCGAAAAACAGAAAAAAAATATTTCTTTTGTAGTTTTTCTCAAATAACTCGAAATTTGTTAGAGATATCAGAAAACGGTTTCAGTCAATCTACAAAATGAACTATCTGTGAGCATATTTTAGTTGCGATCTGAGGAGATTTCGGTTTTTGACAAAATCGTCGGGGAGGTGCCGAGGAATTTTTTCGAAAAATATTGGAAAATCGATTTTGCTTATTTCGTTTTTCCAAAATTTTTCGAAAACATTCCTCGGTACCCCCCTGTCGATTTTGTCAAAAACCGAAATCTGTCAGATCGCAACTAAAATATACCCATTGATAGTTCATTTTATGTAGAATTGAATGCTGAAAACGGTTTTCCGATATCTCTAACAGATTTCGAGTTATTTGAGAAAATCTACAAAAGAAATATTTTTTTCTGTAAATATGGACTCCGTATCAGAAAAACTTCAAATATTCCAACCGGTCAACGTAGATGAATCCATTGCTCGAGGAGAATGGCATACTTATCAGCCGTTCACCAAATCATTTAAGAACAGCGATGAGATGGAAATTGTTATTAATCAACAGGATGTGTTTATGGATATTAGCCAAGTCGAATTATACATTGAAGCCAAATTTCTGGAAGAAGTATCGGCAGCTGTGAAAACAGGAAAATGTTCTTTAACAAATAACGTTGGAGCATTTCTGTTTGAATCGATAACATATGAATTAATAGAAACGTAATCGATAAAGTACGAGATCCAGGGCTTATAAGTACCGTTAAAAGTCTTTTATACCTCAATCAAAATGAAAGTACTGCCCTTGATGTAGCGGGATGGAATTGGCCGAGCGGAACTGTGAAATCATATGAACCATAAACGGATAATTTCAGTCTCCTAATACCATTAAATTTCCTGTTGAATGTCTTCTCCGATTATACTAGCGCAGCTATTATGGAAACGCAGAAATTGAAGCTTGTACGTGCCAAAAAGGATGACAATTGCTATGTTAATTCAGAGGGAAACAAGAAAGTAGACATCACTATTTTGAATATCGAGTTAAGAGTAAAACATATCTACCCGAGCGATTCTGTGAAATTAAAATTGTTTGAAGCAATTTCCAAGGATAAACCGATATTTATTGGATTTAGGAAATGGGAAATTCATGAACTACCTGCTCTACGACAAGCGAGAAAAGATGTATGGACAGTGAAGGCAGCATCTGAACGAGCGAGATATGTTATTGTATTCTTTCAAGAAGATCGAAAAGATAACTATAAAGCTAACGGCACATATTTCGATAATTTGAAAATTACAGACGTTAAGCTTTATCTAAATTCCGAAGCCTACCCATATGAATCCCTAGATTTAAATTTCAGCACTAGACAGTTTACTATGTATATGTAATCGATTGCTCAAAACAAAACGAGGCTCTGAAAAGTAATGTGATAGATGTAAAGCTAGAATTTGAGAGTTCGGAAAATTTCCCCGAAAACACCCGAGCATTTTGTGTCATCATATACGATCGAGTCATGGAATATTTACCTTTATCAGGATATGTTAGAACGCTAATTTAATCAGTTGCTGCAAGACATTGATACGATGAAGTTCGTTGTTATATATGTACAAGGATTTTCCATACCCGAATTTAAGGTTAAGGAATTATCCATATACGATGGAAAAGAAATGAAAACATATGCATTTAAACCGAAGATTTGTTACCACCATCTGCCGATACACCATAAGAAGACGATAAATTATATATTTCACAATGTTCATGGAATCCCTCATAATTCAGGGTATTTACCCTATAAGGCGATGTATGACATAATACAAGAGGAATTGGAAGGTGTCGATATGGTTTTCGTTAAGGGATATATTAAAAAGGAATTTCTGCTGTGCACGTACTACGAAATAAATCTTGATCCACCCTGTATAGTGAACTTGGAATTTACTTCTGGACCTGTACCGAAATTAGAACAATCATACAGTAATTGTAATGATCATAAACTGGAAATATGTTCTTGTACTGTAAATAATGCTCATATATTATATGATTATATTATAGACATTTTAACTCAATAAATTTAAATCTATTAATATCCAATATTTTTTTTACTTATTAGCCCCGTAGATTAATATTAGCTCATTTTACTGTAAACCATTGTCTTGTTCACATCGCCCTCAACAAATCGTTATGGATCAATCAAGTGTATTAGAACCAATAATTAATGTAGCATTAAACATTGCCGAGAACTTGACAGAAAAGCAAATTGTTTTCCAAATTACAAACAAGAAGAAGAAGATTCAAATGTCATATGAAGGTTTTTCAACGTTTCTAGACTTTGTTGATGAAAACGTTAATAGTGGTTGGTGTGATAAATCTATAGAAATTGATGGACATTTAACCATAACTTATGCTTTTGAAGAAGAAGTGAAAGTGCTGATAATTCAAGATAGGAAATGGAAACTTATATTGATTGGGAAGATGATTGTATATTGTTATTTAAATACTGTTTACCGATTTTTTATAATTTACTAGATGAGAGAAATGTGGAAAATAAATACACAGTGAAATGAAAAATTGTTTTATTTAGAATACTGTAAATATTTTTTTTATAAAATCAGTCTTGTACAGGATGGTCGAAATAGGTCTGTTTTAACAGAGAAACCCTATTTCCTGACTAGATAGAGCAAAACCGACATAAATGTCATGGACTCGATTTCTGAGACATGTTTAATGGCGTAAACCACCTGTTGATATTTTCACTGCCAGTTGGCAGTCACCCCGTATCTCAGTTGAGATACCTTTTTGAATTTTTTACCATTTTGAAAATTGTCCATAACTTTTTAATTTGGCGGAATAATAAAATTCTGTAAAAACGTTCTTAAGGCACTTTTTTAAGCACAATCCAGTTTACTCTTTTTTTAGCACAATCTATGTTTGCTCTTTTTGTCAGAAATAATAAAAAATATAATTTTTTAAATGGAAATCATAGTTGGCTATGAACTTAAAAAAATGGTGGCGTTTAACCCTTTCCAACGATATAAAGTTATGAGTATCTATTTCTAAGAATGAGAGAAATATTAGTTTTTTTTTATCTTTATATCGAAGCGGGCCTTGATTTTGTGTTGACCTATTGGCCTAGATATTTTTATCACAATTTATATTCTATATTATTTATATGCATAATTAAAGACTTTTGAAAAGGTAAATTACCATTCTATATTAGCATTACTAATTACAATTGAAATCGATACAATAGACAATGAACAAAACCAATAAAACTTATTTTTTGAGTGACGAATATAATTTTCTAAAAAATACCATCAAAGATGTTCAAACAGCACCTACTTGTTGAATACACAATAAACATCTTTTGCGCACAGAGTTACAGCGATTTCTTAGACGAACCGGTGTAATAAGTCCAAAAGTTTGCCTAGGAGCCTTCTGCAATTCTTCTCTCGTCCCAATGGTTCTTCCCATATATATAAGGTTTTTTAATTTCCCCCATAAAAAAGTCGAAAGGGGTTAAATCACAGGACCTAGCAGGCCAAGATATGGGGCCCCTTTTTCCAATCCAATTCTCTCTATAAATTCTCCATTTAATAGTTCCGTTATAACCCTGGCGTTGTAATTGTAATTGGTTATACTAATATAGAATGTTGATTTACCTTTTCAAAAGTCTTTAATTGTGCAGATAAATAAAAATATAGAATATTAAATTGTGACAAAAAAAATTAGGCAACTAGGTCAACACAAAATCAAGGCCCGCTTCGATACAAAGATAAAAAACCTAATATTTCTCTCATTCTTAGAAATAAATACACATAACTTTATATCGTTGGAAAAGGTTAAACGCCAACATTTTTTTAAGTTCATAGCCAACTATAATTTCCATTTAAATTTTTTATTTTTTATCATTTCTGACAAAAAGCGTAACTGACAAAAGTATAGAAAACAACTGACTACGCCACTGAATTGTGATTAAAAAAGTGCATTAAGAACGTTTTTACAGAATTGTATTATTCCGCGAAATACAAAAGTTATGAGCAATTTTTCAAATGGTAAAAAATTCAAAAAGTCCCCATATCTCAGTTGGCAATGAAAATATCAATAGGCGGTTTACGCCATTAAACATGCCTCTGAAATCGAGCCCATGACATCTATGTCGGTTTTGCTCTATCTAGTCAGGAAATAGGTTTTCTCTGTTAAAACAGACCAATTTCGACCACCCTGTACAATATAAAAGTTTGAATTTTTTTTTCAGTATTGTTAAATACATGTGTAAAATAAATATATAATAAAAATAATTACTTCTGTTAGGAAAAATTACTAAATTTGAATACAGCCATTGAAAAGCTTAAATCAAACAGTAGACATAGTAGAAAACGTCTAAATTTGTATACAATATAAATATGTTAAATATAGCAACCTAAAATATATTGAATATAATACTAAATAAAAAATAATATAATAATAACATAAAAAATATAATAATAATATAAAAAAATTGTATACAATATAAATATGTTAAATATAGTAACCTAAAATATATTGAAAATAATACTCTAAATAAAATACACTAAAAATATAAAAATAAAATTAAACCATCCTCTTAAACATGAAAGTAACTAAATATTAATAAATAAATAAATAAATATCAAAGGAAATAGAAGTAAAAAATAACTGCCATTGTTTTCAACCTATGGATTTTCCGATTATTCATCCCTATATTTTCCTAGATGTTTATGGCCCATGCGAGCGTATACTCGGAATTGGGAATAAGAAATCTCTTATCGTCCGCGTATGATAAGACAATCTTATTTTTAAGCTCTACATACATATTGTGTAAATGTGAACGGAAAGTAGTCATCGAGCGATGGATTTTCGTACCTGCTACATCGACCGTGTTTTTATAATCATCCAAACTAATATCTTGTTTGGTGATGTAGTCAGGCACGCCTTTGGCCTTTTTCGTTAACTCACCATCCACATTTACACAATATGCTTTAGCCCCAGTTCCATAAAACTCCCACAAAATTTTTCCTGTATATTAATCCTTCATACGGCCTAACACAGATGAATTTGCAGGAATATTATGTGGGTTGCTTTGCGAGTAATTTGACGTATCGAATTTATCTAAATTTTCGCGCATGTCATCATAAAAATTATCGGTTTGAATTTGTAAAATTAGAGAATCGGTCAGTGTCGAGCAGTGAAGCTTTATTACCGTACTTTGGTTTAATATAGCTATACCAAAAATCGTACATAATAGTTTTGGAAATTTCCAAAATTGAAAAGCCTACGTAAATAGGTTTATTATATACGATTTTCTGTTTAGCCATATGTATTGCGACTAAATTCTCGCTAAAAATCGTTAAGTCTTTAAAATGCGGCTTGGAAATGTACGCTTCTGTCCCTATCTTTCTACCAATATTTTCCCAGTGGGTAAGTAACTTAATATTTACCCGTTTCTCCACGTTCTCCATTGTCTTTCCAAATACAGCGTTATTCATAAGTTTGAAAAAATCCTTTTCAAACTTATTTTCAGCATTATTACGCTTTGCTGTATTTAGATCAATGTAGGTTTTCAACCAGGGAGATTGGTTAAAGGATAAAATGCGATGAATTTTGGCAAGTTTCAGACCATGGTTCAACGCTTGTTGTAAATTTTGATAATGAATTACATATCTAACTTTAGAATTAAAATTGGGTATTAATTTTGAAACTTTAGATCCCTCTGGTTGAACGGACTCTGGGCAAAAGGGTAATTCGTTGTGCCAATCGTGTAAATGTTCCGGATACTCTAAATCAACTTCAAAAACATAACCTATATTGGAATTTTTATCGATATTCATAAAATTTAAGTTTGAAATTTCTTCCTCTGTTAGCCACGTAAAGATACGTGTTGGTAGATATTGCGACATGGCTACTCCATATAAATTGGTAGCATCCAAGTACATAATGTAGGAAGTAGGTTTGGAAGCGTTGTATATAGACATAAATGTATTATTCGCGATAGCTTTTCTAACACTACATTGACTGACACCGCCGCGAATCCCGTGTTTAAAGAAATGTATCATGTCTAAATCTGTCAATAATTCCAGCTCGATAGATGTAGTTTTCAAAGCCGCATCAAACGATAGGCATGGTGCTGTGAAATATTGACAAGGATCTAGACCGTATGTTTGTAGACACACCTCTCTAAAATTCTCAAAAACATCAGCATATAATAATAGTACGTCGGATTTTAAATATATATCTGAATATTCACCTAAAGTTTGACATTTAAATAAATTCCATACATTCAATGCACGCTCGTAATCTCCTTGTTTGATGGCTTCTTTTCTAAGTTCGTTATAGAAGCCATCAATGGGTGGAAGCTTGGTATCGTCTAATTTGGAAAAGCAATCTACGTACGAATATGGAAAAACACCCTTCATACGAAAAACCTTAAATTCTTCTTCGTTAGGAAAAACCTTTCTAACTTCGCAACACTGTTGAGACGTTAAATTTTGACTTACTTTATCCAAGCTCGATGCCATAAAGCGAAAACTGTCTAAAAATCTTAATTTTAAAAATACCTTTTGCTGTCGCTTTTCCTGTTCTTGTTGAGTGACGTCACCATCCACCATATAATATATTTAGTAAAAGAAATATACTTTTCTTTATTTTGGGGAATGACGTCTAATTGTTCTTCCTCAACGGCCAGTTCTTTTATAAAAAGATGGTTGTCAAAATTTGACATGTTGTGGAAGAACACAGGAATAAAATTAGGTACTTTAAAATTTAGGTTACAAACAGAGTGAGCCGCACCTCGATATCTTCCTCTTAAATGACAGTAGTCCCTTACTCTTTCATCTTCTACATTAAATGGTCTTTCGCAAATATGACAATGCGTTACCTGATAAATCTCAGCTTCTTGTACGCTATTGAGAGGAGGCATGGATACAATATTTTTCATAAATCGATTGTAGATTGATTTACAATCAGCCTCTAACCAATCTATGAAAACTTTATGTGCATCGAGCCCTCTAAAAGTCTTGAAAATCGACTGAGAATTATCAAAATCGCATTTAATGTAATAGGCAAAAGAATAAGGAACGTATTGGTGTATTTTTGTGATGTCGTCTCATTCCAATACGGGAAAATCAAACACATGTTCACCCTTTGAATACATTTATTCGAATTAGCTAACCTAGTTACAAAAGATGGTATGCTATCCTTTGTTGTTGCAATAATTAATGAAATATTAAACAAATAATTGTTGGGTAACCAGGTCGCACTACATTTTCACCGTATAGGAAATTTCAGGATCCAGCATTTCAGGATCAGTAGAATGAACTTTATTCTGGCCACAAATAAAGGACATTCGGCGTAAGCAAAAATTGACAATAATAATTATATGATATCCATTGAGTGTCGCAATTTTATAAATAAACTGTTGCTTTAATTAAGTTTACCAATATACTAACCTATTAACTAGATATTATTAAAAATAACAAACATAAAAAATACGACAAAAAATCTATATCTATAGAACCCATATACAGGGTGAGTTTCCTACGATGTTCTTCTGTATGGGTATCTCAGAAACTACTGGAGATAGAGAGTCGGTTAAATGGGGAAAGAATTGCAGTTTTGTGGGGTCATAAATATGCGCATTTCAGATTTTTGAAAAAGTTCATGGCTTACTAGATATTTTGAAAAAAACAAATTTCGTCTATTTTAAAAATTGTCCCTAATTCCATTATAAGCTATTTTAGACAAAGAGTTTTCAGATAAAAGTTGTAGATAATCACATTCTTAATGAGACTGTGTCCTCCGCTTTTTTCTAAAGCCTGTCATTTTTGACATACGACACAAACATAGGTTTTTTTAAATGGAAAGCATAGTTGGCCATGGCTTCATAAAAAGCGCCATTGATTAAGATTTTCAGCGATATAAGCTATAACATGTTGTCTTCGAAAAATTACTGAGTTATAGCCAATTCTTATCATTTTTAAACAATTTCACATAGTTAGCCATGGAAACAAGTTTAATCGTCTTTGCTCTCATATATGTGAAGCTGTCACATCCAAACTTTGCAAATTAAAATAAATAAAAATTGTAAATATGAATTTTTCAAATGAAAACAAGCGTGTAGGATTATTGGTTCAACTTTTCTTGACCATACATTTTCGAGGATACGTTGACCGGTGAATGTTACGTTTTTTTAGAGAACGGTTTTCAAGATATGTTAGAAAAGTTAAATTTAGTTATAGCCAATTCTTATCTTTCTTGACTAATTTCACTTAGATTGCATGGTATTCTTATTCTGTTATGATTTATAACTTATAAAAAGTCAGAATATATTACTAAACGGTTCTTTACAATTTACATTACACAAACTAAAACTTAAAAAAATAATATCACTATATACACTTTAAGTTATTTTAGAAAATGTTCAAAAAATCCGCCATTGTTTTGAGTTGCATGTTTTTAAAATTGAATTACTACCTATTCTCACAGAAGGACCGGTCGACTTAATTAAACTTTTCTCGTACCGTCACTTCGAGTGCCTCTCTTAATTCATAAGTTCTTTTGTAAACCTTATTGTTAACTATACCGCATAAAAAAATATAAAATGGATAGGTCAGGTGATCGAGGAGGCCCATGCAATTACGAGTAGTCCGCCTCTTCCTATCCCTGCGTTTGTATAATTATAATATAAATAATTTTTAACATTTCTTTCATTATGGCTGGTGAGGGGTGGTGTGTCATAATGAAAGGTCATGTTGGAACCACTCTATTGATGCGCGAGTATCTACACGCTTTTCTTCATTTTAAAAATTCATATTTAAAATTTTTGTTTATTTCAATTTACAAAGTTTGGATGTGACAGCTTCACATTTCTGAGAGCAACTGCGATTGAACTTGTTTCCATGGCTACCTAAGTGAAATTGTTTCAAATGATAAGAATTGACTATAACTCAGTAATTTTTTGAAGAAAAGATATTATAGCTTATATCACTAAAAAGCTTAAAAAATGGCGCTTTTTATGAAGTCATGGCCAACTATGGTTTCCATTTAAAAAAACCTATGTTTGTGTCATATGTCAAAAATGACAGGCTTTAGAAAAAAACGGAGGACACAGTCTCATTAAGGATGTGATTATCTACAACTTTTATCTGAAAACTTTTTGTCTAAAATAGCTTATAATGGAATTAGGGACAATTTTTAAAATAGCCGAAATTTGTTTTTTTCGAAATATCTAGTAAGCCATGAACTTTTTCAAAAATCTGAAAGGCACATATTTATGACCCCACAAAACTGCAATTCTTTCCCCATTTAACCGACTCTCTATCTCCAGTAGTTTCCGAGATACCCATAGAGAACATCGTAGGAAACTCACCCTGTATATAATAATAAAATATTACCTATCCTATTTACATTAATATACCTGGTCTTGGTTAAAAAATGTAAAAATAAAAGTATAATTATTAGTGTACCATTTCATAAGACTATAAATTATTATAAGTACATGTTTCACAATAAAATTAAAAAAAAAATATTTCTAAAATAGAGATTTACACATAATGACTTAAAAATAATTTATCTACCTCAGCATTTCTATACTGACCTAACTTAACTATTTTTATACACGAGCTTTTTGTCTATGCTATGAAATTCTTAGAAATACGAATAAAGTTTTGCTAATTGTTATTGTAACGAACGCACTCTGTTTTTATGCACTTTCATTTGCTTTCCGTTAGTTTCCGCGCAATTTTTGATCACACAATTTACACCTTCAATACTAATAATTGAGTAGGGACCCTTATACCAAGGATCAAATTTGGTTCTATTTTCGTTAGATAACATAACCAAATCGCCGGGTTTAAAATTAGTTTTATTTGAAAGTTTGTCATAAATTACTTTACGGTTTTGTTTAGCTTTGAAAATGAATTCGTTCGCGCGTTTATTGGCTAATTGCATTCTATATTTTACTTCATGATAGTAAGCGTCTAAGTCATATACAGGATCTACAGTATCACCTGAAAGTGTTTCAGAAATCATTGCCTTCCGTCCGAATACCAGTTCAAACGGTGAAAAATCATGATAGATGCTGGGCGTTGTGTTATAACAGAAACTGTAATATTGTACCCAGTTATCCCAGTCAGATTTTACATCATTTATATACATTCTGAGGTACTCATTCAGAACTCTATGATTTCTTTCACATCCTCGTATCGTTTGACTATGGTCAGGAGTTGAAAATTTTTGACTTATGTTGAGCATTTTAGTTAGATTTGCAAAAATTTCATTTTTGTATTCGGTGCCTAAATTTGTTCTTATTTCCTTCATTGAACCATAAATAAGTATGAAATGATCCATTATAGCTCTTGCTACCGTTACGGCCTCTTTATTAGGTAAAGGAATGATGACTATGTACTTGGTTAATTCACATTGAATTGTGACTGCATACACATTATTTTTTGGTGTTTTCATAAAAGGACCTACTGTGTCGATTGATGTGAAGTCAAATGCTTTTTGAGGAGTAGGGGTTATTACCATTGGCTCTTGGTTTTTCACTCTGCCTTTATTTAATTGGCACTTATGGCAGTTTTTAATGTATACAGCAACTTCTTTCAACATACCTTTCCATCTGTAATTGACTCTTAACTTTTTAAGTAGTTTTTTCTGTCTACAGTGTCCACCAATTAATGGATCATCGTGATATTTTTGTATTACAGCGAGTTTCTCATCTTTATTTTTAATAACTTGTGGTTCCTTAAATAACAAAATGTTACCCTTTTTAAATTTTTCTTGACCAATTTCTTTTAATTCATTTATTGTGCACATTCGAAAAATTTGGTCATTTAATTTTAACTTTAAACTTTCAATATTATGATCATTAGCCATTGATTCAAGCTTAGGCAATACTTCCTCTAGAGAAAAATTACCATTAATGATCGGAATGTTTGATTCAGCGCTGAATCTTCCTTTTAATCTCATTATTATCCTAAGATATAATGATTTAATTTCAAAACTTACTGTAAATTAAGTATACTGCTATTGTCTAAGGTTTCGTAAATTTTAGGTAGAATAAGTATTTTATTTTGCGAAGAGTCATATGTGTCAGAGTTTTTATTTTCCTGTTTTTTAGTCATTGACCTTGTTACAGCTAGTATTTTAGCCGATTGATTAGAAATATCTTTTAAATCAGATGTTGTTATTCTTGACAGTGCGTCCACACCTACATTGTTTTTCCCTTTGATATACTCGACTTCAAAATCATATTCCTTTAAATCGAGTCTCATGCGAGTTAACTTTGATGAAGGATTTTTCATCGAAAATAAATATTGTTACGTTTTTCGTCGGTTCCGTGTGGATAGAAAGTCACAATTTATTTAAACACTATTTATTTAACACTAATTAACAAAACTAATAACGATAAACGACTTATAGAACTATTTACAAACGATTTATAACTAAGAATTTATTTTGAATTTTAGCGCGTCAACTGTATATTTATAACTGCCCTCTCTAGGCTACTACTGCCGCCGGCTTTTATACCGACAGGTAAAAGAAATCTAGAATAGTCCAAAGATCGTTAGGCGCATAGGGAAGGTTTTCGAATGTTCTCGTATGTACGAGTCCATTCTAGTGGGTCTCGATTCTTCTCGAACGAATGAATCATTGCGGTGTCTATGCAATGTTAAGGTCATCCGAGGGCGGGCCATATTGTGAGGTTAGGTCGAGTCCACACCGGCTCGCAACACTGCCCCCTTCTTAGGCACATGCTCGTCCCGAGATGTATACGGTGAATGAGGTATTTGCAAAGCTGGCCCCTGGTACATTGCGAAGTCTGGTAGAAATAGCAGTCTACAGTTTTCTCTCCCGATCTCAGCTTTGGGTTGTAGCAGCAAACGAGGATCTCGATTCCCGTAAATCTGAACAAGACTTCAATCATGTTCCGGATTGTACGCCAACTCAAACCATCGAGTCCACACGCCAGCTTCGGAATGGCTAATCGTGCAATGTTGTTGTTTAGCAGGGCTTCTCTCAGTTCAATCAGGGTCTTCCATAGATTGAGATAAGTCGGCTTACTCGGGGACCATTCCTTGGTGACCAGGTAGAAGATGTGCCTTGCTTGACCATGTGCATTGTCGGTTAGCCTCAAGACGCTTCCAACCTCTGGATCCTGTCGGCGTAGTTCTCCGACACGCCCAAACTTCTCATTGAACGTCGCAGCGATTCCTCTGGACATCCGCAAATCTCGAGCCACACAATGAGCGAGCGAATAATCAGGAGGCACGGAAAAGAGGTCTCGTTGATCTTCTTTGGTTACACCATAGCGAGCCTTCTCACTGCTGTTGTATCGGGCCATGAAATCGTCAAAGGACATCTCCGAATCAGGGGGATCAAAGCTGCAGGTTCTCACGGTCCCAGCACGATCTTCTATTTCGCCTTGGTAGGGGCTCAAACGGTTGAAATGGACTACCCTCGGTTTTCCTTTTGGCAATTTTCTGATACGGTATACGACGTCATTAATTCTATCCATGACTTCGTATGGCCCTTCCCACGAGGATTGTAGCTTCGGAGATAACCCACGACGTCTCTGCGGGTTATATAGCCACACCAACTTCCCTGGTTGGTATCCTCCATGCTCAGCTTGAATGTCGTAGTGTTCCTTCATTCGGTCACTAGCACTTTGAATATTTAGGCGGACTCTCTGATGAATGTCGTCCATCCTTTGACGTAGTGTGTGGACATAATCTTCTCCGGCGACTTCTTCTCCCGGTCGGCAACCAAATTTCAGATCACAGGGTAGGCGCACTTCCCGTCCCATAACGATGCTGGCTGGAGTTTGCCCTGTAGATTCTTGGACGGATGAACGGTAGGCCAACAGGAACAGGTGAAGAAATTTGTCCCAGTCTCTTTGGTGGTCAGAGACTACTTTGGCCAGATAACGGTTGATAGTTCTGTTCATGCGTTCAACCATCCCATCGGATTGTGGATGTAGAGCAGTCGTCCTGGTCTTGCGGATGTTCAGGACTTCACAGACGCCTTGGAACAGATTGGACTCAAAGTTTCTTCCCTGATCTGAATGAAGCTCCATGGGAACACCAAACCTGCAGATCCATTCTTTAACAAGGGCATCAGCAATCGTGGACGCTTCTTGATTTGGCAACGCGTAGGCCTCGACCCATTTGCTGAAGTAATCCATTACTACCACAATGTATTTGTTGCCATCGTTCGTCTCCGGGAAAGGACCAGCCACGTCGATCGCTATTCGTTCGAAGGGACTACCAACATTGTACTGGCGCATAGGGGCTTTACCACGCTTTTGTGGCCCATTAATGGCTGCGCAAATGTCACATTTCTTACACCAGGCCCTCACATCTTCTTTGCAGTTCACCCAGTAGAACCGTTCACGCAGCTTGCCAAGTGTCTTGGTAACACCAAGATGTCTCCGCTGGTTCCATTGTGAACTTCCTCCAAGACTTTTGGGACCCTCTTCTTTGGAATGACGATGCCTTCTCTCTTCTTGTCCCTCCGGTCTCTCGATCACACGGCGAAGTAGTCCGTTATCTATTACCAAGGAATTCCACTGGGCCCAGTACGACTTTACGTTCGGCGAATATCTGCAAACTTCTTCCCACGTTGGTCTTTGGCCTGTGTTTTTCCAGTTAATTACTAAACCTAATTCTGGGTCACTGGTTTGGTCATTTGCAAGATCTTCGGGTTGCCAACTATCATTAACCACAGTTGTTCTTAGGAGTTTCACTTTTTCTCTTCTGCTCGGGAACAATGCTTACAGTCCTTAGCGCAAGGTCTTCTGGAAAGTGCGTCGGCATTTCGATGGATTGCCCCAGCTCGATGTTCTGTGTCGAAGTCAAATTCTTGTAATCGTTCAATCCATCTAGCTACCTGCCCTTCAGGATTCTTAAACTGCAACAGCCATTTCAAAGCAGCATGGTCTGTTCTTAACAAGAACTTTCTTCCATAGAGATACTTGTAGAAGTGTTCCACTGCTTTAACTACTGCTAGTAATTCTCGTCTGGTTACACAGTAGTTCCTTTCCGGTTTTGACAAGGTCTTACTAAAATAACCAATGACTTTTTCTTGACCATCCTGGATCTGAGACAGAACAGCGCCTAATGCAACATTGCTAGCGTCGGTATCCAATATAAAGTTTCCGTTGCCAAGAGGGTAGCTAAGTATGGGCACACTAGTCAGGGCCTTCTTCAATTTTCGGAATGCCTCGTCAGAATCTGAGTCCCAAGAGAAACGCCTCTCGCCTTCGGTAAGTCTGGTCAATGGTTTTGCGATGGTGGCGAAACCCTGTACATAGCGTCGATAGTATGTGCATAGTCCCAAAAAGCTTCGTAGTTCATGTTTATCTTTAGGTATCGGCCACTCTTCCACTGTCTTGGTCTTCTGTGGATCTACCGCAACTCCTTGGGAGGAGACTACATGGCCCAAGTAGTGTACCTTTTCTTGACACAGATGACATTTCTTGGGGCTAAGTTTCAAACCAGAACTCCCTAGTCGCTTGAAAACTTCTTCCAAATTCTTCAGATGATGGTCAAAGGATTTCCCAACCACTATGATGTCATCCAGGTACACTAAACAGGTAGTCCAGGATAGTCCCTTTAACACAGACTCCATTAGTCTCTCAAAGGTAGCTGGCGCGTTGCACAATCCAAAAGGCATGACGGTAAATTGCCACAGTCCGGAGCCCACCGAGAACGCTGTCTTCTCTCTGTCTTTCGGCGCCATGTCGACTTGCCAATATCCACTCTTCAGATCTAACGTAGAGAATATCGTTGACCCCGCCAGTGTGTCTAGAGTATCGTCTATCCTCGGCAGGGGATAGCTATCCTTCTTGGTACCATTATTGAGCTGCCGATAATCAACACAGAATCTGGTGGTACCGTCTTTCTTCTTTACTAGTACTACCGGCGATGTCCACGGGCTGTTAGATGGTTCGATGACACCCTCTTCTTTCATTTCTCGAAGGATTTTATCAGCTTCTTCACGTTTGGCGAGCGGAAGTCTTCTCGGATTTTGTTTGATTGGTCGTGCTTCTCCGGTATCAATTTTATGTTGTACTAAATTGGTACGACCTCTGTGTCCTGCTTCTCCTTTATCAAACACATCTTGATACTTGATTATCAGGTTTCCCAATTTTCTACTATTTTCGGGAGATAATCCCTTAACGTTTACTAACTCCTTCACCATTTTGTCCGGAATTTTTGAAGTCGAAACTTTGGAGGCTTCCACGCTTCGAATGACTGAGGAGACCGAACAACAGTACCCTAACAGGGTTCCCTTCTTCAAGGATACAGAATAATAATTCGTATTCATTACTCTCACCGGTACAGTTTTCTTCGCTCGTAGCAGGGCTTTTCCAACAGCGATCCCTCGTCCTATTTCGCTGTCATGGTTCCTTGGCTCCAACAGAATAATACTCCCATTATTCATTTTACCTTCCAGGCAACCATCCAAAAATACCTCACAGCGCTCAGGGATCGAAACATCTTCTGCTACTACCACGCGAAGCGTCTCCTCACATTTTCGATGTAGAACCACTTATTCCTCATTTATTTTCAAAATTCCCTCTTTGAAGTTTAGGTCAAAACCTTTAGTGGTCATGATGTTCATTCCGAGAATAAGTTCATCTTCGATATCTGCTACTAACACTGGATGTTCAAAACTGGTGCTCCCAATAACAAAATTAAGATTTACTTCTCCATGGACAGCAGCGGAGCCCCCCGTAGCAGTACGTAGTCGCCATTGTGTTGTTTTAACCTTCTTCGATGTTTTAAGAATGTCCGGTCTGATGATAGTTTTCGTCGCACCTGTATCCAACAGCATGGTCCGGAACTCTCCATCAACAAAACCATCCACAAAAATGCTGTTGAACTTGTGTTGTAGCGATGCGACTTGAGCAGTTTTCGTTGGAACCTGTTGGGTACTGCTCGATATGTGTCCCTTTGATTCGACACTTGGCGAAACCGGGTCCACGTCCTTTTCTTTACAGTGACTTCTTACGTGTCCTGCCTGGCCGCAATTCCAGCAACAAGTCGGTCCTTTCTTGCCCATGTACTCCTCCATGACTTTCCGTACAATGCTTTCCACGGATTCGTCGGAACATTGGTTGACCGCCCGTACTCTCACTAGAGACCGAGAACTTTGTTTCGCAGCCTCGAATTCTAGGGCACGTGCTAAAGCATCCACCAAGTGCGATGGGTGGGCTAGGAGAAGTGCTTGTCTTGTCTCGTTGTCACGTAAGCCATCGGAGAATGCCTGTACTGCCAACCGCTCCATAACATTCTCGGGCGTAGCAGGGTACGCAAGACGAACGAGGCGGGCTACGTCAGCTTCAAACTCCTGCAGAGACTCATTTGACTTTTGAATGCGATTTTTTAGCTGGGAATGATAGACATGTTCCAAATGAGCTTGGCCGTACCTCATTTCTAAATGTCGTACCAATTGCTGATAATCTCCCTGTTCCGATGGTGACAATGTCTGCAGGATATCAGTTGCATCTCTCGCAGTGCGACAGTCAAAGCGGTAGCCTTTTCAGCGATTGTCCATCCGTTCGCTCTCGCAGCGGCCTCAAACTGGCAAAAATAATTGGCCCAAGCGGTTTTTCCGTCAAACTGTGGAGGCTTAATAACTGACTTTGAGATATACTTATTTTCGACTAGTTTCGGTGCCTCCGATGTTTCTTGACATTTTGGTGAATTGGCCTTTTCTATTTCTTGTTTTAAAATTTCGATTTTTCTATTTACATCTTCCTCAATCTCCGTTATTTTGTCTTGTAGTTCCGTAGAATTCTCTATAATCTTATTGTTTAAACTTTCTTCTAAATTAAGTATTTTGTCATTGAAACTGGCTTGTAGATCTTTAGAATTTTCTATGATTTTATCCTCTAAAATATTAATTAAATCCTGGGAATTTTCCATAATTTTATCTTTCAAACTGTCTTCTAATTTTTGAGAATTCTCTGTGATTTTATCTTCTAAATTAACTTCCAAGTCAATTATTTTACTATTCAAATTGTCGTTTAAATTGTCTTGTAAATTTTTCAATGACGAGTCAAGGTCACCTTCCAGCTCGAAGTAAAATGTGTCAGGATCCTCACCTTCTTCCACCAAAACGTCTCTCAGTCTAGCTTGCAAAATGCTTTTCTTTCCATCTGTCTCGCACTCTCTCTCTTCCAATATGCATTTCAGTTCGGACACTTTCAAGTCTTTCAACAATTTTTTCAGGTTTTCCATGGTCAGTCTTTTTATTCTTCTAGTCTATCACACACCCCACACCTGACACCAATTGTTACGTTTTTCGTCGGTTCCGTGTGGATAGAAAGTCACAATTTATTTAAACTCTATTTATTTAACACTACTTAATTAACAAAACTAATAACGATAAACGACTTATAGAACTATTTACAAACGATTTATAACTAAGAATTTATTTTGAATTTTAGCGCGTCAACTGTATATTTATAACTGCCCTCTCTAGGCCACTGCCGCCGGCTTTTATACCGACAGGTAAAAGAAATCTAGAATAGTCCAAAGATCGTTAGGCGCATAGAGAAGGTTTTCGAATGTTCTCGTATGTACGAGTCCATTCTAGTGGGTCTCGATTCTTCTCGAACGAATGAATCATTGCGGTGTCTATGCGATGTTAAGGTCATCCGAGGGCGGGCCATATTGTGAGGTTAGGTCGAGTTCACACCGGCTCGCAACAATATACTAGCGGCTTATGATCAGATTTAACCAAAAATTTTACACCATACAAATAAGGTCTAAAATAATTTATTGCCCAGTGGATTCCAGCAATTCTTGTTCAATGGTTGCGTTTGGATTCGCCTTTTGTGAATGATTTTGATGCAAATGCTATAGGTAAGTCTTTACCATTAAAGTCTTGTGATAACACAGCTCCACACGCATCTTTTGATGCATCTGTTGTTACTATAAACTGTTTGTTAAAATCTGGGTATTGAAATATTTGAGGTTGGACCAGAGCAGTTTTTAACTTTGCAAAAGAATTTTGACAATCTTGTGACCAAACAAAAATTATATTTTTCCTAGTTAGCTTATTAAGCGGTTTACAAATGTTAACAAAGTTTGGAATGAAACGACGGTAATAATTGCAAAACGCGACAACACGTTTTACCGCGTCAGTATTTGTCGGTGTAGAAAATTTGTTTATGATTTCAAACTTTAAATCGTCAGGCAAAATGCCATGACTTGTTATTTTATGGCCTAAAAATGTGACCTCCTTTTGGAAAAAATTACACTTTTCTGGGTTAAGTTTTAAATTGTATTTTCTACAAGTATAGAAAACCTTCCTCAAATTTTGCAACTGATGATTTTTTGAACAGCCTATAACAATTAGATCATCCACGTATAAGAATGCTTTTTCTGGTGTAATTCCAGCAAATGCTATCGACATCATCCTTTGGAAGCTGTTTGGGCTAACCTTTAGTCCAAATGGTAATCTAGTAAATCTATACGAGCCATTATTTGTACTGAATGTCGTGATATCCCTGGAGTTCTTTTCCAAAGAAATCTGATGGAATCCGGCTTTTAAGTCCAACGTCGAGAAATATTTTGCTCTACCTAGTTGATCAAGGATGTCATCTTTCTAGGTAAAGGAAACTTATCTGCAATTAGCTTCTTGTTTACCTGTCTATAGTCAATGACTAATCGCCATTTATTTTGGTCATCAGTTGACTTTTTAGGTACTAATAAAATCGGACTATTATATTCCGCTGTTGATGGTTCGATTATTTTATTTTCCAGCAATTTGTTGACTTGACAATTTATTTCATTTGTTTGTGAGTACGGCGTGCGGTAATTTTTTATATAAACCGGGGCAGAATCAGACAATTTAAGTTTTTGTTCATAAAAGTTGTTTTTTGTTAATTTATCAGATGGTAAACAAAAAATATCTGAAAATTCTTTACATAAATTAAAAGTATCGTTTTTTGCAAAGTCAGGGATGTTTTTGTTTAACTGTTGTAATAAATTTGATTCTCTATTATTTAGTTTGGGGTTAATTGAGTAAACATAAAAATTATTTAGATTGGAAAACTGTATGTCAGCGTTTTTTATTGTGACACTTGCAAATGTTGTATTTAAAAGTCTAACTATTGGATTTGATTTTGAAACAATTGAACCAGCAATAAAAACTCCGTCGGCGATTTCAGTATTCAAAATAACAGAATCAGTCTTTAGTTGCGTGAATTTTTTAATATACCTAATGACCTCACACCTAGGTGGGATTACCAAAGATTCCTCTTCTGGACTTGAAAATATTGGCAATGTTGTTTTTTCGTTAAAAATTTGTAGTGTTAATGTCCAGTTAGCATAATCTAATTGACATTGATATTTCGAAATAAAGTCTCGCCCTAAAATTCCGTCAGCTGGTATTGGAAAGTTTTGCTCAACTATATGAAACGAGTGATTTATTGCATAATTATTAATCAAAATTTGGGTATTAGTTGTGCATAAAGAACTCGTCGAGCCATCTGTAATACCTTTAATATTGCTTAAGTTATATTTATTAATAAATTGTTTAGGAGAAATTTCAAAATTTTTAAATAAAGATATATCCGCACCTGTATCAACTAATAAAGTAATTATGCTATTATCTGTCATGCTAGTTTGGACTACAACAAAGTTCGAAAGTGATAGGTCCATATGGAATATTTTTATAGCGACCCCAGTGGACCTGGCTGGGGGTCCTCTACGTTTCCCGACTCTTCCTGAGTGTAATGCCTGACATATCTAGGAAACTGTCTTCTATGATTAGGCCTAGAGTTTCCTCGACCTCTATTATATTGACCATGATGATTATGGTACTGTTGATTTGCATTTAAATATCTCTGGGTGGGTCTATAGTCACTATTATTATTAGTATAGTTCTCTGAATAGTGTCCTCTTCCGCGACTTTGATGCCCTCTATGATGCCTGTTTCCAGCTCTGTAACGCTGATTTTTTGTATAAAAGATTGTGCTAGTATCTGGCGTAGTATCTCCACCAATAGTTATAAATTTAGGGATTGCTTCCTCGCAGTTGGTGAAATTACCAGCCTCCATTATTAGTTTTTCTTTCTCAGAATTGCTGTTTGTTCTTAGAGCTTTGATTGTCGTATTTGTCGTATAGGATTCAGCTACTGCTATGGGCACTCCTTCGTTTACATAGGCTCTTTTCAGGGTTTCTGCTAGAGCTTCAATCTCTGTGGCATATCTTGTGGAATCTTTATGTTGCTGCTTTAAAGATAGTATTTTTGCCGTTACCATATGAGAACTTTCTGTTTTAATGCGTGTTCGTAGCTTATTAATTATGGTATCCAGATTATCGTTATAATCTATTAAATCACGTGCTTTTCCAACCAGTCTCGTTTTCACATAGGCCACCGCATTATTTTCTTGGTTTTCGCAATTTACGCACAGTAGATTTAAGGCGTCTATAACGGACTGTAATTTACTTGGAGAACCGTCGAATTCGTTGGGAAGAATTTTACTCGCAAAATTGAAAAATTCTGTTTTTGACATAGCCATGTTTTCAAGTTTTATTTTAGGAATATTTTATTCTGGGATTGCCTCTGATTCAGAGGACTCTTCTTTATCTTCACTTTCCTCGAATTCTTCGTCAAATATTTCTAGATTTATATATTCCAAAAGGAACTTTGTAGGGTACTTTTAAAACCTGATATGATCTTATGACCCTATCTCTCAACGAAGTAAAAAGTTTTTTAATGGTAATTTCCTGTTCTTTATTAAGTGATGGATAAACAAATTGTACTAATTTAACAAAATTATTAAAGTGCTCCAATAAATTTGCTTGGACTTCATTTTTAATTGTATCACTCTTAGGTATTTGTTTTTTATGAACGCGTTTTGATTCGTTTCTAACGAGATTACGTAAACTTAGTAGCTTGGCAAGGATCCCTTCCCAATGATCAGACATAAATTATACAAAAGTAAGAAATAAAAAATTATACAAAAACAAAAAAAAAACACAATATCCCTTATTTAATACCAAAAACAAAAAAAAACTTCTTATCCTTATAAACATAACAAAAAGTCATTAATTAATTCATAACTAATAGAATTTCTTTCTGTTTAATTAAAAAAATAAAAAATGTTGTACATTTTTGGTTAAAATAGCGAAGTCTTTTTTTTGTGTAGGTAATAATTAAATATACGTAAGAATTTCCATATTGTAATAAATTTATGTAATTTTACGTAAAAAATAAAAACAAAACGTTCACACCGAGTATAAATGTTAAATAAAGGCTATAAAAACAACGCAAATAATTGTATATTCACATACCATCAACACTGTCCATCAATAAGTACTGCTCGACTAAACATCTACTGCTGCTTGGGTTCGAAGGACCATGCTTCTAGATAAGTCTTTTCGGAGCCCCCTTCGGTACGCTTTATGTAATTTTAGTAGAAGTAAAATTACCAGAACTGCTACTACAATGTACAGTAGTACTCAAACATCTGTTGGCACTTGTATGCTCTTCTGTTCTACGATGAAGTTGGAGTTGACCACACCATTATCGGTTAGTTCCGAATGTTTAGAATTTGTCTTTCCCATGGTAAATTAGTTTATTTTGTTTCACTATTTTCACTTTTTCACATTCACTTTTGACTATAGTTTAACTAAACTTACTTAAATTATTTAAATTAAGGCCCTTAGGCAGGATCGCCATGTGATGTCGTCTCATTCCAATACGGGAAAATCAAACACATGTTCACACTTTGAATACATTTATTCGAATTAGCTAACCTAGTTACAAAACATGGTATGCTATGCTTTTGTTATTGCAATAATTAATGAAATATTAAACAAACAATTGTTGGGTAACCAGGTCGCACTACATTTTCACCGTATAGGAAATTTCAGGATCCAGCTCGTTTTGCTCTGTTTGTATAGGTTCCAAAATAGTTTCAAAATCAGCGTATACAACAAAGGGTACTTTTAATTTTAGTTCGAAATTTATAAATTTAAGGATATTCTCGGGAATATTTTCACCATATTTATTTTTCTTTAAATTATCCGAAGGAGTTTCAACTATAACATGACCAAAATCGAATTTTTGATGATTTTCTAATTTAATATCTGAAGAAAAATAAACCAAGAAACCATCGCATAAGAATTTTAAATGTTGTTTGCCTGAAAGTTGGTTTGAGATTAGGCGAGACATATTTCTTATTAAACAGTAATGATTATTGCCAGAATCATCGCTGATTAATAACAAATTCACATGTCTATCTACCTTATGAGATCTAGTAAAATACAAAGGACCCACAACTTTAACAATATTCCTATCGTGTTTATAACCCTTCTCGAGTCCATAAACATTAATAGAAATATTATTGAGTTGTTCGAATTTTGAAATTTGTTTCAAAGATATCGGAAAATCTATACCTCTCACATCCAATTCCTGTTCAAAAGGCTAATAATTCTGAACTCTGTTAGCATGTTGAACCCGATGAATTGGGTGAACGGCAGCTAAAACCGACCATACAAAACATTTCTGGTCAGAGTTTCGTATGTTCAACACAGTCTTTTTCGCTTCTATATCCTTCGGTAATGGTATGTAGGATGAGGCTTTTAATAGGTTGATTTTATTTACCCTTACATCTACGTGGAGAAGTTGCTGAAGAGTCCAACCTAAACACCAAAAAAAATAATTAGTACGGTGAAAAACAGAAAAATTATATACTTACCACTATCTTTTTCATTAAATTCCTGGAATCTCCGCTTAATGATAGTGGTGAACTGTTCAAACATCTCCTCCAAATCAGTGCCCTGGCTTGCTCCCCTGAACCGACAGCCAAAGGACTTGGTTTCCTCCACTTCTTTCGTTTGCAGGAGGAAGCGACCAAAAAGCTCCAGACCGACTTTCACGTTACCAAACCTTTCGATTTGGCACCTTGCTACCTTCCCGTCTGGGAGGTGGGTTCAAATTGTACCTATATAAAACACAAAATTTTAGTTCAATGTAATCACACAATAAAACACAGATTAACAAGACAGACGTTTATTCAGAGTAGGGTAGCTCATCATTTGAAACAATACAATTTAAAAGGTTTATATAATTATTATAATAATATGGGGAAATTAAAATGACTATTATTATAAATTAAATATTTGCAACAATTGGTAATCCTGGTTACCAGTTAGTGTAACCTAGACTATAAGATTACCTACTCTACTAAAATTTAATACAAAAGAAAAACGGGGTACCCACTAAATGACTTACTTATAATTACGAATTAAATGATAATTACTAATTAAAACTAATTATAACGCAGAACCAATAAAAAATAGGTACAACAATCTTTATTTTAAGTACGCAGGAACGAGTTAGCTAATAAAAGTTTGGTACTTAGCTTTTAGTCGTAAGGGTCCCAAAAAATCCCCTACGCTAAGATACAAAACGCCCAACCACGTGGCTTCCCCTTAGCTTATCAGTTGGTTTGAACAGGAACCTCGCTAGCCAGTCGTGAAAACCCTCGTGGAACCAAGTCGGTGTGTAAAAGGAAATCCAAACCAAGGTGCCTAATTTAAAATTAACCCAATAAAAATTTGTCCCACGTGATAATTAATAACCCAAAATTAACTTACCTACTGTGGGCGATTTCCTTGGAAATAATACAAAAGATGCAAAGCTATTAGTTTCGTCTCAATTCAACCATAGCTGTATGATATAACTAATATCAATTAACCGTAGAGAATTATTAACCTTTCCCAAAATCAACTGAAAGGATTTCTCAACTCAATACGTGACTTCACTGCCAGCGTGCCGAAAAGAAAAGAAAGGAAATCACCAGACAGTTGGGCGCTTGGAATTTTAATCTCGAAACCCCCTCCTGATATAAATTTAGCTATAAAATCCCTAGGTACTTCCGCAACCAGTTAAGTACCAATGTTGCCAGGATTAATCCGATAATCAAAGAAAATTAATAATAAATCAAACAATAATAATAAGTTAAACCACGGGGGTGTCACTTGTATGGGAAAACAGGCAACAGTCAAATTTAAACGTGCCAGGACCAACGACAAAGAAAGCAACATCTGCCAGGCATTGGCTTTCTTTGTCACTCACATTTAAGCAATGTGAGCCGATGAAACATGATACCGCGGCCATTTTGCCAACAAAGAAGCTGGCCGGCTGTCCTGGCAAGTGATTTAAAACAATTTTGCTTTTTTACAATATTAAATTACCATTTGGATGTATTTAATGCGATTATTCAGTTAACCGGTAAGTCAGAAATTACACACAAATACTTTATTCGTAAATACAACTAAGATGTAAACGTATTTTTGTATTTTTAGATTTCAACTCTTGCAAAGACCCGCCGATAGAACTTGCCTGGCAGCGTACCTGTTTAACTAAACGTATTATTTCCTGATAATAATATCAAAACACGTAAGTACCTCTATAATTTATGATGAAAATGTTTTATATTATTTAAATACTTTCTAACCTCAAATAATAGTAAGATCCTTGTTTATATCGCACAGCCCGTTCAAAACTGTATTGTCTTCAAAAAATGTTTACAAAACAAACAATTATTAAAAAAACAATGTCCTTTTAATCTGATTTATACCTCAGAAGGATGCCAGTAAAATTTTATTAAATCAACATTATATTATTTGGCCGTTAATATGCAAAAAGGAGCATATTGCCTTAACTTAAATTTTCTTTTACTTCTCCTGACAATGTTCTCTATATTCTCTATTTTGAGTTAGTAAACTTTTGAACGGGATGTGCGATATATAAAATACATAATATATCCAAGGGTATGATCTGATAAAAGTATTTTTGGACGCATTTTTTGGTTGTTTATGCACGTTGGCTTGGTTTATGTTTTATTCAACTTATATTTATTTGGTATAACAGTTTTTTTGCCTTTGGAATGGCATGCATTGAGGCTAGATAGTGTTTCATTAGATCATCAAAGGAATTTAAATTAGCATATATTTTTTGTCATATTAGTGTGTTATCGCATGATACAGGTAGTTGGATCATAGTGCCTTATGCATGTTATTTACCTATTATATACTTATGTAATGTATTATCAGTAAATAGATGATAACATACTACTAAAATGTCTTTTTAATAGTATGTTTATCTTTCCAATTCACTAGTTATTTGCAAAATGTATTTTGAACTAATTTAAGTCATTAATTGATCATCTTTCTTTTTCAGGTTCCAGGATATTCTTTTCATTGTTAAAAAAATATATATTTCAATATTATTGTAATATAAATCGCAGCTCTAAAAAATAAATGATATTGTTTACTAATGTGTAATTTATTTACTATGAATTTTCTCTGAAAATAATAAGTCTTTAATAATATCATTGATTTGCTGTGTAAATTTAATAGACATATTTTTTAATACATTAAATTATATTAAAGTAATAAAAAATATGTTTATTAACTTTAAACAGTAAGTCAGTGATACTTATAAAAATATTTTTTTTTAAATTTCCCCTCTTTTAAGCCCCGCCCCTCCAATTCCCCTCAATTTAGCTAGTACTGCCAGGCGACACCAGGTGGCGTCTGTTTCCATTTTTTAACATGAAGTTAGCATTTCTTTAATGTACCTATTCTCTGAGTTAAACTAACATCAGAAGTCAGTTATTCTCGCAACATGCAACATAATGAGAAAAGTATTAAACTTGAGGAGATAGCTAAAAACTATTGTCTTGCCCCTTGGGGCCGACAATAGATTTACTTACCGTGTAACGTGACAAAAAAAAATAAGTTAAATGCAATTACAATTAGATACAATTGATAATAGTTTAAGATCATTAATAAATAAAAGTATTAAAATAAGTTAAATGCTAAAATTAATTATTTAGAGACTAAATATGAATGAGGTGAAGCATGATTTAAGAAAACTTCAAGAAGCTGGCAACCGTTAGGCGCGTAGACGATTTGACGTTTGCTCTAACCACAAATTAATTAATCTTAACAAAAATCACAATCAGATTATTTATTAATAATTATTGAAGGTATTATTGTTATTAAAAGGTATGTACATCGTTTCTTATAATATAATTAATATAATATGATTTCTCTTTGTAGCAACCAAACAGCTAACAAAATGCAATGAATATTTCCACCTGAACAGAAGTAAACTAATACCAAAAGTAAGTATATGAAAAATGTCTATACCTATGTGGCGGATTCATCTATCCAAAAAAATCCTTATGGGTTTTTTGCCACTGATCAAATCTTAGATTTGTGAAAATCTCCCTTTCTTAAATAATCGTTATGTTCTTTAATTCTAACATTTAAGGGTCTAGATGTTTCACCAATGTAAAATTTATCGCATTCGCAGGGTATTTGGTATATTACATTTTTTGTTTGTTGTTCTGTATTCATTGGTTTAGTATGTGATAAAATTGATCTAAGTGTATTTTGTGTTTTGAAAGATGTTTGTATGTTATATTGTTTTCCTATCCTTCTTATTATTTTTCCAGAAACGCCTCGTATGTATGGAATTGTAAGTTGTATATATTGTGTATTGTTATCTTTGTGTCTATGATTTGGGGTTTGTATTTCGTTTAATGTTTTGTCAATAAAATATGGTGGATAGTCGTTTTTTATTAATGTATTTTTTATGTGGTTTATATCTTTGTTTAGTGAAATGTCGTCTGTACATATTATTTTTACCCTATCATATAACACCTTTTTTACACTTATACTATGATTAGATGTGAAATTTAAGTATCTATCTGTGTTTGCGGGTTTTCTGTAAACATCTAAAATTAGTTTATTTTGAAATTTTGACACTCCCCTTTAAAATATATAACCGTAACAACCTTACCAGCGCAATGATTTTTTCGCGCAGATTATTCAAAAAATCATTAACGCTGGTAGGATCTTTTTTCGATAAAAGCCGGTATGTAGCAATTCGGTTTTGTTATGAGGTTTTTACTACGTAAACACCCTCCTCCTGCATTATCAAGTGTTCTAAAAAAATATATAGTTTAATTTAAAAGGTGTTGAGCAATAATAAAAAACTTACCGTTATTGAAACCAAGTCTGGTACTCTTGGCTATCGGAGGCGTTGTCTCTGACTGATCAACTAAAATAATAGAAAAAATATTTACAATTACAATTACACAATATAAAATAAAATAGTCACTTACTGTTAGTGCCCGAGCTCTTCCTTTTCAGGGACGTTGTCTTCATTTTTGGGGGTTTAGACTGATTGACTAAAAATAAAAAAACATTTAATACAAAATAAAATAAAATAAATAAAAACTCACCATTACAAATCTTCATATGACTTGCCAAATTACTTTTTTTGAAAAGGTTTTACTACATATGTTGCACGTATCTAAAATAAAAAGGTAGTTATAACGTAGAATATAAAATAAAAAATATGTTAGAACTCGTTTGGGGCGTTGTCTTCATATTTTGAGGCTCGGGATGATCGACTAAAATAATAGAAAAAAATATTTAATATTACACAATATAAAATAAATAAAAACTCACCATTAGCACATATCTTCATATGCCTTGTTAAATTGCCAAAGGATTTCAAACATTTTTTGCATATAACTAAAAAATAAAAAACATTTTTAACGCAGAATATAAAATAAAAAATATTTACTTACGATTGTTAGAGCTGGTTTGGGGTGTGGCAGTATGGATTTGTTCAGCTAAGAAAATAATATATTTAAAATTTTTGAAAAATATACAATAAATAAAAAACTCACCATTACATATCCTCATATGTCTTGCCAAATTATCTTTTCTGGTAAACGCTTTGCTACATATGTTCTACAACAAACAGGAAACCACAAAGTGATAAGACCAGTTCGCAGTACAATATATTTTTCACCAAGTTTGATTTATTTTATTTTTACTTAAATATTTATCACTAAATTGATAACAAAAGATTTCCAGAAAAAGTATGATATCATTGCTGTTACCGGAAACCACAAACCGATGACTAGTTTACAGTACAATGTAATAACACTAAGTTTGATTTATTTTATTTTTACTTAAATATTTATCGCTAAAATTGATCTAGAATATTCCTAGTAAGCCATAAGGGCTTTAGTAATTAAGAAATCTATGAAAACAGTATTATTTATCGAAATTCTAACTCCCTGCAGTGTACCGATTCAAAAAATATATAACACTTAAAGGTTTGCGCACACTTTTAATTAAGATTTCTGAAGAAGTTTGACTGATGACGTAAGATAGGTTTGGCGTTTGACATTTGACAGGTTTGACGTTCGACATTTGATAGGTGACAGGTTTGACGTTTGACAGGTGACAGGTTTGACATTTGACAGGTGACTGATTTGACGTTTAACAGGTGACAGCCCCTCCTCCTCGCGTATGCGCAGTGTCCCTCCTCCTCCTGGCGCAGAATTGGCCATCTCCCTCTACTTCTCTGCCATGCTCTTTTACATGTGAGTAACAGGCAGACTACATTCCTTTCATTTCATTTAATAAAATAAGTAGGGCTATTTAAATAAATTTAGCGTTTGATTTACATAACCTATTCTCAAATTTCACAAAATATTGCTTCTGTCGGGCGAATCAGGGGCAATCGGGCGAGGTAAGTCACAATAAAAAAATATTTAACACAACGTAGGTTCCTTTATTTAATTTAAATTGTTTGTTATACAGTTGGTTAAAATATTATCTCCTCAATTTTGTTGAACGACCCTGGGTTGTTATACCACAAATATATTAATTATACTTTTGCAAAATTTTCAATGTCATGAACATTTTCTTCGTTTAAAAATGCGTATCTTTATCCAGAAACAGAACGTCATCGTCAGGTTCCATTTTTATAAAATCTTCGATCTTCGCTACATATTCGGTATTTCTGAAAACAATAAAAAATATTTAAAACACAATATTGTATCAATTAATAAAAATACATTTAAAAACATACTTAAAGTCATCGTGCATGTCTTTAATCAGAATTGGAGTGACATCATCAGGTTCTGTTTTTATAAAATCTTCCGATTTTATTTCATTAGTCACAGATATACGTTGAGAACTTTTGGAATTAATGAATTACATTATTATCAATATATTAGTAAATAATAAAATTATATAAGGATTCTTGCCACTTAACTGCTGATATAGAAATTTAATTCTACGCTGTGTTTGTCATAATGTGGATCAACCTGCTCTCACTACCGGTTTCGGAGCCCTACTTCATCATCAGGTGAGTTTGGGCAGATCCACAAAATGACAACCACAGCGCAGGGATAGTTAATTCCGACTTGTCGGAAAGTGTCGGTTACATATTAAGTCCCGAACGGGAGATATCGGCCTGCGTGCAATGGTAGTACTTTCGTACCACCGAGGCGAAACTATCGATAGTAAAAAGATGGTAAAAGGCTTTTTTTTTCAGGCAAGCCAAATTATAAAATAGAAAGTTTCCACATTATGACAAACACAGCATAGAATTAAATTTCTATATCAGCAGTTAAGTGGCAAGAATCCTTATTATAATTTTATTATATACCTATACTACAAGAAATTTGTTTTCTATTTTATATTAGTAAAAATACACTTAAAAACATACTTAGTATCATCCAAAAGGGAAGTAAGTTCATCCATTTCAATTTTTAAAGAATCTAATATGACTTCATCAGTTGGTATACAATCAGCATTTCTGGAAACAATAAAAAAAATAAATAAAATGACAAAACATGTGCCTGGACATTTCTGTCCTAATAGCAATATATTTCAATAAGTTTTATTAGTGATAGATATTAGAAAAAATTCGAAAAATAACTAGTTATAGAAAAATAAGCAGTGAGGCCCATGAAGCTCATATGAAGAGAGTTCCATCTTAATATTTAAAACTATGGTTTGAGTTTGGTTGTCATCATCTATTTTTTTACTTGAGAAAGATGGCGATCTTCATTTTCACACGAACTCTAAAGGCGACCGGCCACTGCGAGCGTAACTAAACTAAAGCTAAGAATATGAAAACAAACGGTAATTAAATGGGAACTCCACTGGGAACGATTTTCGCTCAGTAGTCAGCTAAGTTTTCGTATTGTATCTCTGCTATCATAGAACTAATCGCTGCGAAAAATTCGCTGGAACCTGTCACGAACTAAAACAAGCGAAACTAAACTACGATTCGAATCTTCGTTCATATATTTTCGTTTGATTCGGTCAAGTAGCCGCTGACGCATTAAAAAGTATGGAAGCTGATTTTTACAAATCTTATCTTCGCTTAGTTTAGTTTCGCTCGCAGTGGCCGCCCGCCTTAAAGGGGACACTGCGAGCGGAACTAAACTAATAAGCTAAGCGAAGATAAGATTTGTAAAAATCAGCTCCCATACTCTTAAATGCATCAGCGACCACTTGAGCGAAACTAAACGAAAATATACGAACGAAGATTCAAATCGTAGATTAGTATCGCCCGTTTTAGTTTGTGACAGGTTCCAGTTCTATGCTAGCAGAGACACAGTACAAAGACGCAGCTGACTACTAAGCAAAAATCGTTCCCAGTGGTCGATAAGTAATAATACTTACCGTTTCTTTGTATATTCTTAGCTAGTTTAGTTTCGCTCGCAGTGGCCGCCCGCTTTTAACGCGTTTTTCGATCATATGGTATATGATAATAATAACAGTTTATGTGTATCAGGTATCCACTTTATTTTACTTTTAAATCTTTCAAATAGAAAAGATCTCAGATCTGCGGACAGAATAAAAAAATAGTTTTTAGGCCCATTTTAGATAAGGATTTTTTAAGGTTTGTCATTTTTTCTATTGCGTTTGCAACTCATTTAATTACAGGTAACATTAAATCCATCGGGCTCTTTACTATTTGTATTTGTCAAAAGAATATATATTATTGAATTCCATTATAGGTCATTGTTTCAATTAAAATAAAATCAAATATGAAATATTGGAATTATCATAATCAGTATATTTCTTATATTAACTATTAATTTACCTGAAATCAACATGAGCATTCTTGAGGTGGTATTGTAAACCCTTTTTTGATCTACATTTCTTATCACACAGCTCACAGGCAAACATCTGTCGTTCTTCCGGTGCCAAGTGAACGTTGTTGTGTCGTTCAAGATTTGAGCGACATAGTGTTTCATAGTCACATATTGCACATTTATAGACCTTTCCCTGCGATTTCTTTTTTCTAATAAAATATATACTTAATAATACAGCCTGTTCCGAAAAAGCCTCATATCATGATTTCTGAGAAAATGTTCGTCCAATCTTTTTCACAAAATATGGGAGCAAAGAGAGCGCTCAAGTAAAAAATATTGCATAGATTTACACGACGTTTCTATTTTTTTTTAAATAGATTGCTAAAATCCCTATTCTACAGGCTTGGTGCATTTCAGTTGATTTTAAAAAATCCAACCACAGCGCTCGAGACGGCAGAAATTAGAAGTTTTCGTTTCTCTGTATTTCACGCAGTTCCGATGTTGACCGCATTGAAATAATATTAAAACCGTGGCTTTGCCATAATATTTAAGTATTTTAGTTTTTAATAGTGCAGTTATTAAAACAACAAAACACTCATGTACGAGGTTTGTGTGATGTAACGCTGTTTCGGGTAGTAAAAATTAAGTGAACTTAAATGTTACTAAAAATAAACTAAATGTTAAGAAAACTATTTCAAATGTTAATAAAATTGTCGAAAAAATGTTAGCACGTAAATGAGGGCGTAATTACGTGGTTATTGGGTGCAATAACGCCGAATAACTCAACTTTCCCGGATATTCAACTCTCCCGAAACAATATTTTATAGCTTCACAATTTCTTACACCGATTTGAATAGGACAAAAATGGATTCAAGCAGCTCGACGGAACAAGTGAGTAAACAAGGAGCCCAAACCCGCCGTTACATTGGACGCGAGGACGTGCGTTTTTTTATGTGCGAGCTCTGACGGAATTTACTCGCACGACTATTTTATTTTAATGGTTACATTAGATGGGCATTCAAGATGTCCTGTGTGTCGAGTTTGTCAAAACCGAGGCCACTACTTTTTTCTAAGACTTAAGACTTAAATCATTTGAACTTTATGTTGAATTTCACCTAAGACTTAAATCATTTTGATTTTAGAAATGACTTAAGACTTAAGACTTTTCAAAACTGACTTGATAGTCGTAGATACCATTCTTTTTGCTGCGTGCACGTCCGAGCACGTACGACCAAAAAAAAAGGAACGGACACGCATCAAATGTAACCACAGGCTAATAGTAATTATGTAATAGTGCCTATTAGGTACATAATCAAAAAATTAAAGAGGCGTATACTATCAGAGGATAAATAATTATAATTTGCAATATTAATGGTATACTTGTTTTAATCAACTAGTGCTTAAATTTTTTATGAACATCTAAAATTATAGTAATTAAAAAAATTGTCGCCGGGAGGCACGTATAGCCGCCCATACTAAAATATGTTAATATCTCGAAAACTGCGACTTTGACTGATTTTGATGTTATTACAAATTTTGTTGCAAATATTATTCCTAATCTTAATTTGAAAACCGCGTTTCGCTAGCTACTGTAATTTTGGAGTTACGACTTTTTAAAATTTTTAACCCCCTCCCATAACCCCTTACCAACCCCCCAGCCCAGCCCCACCAAAAACTAATGGCCAGATTCTCGGGTGCCACAGTATTTTTGTGCCAAATTTGGTTAAAATCGGTTAAGCGGTTTTTGAGTTATCGTGTTACAGACGGACAGACGGACGGACAGACAGACAGACACCATTGTCGTGCATTGGTTAGGTGTGGATGCACGGCCCAATGCGCCACTTTAAGGTGTCTCTGCAAGAGAAGTAACCTGCCTTGTAGACCTGCATGCAAGAAATGTATATAGAGAGAATTGCAGTAATGTAGGGTAAGTGAACTATCGGCTCCTAATTAGCAACCAAACTACCAAAAGACGTAAGAATACTTGTGACTTATTGTTTATACTTTTTTTATGCAGTATTATAAGGAATCCGATTTGCCGAATTGCAGTGATAGCGAGAACGACGACGATTTGGAGTTGTAAACAATAAATAAAATGAGTTAGTAAATATTGAAAAAATATTTTTAAAATGTAATATATTTATTTTATTACTTTTTAAATGCCTTGGTTGCAATGCTCGAACGGTGCGCAGGGTTTTAAAAAAGCATGGATATAAGTCCTACAAAATCAGTACCACGCAAGAAATTTTTCCCGCAGATTGTAACAGACGTCTGGAGTTTTGCGAGGCTGTAAGAGAAAGAGCCGATCGGAATAATTTATTTTTGGAAAATATCTCTATTATTCTCAGATGAAAGCTCGTTTCCCTTACATGGCTACCACAATCCTTCGATAGTACGTTATTGGTCTCGAGAAAATAAGCACCTTAGTATGGCACTGCGGACACAATATCCACAAAAACTAAATGTTTGAGCTGGCATGCTGCAAAATCATATCATTGGGCCTTTTTTTATTGATGGTATGTTAACAGCTGCCAAATATTTGGATATGCTACAAAACCAAATTGTACCAGCACTTCGAAATTTGCCAATCAATTTTGAGGAAGTGTGGTTTCATTAGGATGGCTGTCCTGCGCATAACGCGCGGAACGTACATCTGTTCCTTCAAACCACATTTCCCAATTGGCTAATTTCCACACAAGGCACAATTAATTGGCCACCACGTTCTCCTGATATGTCGCCCAATGACTTCTTTCTGTGGGGATATGTAAAAAATTCCATTTATGACCATAACCATGAATGACCCATGAATATTGTCGAGCTGCGATTAAAAATCGTTCAGTCGTTAGAAAATATCCCCGCTGTTATGTTAGCTAAAGTTAGGTCAGAGTTTTATAACCTTCTTGGCTATTGCGAAGCACAACAGGGAGGTATTTTTGAACCTTTGATTTAATTTTTTTATAATTATTATGCTAATTGTCCTTTTTTAAAGTTGATTTTTAGTATTTTTTTTAATGCTTGTTTTAAATTATGCTGAAACAGCAACAAAAACATGAGCAGTGTAGATACAACCGGACGTTTAATTATTTTTATTGTTAAAAGATTAAACATCTCGAGATGTATGGATAACCTTCAAAATCGTAAATATATTCTAGAATGATGTACACCCAACCCCTTTCAAAATCCGACTGATTTGATAAATGTGTCAAAGTATGTCTACCGTTCTACGACTTCGATACTGTCATTGTTGCCAGATGAAGTTTTGAAAATTTCCTGAAGCCTGGTTGGTACGGTCAATCTACCAACAAAAAATATTCTTTTAAATATTTATCTGATGATACTTTTATAAATGCCAAGTTTGAGAAAACAAATTAAATACACACACTAAATTGTGTCCAAAAATATGCTTTCTAAAAATGTATTTCCTCGATAGAAACCTTAATGTTAGGGAATATTTCCTAGACCTGGCATCTATGGCCATATTCTTTCCCACCACTTGATTTGTCTTAGCTAATTGGTCTTGGTGAAATAAAACGCACAACGGCAACGTCGCTTCATTTCCTTGTGACGCGTGCAGCACCCCTCCTCCGTCGGCGACCGGCACCGAAAGACACTTGTGTCTAGCCCTAGCAGGCAACTGTTAAGCCCGACCAATCACGTTAGAGTTTTTGACAAACACAAATGAATTAACACACTCCAAATAACCACGCTAACCAACCTGATTGGTCAAGCTTAATAGTTGACTGCTAGGACTAGATACTTCTCGAAAGACGAAGACGAAGAAGCCGCGGCCATTGCATTCGCCTCTACTGTCAGACAGGGCGCATCATATCATTTTACTTATTTACGTAATTAGTTGTATATTGATAACTATATTATTAATAAAACCACACACAAAAATCAGCGTTTTAGTACGCAACATATGGTCCTTCGAGCCGGATTGAATGGGATTTCAAGAGCAATTGACGAATATTTGGCTGAAAGAAGACAAGATCAGGTGGGTTTTTTCCTATTTTCCACAATATTCCTTATCATTTTCATGTCAATTCCTGTCAGGGTATTGTAGAGAAATGTTAGTACTATCGTTCTTTAATTTCATATTGTCATATCTCATATTATATTAAGAATATAACTGTCATGGCCGAACTAAAGGCATTGTTAGCTGAAAGAAGGCTTAAATCTAGTTTAACACGATTTAAACACTTTTTAGATAAACAAAATTCGTCAGAACAAATTGCGCTGTCAGAATTAGACGTTAGATTGTCTCAAATTCAAGATCATTTAAAGAAATTTGAAGATATACAATTAAAAATTGAAATTTTATCAACAGAAAACGAGTCGTGCGATGTTTTAGAGGATATTAACGAACGGGATTCTTTTGAGAGTAACTTTTATTCAACGATAAGTTTAGCTACTGATATTTCAGATCAATGTAGAATAACTGAACAAAATCATGAACATTCGATCACTGATAATGATATACGTACGGTTGATAATAAAGTATTTGATAATTAACAGCAAGTAAGACTTCCTCAGTTAAACTTACCTACTTTCAATGGAGATTATAGTGAATGGTTATTTTTTCGAGATAGTTTTAAATCTCTAATACACGAAAATGTAAGTTTAGATATAATTCAGAAATTTCACTACTTAAGACTTTCACTTAAGGGCGAAGCTGCACAAGTTGTGCAATCGTTAGGCGTTTCGGCAAATAATTATGACACAGCTTGGTCTCTATTAAATGAGCGTTATGAAAACATACCCTTACTTGTCGGAAATCATGTACGTGCTATTTTTAATTTACCTAATCTAAATGAGGAATCTCACGTGGGGCTTAGACAATTATTAGATGGTGTCACACAACATACTAGGGCGCTCGAAGTTTTAGGCCAACCTGTGAACTCTTGGGATACTTTGTTGATTCATATTTTAATTTCAAAATTAGATGGTGTTTCTAGAAGAGCTTGGGAAGCTCAAAATAGTTCTAATGTTTTGCCTACTTTTCGCGTGTTCAAAGAATTCTTACAAGAAAAATGTCGTTTACTAGAAGCAATAAGTGAAAGTTCTTCTAAGTCGATACGCGGAGGAAAAAAGAATACATACAACAGTGTAACTGCTTTAAAATGTTCCTTGTGTCAAAACGAACATCTTATTTATAACTGTAAGGATTTTATTAAACTTGATGGTAATAGTACATGGTACAAAGAAAACAAGGTATGATCGATAGCGGCTCCAATTTCGATAAGTTTGCGCATACCACCTGTGACGTCATACGCCATACAAAAAAATATCCGTATTGTTCAATTGCCACTAATAAAAAAAGACCTAAAATAGGGAAGAATTAGGATATAACCCCAAAAGTTATGTCAAATCATGGAGCTTGACATTTGAAAAATTATTTTCACATTTTTTTTGTCATCTGTTTGACAATTTGAAATTGGCGCGCGGAGCTTGCCGACCAATGGTACCGTTTATCACCTGTGACGTAGTGACCAACCTGCGCAATATCATACCTTGTATTCTTTGTATCATGGTAATAGTAGATTATCTGAAGCAATCCGATTGAAACTTTGTCTTAATTGTCTTCGTAAAGGTCATCTGTCAAAAGATTGCAAGTGTCAACCTTGTCCTAAATGTCATATACGACATCATAGTTTATTGCATTTTGCAAATTTTCAGCAAAATAGATCATCTGTCACAAATCCTCCTCAGGGTAATGAAAGTCATGCTTTTCATAGTCATAAAGATTCAAATAGTATTTTACTTTCGACTGCTATAGTCCAAGTCACAGATAATCAAGGTAAAGTTCATGAATGCAGAGCTTTGTTAGATAGCGGTTCAGAATCCAACTTCATAACAGAAAAATTGTGCAACATATTAAATTTGCCTAGAACTCTGACAGATATCACTATAAGCGGGATAGGCCAGTCTGCTTTTCAAATTATTCATAGAGTTTCCGTAAATATGCAATCACGTTTAAATAATTTTAAAGTAAAACTTCCATGTCTTGTTATTAAAAACATTACTAATAAAATTCCACAAACTTATTTCGATATCGAAGAACTTCCAATTCCTAAAAAATGTGCACTTGCTGGTCCTGCATTCAACATGCCATGTCAGATTGATATATATTTTGTTAGGTGCTCAAATTTTCTGGGATCTTGTTTGTGTAGGACAAATTAAATTAGGCAAAAATTAATCAACACTTCAAAAAACTCATTTGGGCTGGTTAGTATCGGGCACTATACCTAGTTCTATGTCAAATATTTCATCATGTAACTTTTCTCATTTATCTAAGTAAACGCCTATGACTGAAGAGTTTGATGGTTCAAACGTGACGACAGGAATGCATGGCTTCCAAATTTTAGAGAGGCGGGATGAGACCTGTTACGTACTAAAACGCTGATTTTTGTGTGTGGTTTTATTAATAATATATTTAACAATATACAACTAATTACGTAAATAAGTAAAATGAAACGATGCGCCCTGTCTGACAGTACAGGCGAATGTAATGGCCGCGGCTTCTTCGTCTTCGTCTTTCGGTGCCAGTCGCCGACGGTGGAGGGGTGCTGCACGCGTCACAAGGAAATGAAGCGACGTTGCCGTTGTGCGTTTTATTTCACCATAGCCGCCCGCCTTGAAACCTCTCAGGCTTCAACCTTCTCTGCTTGACAGTGTTCTGGTAGGACACAAATTTTCATGACTGGTCTTTGTATGGTTCCCCTTGACGTTTTAATAGATACGGCTCTAATAACGTTATCAGCTCCAGGATGCACTCCTACCACTCTTCCAAGTTGCCACTCTAGAGGAGGAGTATTATCGGCTCTTTCTCTTACAGCCTCGCAAAACTCCAGACGTCTGTTACAATCTGCGGGAAAATTTTCTTGCGTGGTACTGATTTTGTAGGACTTATATCCATGCTTTTTTAAAACCCTGCGCACCGTTCGAGCATTGCAACCAAGGCATTTAAAAAGTAATAAAATAAATATATTAAATTTTAAAAATATTTTTTCAATTTACTAACTCATTTTATTTATTGTTTACAACTCCAAATCGTCGTCGTTCTCGCTATCACTGCAATTCGGCAAATCGGATCCTTTATAATACTGCATAAAAAAAGTATAAACAATAAGTTACAAGTATTCTTACGTCTTTTGGTAGTGTGGTTGCTAATTAAGAGCCGATAGTTCACTTACCCTACATTACTGCAATTCTCTCTATATACATTTCTTGCATGCAGGCCTACAAGGCAGGTTACTTCTCTTGCAGAGACACCTTAAAGTGGCGCATTGGGTCGTGCATCCACACCTAACCAATGCACGACAAGCTTGTCATATATTTGATTGCGCAGATCACAAAGTGTTCCACTTTGTCCCTTCTTTAAACCACCCCCAAGAAGAAGGTGAGGTTAAGGTCTCAGCTTGCGGTATATCAGCCAATCTATCCCAAATCTGCCCTGCCTGATATGCTGCCCTCATTGCGTGTTGGTATATAGCAGCTGCAGTTGGAGGCAGTAAATTCAATGGCTTACTTTGGGACATAAATAATTTTTTTCTAGCCTGATTCACATTGTCTACTTCCTGAATCCCATATAGCTTGACAACAAACTTTTCCAGACTTTTAAGACTATTGTCGATATTTTTCGAAGGCTCGGAAATTGCAGCAAAAGCTTCATTGAATTCCTCGGTCCAGATCTTCCAACACGTTCGTTTGCCCTTCCCTATAAAGAATGAGGTCGTATCACAGCCAGTGAAGGCATGAAATCCTCTTAGTGCCTCTGATTTTTCTTTTTGCATGGCAAGAGCAATTAAATGTGCTGGAATATAATGCGAAGATTTTCCAGTTCCATACAATATCCATAACTCTTCAAGGCTAATTTCATTTAATTGATGGTAGAATGACACTACCAAAACCAAAACGTCTGTGTCAGAGCATCGGATTAGAACTGATTTAGCACCATAATTTGCCATGTCCCTCATATGCCAAATAATACGGCCATCAGCCTCTTGTTGGTGGGTGCAGTCCACTTGATTTGGTTACCACTTGTAATTCTGCTCTGTCACCTGAGCATGTTGCCAAATAATGAAATAACTCTGTTTTGTTTTCTGCATTGCGAATATAGTCTGCCTAATCGTTTGGCAGCATATCTGTAAGCAACGTATAATTTTTTGGATATGATGTATCCAATTTGAGTTAAAGTTTTTGTGTAAGTAATTAATAAAGCCAAAGTACTATGTTATTATAATAAATGTAATTACTATTTACACTTTTATGTACAGGGACATCATTTTAAGTGTCTCACTTGATTTATAATTTTCGTGTTTGGTATTTAAAGATAGTAGAAAGATTTTCTAATGTAATTTTTTGCGAGGATGCCGATTCTCTACACCTAAATTTTTTAAAACGTCAATTTTGACAGATACGACGCCATCTTGATTTTTTTTAAATGGAAACCCCCACATATTTTAGCATGGTCCGGTAGACATATTTTAGCTAATTTCAAATATATATAGTTTAGTATAATTTTCTCTTACCGTTTTCGATATACAGTGGATTTAAAAATGAATTGTTCCAGAATCATTTTAAATGTCTGACCCAATTTAAAATTTTCCTCTTTTCTATTTTAAGATAGTAAAAAGATATTTTAATGTAATTTTTCGCGAGGATGCCGATTTTCTACATTAAAATTTTTTACAACGTCAATTTTGACAGATACGACGCCATCTTGATTTTTTTTAAATGGAAACCCCCACATATTTTAGCATGGTCCGGTAGACATATTTTAGCTAATTTCAAAAATATATAGTTTAGTATACTTTGCACTTACCGTTTTCGATATACAGTGGATTTAAAATGAATTGTTCAGAATCATTTTAAGTGTCTCACCCAATTTAAAATTTTCCTCTTTTCTATTTTAAGATAGTAAAAGATATTTAATGTAATTTTTTCGCGAGGATGCCGATTTTCTAGAAAAAAGTTTTTTACAACGTCAATTTTGACAGATACGACGCCATCTTGATTTTTTTAAATGGAAACCCCCACATATTTTAGCATGGTCCGGTAGACATATTTTAGCTAATTTCAAAAATATATAGTTTAGTATACTTTGCACTTACCGTTTTCGATATACAGTGGATTTAAAAATGAATTGTTCCAGAATCATTTTAAATGTCTCACCCAATTTAAAATTTTCCTCTTTTCTATTTTAAGATAGTAAAAAGATATTTTAATGTAAATTTTCGCGAGGATGCCGATTTTCTACATTAAAATTTTTTAAATAGTCAATTTTGACAGATACGACGCCATCTTGATTTTTTTTAAATGGAAACCCTCACATATTTTAGCATGGTCCGGTAGACATATTTTAGCTACTTTCAAAAATATATAGTTTAGTATACTTTGCTCTTACCGTTTTCGACATACAGTGGATTTAAAAATGAATTGTTCCAGAATCATTTTAAGTGTCTCACCCAATTTAAAATTTTCCTCTTTTCTATTTTAAGATAGTAAAAAGATATTTTAATGTAATTTTTCGCAAGGATGCCGATTTTCTACATTAAAATTTTTTACAACGTCAATTTTGACAGATACGACGCCATCTTGATTTTTTTAAATGGAAACCCCCACATATTTTAGCATGGTCCGGTAGACATATTTTAGCTAATTTCAAAAATATATAGTTTAGTATACTTTGCTCTTACCGTTTTCGATATACAGTGGATTTAAAAATGAATTGTTCCAGAATCATTTAAGTGTCTCACCCAATTTAAAATTTTCCTCTTTTCTATTTTAAGATAGTAAAAAGATATTTTAATGTAATTTTTCGCGAGAATGCCGATTTTCTACAATAAAATTTTTTACAACGTCAATTTTGACAGATACGACGCCATCTTGATTTTTTTTAAATGGAAACCCCCACATATTTTAGCATGGTCCGGTAGACATGCTTTAGCTAATTTCAAAAATATATAGTTTAGTATACTTTGCACTTACCGTTTTCGATATACAGTGGATTTAAAAATGAATTGTTCCAGAATCATTTTAAGTGTCTCACCCAATTTAAAATTTTAAGATAGTAAAAAGATATTTTAATGTAATTTTTCGCGAGGATGCTGAATTTCTACACCAAAATTTTTTAAATCGTCAATTTTGACAGATACGACGCCATCTTGATTTTTTTTAAATGGAAACCCCCACATATTTTAGCATGGTCCGGTAGACATATTTTAGCTAATTTCAAAAATATATAGTTTAGTATACTTTGCACTTGCCGTTTTCGGTATACAGTGGATTTAAAAATGAATTGTTCCAGAATCATTTTAAGTGTCTCACCCAATTTAAAATTTTAAGATAGTAAAAAGATATTCTAATGTAATTTTTCGCGAGGATGCTGAATTTCTACACCAAATTTTTTTAAATAGTCAATTTTGACAGATACGACGCCATCTTGATTTTTTTTAAATAGAAACCACATCAAATTTTAACACCGCCCGGTAGACAAATTTTAGCTAATTTCAAAAATATATAGTTTAGTATACTTTGCATTTACCGTTTTCTATATACAGGGGGTTGAAATCAAGAATTCCTCTAATTTTTATGTATTTGAATATGAATGCCATTCACTTACAACTGAGTGGTATTTGTATCCAAATGCATGAAATTTACGTAAATTGAGCTATCTTATGATAAATGACTAGCAGTTTAAAACTAAATTTTCATTTTTTTTATATACAGGGTGGTCCGAACTGTATTCCGGAAACTTCGGCAGCATACTCTGCAGATAAAAATAAGTAAAAAAGTTCATATAAATATATGTCCTACAATACTTAGTTTCGGAGATACTGGGTGTAGAAGTTTCATTTTTATTTCGATTTTTTCGAATTAATTTCTGAAGTAACGTCAATATTTGGCTGAAAATTCGTGTCTGGGAGTTTTTTGACATGAAAAATTCACAGTCCTTTACAAAGATGCAACCGGGGGGCATTAAAAATGATGAATAAAAACGTAAAAATATGTTTAGTGTTAATATGAGTGTACATACATATGTTTAAATAACGAACTTAACAAAAAACAACAGTAAAGATTCACTGAAAAAGTAGTAATGTTAACATTAAATAAAACATTATCAATAATAAATATAATAAATATATAATAATTATGCGATCGCACCTATCCGTAAAACAAACAAGCAAAAAAACAAAATAGCATACAAAACATCAGGTTAACATGATGACAGATCATGATCGATGACAGATAAAGAATTCTTACGGAAAGTTACACTTTACGATATAATTTTTCTAACTGTTAAAGGCAAACCCCATTTAAACACAAAACTTTTTAATACCTACTACTGTATCTAAAAGACATACGTTTGCACCACACGGCAATGCTGCAGACCACTAGGTAGACCGGTCGTAGAAATTTATGTTATACAACTTGTAGTCAATCTACACAAATATTATCAAAAGCTTTTTTTCTTTTAAAATGTGTTCAGATTTTGTAAAAAGTATAAGTCAAAATCGCAAAACTTAAATTTGATATGAGTTTCTTAGTTTTTAACTAATATAATGGCGAATTACAAAAAATCCTTTTCAATGAAAATTAATCAGTTAAATAAAATAATTTAATAAATTACTAGCTTTTTCCCGCGACTACGTTCGCGTTCCACCTCGAATCGTTCATGCATTGATTTAAATGATTTTTTACTAATGATAATAATTACTAATAAACAGAGAGCTAGTAGTGAGCATAGATGTTTTTTATTTTTCATCTTCTTTTTATTTATTAAGAGCACTAATACTCTCTTTATAGGTTATTTTTTATTCTTTGAAGGATAATTGAGGAAGATATATTTCGTTATGATGTCACTAAATAAACCCTTGTATAAAATTTTATACTGTCTGGTTTATAATGTTATAGTATTGCATTTTCATACAGCAAACTTTCATTCCCTATTCTACTCCCTAAGTGTATAAATTTCATAAATTCGCTTTATCTTTGGGCCAATTTTTATGTGTATAATCCAGAGGTCACCAAGTTTTATATAAATTTTTACTAACTTTACGCATTTGGTTGATGAATTTCAAAAATTTCTTCTAATTCTTTTTGTAGGATTTCATTCTTCTAGACCAAATAGTAAGGAATTTTCATACAAAAAACTGTTCCGACATAATTTTACTCTCTAAGAGGATGAATTTCCTAAAATCGCTTTGTGTAGCTAATTCACTAATGTCGTTTATACGAACCTTTGTGTTAATATTTATGTATCTATAGCTGGCGGTATGAACTCACTCCTAAAATATCTAAAAACTTAATATATAATCTAACTGACACACCACTGACAATGACAAATAATTTATTTCTAGAGGTATTGTGTGTAGGTGTTTTTCAGGTATGTTTTAGTATTTAGTCGTTTTATACAAAGAAATAGCCATTAAGCACTATAAAAATACTTCATAACAAATCTACACATATATACCTTTCATTTAAAAAAAGAATCAAGATTGGTGAAGCGGTTTCGGCGGGATGGATGCAACAAAAAAACCCTTTGAGCTTTTATATATGTATGGATTAATTATTTTTCCAACATATTTTACTTTGCAAATTTTTATAAATATTCAGACTCGCCAATATCGTAGTCCACCGTGTCCAGCCTGTTTAGCCAAACGTAGGCCGATTCCTCTTCGGCGGCGCGCGGTGTCGTGACCCTGGCCACTTGTGTCTAGCACTAGCAGGCAACTATTAAGCCCGACCAAACACGTTAGAGTTGTTGACAAACACAAATGAATTAACACCCTTCAAATAACCACGCTAACCAACCTGATTGGCAAGCTTTTAATAGTTGACTGCTAGGGCTAGACACTTCTCCCTGGCCGATGGAAGAGTCTTGAAGACGCTCATCTGCGCATAGGAACAAGTTGACTGCGTAGCGTATTGCGTATTAATCGATTCTGAAACTTTCTATCTCATGTATAACATGTTACGCAAGTTTATTATTTTAATCTCGATTTTAATAGATAAATATGTGAAATGCCACCTGAATATCTTCCGCCATGACATGTTTTTACTTTTTTGTTATGGTAAAGTGATTTGTATAAACTTTATTCAATAACGTATATTTTCCTCCATTTTTGATTTTTTAATTTTAAGCGAAAATTAAGTATAACATTTTAGGAAAAAGAAACACTGTAATATTTAAAAGAATAAGAAGAAATTAGTCTTATTTTGAAAGAAAAATATAGAAAAAATTCTATCTATAGAAAAAAGTCTTTATACTAACCAGAATCCGGTGACATATACGCGGTCTCACCGGAAACATTACTTATTACTTCACATAACTTGAAGAATATCTACTTTTAATAATGAACACTTTAGAAATACACCAGTAAAAACATTTATTATTTGCGATTAAAACTCGAATGAAATTATAAATATTAGTTACCTATGTTGTTATAGCTTTTATAGGCCTGTTTAACGACTTAATAAGTTACCTAGCGAAAAAATCTGTGCGCGTACCTACCACTATTGTTACAGGTTAATTTTTTAAAGAAATATGTTACACAAATTAAAAACGCTAAAATTTTAATGATATTACTTGTGCATTATTGGCCTTATAATGCAATTAGTTGCAATTATATCTTCTTTAAATATAATTAGACTTTTTAACGACTTTTGAGTTACTTAGGAAAAATCTGTGCACGTACCTACCACTATTGTTACAGGTTAATTCGTTAAACAAATGTGTTACATATTATTCGTGGCATTAGTGGTATTATATTGGAATCAGCTTGGCATTAGCGGGGCATTATATGAGAAATTTTGGTATTTAATTTGTATTTTTGGCATTACTTTGGCACTAGTATACAGACATTTGTCAGCGGTTTACTCCTTGTAGATAATCAAAAAGTTTTTAGATAAAATTTGCTTTTTATGTCAAATCATTTCTATGAAAAATTACATTAGATTTTTATTAAAGACGCTGGGTAATTAAAACATTGACTAATATAGCTTGTCCACTTTAAATAAGGGGTCACGAAATATCCTCCTTGGAGTGTTTGGGTTAAGGGGTGTATAAAAAATTAATCCTTGTTTTATAATAAAAACCATAAAACATTTATTTGTGAGTAAAATAATGCAATGGTTGGTTATCTCTCCTTTATAATTAGGTGACTAAAAATACACTAAAATAATTAGAATTTTTTTTTTAATTATTTAGTAATTACGTCAATATTAATTAATTGACTTTCTAGTCTATTTTATTTTATGTACAAATATATTATTAAATTTTAATCTAAGCATTAAGTAATAAAACACTTTGTGGCCCTCTTATATCGTAAGAGGTTACGAAATATACTCCTGGTTACACCCCTTACAGAAAACAGTGTAAGGGGTGCAAATAAATTGTATAATCACTGTTTTTTATAATAAAAACTATAAAACATTTCTTATTTGTGAGATTAAAAAAACAAAACAATGTATTGGTTAAAATAAGTACATTCAATACATGTATTGTGTTAGACATTTATATGGCCCAGTATATTTTTGTTTAACAAACCAATCAGGAGAAAATCCAAAACCTACCGTTATAGGAGGTATAAGATGATTAAACTTATATAATGACAACTACTTATCGGATAACAAATTAATTACTACTGTCAGCTACTGTCTAGGTAGAATATACTTAGAGTACTTACACCTACCTATGATGTAGGTAGATTAAAGCTTATTTTGACTTTACGTCTCACTTCGGTGTCACAACCTGAATTTTTCAGGGATGGAAGTATAGTACATGATATGGGGACCCTTATTCCGAAAGTAGTACAAAATTAGACCGGGTAAAAGGGCACTATCATCAAAAATCGATATATTAATACCACCGTATAGAGAAAACAAATACTTATTTTTTGATCCAGTACACAATAAAGTCTTCGTAGGGAGTAATTTTTATAATTATTTACAAAAAGCATTTCCATTAGCGCTTATGACCAAAAAACTTTAAATATGAATAACTCATTTCAATCATGCGAAAATTTGGTTTAAAATAGCCTTTTTTAATATAACTTTCATTTAACGAAAAACGAAGGCCTAAATGAAAAAAGAAACAATTTAAAAGTTTCGCTTATGTCTTGACAAGGTATCAAAGCAAACCCCATATTTTTTGCTTTTAAACTAATAAAGATATATCAATAAACAATTAGCGATGTAATGGTTTTTGCGCGCGCTGGCCGACTGCCGCCGCTGTGCCGAGATTTCCTATACCCTTGTATATATGACGTCATGGTGTAGCAAATGTAGCATTTTAATTCGATTTGGGCTCCCATATATAGGATAACAGAAACATTTTCAATGTTAAAACTTGATTCTGATGTCAATATGACTCTTATTTGTAGGGGGCGCCACCTACATGTGTTTTAACTGTTTTGAAAAGTAATAACTTTTCGCCCATACCTGTATAAAACTACTGAGTAAAAAAATATACATTTTCTTGAGTTGAGTAGATAGATATTTGGTAGTAAAAATAGATAGATATTTGGCGGAAATAATAAATGTGGGAAATTTTATTTTTTTTAAATTTATTATAATTTTTTCTGCGGAAAAATGATGATAAAACAGTTTCTGTTGAACTTTTGGCAAAAAACATTTCAAGTTTATGATTTCAGTCTAGTAACTCCACATCTTTAGTATCTGTCAATGATAACAGGTATTGATAATTTCGATTCCCAATATCTCGAGAACCATTACTCGTAACAATTTTTACCAACAGACCTTTTTTAGGTAAAAATCGTTATAAATGAATATTTTTTCACTCAGTAGTTTTATAGTACGTACACTCAGTAGTAAGGACGAAAAGTTATTACTCTTCAAAACAGTTAAAACACGTGTATGTGGCGCCCCCTAGAAATTGAATTTATATTGACATCAAAATCAAATTTCTCATATCAAAAATCTCCCAGACACCAATTTTCATCAAAGTATTAACGTTACTTCATAAATTATTTGGAAAATATCGAAATAAAAATGATACTTCTACTCCCTCTATCTCCGAAACTAAGCATGTTAGGACATTTATACGAACTTTTTTACTTATTTTTATCTGCAAAATATGCTGCCAAAGTTTCCGGAATCACCCCGTATGTAAAGGTCATATTGAAGAAGAATCAAAGTATAAATAAATAAAAAAATTTAAGCGTCGTAATTGTCAAATTTTACATTTTCAAGAATTTTAAAATTCGAAAATTGTAAACTGGATGAGTCACTTAAAATAATTCTAAAGATTTCATTTTTAAATGCACTGTATATCAAAAACGGTAAGTGCAAAGTATACTAAACTATATATTTTTGAAATTAACTAAAATATGTCTACCGGACCAAGTTAAAATATGATGGGGTTTCCATTTAAAAAAAACAAGATGGCGTCGTATCTGTCAAAATTGACGTTTTAAAAAATTTTAATGTAGAAAATCGGCATCCTCGCGAAAAATTACATTGAAATATCTTTTTACTATCTTAAAATAGAGAAGAGGAAAATTTTAAATTGGGTGAGACACTTAAAATGATTCTGGAACAATTCATTTTTAAATCCACTGTATATCGAAAACGGCAAGTGCAAAGTATACTAAACTATATATTTTTGAAATTAGCTAAAATATGTCTACCGGACCATGCTAAAATATGATAGGGTTTCCATTTAAAAAAAATCAAGATGGCGTCGTATCTGTCAAAATTGACGTTTTAAAAAATTTTAATGTAGAAAATAAATGTAATGTCGCGGACGGCATCCTCGCGAAAAATTACATTGAAATATCTTTTTACTATCTTAAAATAGAGAAGAGGAAAATTTTAAATTGGGTGAGACACTTAAAATGATTCTGGAACAATTCATATTTAAATCCACTGTATATCGAAAACGGTAAGAGCAAAGTATACTAAACTATATATATTTGAAATTAGCTAAAATATGTCTACCGGACCAAGTTAAAATATGATGGGGTTTCCATTTAAAAAAAATCAAGATGGCGTCGTATCTGTCAAAATTGACGTTGTAAAAAATTTTAATGTAGAAAATCGGCATCCTCGCGAAAAATTACATTAAAATATATTTTTACTATCTTAAAATAGAAAAGAGGAAAATTTTAAATTGGGTGAGACACTTAAAATGATTCTGGAACAATTCATTTTTAAATCCACTGTATATCGAAAACGGTAAGAGCAAAGTATACCAAACTATATATTTTTGAAATTAGCTAAAATATGTCTACCGGACCATGCTAAAATATGTAGGGGTTTACATTTTAAAAAAATCAAGATGGCGTCGTATCTGTCAAAATTGACGTTGTAAAAAATTTTAATGTAGAAAATCGGCATCCTCGCGAAAAATTACATTAAAATATCTTTTTACTATCTTAAAATAGAAAAGAGGAAAATTTTAAATTGGGTGAGACACTTAAAATGATTCTGGAACAATTCATTTTTAAATCCACTGTATATCGAAAACGGCAAGTGCAAAGTATACTTAACAATATATTTTTGAAATTAGCTAAAATATGTCTACCGGACCATGCTAAAATATGATAGGGTTTCCATTTAAAAAAAATCAAAATGGCGTCGTATCTGTCAAAATTGACGTTTTAAAAAATTTTAATGTAGAAAATCTGCATCCTCGCGAAAAATTACATTGAAATATCTTTTTATTATCTTGAAATAGAGAAGAGGAAAATTTTAAATTGGGTGAGACACTTTAAATGATTCTGGAACAATTCATATTTAAATCCACTGTATATCGAAAACCGTAAGTGCAAAGTATACTAAACTATATATTTTTGAAATTAGCTAAAATATGTCTACCGGACCATGCTAAAATATGATAGGGTTTACATTTAAAAAAAATCAAGATGGCGTCGTATCTGTCAAAATTGACGTTTTAAAAAATTTTAATGTAGAAAATAAATGTAATGTCGCGGACGGCATCCTCGCGAAAAATTACATTGAAATATCTTTTTACTATCTTAAAATAGAGAAGAGGAAAATTTTAAATTGGGTGAGACACTTAAAATGATTCTGGAACAATTCATATTTAAATCCACTGTATATCGAAAACGGTAAGAGCAAAGTATACTAAACTATATATTTTTGAAATTAACTAAAATATGTCTACCGGACCAAGTTAAAATGTGATGGGGTTTCCATTTAAAAATAAATCAAAATGGCGTCGTATCTGTCAAAATTGACGTTTTAAAAAATTTTAATGTAGAAAATCGGCATCCTCGCGAAAAATTACATTGAAATATCTTTTTACTATCTTAAAATAGAGAAGAGGAAAATTTTAAATTGGGTGAGACACTTAAAATGATTCTGGAACAATTCATATTTAAATCCACTGTATATCGAAAACGGTAAGAGCAAAGTATACTAAACTATATATTTTTGAAATTAACTAAAATATGTCTACCGGACCAAGTTAAAATATGATGGGGTTTCCATTTAAAAAAAATCAAAATGGCGTCGTATCTGTCAAAATTGACGTTTTAAAAAATTTTAATGTAGAAAATCGGCATCCTCGCGAAAAATTACATTGAAATATCTTTTTACTATCTTAAAATAGAGAAGAGGAAAATTTTAAATTGGGTGAGACACTTAAAATGATTCTGGAACAATTCATATTTAAATCCACTGTATATCGAAAACGGTAAGAGCAAAGTATACTAAACTATATATATTTGAAATTAGCTAAAATATGTCTACCGGACCATGCTAAAATATGATAGGGTTTCCATTTAAAAAAAAATCAAGATGGCGTCGTATCTGTCAAAATTGACGTTTTAAAAAATTTTAATGCAGAAAATCGGCATCCTCGCGAAAAATTACATTGAAATATCTTTTTACTATCTTAAAATAGAGAAGAAGAAAATTTTAAATTGGTTGAGACACTTAAAATGATTCTGGAACAATTCATTTTTAAATCCACTGTATATCCAAAACGGTAAGTGCAAAGTTTAGTATACTATATATTTTAGAAATTAGCTAAAATATGTCTACCAGACCATGCTAAAATATGTGGGGGTTTCCATTTAAAAAAAATCAAGATGGCGTCGTATCTGTCAAAATTGACGTTTTAAAAAATTTTGGTGTAGAGATCGGCATCCTCGTGAAAAATTACATTAGGAAATCTTTCTATTATCTTTAAATACCAAACAGGAAAATTATAAATCGAGTGAGACACTTAAAATGATGTCCCTGTACACACCGATTTTACGTTTCTAGTTTCTACCCATCTAAAATAGGTTAAATCGCCTTTAACGCCGAAACGGCACCATTAAATGAAATAAGGTGGCCGTTTTCCGTATTGTCAACTTCAAAAATTTGTAAATCGATACCAACATCGATAATGTAAGATTTGCTGACCTGGATATTAATTATTTGAATCTTTCAATTGGCGTGATTTTCCTTATTCAATGTTAATTAGATCTGATCAATATTGTTGTGCTGAATATAATCAGATTAAATAAATTAAAAAACCAGAGTCGGACTTCAAATTATTTTAAATAACAGTTAAATACTTTTGTTACTGTAAAGGTACCCAAAACAAAAAAAAGTATCAAGTGTGGCATATCATTGTACTCAGGAGACCGAGTTCTTTCAAAACCTGAAATAAAAATTGCAGGTCCGTATTTAAAAAAATTATGTTGGCCTCTGTATCTCACAAATTATCAGCTAATTTGAAAATCTAAAAATACCATTAGATAGCTCTAATAAAATGGCTATGAGAACGCGCAAGTAGTTTTTTAATTTTCTGAAAAGTAACGACAGGAAAAAATAAAATTGATTTTCAAAAAAATCCGTTTTTTTTTCAAAAAACTCACAGAATACCACTTCTTAAGTAATTACATAAAGAGTTGGCCGGAACGCGAAAAAGTTCATTCCTCCGCATGTATTTCTTCACGTAAAAGGCTAATGTGATGCTTTTTTGCAACTTTTATTGTACGGTTTATTATTCAGAACGATCGTGTGACGAAAATGTCAATGTCACTTTAATGCGTTTATCAGTAAAATTGGTAAATATTACCATGCTTCCTCTTTCGATTTCTGTCATACTACTGGACCGAATTTAACGAATTGAAAGTCATTATACGCAGAATTTAATGGTCTTTAATTTTTGTAATAGTGTAATATTGTCTAGAACGCAACGTTTCGCAATTATATACGAAAATCTGAAAAAAGTCGAAGAATTTTACCATCTTTTGATCCTCCTGAGTCGAGCGGCAGTCGAGCAATTGTTCAAAACTAGGATACTTATCTTTCATGTCAACTGAACAAAGCAAAACCATAATTAGCTTTCCAACACTTTTTTCCAAGTGGCCTAAATATGGATATTAATAGTTAAGCTTTTTTGACATACTATATACTATCCATTTGTTAAATAATAAATAACAATTAGATATATCATTATTAGTTTACTAGCTTTTCCTCGGAACCTCATTTGCGTTACACCTCGAATCTTTTTACGTTAACAAAACAATCTGAAAATGTATAAACCGCTGTTTATTTTTTCATACCCTTTATATGACTTTATCAAACTTTACATATCAAAAGTATAAATTTTGATAATATTCTTGAATAAACGCTCTGAAATAAACTCTAAAATACAAAATCTTAATAGTTCTGATAAATTATAAAAATGAAATTGATCTTCTTTGCAGATCAATTTTCGCCTCAAAAATATTTTGTAATTTTAAAATTAATAATGTCTTTTAAAATTCATAAAATTCATAATCTGTCGGTCACGAAGTTTTATATAAAATTTTACTAACTTTACCTATGTAGGGGACAAATTGCGAAAATCTCTTCTTGAAAAAGAGTTCACTCAAGGATCGTTTTGTGCAAAGTTTCACACTTCTAGACCAGATAGCAAGGAATTTTCATTCAACAAACTTTTCAATACAATTTTACAGCCTGAGGAGGAATTTCCTAAAATCGCTTTGTCCAGCTAATAAACTAATTACATCATTTATAATTTATATGTGTAAACTGACCGCTAATACAAATAAAAACTAACAAAAGTTCAAACTTGGTCCAAACTACAAGTTATCCAGCTGACACATCAGTGACAATGACAAATAATCTCTCAAGGTATTGTGCAATTGTGTGTAGGTGTTCATCAGGTATTTTTTTAACATTTATTCGTTTTATATAAAGAAATGGCGATTAAACAATACCAAAATGTTTTATAACAAATCTAGATATTTATACCTTTTATTTAAAAAAAGAATCATCAAAATTGGTGAAGCGGTCGGCGGGATGGATGTAACAAAGAAACCCTTTGAGCTTTTATACCGTATGATCGAATAAAAACGGCGTCCAGTTGGCTTGGAAATGACGATCGATGACATTTCCTATATAAATTTACATATAAAATGACAGCGATCTTCATTTCATAGCCATCGCTGACGCCGTTTTTATTCGATCATACGGTATATGTATATGAAGGATTTCTTGTACTAATCGTGATTAAAGTATTTGAAATAAATATAAACTCAAAAAACCGCTTATAATATACAAAATTAATTTTCTACGTCTGGACATATGTAAAAAGTGTAGAAATTTAGTTGGTATAGAAAATTAATTTTCTACGTATAGAAAATACGGCAGAGTAAATAATTTTTTCTACCTACCCTGTCCCATATTTTATAAAAAGGATTGGAAGAAAATTAATTAAGAAAACTGGTATTGAACTTTTTTTAGAATACTGGGTCACCTTGTATTACCTTGTACAATGTTAGGGTAATTATACAAGAAGTATACATATATGATTTAGGAATAAAGGTGGATTTTCATGCATACGTCCTCCGTTGATACGATCATCCGACGACGCGACGGACTGATTGAGTATTTTCGCGCCAGTTTTCATCTGAAAATTTTTAATTCATGCCCGTCAACAAAGAATGTTAAAATAAATTTAACTTTTCGTACGATAACGGATGTTTTGACAATTTTTTGACAAATTTAACCTAACAATACTTTTTTGTTGACAAATTTGGGGTATTTATTTCGTATCGAGAAGTGGTAAATTCTCTTTTCAGTTCTGATTTTACAGTATAATTTTGCATTTTAAGGAGTTGCAAAAAATTACCGAAAAGTAAAACTGACGGAAACGGTTATAGAAATGAAAACAAAAAATGACATATTTTGAATTGCCATTGTCAAATATTGTTGACCAATCACAAGCGATTCATATTATCCGATAAATGGAGGCATGAAAATTAAATAAATTTAGAAACTACGGAATTTCCTAACCAATCGAAATCTTTAAATTCAACTAATAAAATTAATATTGTATCATCGTGTCGTCGAATATCGTACGCTTTAATTCTTAGCTAACAATAAATTTACCTGGAATCAATATGATTATCCTCAATGTGATGTTTTAAGCCCTGTTTTGATATATATGGTTTGTCACAGTGCGCACAAGTAAACATCTCTCGATCTACCGGTGCCAAGTGAATTTTCTGGTGTTTTTCAAAACGTGTACTACGTATTGTTTGGTAGCCACAAATGGAACATCTTAGAATGGTTTTCTGCGCATCCTCTGACCTAATAAAATCAGTTTTAAATTGTATTGTAATTGCGTAGAAGAATTCTAAATTGCAGTAATAACAAGTAAGACAAAGATAACAATAATGCGGTTGTTAAACCCCATACTCACTATGCGCTCATTCATATATTTGATGCGTCCATAGTGAGCATGATGTGGTTCATCGATGCGATTCGTCAGTTCGTTTGGAAATTCATCGATCGTGTTCGTGATATTTCTTTTGATGGTTCGTCCAAAAACCGAAATTCCGTCAAACAGCCGCACAACCGATCGCATCGAGGCATTAACAAACCACATCATCGCATAGTGAGTATGAACAAGTATGGAGCTTTACGGGCGACAGTTGGTTAAACATAAGGTAGGTGGGAATAAACTTTTAAAATTTACCAGGTACACCAACAGAATTTGGAATGTTATGTGAGCTATTATTCTAGAACTATATATATTCTAAAGGACTGTTCGATTGCATCAAATCGTCGCCGTGGATGCTTACGTCAAACACAAGTGCGTACAGCCATCTCCACAAAAAGTATAATTTTTACTCCTAATAAAATATACTATTTTTTTCAAACGTCATTAAAGTATTAATTTTTGCGACGTCATTGACAATATAAAACACTCATTTTTACGAAAAGTAAAGCATTTTTACGCCTAAGCAAAAGTTCAAAAATATATTATTAACCTGACATAAAATGTCAAACATGACAATTAATGTCATTTATTAGAGATAGATTGGGCACTGATATAAAACAAATAGGTCCGTCATTTAGAGACACCTGGTGATCCAGAAGAAACTAATGAAGAGTTTTGGCATAACATAATTTTAGCGTTCCGTTCAGGGACCGGCAATGCTGGTACGGGTACGGTGAACCCGAGGTGCCCTAGCTAGGCTCTCTCCCACTCCCAGGGGGATCCTTTCCAAGCTTCCTTAATTTCCCATCTTTATCCAACCCTTTACTCTGAGCAAAGGGTATCCCTGACCTACCCTTTTCCTCAAAGGTCGTTTCATGCTGTGGCTGCGCTGGGAGTACTAAGTACCGCCTTCCACGGAAAAAGTTGATGTGAGCTTGCTCTGCCGAGGCGTAAGCTGCAGTATGGAACAGTGAGCAGCCGCTTCGGACCCTGACCAGGAAGTACGCACTGAATGTGAGGATCGGACCTCACATCGCTCCGGGCGAGTCCCCGTCCGTCTGGATTCCGGGACGGGGAAAACGAAGACTGGGCCTCAGGGAACTGGGGTAGGAACTTACTCCGAGGGTATACCCGTTCCCAGTAATTTCGGCCCGCCCCTTTGCGTACGATGCGCTGTTGACTTCAAAGCATGGATAATATTGATAATAGAAACATGGTAAAGAGTCAATCGCCGAGTGTAAAATCGGGCGTTAGTGGTTTGTCAGAAGGGCATGGTAACCTACCATCGACACAGTTGGAGACTGAACTTGAAATCGCGACCAACGTGGACCCCTTTGTAAGAAGAGACTCAATAAGTAGAACTCCACCTAGATCTCGAACAAACTCTCTGCCGGATTATCGAAGCATAGTGGTGCCTGGCAATGTACAGAGCGAACAAGAACAGCCTAGTAAACGTAAACGTATGGATCAAGCTTCTGAATTTACTAGAATAACGGGAACTAAAGCATTCGATGGGAGGGAAACGATTGAGAGAATATATAAGCAGATTAAGGCACTAGACAAAGTGATCCGAGACTCATACAACCCAAAAAGGGAAGTAAAAGAGGCAGTAACTAAGCTTGCTTTTCAAGCTGAAATACTCCATTCAAAGAAATTTGAGGAATGGCTGTCGTCTGGTCATACTGGCAACATGGAGGAGAGGCTAAAGAAATCTCAGGAGGAAAATAAAGCGCTCCGGGAGCAAATAAAGCTCACGCAAGAAACCAGAGAACAGGGTAGTATAAACGATACGACCCAATGTGTAGCATGCAGAGAAGCCTGTAAAAAAGTCGAGACGAGAAGGTTACTTCGTCGAAACGAGACCTATGAAGCCTTCCAGGAGGTACATGAAGAAATCTGGACTGATGATATTTTCCCCAAGGTACCAACTCAACAGGAGAATATATGGGAAGCACCAGCTGAATTTGATTTGATCCTACCTTGTTATAAAGATATCGTGGGCGTTGACAATCATATCAGAGCCGCAGTAAATAAATTCGGCGGGGTAGAGGTTCTCAAAAAACAGTGTAGAAGTACTGGGGATATTGCCACCATGAGACATGCGCTGGAGTTTCCCGATGGCAAGGGAAATTACACGTCCATAAAGAGGACAATATACTATCCTATAATAAGTGAGAATGGATCAGATCAAGCCTCTTCAGATGAAGGGATATTCAATTCACTGAAACAAGTCAAGGAGAGTGCATTGAAATCCGGGAGAGTAAAGATGGCAATTCCTCTTCTGGAGGGGGTAACTGGTACCATACTTCACAGGATGGCCGGCTTTATTTTCGCAGACTCTGGACTGGAAATTGTAAGTTATGCCTCTACTTTTAAAAGAGATACCAGGACGCGGAAACAGGACCTGACCCAGATAAATGTAAACCCCACTACGCCTAGAAGACCAAAGGACGATTTGTTACTTAAAATGGAAGGCTGTAGCTATGCGGACCTGCTCAAGACAGTCAAGCAGACGATAAATCCACGAGAAATTGGAGTGGAAATTAAAGACATTCAGCGAACTAAGAAGGGAGATCTCATGATTAAGGTTAGCAATGGGTCTGATAAGACTGATATCCTCAAGACCGAGATAAAGGGTAGACTACCCGGAATAACAGCTTCAACGCTTAGCTCTAAGAAAATACTCCATATCAAAGGTATGGATGAGCTGACAACGGCGGAGGAGATCAGGGAGGATATAGTGAAGGCAACAGGCTGCACTCTGGATAAAGTAGAAGTGAGAGCTCTACGTCCAACGTTCAGGAACAAACAGAACGCCACCATCATTGCTAACGACCTAGAAGCAAATAGGCTGATTGAGATGAAAGTCCTGAAAATCGGATGGGTAGACTGCCGTATCGTCGAACGCCAGAGAGATGAAAGGTGCTACAAGTGCTGGGAGCCGGGACACGTCAGGACGGAATGTAAAGGCCCCGATCGAGAACACCTATGCATGAGATGTGGAGAAGAAGGCCACAAAGCGGGATCCTGCAGTAACCCATCTTTCTGTCTGCAGTGTAAGCAACAGGGCCATCAAACTGGTAGCCGGGCTTGTAAGGGCACTATACAAAGTCAACAATAATGAAATTACTGCAGATCAACACCAACAGAAGCCCTAGAGCACATGATATTAAGAACAATCTAAATTTTGACACCAGCCATACCGTCTTTAATCAGAAATGTCCAATATACTGCAGATTGGTGGAGTTGGAGAAGTCGATAGTTTTGTATGAAGAAGAATAGACTAAATGATTATGAATAGCATAAACAATAATTTAAATATCGGACATGTTAATGCCCGTTCCATTATACATAAGATGAATAGTGTTAAGTATTGTATTATATTAAATAAGTTTGATGTATTTGCCGTTACGGAAACGTGGCTTTCCAGTGCTATTGACAATGAAGTTCTTGAGATTGACGGGTATACTATAGTAAGATGCGACCGCCAGCAGGGTAGGGGCGGGGGAGTTCTCATTTACATCAGCAACGCTATAAGGTATTCTATGTTGGATAACATTGATATAACTTTTCTGAACAGTTGTGGATAGAATTTAAAATTAATAACATAAAAAATATTTTAGGAGTTCTTTACAGGCCTCCAAACTATACTAACTTTAATGCCTTTATTGATGAATTTGAACTAAATATCTCAAGAAATTTATTATTATGTGATAATCTTATGTGCTTGGGCGACTTTAACATAGATATGCTGAGATTGGATTGTTTATATACACAACGCTTTCTTGCTGTATTACAAGTATATAATATCACTCAAATTCTCGATGAGCCAACACGGCGTTACAATAACTGCGCCTCTCTTTTGGATCTTATTCTTTGCTCTGATGATCGGCTGCTCTTGGACAGTAGTGTCGATCCCTCCTGTCAAATAGCTGACCACTTTCTTATTAAATGTCGTATGCGGTTGCGAATACTAAAACCACCGCCTCTCATAGTCACTTATCGGGATTTTAGACTTTTTGATCGTGGCCGTTTCTACTCAGATTTAGTGAATTTGCCTTTAAATAATATTTTCTATCTTCAAAATATTAATGACAAAATAAAATTACTCAATGACTATCTATTGAATTTATATGATCAACATGCCCCTATTAGAAATTCTAGAATCACCAAAAAACGCACACCATGGCTGACTCAAAATATAAAATGCCTTATGCGTCTTCGAGATAAGGCATTAACCAAATATAAAAAACAAAAAACGTCCAATAACTGGGAATGCTACAGACAACTCCGTAACCAGGTGTCTATAGCCATAGAAAATGTAAAGAAAGTTTATCTTGAAAATAACTTTCAGCTGGGAGATTCTAAAAATAATTGGAAATTGTTAAAGAACTTGACATTCATACTAAATCTGCTAGGATTACTATCCCTCCCCAACTCGGTAACGCTGAAGAAATAAATATGTTCTTCATAAACTCTTCAAACTCTTCAGCCCCGGATCCTGACATGTTGGCATTCTACCAACATAATATAAAACAAGGTAGCGGAGATTTTCATTTCCCCTTAGCCACAACTGATGAGGTTTGTTCTGCTCTCTTTTCTATTAAATCAGAGGCTATAGGAATGGATGGAATTGGTCTCTCTATGATATTAAATTGTTGTCCTTACATTATTCCGTTTATTGTTCACTTGGTAAACTACTGCATTGAAACGGCTTCTTTCCCGAGCATCTGGAAAAGTTCCTTTTTATTACCAATTCCTAAGGTTGCATCGCCCACCCAACTATCGGAGCTTAGGCCTATAAGCATATTGCCCACTATGTCTAAAATAGTTGAAAGAATTCTAGAGGGACAGATCAGAAATTATGTTGATAAATATAATTTATTACCTTCTTTTCAGTCCGGTTTTCGCAGAGATTATAGCTGCGCCACAGCTCTGTTAAAGGTGACGGATGACATACTGCAAGCAGCGGATCGTGGTGAACTCACAACACTTGTCTTGCTTGACTATTCTAAGGCCTTCGACAGATTAAACCACCAATTACTTCTGGCTATATTGCAACACCTGGGATTTAAAAACGATGCTTGTAAACTTATCAAAAGTTATCTCACTGGAAGAAGTCAAGCAGTAAAAATCCAAGGACAACAATCTACCTCTAAATGCGTTACAAGTGGTGTGCCTCAAGGTTCCATACTTGGGCCATTGCTATTTACCCTATACACGTCTCAGCTCACCTGCAATTTAAAATATGCTTCTATTCATCTATATGCTGATGACACACAATTGTACCTGTCCTTCCCTCCTTCCGAAATTTTAGTAGCAAATGAGAAATTATCCTCTGATTTGGCTCTCCTCTGTAATATTTCTAAGGCGCACTCCCTGGAACTAAATCCAAAAAAATGCCAACTCCTACTTTTTGGACGGTCCCAATGCAGAGATAGACATGAAAATTTTGTCAAAATAAGCCTGGAGAATGAAGTGTTGAAATGTACTCATGTGGCAAAAAACCTAGGGTTATTCATGGATGTTCGCTTAAGGTTTACAGAGCATATTGACAATTGTATTAAGAAGGCGTTCATTAATTTAAAATTAATATATCGGAGTAAACACCTGCTGAACAGTAACATGAAGAAAATGCTTTGTGACAGCCTTGTTCTGTCACATTTCACGTTTTGTGACGTGCTCTACAGTTCATGCTTACTGTCACGTGACCAAAAGCGAATACAGTATATTCAAAATTATTGTGTGCGAATGATATCTGGGTTGAGAAAATACGATACAGGCATTAGCGCAAAACTGAAAGAAATTAAGTGGCTAGATATGAGTGAGAGAAGACGATTACATAGTCTAGTCCTTTATAATAAAATCATCTTTAAAAAACAACCTGAATACTTGTACCAAAAAATAAAATTTAGATTTGAGGCGCACAATCTAGATCTCCGGCATAAATTCTTGTTAACACCGCCTAAGCATAAAACGACCCTTTTTGAAAGGTCATTTAGCTATAACATAGCAGCTCTCTACAATGATGTCCCTATCAATTTAAAAAGTGCCCCGCCTGAAAAGTTCAGATTGGAAGCTAAAAGACTGATAATAAGCCACGTTTCTTGATAAGTACATTATATTACATATCTATATTTTTTATTATTTTTTTTTGGTTGGTGCTTGTTGGATGTAAGCGGTTTAATTGTAAACTTTAAGATAGACTGTTTTCTTTTTTTTTTGTAATTGAATTTATTGTAGCTCTTTTTTTTGGAAAAAGTAGCAGGGTTTCTTTCTCTATGAATTTATAGGATTGAATATGCATTGTATATTATATGTTTTTTTTTGTAAATGTATAGGTTAAGATAGGAAGCAATGCTTCAACTTCGCCTTTTGTAATACTTATGGATTACAATAAAGACTATTTATTATTATTATTATTATTATTATATATATATATATATATATATATATATATATATATATATATATATATATATATATATTCCATTATTTATATATAAGATTTATAAGATCTATATCTATTAAAATGAGTGACGAAAATATCTTGTATGTCGATTTTGAAGACCCCGAAAATCCCCATAATCTGTAGAGGCCCAGTGTCGAATGAGAAATACCAAGAAATTTCTAATAATAGTAAGTAAGTATTTCTTAATCTATTTTGGAATTTATGTTTTTAATATAAAAATGTTTTCCTAGATTTATTAACAATTCAAGAGTGTTACATGAGGGCCGTGGAGATGCAAAACAGAAAATTAGCCATAGAAATGCATTTGCAAGAGAATAAAATGGGTTCTAACATTTGCAACATAGAGGAGGGTTTTTTATCTAGTCAAAGTCCCGATGACATAAACGATGAAGATGAAAGTATAAATAAAGAATCTGGCTCAAAGAATGGTAAATATAAAAATATACGCACTGTTTACTTTTAGTATTGCAAAATTGCCATTAATAATTTAAAAAAAAATAGGTTTTATCTGGTCTACAAAGATACCTACAGAGAGGGATAGAACTGCCACTGAGAAGAGGCTACTCTTTTTAAAAGATGAAAAATATAAATTAAATTAAGAGACAAAAAAACAAGAAAACTAGATATTTTTCAGTCAGTATATGAATGTTTGGTTAAGGAAGGGTTTAATGTAGCAGAGAACACGACAACGGGTATAGACAGGGTTCAGCAAAAGTGGCGGAACCTTGAAAAAGCATTTATAAAATTTGAGTCAAATAAGAAAAAAACTGGCTCAGGGAAAATAAACCAGCCAGTTTTTTACAGTCTCTTATTTGACATACTGGGAGATAAACATAAGGTGTATCACAACCTAATTTAAAGGATACACTTATAACAAAAAACTCAATTCCATCTGAAGAGATTCCATCTACATCTCAGATGTAGAATGAGTCAGTTACTGTTGCAGTTTGGTTTGAAATGAAAATAGTGAGCAGGATAGAGCCTCTCTCACTACACCGAGAAAATCAGCGCGTCCAAAATCGGTGTTGGAAGATTTCAACAAGACATTGAAGCGCCTAGAAGAAAATCAGGAGAAAAGGTTTAAAAGATTAGAAGATCTTATTGAACAAAACAAAGAAAAAAGGGCAAATGATTTGTTTGAACAATACGTGGATTAAAGCGACATACGCATCTCTTCCTAATTTCTTCAAAAAAGAAATATTTCATATCATTAAAATTATATTAACTATGAGAAATGATTATCTTTACGGGACAATAAGTTTTTTTTCCGAAAGAAAGAAGATTATTATTAAAAATTTTCGCTCAAACAACAAAATTGTAATTACCCTGGCATGTCCTTGAGCCATTCATATCTTTAAAAACGGACGTAATATTAAAGTTGTGTAAAAGTATCTCACCAGCAGTATAATACCGATTTATCTAAGTATTTTCCATGTACCAAGGACCTTGAAGACACAAAAAAAATATTTTTTTCGAAAATATAACAAATATTTATGTCATCCTCAACTTTTCGTGTAATTCCCCTGCCAAATCAAATTTACTGAATTTAGATGCAAAATTTATATTTTCTTCAAGTATGTGATATCTTTGGCAACAATGCAATATCAAATTGTTGCTATGAAAAAGAAAATGTAACGGTCGAATACCATCAGTAGCCGCGTGGCTTTCAAGTAGTAAAGCAGTTTGGGTGCCATTTACTTTGTAATTCCACTGTGTCATCATATTTTTTTGAAAATTAAGTAAAATTTTAAAACTACCTAAATGTTATTTCGTAGAACATTGTAGGATATATTAGAGTAGTATCTATATTTTTTATTATAATTTTTAAATAGATATAAGGGCTTTCTTGCAGATCCGTAATTCCCCTGGCGTAAGCCTGGAATTACGCCTTTAACGGGGGAATTACTTCACCCATTATGAGAATATCTACTGTGAATATTTTGTAAATATACCAAATATATAATACCAGTCTTATTGCAGATTTATGTCACAATGGCTAGACAACCAAAAAAGAGCAGAGAAGAAAGATTAGGAAAGAAAAGAATAGCAGAAAGGGCTAGGTGAAAGAAAAGTGAAGGCAGCAAAAGATATGACCCCGAGGGAAAATCGAGAGGCTAGAAAACGCTGGAGAAAAAATATCAAAACTTTCCGAGCAAAGCAATCTAGTCTCAAAAAAGAAACTCTACGGTTTATGAGAGAAAACTCACCAACGACTTCAGATGCTGATCAAAATTCAAACACTTCAGACAATCAGATTGTGACTGTGGATCAAAGAAAAATAGTTCCGAAAAAAAATTCAGAAGCCATAAGAAAAAAGAGAAATAAAGAAATAAAAAAAGACGAAGAAATAAAACGCCTTAAAATGAAAATAGAAAAATACCGAAAAAGTGCACAGCGCGCAAGATAAAAACGTCAATTGAACAATCCGATAACTCCCAATACGAAAATGTTGTCAAACATTAAGCAACTTTTAGCTAATCCGACTGAATAGGCTAAAAAGCAAATCACAAGAAATTTATTGTTTAGTGAAGCAATGAGGCAACAATTAAAAAAAACTATTCTTCACTTAACACTTCAAATGAAAAAATTTCGTTTACGAAAGCTGTGACGGGCCCAATAGTTCGTAAGTACAAGGTTTGGAAAGACATGGACATTTCCTCAAGAAGACTGAGAACTGCTGCGAGTTCATCAAATTCGTTTATACATTCTAGAAAAAATATAGATATAATAGTAAGTTTAATAGAATTAAGAAGACTGTGATCCGAGTTCTTGCCAGGAGGCATTCTGGAGAGAGCTCGCTAAACTCAAAAGTGATTCACCGAAACGCTGGAGTCGAGGTTAATCGCTGTTGGTGCCTTAATCCAATTATCGTTCGTTTGTTCCGAGAAAACATTAGCCCAGATCGTCAAACTGATCCAGGACCCATTTGTGGCAGAGAAGGTCAGCGCCGGAGAAATCCGAGGACTCAGCTCCTTGTTAGGGATGAACCCCATTAGTATTCTTAACTAGGACTCAAAACGACCGATTAGTATAATATACAGGGTGTTATCCCATCTTAGGGCACATAATATACGATTTCAAAATTGCTTATCAATATCTAATGTTTTATTATTATCGAAAATATTGTAATTTATCTAACCTTACATAAAAAAATACGGGGTGGCCCGTCGAAAACATACCGTAAGGCATTATAGGGTGGGCAAAAATTTTTCGGCAATATCCACAAATACGTCAACTTTGCATACTTTTTGTCTCAAAATGTGTCCCTCTCAAACAAAGTTTCGATATTTTCGAAAAATTCTTGCCCACTCTGTAATGAGTTGTGGTACGGTTTCGTTGGGCTATCCAGTATACAGAGTGTAACAAAAATATACAACATCAAATGTTAAAGATTATAGATGCGATATATTTTAATGCGAATTAAATTGGAAAATGGACCTTAATTGGATATCCTATCTATAATAACAACCACCTACCAACTTTGCTATTCTAGTCATATTCACTTCCAGATAAAATTTCATCGTCATCAGAATTATTGCGGGAAGTTCTGGTCATAGCTGAGGACGGAATTTTAACGGAGCATATTAATAATTTTAAAACATCAGGAGAAAAGGAATCTTTACTTTTTGCTGTAGCTTTCTGTCTATAACTATTTACTAGAGGGTCCGAAGATATTAGCAACATTCTCATTAGGTCATTATTAGAGGCAGCCCGAGAAGTTTTTTGAGTATTAAATTTTCTAAATCTTCGGCAATTAAATTCTTCGGCAATTAAATTCTCTAAATCTTCGGCTTATTGCGTGCTTCTTGGGCTTCCTCTGATAACTGTCCAATTGGCACAATACAGTTTTTAATTATTTCTACGCTATGAACTAAAATTTTATGGACTGTTACTGGCATATAGTACCAAGAATACAAATCTAAATATAATTTTCTGGTTTCTTCTGCATATTCTTTAAAGGTTTCAAGATTAATTTGATATCCAGATGCCAATGCCTGAAGAAGTACACCAAATCTGGTTATTAAATTCTGATCCAAACCTGTTATATCTGCACTTTTTTGAGGATTTTTAAAAAAAATCCTAGCAGTATTGCTATCGTTTGGATTTCCAAAACCTGGCTTTGGCATATCTACAATTACACCTAATTCTGCTTTCATTTTTCTTTGAATCTCCTGTCTACGTTGTTTTACTTCATTTTTTGAAGCTTCATCTTTTACTTGCCATGACTTTACAGTTAATTTATAACTAATGTGCAAAAGACATTCAAATGTTCGTATCCAACAGTGTAATGTAGATAAACCAAAGTCATAGTTTTGGAAATCTTTCTTTGCTTGATATTCCAGGTTCATAGTTTTAGGAGTTGCGCCGCAGATATAACAAGTTTGGGAAGATTTGCTATTAGTTAGTATATTACATATCTTCCCATCAACCATTGTGAGAAGTAGATGATTTATTTTAATAGTAGTTGGGCCCAAATTTGCTGTAGTTGGTAGTAAATTAGCTATTTCATTTTTAATAACATCAGTTTCTCGTTTAACCATTATATCATTTTCTTTTTCAAATAAAAAATTAATGGGTCTACAAAATCTAGTTGACAAAGTTTTTGGGTTCTGCCAGACATATATGTCAGGATTATTATTAGGGTGCATTTTAATGGGAGCTAAAGAAAAAAAAAAGATATTCATCATTGGCATCTGGATTTTCAAATTTTTTCTTATATCTGCTATGACCAGAACTTCCATCGCATCCCCATTTACTAATTAAATTAAATTCATTTATACCAGTTAAAACTAACCTATTAATAACTTCTTGCTGAATTACCACTAGACATTTTGCCGTGTGGTCTAAAAGCCCCTGTAGTGAAAGTTCAGCACGTGTCTCAGAAACCGAGATTTGTTCGATAGGAGGGCAGCATTCTAATTTGGCTTTTTGAATATTATAATATGAAGGGTAGAGTAAATAACCTGCTTCAATAGCTCGCTTTCGCATTAAAATATATGAATTTTTTGTTAGCTTACAATCTAAATATAAGGCTAAAGCCTCTTCACTATTGTATGCACGCATATTGTTCGTTATATTTATGTTTTCTGCCCTTAATTTTTTAATCGAAGTTGCTCGTTGAGGGGATGCTGAAGAGAGTTCTTTGACAAGTTTAGCGGCATCTCTTCTTCCCGACTTTCTTATTACCACTTCTGCTGCAAACGTCAACTCCTCGTAGTTTGATGTTAGTAGATTTTGAACCCTTCTCTTCTTTGTTCTAAACGAAGAGTCTTTAAAATCCTTTGATGGTCCTGGTTCTTGACGTATGGGTACGTTTTCTCTTTCCCCGTTGTCAGAATCCGAATCTTTGGTTTCAAATAATAAATCAACCTGATCGATGACCTTTCCCATCTTTTCGAAATTTTTTGCGAGAACATTTTAATCGTGCTTTGCCTTCTGTTTCTGTAGATAAATTATATTATTAGCATCTAGGATACGTTTTACATGATTTAGAATGTCAGCATTCCTTTTCTTTTTTGAAGAAGTGCTCCAAATTTAAAAAAATGATTTTCTAGAAACCGAGCCCATATTATCTGAAATAATTATTTGTTAAATTATGTGAGTGGGTTAGATTAGGATATTAAAAAGTTGATACCGTGATAAAAGCGGTAGGTACGTAGCATTTTTAAGCTTTAAAGCATTGTTATTTCTATCATTTTATGAATTAGTAGCTTTTTAAAGTCAATATTTAAAGATATACCTATTAATTTATTGCGATTCTTGGCGTTTCCTAACTTCAAGTTTTAGCATCAAAAACTTGGAAAGAACGCACTTTTGCTCTCATTTTTTCGCTACGAAATATTCCATCCATACACAATTATTTGTCACAAAATCAATACAATCCATAGAATGGATTAAATAGTGATTTTTAATAACAAACATTCACTTTGTTCACTTCTGTTTTTTAAAAGTCCAAAAATCGAAAAGGAAAATTCTGGAAATTTTGGCATGACGGCATTTTGTTTTGGAAAATGACAGATATTTCAAACTTTCGAAGTGAAAAGAGAATTTTACTACCTTCTAAATGAGGTGCCACTCCCGCGAGGGGATGAAAGTGGCAATGTTCATTATATGAGAAAAATCTTTCCCCCGGGAAATAAAAATCGACGGGTCCGAGGATTTTTTACAAAAAAAAACATCTAAGGCAAGAAAATCGAGGTGTAAACTTTTCGTTGGCCCACCCTGTATTCGACAGATGCTATTTTTTTTTGACAACATAATCTTTTAATTAGCTGAAAATTCTTTCGATATAAAAACATTTTTAAATTCAAAAATATGCCAAATAGATAAGACATCCATGGAGTTCGTTTGATGGTTTTACATATATGGGTATATTTACCTACAGAGTTCACAAAAATCCATGAAAACACCCTCTATCGCAAAAAATCGCAACAAAGTAGGCTCGGATTTATAATCAACAGGAATTAATACATTTAAAAATACTGATTTTATTATAGTACTTTGGGGTACTCTGTAAGTTCTTTTTTCCTAAACAAAATAAAATAAATTTTTGCCACTTACCTTACCAGCTAAGAATATAATTACTAACTCTTGCTAATACGGATAAAATACAAAACAGCAAAATAAACTGCAATGCTTTGAAATGTCAATACTTTGTTTGACAGCGCTCGAAAAATTGTTTTCCAAAGCCTACTATGAAAATTTATTTACTTTGTTTGATGCGTGTATTTAGCGCGATATCAAGTGATGAACGTGATTTTCAAATAGGATGAAATATTTAATTTTCTACATACATTGGGTTCTAATTTTTATCTTTAAATTAGGTATATTTTATATATATAGGGTGTTTCCTATAATATTTTGATATCAAACCTTATCTTTTAAAAAGTTGCCTTTGTCAACCTTGTTTGGTTTAATTGCCCTCTGAGTGAAATTAAAAAAAAAACGTTTTTTTACCGATCTTAATACTCTACCATACCTGTTGGTATGGTCGGCTAAAAATAATAACTGTACTAGCTAAGTGTACAAACAAACAAAAAACATGTAAAAAATCCTCCAACAGCCTCTAGCAATACTGTGTATTGACTCCCTGGCTGCCATAACTGTCATAGACGTCGGTTCATAGTGTTAATGAGGCTGCAAACATTATTACATACAACAGTAAAAAAGTTAATTTTCAAGCCATCTTTGACGTCTTTTTTTTATAATAACTGATGGTTAGTAGTACCAAGGGATCGAAAAAAACGGCGTCAAAGACGGCTGGGGAATGGCAAAACAAGATAAGAAAAAAAATGCTTTTCTATCATTATTTGTAGGTGAGCTTCTATTGTGATGGTGTACAAGAGGGTAATGGGGGATGGAATTTCTTATCAACTTTTAGAAACAGCCAGACTATTGTAGACAAGATGGTATTTTATAAAATCAAAGTACTGCTCGCTCTTTGGGACGGTACGGGTACAAAGTTAGGTAAGTGTTCCATGCTTAGTACTTACTCAAGGCCGAGCCGTGCCGGGGGTGCAAGGGGTGCATGGCACCCGGGCGGCACTAACACAGGGCGGCAAAATATCATCATCAAAATTTTTTTATCATATTATCAAGAATAAAAAAAGCCACCTTGCAAAATGCAAAAAAATTTCTAAAAATCACCACCTATTTAAGATCCAATATGAATCAAATCAGGCTTTCAAATTTAGCAATTATAAGTATTGAAGAAGATATTTCTAACAACTTGGATGTAGGCGACTTGATTAGGGAATTTACTGCTAAAAAAACGAGAAAAGTAGATTTTAGTATTTAAACCCGTTTAATTATTTTTTTCCTGAATATATTTTTATTTTATTCTTTTATGTATTTGTTAATAAATACTTTGTTATCTTACTATAAAATTTGTTTATTGAGAATGATAAATTATGAACTATTTCCCTTACCGACAACCTAATTTTTTACATTAATAGGGGTGGCAAATTTACTTCTTGCACCCAGGCGGCAGATACCCTAGGCTCGGCCCTGTACTTACTAGAGAATTTAACAATAGACAACATAGACAACGATCGTTATCGAGATGTCGAGTGATGTACAGGGACATCATTTTAAGTGTCTCACTCGATTTATAATTTTCCTGTTTGGTATTTAAAGATAGTAGAAAGATTTCCTAATGTAATTTTTCGCGAGGATGCCGATTTTCTACATTAAAATTTTTTACAACGTCAATTTTGACAGATACGACGCCATCTTGATTTTTTTTAAATGGAAACCCCACATATTTTAGCATGGTCCGGTAGACATATTTTAGCTAATTTCAAAAATATATAGTTTAGTATACTTTGCACTTACCGTTTTCGATATACAGTGGATTTAAAATGAATTGTTCCAGAATCATTTTAAGTGTCTCACCCAATTTAAAATTTTCCTCTTTTCTATTTTAAGATAGTAAAAAGATATTTTAATGTAATTTTTCGCGAGGACGCCGATTTTCTACATTAAAATTTTTTACAACGTCAATTTTGACAGATACGACGCCATCTTGATTTTTTTTAAACGGAAACCCCCACATATTTTAGCATGGTCCGGTAGACATATTTTAGCTAATTTCAAAAATATAGAGTTTAGTATATTTTGCACTTACCGTTTTCGATATACAGTGGATTTAAAAATGAATTGTTCCAGAATCATTTTAAGTGTCTCACCCAATTTAAACTTTTCCTCTTCTCTATTTTAAGATAGTAAAAAGATATTTCAATGTAAATTTTCGCGAGGATGCCGAATTTCTACATTAAAATTTTTTACAACGTCAATTTTGACAGATACGACGCCATCTTGATTTTTTTAAATGGAAACCCCCACATATTTTAGCATGGTCCGGTAGACATATTTTAGCTAATTTCAAAAATATATAGTTTAGTATACTTTGCACTTACCGTTTTCGATATACAGTGGATTTAAAAATGAATTGTTCCAGAATCATTTTAAGTGTCTCGCCCAATTTAAAATTTTCCTCTCTTCTATTTTAAGATAGTAAAAAGATATTTTAATGTAATTTTTCGCGAGGACGCCGATTTTCTACATTAAAATTTTTTACAACGTCAATTTTGACAGATACGACGCCATATTGATTTTTTTTAAATGGAAACCCCCACATATTTTAGCATGGTCCGGTAGACATATTTTAGCTAATTTCAAAAATATATAGTTTAGTATACTTTGCACTTACCGTTTTCGATATACAGTGGATTTAAAAATGAATTGTTCCAGAATCATTTTAAGTGTCTCACCCAATTTAAAATTTTCCTCTTCTCTATTTTAAGATAGTAAAAAGATATTTAATGTAATTTTTCGCGAGGACGCCGATTTCCTACATTAAAATTTTTTACAACGTCAATTTTGACAGATACGACGCCATCTTGATTTTTTTTAAACGGAAACCCCCACATATTTTAGCATGGTCCGGTAGACATATTTTAGCTAATTTCAAAAATATTGAGTTTAGTATACTTTGCACTTACCGTTTTCGATATACAGTGGATTTAAAAATGAATTGTTCCAGAATCATTTTAAGTGTCTCACCCAATTTAAACTTTTCCTCTTCTCTGTTTTAAGATAGTAAAAAGATATTTCAATGTAAATTTTCGCGAGGATGCCGAATTTCTACATTAAAATTTTTTACAACTTCAATTTTGACAGATACGACGCCATCTTGATTTTTTTTAAATGGAAAGCCCATCATATTTTAGAATGGTCCGGTAGACATATTTTAGCTAATTTGAAAAATATATAGTTTAGTATACTTTGCACTTACCGTTTTCGATATACAGTGGATTTAAAAATGAATTGTTCCAGAATCATTTTAAGTGTCTCACCCAATTTAAACTTTTCCTCTTCACTATTTTAAGATAGTAAAAAGATATTTCAATGTAAATTTTCGCGAGGATGCCGAATTTCTACATTAAAATTTTTTACAACTTCAATTTTGACAGATACGACGCCATCTTGATTTTTTAAATGGAAAGCCCATCATATTTTAGAAGGTCCGGTAGACATATTTTAGCTAATTTCAAAAATATATAGTTTAGTATACTTTGAACTTACCGTTTTCGATATACAGTGCATTTAAAAATGAAATCTTTAGAATTATTTTAAGTGACTCATCCAGTTTACAATTTTCGAATTTTAAAATTCTTGAAAATGTCAAATTTGACAATTACTACGCTTAAATTTTTTTATTTTTTTATACTTTGATTCTTCTTCAATATGACCTTTACATACGGGGTGATTCCGGAAACTTTGGCAGCATATTTTGCAGATAAAAATAAGTAAAAAAGTTCGTATAAATGTCCTAACATGCTTAGTTTCGGAGATACAGGGTGTAGAAGTATCTTTTTTATTTCGATTTTTTCCAAATAATTTGTGAAGTAACGTAAATACTGTGATGAAAATTGGTGTCTGGGAGATTTTTGATATGAGAAATTTGATTTTGATGTCAATATAAATCCAATTTCTAGGGGGCGCCACATACACGTGTTTTAAATGTTTTGAAGAGTAACAACTTTTCGTCCGTACTACTGAGTATACGTACTATAAAACTACTGAGTGAAAAATTGTTCATTTATAACGATTTTTACGTAAAAAAGGTCTGTTGGTAAAAATTGTTACGAGTAAGGGTTCTCGAGATATTGGGAATCGAAATTATCAATACCTGTCATCATTGACATATATTAAACATGTGGACTAAATAGTTACTAGTCTGAAATCATAAATTTGAAATGTTTTTTTGCCAAAAGGTCAACAGAAACTGTTTTATGATCATTTTTCCGCAGAAAAATTTATAATTAATTTAAAAAAATTAAAATTTCCCACATTTATTATTTCAGCCAAATATCTATCTACTCAACGTGTTTATTTTTTTGTCAATAATGACATGTATTGACTATTTCCATTCGAAATATCTTGAGAATGGTTGCTCGTAGCGATTTTTACCGAGAGATATTTTTTACGTAAAAAAGTCAAGAAAATGTATATTTTTTACTCAGTAGTTTTATACAGGTATGGGCGAAAAGTTATTAATTTTCAAAACAGTTAAAACACATGTAGGTGGCGCCCTACAAATAAGAGTCATATTGACATAAAATCAAGTTTCTCATGTCAAAAACTCCCAGACACGAATTTTCAGCCAAATATTGACGTTACTTCAGAAATTAACTGGAAAAATCGAAATAAAATGCAACTTCTACACCCTGTATCTCCGAAACTAAGTATTGTAGGACATATATTTATACGAACTTTTTACTTATTTTTATCTGCAGAGTATGCTACCGAAGTTTCGGAATACAGTTCGGATCACCCTGTATATAAAAAATGAAAATTTAAACTGCTAGTCATTTATCATAAGATAGCTCAATTTACGTAAATTTCATGCATTTGGATACAAATGCCACTCAGTTGTAAGTGAATGGCATTCATATTCAAATATATAAAAATTAGTGGAATTCTTGATTTCAACCCCCTGTATATAGAAAACGGTAAATGCAAAGTATACTAAACTATATATTTTTGAAATTAGCTAAAATTTGTCTACCGGGCGGTGTTAAAATTTGATGTGGTTTCCATTTAAAAAAAAATCAAGACGGCGTCGTATCTGTCAAAATTGACGTAGTAAAAAATTTTAATGTAGAAAATCGGCATCTTCGCGAAAAATTACATTAAAATCTCTTTTTACTATCTTAAAATAGAAAAGAGGAAAATTTTAAATTGGGTGAGACACTTAAAATGATTCTGGAACAATTCATTTTTAAATCCACTGTATATCCAAAACGGTAAGAGCAAGGTATACTAAACTATATATTTTTGAAATTAGCTAAAATATGTCTACCGGACCATGCTAAAATATGTGGGGTTTCCAAAAATCAAGATGGCGTCGTATCTGTCAAAATTGACGTTGTAAAAAATTTTAATGTAGAAAATCGGCATCCTCGCGAAAAATTACGTTAAAATATCTTTTTACTATCTTAAAATAGAAAAGAGGAAAATTTTAAATTGGGTGAGACACTTAAAATGATTCTGGAACAATTCATTTTTAAATCCACTGTATATCGAAAACGGTAAGAGCAAGGTATACTAAACTATATATTTTTGAAATTAGCTAAAATATGTCTACCGGACCATGCTAAAATATGTGGGGGTTTCCATTTAAAAAAAATCAAGATGGCGTCGTATCTGTCAAAATTGACGTTGTAAAAAATTTTAATGTAGAAAATCGGCATCCTCGCGAAAAATTACGTTAAAATATCTTTTTACTATCTTAAAATAGAAAAGAGGAAAATTTTAAATTGGGTGAGACACTTAAAATGATTCTGGAACAATTCATTTTTAAATCCACTGTATATCGAAAACGGTAAGAGCAAGGTATACTAAACTTTATATTTTTGAAATTAGCTAAAATATGTCTACCGGATCATGCTAAAATATGTGGGGGTTTCCATTTAAAAAAAATCAAGATGGCGTCGTATCTGTCAAAATTGACGTTGTAAAAAATTTTAATGTAGAAAATCGGCATCCTCGCGAAAAATTACATTAAAATATCTTTTTACTATCTTAAAATAGAAAAGAGGAAAATTTTAAATTGGGTGAGACACTTAAAATGATTCTGGAAGAATTCATTTTTAAATCCACTGTATATCGAAAATGGTAAGTGCAAAGTATACTAAACTATATATTTTTGAAATTAGCTAAAATATGTCTACCGGACCATGCTAAAATATGTGGGGGTTTCCATTTAAAAAAAATCAAGATCGCGTCGTATCTGTCAAAATTGCCGTTGTAAAAAATTTTAATGTAGAAAATCGGCATCCTCGCGAAAAATTACATTAAAATATCTTTTTACTATCTTAAAATAGAGAAGAAGAAAATTTTAAATTGGGTGAGACACTTAAAATGATTCTGGAACAATTCATTTTTAAATCCACTGTATATCGAAAATGGTAAGTGCAAAGTATACTAAACTATATATTTTTGAAATTAGCTAAAATATGTCTACCGGACCATGCTAAAATATGTGGGGGTTTCCATTTAAAAAAAATCAAAATGGCGTCGTATCTGTCAAAATTGACGTTTTAAAAAATTTTGGTGTAGAGAATCGGCATCCTCGCGAAAAATTACATTAGAAAATCTTTCTACTATCTTTAAATACCAAACAGGAAAATTATAAATCGAGTGAGATACTTAAAATGATGTCCCTGTACACGTCTGTGGGCGATGCTCGGATAATTTTATCGTTAGTTCGAAATATATTGAGTGCGCTGTGTGCCAAATGAGATTTCACCCTACTTGCGTCAATATTAAAGATGAACTTTGTAGACTAATTCCCAAAAATAATAATGTGTATTGGTTTTGTGATTTTTTTTTAGAATTTAGAATGAGTGGGAGGGGGTTAATCACTTCGACCTTACAGATCCATTGTGTCCCCCTTTCTTGAATCATAACTCATCATACAGTCCCAGGGCTTTGACAAAAGCCAGTATCTGGGACGGTTTTATAGAGGGTAGTTCTCCATCTCCAATATCAGTCGTACCAAAATTCATGGCACGAATGGTTGTCGTCTCGGCGCACTTAGTGATGAGGTGTAGTGGTGTTTTCCCATCTTCCCCACAGAATCTGCATTCGCCGTTTCTTCTTAGTTTCAATCTACTGAGGTGTTCATTGAGGAGACAGTGTCCTGTTAAAAACCCCGTCACAATCCAAAGGTTGTTCTTACTTAAACCCAGGAAGATCTGTGATTTTTCTTGATCATAAGCCCCCAGAAACTTCTTCGAGTGTCTTAGACCGTTGCAAGATTTCCATTCCAGGTTGCGGATGGAATCTTCCAAGTTCTTGAGTTCCGCCTTGAGTTGGTTACCACTTGGAAAGCAGAACGGTTCTGGTCCAGTTAGTGGAGTGTTCGCTCCTTTCCTAGCTAGATTATTTCCTTTTTCATTGCCTTCTATCCCTTGGTGAGCAGGCACCCAGTGTAGGAGGACTTTGTTTTCTTTGCCTAATTTATTCAGCTTCTCTATGCATTCTTTGACCAATTTCGAATTGATTGATACTGAGTTGATCGCCTTTAACGCTGCTTGACTATCAGACAAGATGGCTATTTCTTGTTTCCGATAGTTCCTATCTAAGATAAGTTGTACGCATCTCTCGATAGCGTAGATTTCTGCCTGTAGGATTTGGTTTTGTGATACTTGCAAGACTAATTTTTTCGAAAGTGTGCCATCGAAGCTTAGCCCTGGGAGTGCAGCAGTAGAAAATATTGTACTGAAAAAAGAAAATGAATGTTTAGAACGCGAGAAGAATCTTTTAAATAAATTGGTGGAAGAAATGGAATGCTCAAACGCATTACTGAAAGAAAAAAAATGCAGTTGTGATAAGGGAATTGTAGAAAAAACGAACTCGATAAACTTGCCGGATGATAAACCCAATAAACCCTCGTACAGTAAAATGCTGAAAAAAAAACTAAATGAAAATGTTTTGCTTATCAAAGCAAATAGTGACTTAATGTTCCGATGGAGATGTCGTTAAAACTATGATGCATTCTGTTGATCTGGCGCAGCAGGGAATATGTGTTGATGGAACGAAGAAAATTAGAAATGGAGCTGCAGTTTATTACAAGGATAATGACAGCTTGAATAAACTCAAAAATGTGTTACAATCTAAACTAGGGAACAAGTATGAAGCCAGTGTACCAAACAAACGTAATCCTAGATTAGAAATTAAAAATGTTATGCTATACGATAATTTTTCAGAGAATGATATTATTGAGAATTTATTTTTGCTTCATGACTTGGATGTATTAAGTAAAAGTGCTGTAAAAATAATTAAAAAAATTAATGTAAATGGCCGATCTAATATAATAATTGAAGTACCTCCGCAAATTAGAAAATCTCTAGTTGGAGCTGGCTTTGTTTGGTTAGGATGGAAAAAGTGCAATATAACCGATTATTTATCTGTTGTTCAGTGCTACAAATGTACCTCGTTTGGACATATTCAAAAAAACTGTAATAATACTTTAGTTTGTTTTAAATGTACCGGAAATCATTCTAAAGGGTCTTGTACTTCTGAGCAGTTTAAATGTATCAACTGCAGTAGCTTTAATGATAAATATAATTCTAAACTATCTGTAAATCATTCCGCTAAAGATAAAGACTGTCCTGTTTATATAAATTTAATAGAGAACTTAAAGAGACGAATTGATTATGGCTGATGTTACACTAAACACGCTTAAGTTGGGGTTATTAAATGTCCGATCATTATCAGATTTTGATGCATTTGTCGATATTGTTGGGATGGAGGAGGTTGATATATTTGCTGTCACGGAGACATGGCTTAACAAAGACATTTCCAATGATGCATTAAGTATTGCTGGATATAACTTTTTTCGTTGTGATAGAGAAACTCGAGGAGGTGGGGTGGGTGTTTATATTAGCTCAAATTTATCTGCTAGTGTAATCAATATTACCTCAATCAATACACCCTCTTTAGAACACATGTGGGTGAACATTTCAGTTTCTAGTTTCACTTTTATCTTGGGTATAGTATACCGTCCACCTTCACAAAGTATACCTGAATGTGTACAAGCGCTTGATGAATTACTGCCGATGTTATTAAGTAAGTACAACATAGTAATAGTTGGTGACGTAAATGTAAATTTGTTATATGAAGAAAATTTATTGAGTAAATGTATAGATTTTTTTGGATTTTCTGAAATTGTAAAGAAACCAACTAGAGTGACGCCTTTCACGTCAACTCTTATCGATCCTATTATTACAAATAAGCCGGAGTTGTTCAGGGATTGTACTGTTTTAGACACTTGTAATATATCGGATCATATGTTAGTCATGACTGATATGACTGTTCCGGCAATTAGTAAGAAACAAAAATTCATTACTTATAGATGTTTTACAAATTTTAATGAAAATTATTTTTTCTCTGACCTCTCTTTATTTGATTTGGATAGAATATATAGTATGGATTCCATTGATGAAAAGGTGGATTATCTCACAAATTCATTAATAAATTTGTTTGACATGCATGCTCCTATTAAAACAGTGCGTATCAATAAACCTAAAGCGTCATGGCTAACTTATACATTAAGGCAGCTAATTAAAGAAAAAAATCGTGCTAATTCTGCTTTTAAATTAAATCGATCGCCTGACAATTACAGACGGTATCACGATCTAAGGAATTTTACTTTGGCTTCAATAAGAAGAGAGAAAAAGGCATATTTTACTTATCTTGAATCTCAGAAAAATTCAAAAGACCTGTGGAAAGAGATTGGTAGAACTAATGTGAAATTTTCTGGAAATCCTGAGTTTCCCCAAACTATATGTAACCCCTTCCTTATAAATGATTATTTTATGTCCGTATATGATCCTGGTAATATTGATACCAATGTAATTAACTTTTACTGCTCAAATAAATTTAATCATAGTCATCCTTGTTTTGAGATTTTGCCAGTGGAATCTAGAATCATCATTGGTATTATAAGAGGAATAAAATCGAATGCAAAGGGTATAGATGGACTAAGTCTTCACATGTTGAAGATATGTCTACCGGCTATCTTGCTGCATACGTGCACATTGTTAATATGTGTATTGAGTTAAATTATTTCCCAGATAAATGGAAGCAAGCCATTGTCATACCAGTGGCTGAACATAACAAACCAAACGTATTCTCAGATCTCAGACCTATTAGCCTTTTACCCATCTTATCAAAAATATTAGAGAGAGCGGTCCAATCCCAAGTTTTGGCCTATGCTGAGAAATATCAAATCATACCTGGCAGTCAGTCTGGTTTTCGTGCTGTCCATAGTACAAATACGGCCGTATTAAATCTAACTGATAATATCTTAAGAGATCTTGATCGTAAACTAGCAGTGGCTCTGGTATCTATTGACTATTCCAAGGCCTTTGATAAGATAAACCATGCTTTGCTGTGTTCAAAGCTACAATAATATGGTTTCAGTGACTGAGCAGTACAGTTTTTCTCCTCATATTTAGAACAGCGGTCTCAGCATGCATGTATGAAGAGTCAAATTTCTGATAGCCAGGTGATTCACTCAGGTGTTCCACAGGGCTCCGTTTTGGGTCCTGTACTTTTCTTATTGTACATTGCCGACTTGCCTAATTATATAAAATATTCTAATATACAATCTTTTGCTGATGATACTCAAATAATCCATAGTTTTGAACCTGACAAACCTGAAGTTTCTTCTCAATTGCTGAACAGTGATATTGAGGAGCTCTGTAAATATTCTGCTAACCATAACTTATCAATAAATCTGGAAAAATGTAATGTTGTGTTATTCTGTCATGAAAAAAAGAGACCAATTCTTAAGAACTTATTTAATGTGCAGATTAATCAGTGCAAGCTGCAGTGTTCTAAAGTTGTAAAAATTTTAGGCTTAACCATTGATGAAAATCTAAACTTTATTGAACATATGAAAGGGTTAATTCAAAAAATGTATTTGCGCCTAAGAGTACTCTATGCCAATAAATTCCTATTCAATTTTAAAATGAGAAAAAAGTTATGTGAAGCTTTGATTTTACCTGTAGTTAATTATTGCGATATAGTGTATTATAACTTTTTAGATTCACGAACTAAAAATAGAGTACAAATAATGCAGAATAGTTGTATCAGGTTTATATTTTGCATGAGAAAGTTTGATCATGTTACGCCTAAATATAAAGAATTATTATGGTTGAAAATGAATAGTTTAGTAGAATACCACCTTCTTCTATTTGTTCATAAATTGCTGATAACATCTAAGCCAAAGTATTTGGGGGATAAACTCGTTTTTAGGAGTGAACTTCACAATTGGAATGTTAGGCATGTATCAACACTCTCCATCCCTCAGCACAGGACCACTTTATTTCGGCGTAGTTTTTCTTTTAATGCCATCAAGCATTATAATAATATCTCATCAGCTTTTAAAATTCTTTCGGTAGACCTCTTTAAAAAGAAGATTAAGGATATGTTATTAGATACCTAGGCTATAATTTTTATATTGTATTTAGAGTGTTTTTTTCTGTTTTTTGTATTTTTACTTTGTTGTGTTTTTTTTTCTTATTTTGTATTTCTTTAAATTATTGTATTAAGTATAGTAGTTTAGGCTTTCGCGGCCATCGTTTGAAGAATTTTGGTTTTTCGGGTTATTAGGCCGTCGTCGGTTAGAATTGCTTCCTAACGTTTCGCTAGCACGAGTGGCTAGCATCTTCAGAGGTGTGTTTGCAATCGGAGCAAACACACCTCTGAAGATGCTAGCCACTCGTGCTAGCGAAACGTTAGGAAGCAATTCTAACCGACGACGGCCTAATAACCCGAAAAACCAAAATTCTTCATTGTATTAAGTAGTTTGCACTATTTTATATGTGGTGTATTATGGTTAGGTGTAAGAGTAGCTTAAGTTAAACCTCGCCATAATGCTCAAATCACAATAATGTAATAAGTCCAACTTTATTACAAATAAAGACCAGTTTATTATTATTATTATATACAGGGTGGTCCGATTTGTATTCCAGAAACTTCGGCAGCATATTCTGCAGATAAAAATAAGTAAAAAATTCGTATAAATGTATGTCCTAAAATGCTTAGTTTCGGAGATACAGGGTCTAGAAGTTTCATTTTTATTTCGATTTTTTCGAAATCATTTCTGAAGTAACGTCAATATTTGGATAAAAATTGGTGTCTTGGAGATTTTTGACATGAGAAATTTTATTTTGAGTCAATATGACTCCCATTTGTAGAGGGCGCCACCAACATGTGTTTTAACTGTTTTGAAGAGTAATAACTTTTCGTCCGAACCTGTATAAAACTACTGAGTGAAAACATATACATTTCCATGATTTTCTACCTAAAAAATGTCTCTTGGTAAAAATCGCCACGAGCAACATATAAGATATTTAGAATAGAAATAGTTAATACGTGTCATTATTGACAACAAAAAAGCATGTCGCGTCGAGTAGATAGTTATTTTATTGAAATTATAAATTTGGAAACTTTAATTTTTTAAATTAATCATAATTTTTTCTCCGAAAAAATAATCATAAAACAGTTTCTGTTCAATTTTTGGCACAGAATCATTTCAAATTTATAATTTCAGTCTAATAACTATTTAGTCATCGTATGTTTAATTTATGTCAATGAAGAGAAATATTAATAATTTCGATTCCAAATATCTCGAGAACCATAACTCATAGCGATTTTTACCAAGAGACCTTTTTTACGTAAAAAATATTTAAACAAAAACAAGAAACGGATAGATATGATGAATATCTAAAATAACAGGTTGAAACAATGCCATTACCAATAACAAAATAATTTATTATAGGTACGTTATTAATATTTAGAGTTAAAAATAGGTGCGCGGGCAGGTAACAGCGTTCGGCGGTGAAGTAGACGAATCAGATCATTTTACTTGGCGCGTGCGCACGAAAATCCTGTTGAACCAAAAGGATAGACTTATGCAAGATTGATATTCCTATTTCTTTTCTTTGGCTCACTTTTCACTCATTGTGCCAATGCGGTACTAGCAATATCACAGATTATGCAGATTATAAACTTATAGTTAAAAACATTGTTTTTCGTGGTTCCAATTTTCGGAGTCGCGCGCTAGTTAGGTTACTAGTTTGCGCACAAGCACGCCCACTTATGGTCTCTAAAATTGAGCACAACGCCTGACCGGCCTTGTGACCGGCCCAGTTATGACGCTGTTTCAATGGGAGTTTATTTTTGCGCACAAGAAAATTTACTCGTTTGCTCATCGTCATAAAAAACAATTTTCGTACCACGAATTAGGGACAAAATTTTTATCTGTATACTTACAGGATACCTAATCTGTGGCCAATATATTCTTATAATATATTTGCTCATGAGGTTCTTACCAGAGATTTAATTTTCAGCTACTGTCAGCACACTCAAGTTCTAGCAATTTGCGACTTTTTCGGAGACCAAACTTCCCAGTTACAATAGTTGAGACAAAAAAAAAGAGCAATATATTTGAAAGCCAGAAAAGCTTTCAAACTTATGTGAGATAGAATTTTGACTATAAAAAAAAATGTTGACTATAAACGTATATATGTTTGTATTTTTATGTTGCTGTAAAATTATGTCACAGAGCATCCTCATAGAGCAAATTTTACACTAGTCTTATAACTGTTGTATAATTTATGCCCTAAGAACGTTCTTGCAATAAGTTTAAAGAACAATTCAGTTCATGAAAACAAAATAGTCTCATATGCTCCATTAATACTGTAACGTTTTTAGTTCGTTACATGTCTTTTGTATATGATATATGATGTCTGGCGTATTGTCACCGGACTCCGTATCGTTCAGGCCTGATATTTTATTTGAAACGCTTGGCGTAATTTTTACGTTCTCTAGTCAACAACCCTGTTATCGTTTCACTGCTACTGTGGAGGTCACTTCTAGGGCTGTCAAGATCGTTTCAAGGCGCCTCTCTGCGCTTTATCCTCACTTTTAGTCACCTTCAGAGCCCGGCTTAGAGAAATGGTGATTATTGTTAACCCCCATTACTATTATCTTGCTGTATAATTTGAATCGGCTGCTATTTCGAAGCTACAGGTAAAGATGAGATATTATCTTTTGTAGATTCGATATTATTATTGAGTATTTTTAGGGTAGAGTTTTGGATTGGCTCAACTCAACTTGTATTTGGTGTTTGCTGGCACATTGGTTTTCTTTTGTCCTCCAGAATGTTAAATGGAAGAAAGGACAGTTTCTTTATTTATTATTGAGCCCTCGGAAGTGTTTCGAGGTAGGTTTATTTTGTTTATTAGACCTTGTTTGGTTTTAAACGAGAGTTTCGTGTTTTTAGGGTCCAAGGGACTGTGTCCCAGGTACGGGCATTATCCAAGGTCCTAGTAGTGTTCCAAGGTACGGGTAGTATTCCAAGGTACGGACAGTAGACTATAGTTGGATGCCCTATGTACGGGTAGTGACTCCTATGTATGGATGTCCTGTGGACGAGTCCCTACATGTCCCATGTAGGGATGGTTTATCTTATGTATAGAGTGCCCCAGCGTGGATGTAGCTTAAGCCCCATGGTGCTTCATTCCTATTTTTAAGCCTAGTCAGTAGTTACGGCTGTATTGGTTCATGGTGTCCTCATCCTGGCCCCTTTTATTGTATTGGCCAATAGCATAGCCGAGAGACAGTACAGAGATACGAGTCCCACCTTACTGTTACTGGTTGAAGCAACTTGTTCCTAAAGAACAAACAGCTAAGTGTAGATTTAAGTTCTGGTTTTACGTTTTACATTTAAAACATTTTCAGTCTTAACATAATAACGTACATCTTAAATAATATCGTACAGACTATGTTTAGTGGTTAGATCAGGGGTGGGCAAAAGCCGGCCCGCGGGCCGGATCCGGCCCTTTTGCTAATTTTATCCGGCCCGTTGAAAAATTCCGCACGCAAACTCTTTTATGAGATTTTGTTGACATCAGCATTATTAGTGTGCGTACTGTATATATAATAGGCTTAATAAAATGGGCGGTCGGCTAACTACACTAGTGTGGACGATGTCGCGATCTTGAAACAATCCTCGTGTGATTCTCACGTGGGTGGCTCACGACGATCGCTCTCAAGGTGGTTTTTTCGTTGAACACAAAGGAGATCGCGCTAGGTTCGAAATACATGTGTGGACGGCATATCAGTGGCGGATCTGGGGTGCTGTCATAGGTGAGGCGAAAATATAAAATACACATACCGATGTACATGCAAAGTAATTTGTTATTATATTCTTGTTAATATGAAACATAAAATAATAATACTATTTACAAATTTACATGAATTACCTAGGCCATCACCCATAATTAAAATAAGCACCTTTTTAAAATACCAACTCACATCATATTTTTCAATTTCCACCCGATTTTCACTCAAGATTTTAAAAACGAGATCGATGATATCGAACGGAAACAAAATTAAAACGAACCTAACCTAGAAATTCAGTCCTCTCAACCTGTCTAATAATGGGAACTAAGGTCTACGTTCAAATAAAAACTATCGAAATATTTGATTAGATAGTTAATCCAAATTATTTTACAATAGTATTTGACAGTAGTACATTATTTATATAGGTAATAAATTAATTTCTTTTAAATTATCGGAAAAATAAGAAAACTAACCGCTTGGTAATTTTAGAATGGAAAAATTTTTCGATATCGATAGTTCCCAATGTTCTCATTACTAGACCTGTTGTAATACATCGGTTCAATTCGGGTCTATTCAGCTAAAACCGATATCGCCTCATCCGGACGAATTTTGACCAACCAGCAAACGCCGATTTCCTTTTCCTTGCGGCTCACTCCCCGCAAACACCCAAGTTTAAGGAATCTTGAGACGAGAGAGATTTTAGCGGACCTTTGCATTTGCAACGAAAGGTATTCAGCACTCCTCTCACTTTTCGAGGGACGACAGGTCGCACCACGCGTATTGTTAATTTTGATTTAGTACTGATCGCATACTCTTTTTTGTTCGAGTCTAATATTAGTTTGCAAATATAAAATTGAAAAAAGTGGACTTTTTGTAAGTAAAATTTTAAAACACTGGTTTTATTTTATTGTATTAATTAAATTATAGGTTTGTAGACCTTTGTAAAATGAGTCAATCTAAAAAAAGAAAAGTTGATTTGGAATGCAGAATCTTCAATGAAGCTTGGACGGTAAAATATCTTTTTACAAACATAAATAAGAAAGCAATTTGTTTAGTTTGTCAGGAAACAATTGCTGTTTTTAAAGAATACAATTTAAACAGGCACTTTACAACAAAACATCCAAAATATGCATCACATTCTTTAAAAGAACTTCAAACTGTAGCAGAAAACTTAGCAAAAAACTTGAATAAGCAACAAAATATTTTTACCAAACAAAGTAATATAGAGAAATCTACCACAAAAGCAAGTTATGTTGTCGCACACAAAATTGCTAAGTTCTGTAAGCCGTTTTCTGAGGCAGAATTTGTTAAACAATGCATGGTACAAGTGTCGGAGATATGTTGTCCTGAAAAGAAACATATTTTTGAAAATGTAAGCCTTTCAAGAAGAACAATAGTACGACGGATTGAAAATATTTCAGGAAACTTACTTCACCAGCTAAGAACAAAAATTGCTGATTTTACCTATTGTTCTCTGGCTTTAGATGAGTCCTGCGATATTACTGATACAAGTCAATTATTAATATTTATTCGCGGCATTAACAAGAAATGTGAAATTAGCGAGGATCTTCTTAGTGTGCATCCAATGAAAGATACAACTACTGGTGAAGACTTCTTTCTCGCTGTTGAAGAGTGTTTAGTTAAAGTAAGTTTAACTTGGAATAAAATAGTAAGCGTCACTACGGATGGTTGTCCTAGTTTAACAGGGAAAAATGTAGGCTTACTTAAACGAATTCGCGACAAAGTAAAAGAGTTACAAACAGAACACGATATATTATTTTTTGCTGCATTATTCATCAAGAAGTGCTATGCAGAAAAGTTTTAAAATTGAATCACGTCGTTACTGTTGTGACCAAAGTTGTGAATTTTATCCGAGGACGTGCCGTAAACCATCGACAGTTTGTTGAATTTTTGAAAGAAATTGAAAGTGACTTCTACAAAATTCCTTATTACACTGAAGTGAGATGGCTTAGCATTGGTAAAGTTTTGGACAGATTTCAATATTTGCTTGATGAAATAGTATCCTTCTTGTCGATAAAAGAAAAACTACATGATTTTCATGAATTGCAAAATAGAGCTTGGCTAAACGATTTCTCATTTTCAGTAGATATCGTAAAATATTTGAATGAACTAAATATAAATCTACAGGGAAAAACCAATTCGCTTTCAATATGCACTCAAACGTCAAAGCATTTATGACAAAACTCAATTTATTTACTGAAAACTTTAATAATAAATTATTAAATCATTTCCCCTCATTGCAAGCACGGCGAGAATCATTGAAAAATACAGATTTTTTTAAATATAGTGCAATAACACAAGACCTGCATTCTGAATTCCAAAGAAGATTTCAAGATTTCAAAGCTATTGAAAAACCTTTATCATTAATTAGCCAACCTTTCAATTTCGATGTGCAAGAGGCTCCTGTTGAAATTCAACTAGAACTAATTGACTTACAATCAAATAATTTACTAAAAGAAAATTTTCACTCAAACGAATTGAGTGCTTTTTATGGCGCTTTGAATAACGAACATTTCAAACATTTTTTGAACTATGTTCAAAAATACCTTGTTTTATTTGGTTCGTCATATATTTGTGAAAGAACTTTTTCTTTAATGGTTTCCACGAAAAATAAATATCGATCACAAATTACTGACGAAAATCTACACTCGGTATTAAGGATTGCTACAAGTGATTTGGAACCCAATTTTGAAGAAATAATGTCAGATGAACATTCGAGATTTCACGTTTCGCATTAACTTTAAATATTTATTTTAACGTTTGATGTTTTGTTTTCTTTTTTTTTTAATTCTATTTACTATTATATTTACGAAATGCAATATAAATGTTAAATTGTAATAACTATGTGTCAATATAAAATAATTTGTATCGTTAAGACATAAATAAGTAACAAAGTAAAATGTTTCATTGACTGGTTTATCTAATAGCCATTTATTTATAAAAATATTTCTTTAAAAATTACGTGACATATTTTATTCAAATTGAAATGATACTTAGTGTTTTTGTCAAAAAAAAATTGGCAGGGAAAAAACTCCATCCAAAACATCCGCTTGTGCAAAGCATATGCGGTATAGTCCTCCGGCCCGGGGGACATTTTGAAAATTTCATTTTTGCCCGCGCTTTAAAATATTTGCCCACCCCTGGGTTAGATCATTAAGAACTTATTCATGTCGATTTAGTATTTAAAATATGATTTAGATCTTAGGTTTCATTACATTACGTCTTGTAATAGTATTACTTTCTATAGATATTATTATTGCGCTATTTTAACAGATGAATAACCAAACATAGATTCTAGAATCTACGGGTTGCAACATCTCAGATTTAATCAGATTTTAATCGTATGAAATATAACAAATTAAATAAAGTAGTGCTACCTTTCATATATTTTCTATAACTTTACATGTATTGTATTTTATCATAGCCGTTTTCATAGAACATATTAAATACTATTTTTAACACAACTTTCTTCGACATACAACCACTATAATTACTAGAATTCTACAATGTCATTTACTATCAATAGAGTCCATCATGAATAAATATGGTCATTAGTTTTAAGTAATATACAACTGTGTTTTCTTTCTCTGTTCATGCCTGGCGCCCAATATTTGTATTTTTGATTTATTATTGTTAGTTAGTTTCTTTCCAGTGAAATACCTTATCCACGACTGATCTACCAACGAAAAGCTGCCGTTCGCAGTGGTAATGTTTAAAAAAAACGTTATAATACAGTAATTTAGTGTCCTAGATACAACTATAAAACTTTAATCGGATATAAATGTTTTTAATAAAACATTTATAGAACAATTTTGTTAGCGGGATACAGCACATTATTTTTATCAAAATAAACTAGAATCGAGCTTATTAGACTGCTACAAATACACTGAGAGTCACACTGCTTCCAATTTGTGCGACGAGTTACAAAGAATTGTTCGTGATTGGCAGATAATAAACAAAATAGTAGCCGTGGTGATTGTCAATGCGGCAAACATGTTGCTGCGATTAGACAAACTGGGTGGAAACACATTCGGTGTTTCGCCCCATACAATAAATTTAATTGTGCAGTCTTCGCTAGATACCATAAAACCCATTAGACAAAAAGTAAAACTGATAGTGGACTTTTTTAGACGGAGTTCACGTGCTGCTGAGAAGTTGAAACAAATGCAAAAACAACTAGAAATGGCACAACTTAAAATTAAACAAGATGTAGTTACTACGTGGAACTCTACCTACGACATGTTTAGGCGAATTTTAGATATAAAAGAACCCTTAATGTACGTAATAGGAGTTCATTATCAAAATATCGATAATTTGACAAACAGTGACATTAATATTTTAGAAAAATGTTGCGAAGTTCTTAAAGTGTTTAAAGATGTGACCGAAGAAATAAGTTCGGAAAAGGAGGTAACAATATCAAAAGTTATTCTTTTTAGTGCAGCCTTGACCAAATTTTGCCATACATTTGTTAACGATAATCCCGACTTAACAGAAATGTGCCAAGTATTGGTGGCGTCTTTGCAGGCAAATATTCATAAGCGATTCAGTAATATACAGAAAAATAAAATATTTGCTGAATCTACCATTTTGGACCCAAGGTTCAAAAAGTATGACTTTTCAGATAAAACTGCTTTTGATAGCATCAAGCAACATTTAATTAATTATGTAAAAAGTTCTATTGCCGACATCAGAATGGAGAATACTGAAACTGAAGTAGTAAGCGAATCTGAAAAAAAAATCAGGGAACCCATCCATTCTATGGCAAGATTTTGATTTTGCTCTTTCCACAGTTGTTTCCAATTCAAACCCCATAGCGGCAGGCATCATTGAAGTGGTTCTTACCAAGACAAGAAGATCCGTTTATTTGGTGGGAAGAGCGAAAAAAAGTGTATCCTACGCTGTATACAAAGACTGAGACAAAGACTTTGCGTAGTAGCAACCTCAGTGCCTAGTGAAAGAATATTTTCGAATGCAGTCCAGACATTAACTTAAAAAAGAAGTAATCTTTATGGCAATAAAGTTTCGATGCTTATTTTTTTAAATGCAAATTTATAAAAATATTTTTGTTATGTTATTAATGTTATTTATATTTTTATATACCTATATGTGTAACATTTACTGTCCTTTTTACAGTTCCTTTTTTAAGTTTTTGTTTTTTACATCATTGAATACCTACGGGATACCTACTGATACTCTGTGCTAGCTCCCTACCGTGCTTACCTGTTCACTCCCAACCAAGTTAGATAAAAAAGATATTGAAGATTACAGCCTTAGTTGGAGTATGGCAAGGAGTATGGGCTCCACTACGACATGTACAGATTACCTAAACTGGTAAGCATGTAAAATTAAACCTTAATGAAAAATTGAACTTATTTATTTTTAGTTCAAGAAAAGGCATGAAAATCCACAACCCACCAAAGCAAAAACTGAAAACCAAACATGCTCATCATCAAAAGAAAAGACATATTACAACCATAAATAGAACGTAATGTAGAGTAGTTTTTATTAATTCTAGTAGGTATTTGAATTCCTTAAATATTTTAAAGGTGTGATAGTCACTACTGCAATTAAATTTATTTGGAAACTGATAAAAATTTCAAATATAGGCAAATTTAGGTACAAGTGTGCAGCAACCCACTGTGAAAATTGTTATTACTCACCCATTTTGGATCAAGAGTATAAAAACAAACATTTCTTTAGCTTTCCTTTTTCTTTTATAAGGCTAGTGTTTCTTTAATAATAAGAAAATATTATAATGATATTTACAAATCAAGACAATTAGGGAAAACTTATGAATTGAAAAGACTGAGGAAGGTGAAACACCTTTAAAATACCTATTATTTATGATAATTCAAAACCTAATTAGAGAGTGCTCCAAATTGACAAACAATCTGTATTTACCTGTAGTACCTACCTGTATTATTTGTTTTATAACCTGTAGTTCCTATATTTCGAAATTTTTAGACTTTTGAATTAAGACATATTTTACGTTATTAGATTTTATATATTATTTTAGTTTTATATTTTTTGTTTTATTTATTGTTGTTATTTTTTGTTTATTTATAGAATGTGTTTTTTCTGTTTATCCGTATCATTTTATTTCGTCAACCTGGGTTGACAAACGGTTCACCCACAGGTCAAGAAAAGCCTGTGGCAAAACATTAGTATGTATCGTTTCGTTTTTATTTGTTATTAACATTTTTAACAAAGATTTTAATTTATTTTGTGTTATGGGAATATGTTTTTTTCTTTTTATTGCTAGATATTTCTTGGAGTTAAATAAATTATTATGTTCCTACACAGTATTTTATCTATAGGTTTTAATGCTTTAAAATCTAATAATAAATTTTGGTTGTCAACAAAATAATCTAAAAAACTACGAAGACTTCTTATTATAAACTTGAAAGATTAAGATTCGGTTCAAATATACAAATTTTAAATTTTTGGCGCCAGTATATAGGTATGAATACAACCTACTATATCGATAATGCGCTCATAGTTCGGGTTAGACGCCAAAGGCCGCGCCACTAACACAGTCTTCAAAAATTAACGTTGATCGGTCTCTCTCACTTTAGTTATTATGTTATTAATTCTCTCTGGGCCATGCTTTCTGCCTGGGTAGGATCGCGCCAGAGCTGTTTCCAATTTTCCGGTTTACTGTAGTGATGTGAGAATACGTATTAAAATTTCGGTATAATCCGAATATTAAATTAATACGTAATATGCCGAATATTTTGTTTTAATACGGAATACGGATGATTTTTTGATTGTTGTATTAACAAATTACGATCGCAGAGTGATGCCGAATCCCAATACGGGTAATATGTTTTCTAAAATTATGTCCACTTGTCCACGGAACACGGAATAATACAAATCATCTCGAAAACGAAAATATCCACCAGGTGGCGGGTGGCGGTAAATTTAAATGTAATCGTTTTTTCATGAATATGTGTTGTGTTCACCTACTTGTCAAGAATAAAAATAAAGAAATTATATTATAATAGAACAATAGAACCATAGACCTTTTAAACGGTAGTTTATAATAACTCAATGAAGAGAACATACTTTTTTATTTGAAACAAAAACAACAAAAATACAACAAATACAAAATAATTAAAATTAACCTATTTAGTTAAAAAAAACAGCTAATTTATTGAAATAAGTAGAAACTGATAATTTTGTCATAAATTAAAAGAAATACCGAGTGTTTCTGGGGGTGGTTCCCCCTTGTAACTTTTTCATTCATAAATATAAAAAAACGAAATTTGGTACATAAGTATATTGCATAAAGATGGATTGTTTAACACATTCAGTTTTTTGTTATCACTTCCAGTTCAACCGGAAATGACCTCGATAGAATGACATTCTGCGTACCTCATTATTCACTTTTTGACCTTGAACCTTTTACCTTGGTGGTAAAAAATGACTCATAAATAGGGTTGTTCCGATACATATCGATACATTACATACCGATACTGTCAATTTTGTATCGATACTTTGTCTTTTTGATAATATCGATATATAAAAAAACTGATATATCGTTAAACGATACGCTATTTTATTTATTTCGAAAAAAAATGTAACATCAAATTTATGTCGTATTTGATTTAACAAAGATAAAGGAAATATTAAATATGTTTTTATAATTTTATTCCTACCATTGTGTCATACCTTGATTTTAAACCCCCGTCAATCTGTGCCCCATACATTTTAAAAAGAGGAAGAATGGTGTACTTAACCTAAATTTTTTAACGATTTTTTTTTATTCCATTTTTGATTTTCTATGTTCCTAAACTCGGCTCTAATCGTTCCCAGTTTTTGCAATCTTTTTAACTTGATTAATCAATTAAAGATACAAAATATCGCAATATGCCTAAGGTTTCAAATGTTTGGAATTACTTCATAAAGAATAAAAGCAGTAGTAAATGCAAACTGTGTTTAGCAGAAATTAAAACCTCGGGGAAGCATTTAAGCAAAATGTACCGTTATATAGTCCATAATGTGATTTTCCCTGCTCTCATTGGTTGAGACTAAACGCTGCTGGTGCGTTTTGCCAACCGTGACTAAAACGTGGTACGTTCTGCCATATTCTTTCCAGCATCATGCAAATGTTTTAAGGACAATGCAGATTACACTAACATGTTATAAACGCCATTATTAAAATCTTTGATTTTTAGGAATGACCACAGAATTATCCTATTTAATATTTGATCGTTTTTTTAGGACCAGCGTGAAATGTTAAGAAAACGCCTATTTTATAAAAATATTAGTCTGACACTTTGTTTGTTTGATTTCCGTGTGTCGTGGCGGCTCAGTAACACAGTATACATTACTTGTACATTTCAAAATAATTTAAAATTATTTTGAAATGTACAAGGTGTGTCAGAACAAAGATCCATACCAAAATTATATTTTTTCTTACGGAACACCAGGTATTTTATTTCATTTTTGGATTTTTGAACATAAAATAAGGCATTTGTTATAAGGGTTTAATATGTTTAAATGCTTTCGTTTTTGAGATATTTAAAGATATTTAAATATGCATGCTATGATAAAAGTTTGTCAACATCTTGTACATTACTTTTCAGAATTAATTTTTGTGCTGACTTTCAAGCCAGAGAAATAAACCTTACTAAAAAATTTGATTGCTTCCTTAAATGTATACAGGGGTATCAAAAATTATGTCATACATAGAAATAACGAAGTTTTTATGTAAAATAAATATTTAAAATAGACCAGCAATTTTTGATACCCCTGTATACATTTAAGAAAGCAATACATTGCTTTAGTAAAGTTAATTTCTCTGGCTTCAAAGTCACCGACCGACAGTCAGCCTCATTCAGTCGATGCATAGCCTCCACCGGTGGCGCGTAGGGCCGTATTACGGAAGATTTTAATTCGATTTTTTTTCTTATATTTAACCATAGGTATTTGTGCTTTTATTTCAATTTTATTTTTATTGATGGAATGGGAAAAGGTTTTCCGGGATGTGCGGCTGCTAGTTGCACAAATAATTCAAAATATAGTTTGTTTAATTTTCAATTCAATTCAAAATTAATGTTCAATTCAAAAGTATATTCACACTTTAGAGCTTTTCAAAACGATGAAGACTACTTATTTGGAGGCTTGCTAATGCCAAGTGACCATTTTTAACATTGAAAATGTTTCTGTTAAGGTAAGGTGGGGCAAGTGCATTTCCGGGGCAAGTGCAAAACATGGGTGCTAAAATCTATTGGTATTGAATAAAGTGCTGCCATCTATTATTTGACATTCTTAATACCTCTGTCACCTATCTAAAACAAAACAGAGTTCATTTATTTGGTTTCGCTGTTGCTTCGACCGTGCAAGTGTTACATGTGTTTTGTAATTTCTGGGTCGAGGTCACGGGCAAAAACTAATCCATTTGTATCTATCGAATCCTGAGTGATTTTTGTACCATTTTTGGTAAGTAAACATGTTAGATATAGTAGTTTACGTTCAACATAATATATTTTTGAATATTTACTGTTTTGACAGGTTTTTGTATTATGCCGCTCTTGCCCCTAGTTTTTTGACGTTGGGGCTAGTGCGAAATATAAACATGGGGCAAGAGCGGCAGTTGCCCCATAATTATTTTTTTGTTTAATTTCAGCTCCACCATGGTGAGAAAATACGTTCGCAAAAGTAACAGAGGAAAAGGATATACAAAAGAGAGCTTGAAAATTGCCCTGACGGCAATAAAGTCAGGACAAATCACTTTATACCGAGCTAACAAAGTTTACAAAATTCCGCTAGCTACCCTTCATGATCACCTCAAAGGCAGAAGAGGACAAAAAAGTTCAAGCTATGGGAGGCCCCAAGATATTTCTCAACATGAAGAAGAAAAACTAGCAACTGGCCTTCGTGCCATGGAGAAATGGGGTTTTGGTCTGTCCCGAAAAGAAGTCTTACAAATTGTAGCCGACTATGTGAAAGAAAACCACTTAAAAACACAATTTAAAGATGGAAAGCCGGGAGAGGATTGGTTTCTCAATTTTAAGCGTAGACATAACCTTTCGCTTAAAATACCCCAAAGTGTTGAATACGCCAGAAAAAAAAATCTTGATCCTTTCTTAATCTACGACTATTTTGATCTACTTGAGAAAACTATCAACGAACTTGGTTTGCAAGAACGTCCATCGCAAATTTGGAACCTGGATGAAAGTAGTTTTTGCACGGATCCATCAAAGACAAAAATTGTTGGACAACGAGGGGCTCCATCAACAAGAACTATTAGTGGACCTGGCAAACAAAACACAACTGTTCTTATGTGCTGTAGCGCAAGTGGCGAAAAAGCTCCTCCGCTCATTATCTTTAAAGGTAAACATGTTTGGGAACAGTGGACTGCTCCACGGGGGACAGAGTTTCCACATACAACCTACGCTGCCACATCTAAAGGGTGGATGGAGACAACTGTATTTAAAAACTATTTCCAAAACAGTTTTCTTAAGAATATTGGTCCAGACCGACCAGTGTTAGTCATTTATGACGGACACGCCAGTCATCTTGGAGCAGATGTTATAAACATAGCTATCGAAAATGGTATTACCATACTTAAGCTTCCACCTCATACCAGCCACATACTCCAACCCCTAGATTTGTGCGTTTTTAAATCACTCAAGACCCGTTGGGATGCCAAACTCGTCCAATGGCAAAGAAAGAATGTAGGGCTTGCCGTAACGAAGAGTGTATTTTCGAAGATGATAGGAGAGATATGGTTGGAAACCAGGCCAGAAATATTAGTAAGTGGTTTTACCAAAGCAGGAATAGTTCCCTTAAATAGGGGTGTTATCAAAGAAGATTCTTTTGATCCAGTAGTTTTCCAACGTTGGCAAAACAACCATAAAGTGGCGAGTGTTCAGGAACCTGACTTAGACCTAAATATGCCTAGCACCTCCATAAACATTAATGAAGTACAAAACATCATCGAGGCAGGGCCAAGTTCAAGCTCGCAAGAAAATATCTCCATAACATCCCAAGAACAAGAAAGGATTCCGGATGTGTCATTTGATGAGCTGTTATTGAGGTCAACCAAACGTGAAAACAATCCTGAATCGAAAAAAAGAAAACGAGTGTGCTTAGGAGCTGAGGTAGTAACAAGAGCTGAAGTTGACAAAATTTTAAGTAAGAATACAACAACAAAAAGTAAGCCAGTAAATAAAAGTACAAAAAATAAAAGTGTTTATAAGCGAAAGGTAACTGAAAGTAGTTCTGACGATGATGGTGATTCTTGGCATAGCGATTCAAGTGAAGGAAGAATAACTGAATTTGAAAATCTAAGTAAAAGTGATTTAGACGAGTTCGATGTGAACGAAGCTAACGACGAACCTAAATTTACCAAAATACAAATTGGGGATTTCGTGTTAGTGAATTTTCCTGGGAAAAGAAAAGTGTACAAATATGTTTGTTTGGTAAAAGAACTTATCAATGACGATGAAGTCGAAGTTACAGGGTTAAAAAGGCTCACAAATAAGTGCCATTTTATTTTGAAGCACGACGATGTCTGCACCGTACCACTGTCGGACATAGAAAAAAAACTGCCCGTTCCAAAAATATCAGTAACAGCTGATTACAAGAAGTATATATTTGAGACAGCTCCTGAAGTGTTTGAGACTTAAAAACTATGTGTTTTTTTTGTATTTATAAACGTTAATAAGATTTGTTTATATTTGTTCGCATGACTGATGTTTCATACTTTCAATAAATATTTTTGCAAAAAAATATCCTAGCTTGTTTTGACTTTTTCCTAAAACAAATTTCGTAGCTTTTTTTCTTCAGTTATTACTCAATGTTGAATTAGAAATATACAATCTACATATATGTAAGAACTCCGCAGTAGCCCCGCATAAATAACAACGCAATAGTAACCAAAATAATGGCATATTATGCTCTTGCCCCGAACCACAGGGGCAAGTGCGTAAGATGTGATAATAAAAAAGAAAAATATGTAAAATTCACATATAATGTATTTTTGTTGAAAAAATAATATTAATAGTTAGGTAAATGATCGCAATAACATGACAAAAACACGGAAACTCGTTACTTTAAAAAAGGCAATTTTCACAGTTAATCAAATATCAACTATGGATATTTCCTTTCGCACTTACCCCACCTTACCTTACATCTTTCCGTTTAATCAACCGAGGCGAATGAGGTGCGCCACCCTGTATAATAATGGTCGATCTTCTTTGGAAACTGCGTGATTTTAGTCCCAAAGCCACCTCCATACAGTCTATCCAATATGGAAAGACCAAAGTAAAAGTTCATTTTGACAAGTTTATTTTGTCACCGCCCTTTCCAGACGCGCATAGCGTTTAAGCGGTCAAAAAGGAAGTTTTCAACTTTGCAAGTTAGACATTTGACAGGATTAATTGGATTGTCAGCAGCTTTTTCTATTTCTTAGCTCTAGAAGGAGATAACTAAAATCTGTTGATAATCGGAGTAATAAATTGTTTTTAACTGAATGTGCCTGTTCTGCTTGTGAGAAGAGAAGATTATTGTCATTATTGATTATTTGAGATTCCACGATTATTCGGCATTTTTGTAATTTTTGTTTTGTGGTTGAGATCCAGACAAAACGTTTCCTTTAAAGGTCAGTTTTATCTCGGTAATTATTTTAACATACCTAATAGTAATAGTGAGTGCACATAATAATCGCACATTGCTAATTTACATAGGTAATATAGTAATATATATTACATATAGATAACCTATAGGATAAGTCCGATTGTAAAAGTAAAACATCACATTCTTTTCTGATACCTATGGAACGATTAGGTATTATACCTGATATTATTACCAGTAATACAAATTATTTTCTTCAACTGATAGGTTCTTGTTATAGAATAAAGACTATCAAAAACATTGAATACCTACGGGATACCTACTGATACTCTGTGCGAGCTCCCAACCGTGCTACCCTGTTCACTCCCAACCAAGGTAGATAAAAAATATATTGAAGATTGCAGTCTTGAGATCGAGTATGGCAAGGAGTATGGATTACCTAAATTGGTAAGCATATAAAATTAAACCTTAATGAAAAATTTAACTTATTTATTTTTAGTTCAAGAAAAGGCATGACAATCCACAACCCACCAAAAACCTGGTAAATGAATTCTGCAAAAACTGAAAACCCAACATGCTCATCATCAAAAGAAAACACATATTACAACCATAAATAGAACGTAATGCAGAGTAGTTTTTATTTATTCTAGTAGGTATTTGAATTCCTTAAACATTTTAAAGGTGTGATAGTCACTACTGCAATTAAATTTATTTGAAAACTGATAATATTTTTTTCTTTTTATTGCTAGAGTTAAATAAATTATTATGTTCCTACACAGTATTTTATTTATAGGTTTTAATGCTTTAAAGTCTAATAATAAATTTTCGTTGTCAACAAAATAATCTAAAAAACTACGAAGATTTCTTATTATAAACTTGAAAGATTAAGATTCGGTTCAAATATACAAATTTTAAATTTTTGGCGTCAGTATATAGGTATGAATGCAACCTACTATATCGATAATGCGCTCATAGTTCGAGTTAGACGCCCGACGCCGCGCCACTAACAGAGTCTTCAAAAATTAACGTTGACCGATCTCTCTCACTTTAGTTATTAGTGTTCTCTCTGCCACCAACCTTATCTTGCATCTTAAAAGAAAACATAGTAATGAAAAATACTCTGAAAATATCAAAAATAAGATAATTCTGAATCTGAAGAATGTTCAAAGGTAAATATTGTGTATTTGTTAGGGATGCACGATCCGATACGATTGTTATGAATATCGATATTTTATTGTTCGATACTCGATATTTTGTATCGATATTCTTAACGCGATATTTTCTACATATCGATACTTTACCCTGTGTATCGATACCATACGATCATCCAAGAAATATGGAAATTTATAGAATAGTGGCGGCATCTAGTATTTAACTGCAGTATTATTTAATCGCTCTTCTTCTATTTAATCACACGCTGTCTCTCTTCCTCTGCTCCTCCTTTTTAGGTTTTACGCAGGTTTTACGGCTTTTGCGACGAGGAAAATAATTGAGGTTATTGTCTGATTATCTGTCAAAGTCAAGAGTCTCAAAATGCAATTCCGGTTAACGCTAATTGGCAACTTTGACATTTCAATTTCGATTATCGTATATCGTAACCGCTAACTGCCGATATTTTAGGGACGTTAGCCAAAGCCGTTAACATAGCGGTACGCATGCGCACTAGCGCAGAAGAACGCAACATTGAAAAATATATAGCGATACCCAATAAAGTCATATAAAGCACTTTCAAATCAAACAACAATACAAAAACCAAAAATCAAAACACTACGCTACGGGCTGTGCTCTCAGTCAGCTGTCAGTTTTCGGTTATCCTATCGTATGTCGGCTCCGAACCGATGAACCGAAAGTCCGAAAACTGTTTTTTTTATCTGTCAAAATAGAGGTTATGGTTACGTATCCGTTAATCGTACCGTTGAATTTTTTTAATGCAACGAAAACTCCCTACTAAATATTGTAAATCTGTAAATCCCCTAGTTAGGCTATTCGGCCATTCGTATTGTGTTCGTATTTTATTTAGCAATTAGCAAGAGCAAGCGTTATTTTCTAACTGTTTTTGTTTTGCACTATGCCTCCTAAAGAAGCAAGGTTTGGAATTTTTTTATAAAAACTGGATCAGGGGGAAAATGTAAGGCATGTCTGATGTCATGAGTCTAAAGAGAAAAACCTCTCGGAAGAAGAAGTAATTTTATATGATTTAATTGAACCCATCGATGCATATAATGCACATACATATATTTATTTATTAATAATGCTTCATAGCCCAGTAAAAAAATGCAAAAGGATAAAAAACCATAATATAAAGACAATAATGAATATAACAACCATAATATATTATGTAGGTAAATGCACATGAGGACGAGAGCGACACCAGTGAAAGAGGTAATGAAATGCAGTTTTTACCTCCGACTTCAAGTGGTGCTTCCTTAGAAACATTTAATTTAGAATCAGACGAAAAAGCAAGATAAACAAATTCTTCGGGAAGTACAGCCCATTCCCATAGCAGCGCCTTCTGGTCGAAGTCACGACAATCCTCAATTACTGGATCATTTTTCTCTATAAACTCATATTTAGGTAGGTACATATAATTAATAATTATTTATTTTTATTACATATTAAAAAAATATAAGTGTATTACTTCCACATCTCCCAGATGGGGAAGTATAGTATCGGCAATAAAAAAGCATTTTTTTTATTTAAATCGACTTAAAATGTCTTAAAACATAAAATAAAAACAATTTCAGCAAAAAAAATGTTTGTGTCTGTCTGTTGGTCGGTCGGTCTGTTAGTTTACGCAATAACTTTTGAAGGAGTTGAGCTATCGACTTGAAATTTTTGTATACAGAGTGTAATTCACAAAACACTGCTTCAGATTGTTTTTGAAAAAAATTCGTTAAGGTGAAGGGGGTGAAATGGAGGGTTGATTTTCCAAAAAGTCGAGTTGTATGTCATTTTCTAATGTTCTATAGTTCTAAGTGTTCGAAAGGGCTACCACTTACAATTGCACGAATTTATTTTTCGCTCAATTTTATTTATAGCTCTTTGAACCTCTCCTTATACTTTCGATTGCATTTTGTACTCTTTATTGTAAATGTTGAGATGAATGTATTTTACTTTTACAAATGACGTCAAATAATGTAGCCCCTTGGCGATAGGTTTATGGACTTCGCTGGACACTATACTGCTCTACCATTTCCAATCCATCTTCCGGGAAAATTATTTGATTGTTTATATTATATTATATTAATTATATTAATTTATTTTATATTATTTGATTGCATTTGATTTTCCGTATTCAATATTTTACACCACGTCATTGTTAAGTTTAAAAGCTTATCAATATTGTAACGATGAATAGATCAAATATTAAAAAAAAACAGAGCCGGACTTGAAATTAGTTTAAATAAATTGTGTTCAAGTGTTTAAACAAAAAACAATATTAAGTGTGGCATATCATTGTACTCAGGAGACCGAGTTCTTTCAAAATCTGAAATAAAAAATGCAGGTCCGTATTTAGAAAAATTAAGTTCGCCTCTGTATCTCAAAATTTATAAGCTAATTTGAAAGTCTAAAAATACTATTAGATAGCGCTAACAGAGTGGCTATGAGAATGTGCAATTAGTTTTTTGATTTTCTAAAAAGTAACAACAGGAAAAAATAAAATTGATTTTCAAAAAAATCAGTTTTTTCCAAAAAACTCAGCATTCTTTGAAAATTTTAAAACTTTTTTGATGACATCTTGGTGAACATCCCATAGCGCAACTTTGCCCCAATTTAACCATGTTCGTATCTATTACGGTTACCGAGATACCAATGCTCGTACCTCAAATTTGTAGCACCCTGTATATAGTTTGAAGAACTATAAATCAATAGTGTGATGTATGCTGAATTTTATACTGAACCCAATTCTGTACAGAAAAATGGTAATGCGATTCCAATTTTAAAGAAAATATTTTTTTAGGATATGCACTTTTTTATATAGAACTTCTTTTTCATAGTCAACTACGACGATATTGGATTTCCTCGCACTAATGGCTACCTACTATTATATACATACTAATAAAAATTCTCTTCTAATGTGCCTCACCATCTTCCAGTGCTACGAGCCGCCCCTGATTATTATATTAATTTATATGAAGGTGTTTATATTGGAGCAACGCGTCGAGACACGCTTGGCAGCTGAGCAGCGATAAGAGCAGCGCTAATTGTTTTGGCTATTTTCTTTGCTATTATATCAAGGGTGATCGACATGGATACCGATAGTTTAATAAGTAAAATATTTCTTACACCTGCCTTGTGGGACCAAACAAATAAAAACCATCATAATACTGAAATTGTGAAACTCTCCAAACTTGTACCTTCTGGTATTTATAGGGTGTGCACAGCATTTGCGTTTTTTATCTGCAGTTTTAACAATATAATATTTAACAGCATTTGAAGCTAAAAATAATTCCTCTTCGGAAGCACTAACTTTAGACAAATATATTTTCAATCGATTTATTTGGTATCAACGTCTACTTGCAAAGCAGAGATCGTTTTTATTACCACAGCTCCACTATGAACGGCACATTATAGAAGTGAATTTTGCGCAGTTCTGGTCGTCGCTTTTATCACTGCTTTAATCGTTTATCGCAGCTTCAACATAAACGCACCCTAATAACCAGTTACCAAAATGACCGATAAAAATAAAATACCTAGAGTAGGAAAGTTTTTTTACTTTTAAATTGTTTGTAACAATGCTTCATTTTATGTATCATGTGTAGCATCAGTGGCGGATTTAGGCGTGGGCAAGGTGGGCACCTGCCCACGACGCCAGGCGCCAGGGGCGCCTCAGAGGTGCCAAAATGTGTCCGAAATCAATAGATAAAAACTCTAATCACGCACCGCATTCACACATAAGGTATGTTAGTAGTTTCTGCAAACACCATACCTACAAGTAAAATTTCGGCACAGGGGCGGCAAAATATAAGTATGTCCGAAACTAGTAGTAAAAACTCTAATCACCATGCAAACATCATAATGGGGAGGGGGGGTCTACACATTTTTTCAATTGAGGGGGCGCCAAATTTTGTCTTTGCTCACGACGTATTTTACCCTAGATCCGCCACTGGTAGCATAATATTCAAATAAAGAATGATATTATTGAAAACTATCGACAGTATCTGACCACTACCGTTTACTCTTGTGGCCAGAGATCTTGATAAAATCACATCAATTGTACAAGCTGGTCTTCTAGTCTGTATAACTAAAACTTAACACTTAAAATTAGTATTAATTAAATCATACTATAAGTAAAACTCCTCTAAATACTAAAAGTTGGAATATAGTAAAAAAATATTTTGGTAAGAGACAAAGATTGGATATTAGTACAGAACTACCCATCAATAAAAAAAAACAATTCGAAAATGGTTCCCAACGAGGAACCAATAAAGGATCAAAATAATGACTTTAAATGAAAATCTAGATGATGTATTTTCTAATATGGATTAAAGTAATGGAATTACAATCAGGAATAATCCGAAAAACTCCAGTGAAAACATGAGTTGTTTTAAAAAAACATAATTGTTGTATAATATATAAATCAGTTGTAAAAAGTAAATATAAAAACTCAGAATGTGCTGTACCTAAAGAAATTAGAAAGAGAATAGACTACCCACAAAAATACATAGCATGACACTCCAAAGCAAAATACTTTATGCTCGGGTTAGTGATTAGCAGTTACTTCGTACAAAAATTACCAATAACAGTCAAGAGGAGGAGGGAAATGCCACAAATACGGCGCGGCATAAAACTTTTCAAGCTTTGTGCTATACAAGGCTACACTACTCAATTAAAATTTATGGTGCAAAGGAGCTACCAATCTGTAAATCTATAGCATCCAAGGTAGTATTGGAACTTATGCAACCACTTCTTAATATGAGTAGATGCAACCACTTCTTAATATGAGTAGAGGCTAGAGGCAATGATATCTTAATAATTTTTATTTTAAATAAATAATATATATCCTTCAAAATATCTTCCCAATAGAATTCCCAATACATCAGAATATTATATATATGACACATTCTATTTATTTATTCTATTTATTTCCTTTACACTCACAAGGTTTATACCAATGCTTGTTTGAAACTTGTAGACAATGATGAGTTATGAAATAAAATATCTTCTTGGAGTGCTACATCTTCAATTCGGACATCTTACGCAATGTTGTATCACTGGCCGTTTTCAAGTACGAACTAATCAACCTAATCCTAAATAAAACTACTAAGCTTATAGACTAGAGCAAGACAATCACCCGTGACGGAGTTGAGTGCAATCAACATGAGGTTGTTCATTGAAAACAACTGCATTTGTACGTTTTATAAGTTGTTGCCAAATTGTAGAAATTCCCATAATTGGACTGCTAAATATATTATTGCTTGATATAAAGCCGCTTCATTAAATGTACGCTTTTGCCAGTAAGGTGACCTGTGTACAATCCGATGCCTTGACTTTGCTCATGAGTTAAATCAAAATTAAACTCACTTAGCTGGAACTTTTGCAAGATAACTAAAAATATATTCCTAAAGCTGAAGTAGATGGAAACTTAAAAAATGGTGAAACAAAAGTTTAAAGTAAGTCTAAAATAATTATTGGAAAATGAAAGGCCGACGATGGCTAAAACTCAAACAAAACGATGCCATCAACCATAGTTGATGCACTAACGTCAACGAAAGACCATCAACGATTGTTGAATATAGTATCAGTATTTGAGAGTAAATGCAGAATGTGCTGTAAACAAATTAGAAAAAGAAGAGACTACCCACAAAAATACATAGAATGAGCAAAATGCTTTATGTACAGGTTACTAATTAGCAGTTACCTGGTACAAAAATGACCAATGACAGTCAAGAGGAAGAGGAAAGGTAGGAAAAATCAGTATAACAATTATATAGCCCGCAGATAAAATTATTTTTTTTTACATTTGTAATAATGTTTGTGACAATATTACATTTTTGTATCATGCGTAACATAATATTGAAAATGTTTGTTATTATTGCTGGAAACTATCGATATCTATCGACAGTATCCGATCAGTAACGTTGGAAACAGTAACCTGCAACCCAAAGATAATGGTATATATAAAAGAGATAGACCCAGAATTACACCCATCCACATTGTACCAGCTGGTCTTTCAGTTTGTACAGCTAGCAATAACTCTGGTACGTCGGATCACCAATGCACAAACGGTCAATCTGGTTCTGTTACCGCCTCTGCAGTATGTACGATTCTGAGAATCGACATCAAAAGACTGACCGAAAATCAGTATCCTTATGAATTAAAATGACAGAAAACAATAATTGATTTACGTCATACTAGCTTAATGAACCTAGATTAAGAATTACATCAATTGTATAGTCGCAGGTCTTCTAGTCTGTATAGCTAATGGTTAACACTTAAAATTAGTATGAATAATAAAAATGGTTCCCAATAAAAAAAAAATATGTATTTTTTTAATTAAAGCATACTATGGGTAAAACTCCTCTAGATACAAAAGAAATGGAATATAGTTACAATCAGGAATGGCTTGAAAATCACCAGAAAAAAATTAAGTTATTTTAAAAACATAGTAGTATACATAAATCAATCCTAACAAGTAAATACTGACTACCCAAAAAATAAATAGAATGAGACTCCAATACAAAATACTTTATGTGCAGGTTACTAATTAGCAGTTACCTGGTATATAAATGACCAATAACAGTCAAGACGAGAAGGAAAGGTGGAAAAAGTCAGTATAACAATTATATGTATAGCTCACAGATATTTTTTTTTAATTTGTAACAATGTTTGTAAAAATTTTACATTAATACCCCCAAGATGGTGGTATATATAAAAAAGATACATATAAAAGATACATATACCCATCGATAGTACAAGCTGGTCTCCAGTCTGTATAGCTTAGCAATAACTCGGGTACGTGGGGTCATCACTTCCCAAACGGTCAACCTGCTTCTGTGACCGCCCCTGCGCGAAAAACGATTCCGAGAGTCGACATCAAAACCCTGGCAGAAAAACAGTTTGCTAAGGAATTAGAATGACAGAAAACAATAACTGATTTCTGTCATACTAGAAATAGAGTCTGCTTAATGAACATAGACTCTGCAGTAGTTTTGCCGAGGTAGACACATAGAGACAATTGGGAAAAATCACACTTATAAGAAAGCCGAGCAGCGACAGGTCTTCTGTTAAGAAGAGAGGCCTGAAAGTCATCGTCTCTGGCAAGTGAGATGGGACAGCTCGACGAAAGGTCGGTGGACACATCGACTAATCCCGGATGTCACCAAATGGATCACCCGTGTGCTCGGGGAGGTTGGATTCTACATCACCCAACTCTTGACTGGGCATGGATGCTTTCGAGCATACTTGCACAGATTCAAGAGAAGTGACTCCCCGAACTGTCACCATTGCCGCGTGGTGACCGAAGATGCGGAGCACGTGTTCTTCCGATGCCCTCTATACGAGGAGATAAGGACGGAACTCGAGAGAAATCTAGGCTTGTCCATCAGCCCAGAAAATATAGTGGACTGCATGCTGAAGAGTCAATCGGCATGGAACAAGGTAGCGGAGTATGCTGAGACCATACTCTAGGATCTTCGCACCACCTACGAAGAATAGACAGCAGTAACACCAAATAAGAACGCCCCGGCGAAGTAGTATTTACAAAGAGTGCCGCCGGGGAAAGAACGTTCCTGGAGAGAGGACAGAGGTGTAGGTTAGGTTTTAGTGAGGTAAAAATCCCACATAACTCGTCTGGCACATAGGAGGTTTTACCAGGCGAGTACCTGTTGCAGGTTTCCCCCTTCACCTCTTAAATTTGTATAGCCCTTATACCGTATGATCGAAAAAAAAACGGCATCAGCGATGGCTATGACATGAAAATCGGTATCATTTTATATGTAAATTAATATGGCAGTCATTGATTATATTTCCCAGCCAACTGGACGCCGTTATTTATCGATCATACGGTATTAGCTCTATATATAAGGCTATATTAGCTAATATAGTCTTATATGTAGCTCATTTTGATCCACATCCTTCGGGAAAAAGTAGCCAAACTAGAAGATTTGACTCAATACCTGAAAGAAAACAGAGGTCACACACTTTTATATTGATCTGTTCTGAGCATCTGATCAATTTTCGGAAATAAGCGATGTAGATGATAACAGTAGCGGTACAAGTAAAGAAGAACAGAAGACAATCCTAAATATTTATAATTATTTTTTAAATAGAAAGCATTAACATTACTCCAAATATGAAGTATTTTCCAAATCCTAGTATATACAGTCAATAATATTCCAAATCATCGAACATACCATCTGCTTCTCCTTTATACTGCAAAATACAGACGTCAACTACCCATGTCTATACCCCATACATACGAAATATGTTGCAAGTGAAACCCCCCCGGGTGGTTCTTGCATTATAGTACAGGGTGGGTCAAATTGGACGCTTTTAAAGGGAAACGTCATTTTCTACATGACATAGACGAAAACTAATATCGGTGTCTGGAGCTCAATTTTTATCAAAAACGTGATGGTAAAAACCGCACATCGATATCTGTTACCTTATCGGAGTATTTTTCAAAAATGTGCATTTTTAACAAAACGCTGTTTTTGCCTTTTTTGCTAAGGAAAACTTTGTATTTTTATGTAAACATTTCCAAAGCACCTTTTTAAGGAGAATTTAATGGTTTAAGTATAACTTTTCTAAAATAAATAATTTATCTGAGGGCACGGCAGTCCCCCGCCAAGTACCACACTTTCCTCGAAGGTACTAGCGGCACTTTTGACCACCCTGTAACTTCGTTATGGATAAAGCAAGAATATTAATTTTCACTACACTTGAAGACATACTATATATAGCTGGCTAGGTTACCAAAATATCTAGTAATTATCCCTCATAGTTTATGAATTATCGCTTGTCAAATTTTTTTAATTTCGACATTCGACTCATTGACAGATCATCAAAATTCTGAGGTACTTCTAGATGTGTCACAAACTCCAAATTTATAATTTTAGGTAGCTTTAAGCTTATAACCAAAGGAAAAAATTAAAAATCTCGAAATATCCCGAAATATATAAATATGGATTAAAAGTTAGCTGTCTAGCCGTAACTGGCTTTCCAGTCGAGAAAAAGATAGAAAACTACAATTAATCGGAGCGGTCTCTTCTAATTTTATTTATATATCAATGTACCAACAATAATTCGAGGATTATGAATTTTTCTACTCGGACTTTAACTTGTAATGAAGTCCCTATTTATTTTTTAGTTTAATATGTTAAATACTAGGCTTGAACATATTTCGACCAAGGCTTGATAGCGCGGCGGCAAAGTTCCGCTAGTTCGGAAGGCCGAACTCGGGAGGCCCGAGTTCGAGGCTGCATGGGGGCATAATTTTTTTTATTTTATTTTCGTTAATATTCTGATTGTAAAATATTAAATACATATCTTAAACAATAATTCAAGGATTTATCTCTTATAGTTTTCGAGATAAAAAATAAAATATGTGTAAAATTGACAAAAAAATAATTTTGAATAAGCATTGGTAAAATTATGAATTGAACATTTTTAAAGTTGATATTTGAGTTATAACGAAAATCGGAAACAAATCGTAAAAGGTCCGATTATCTCCGAAACTAAAGCTTCAAAAAAAGTCGTATTATATCTACAAATTCATTTACCCACTAGTAGATATAAAAAACATTTTTGGTAAACTCTGTCTCAAATAGTTTCTGAAAAATAAAATTAATTTTTTTAAAAGGTCCGATTAAATTTATATCTCCGAAACTAAAGTTTCAAAAAAAGTCATACTATATCTACAAATTCATTTACCCACTAGTAGATATAAAAAAACAATTTTGGTAAACTCTGTCTGAAATAGTTTTTGAAAAATAAAATTATTTTTTTTAAAAGGTCCGGTTAAATTTATATCTCCGAAACTAAACTTTTCAAAACTAAAATTAATTCAATTGATATTATCTGACTTTATATACTGACTTTTAATTATACGATAATTCAAAGTTTATGAATTATAGTCAAACTTCTTTAGTATTCTTTTGAATAACCCGAAAAAAAATAGAAGGATAACTTACAAAAAGAAGTAAGATCCCATCAAAAACATAGAATGTAAAAAAATACCAAGTCTCGCAACACAATTTCTCCGCTATAAAAACTTGTGAGATCTCATCTAAAACCAAGTCAGTTTATTTTATTTATTCTCTCTCTCTTTAAGCACCTATTCAACAATTTTGATATAAATTGTTAGTATCAATATTAGTTATCTTTATTTCTATAATAATTATAATGACTTGGCAATTGCACGATATGATATTCTATGGTAATTAAAAAACTTTATTCTTAAGTGCACCGTTTATTAGATTTACTTCTTAGTAATCGAAATAATAGATTATTCTTTTTTATAATTATGGTGCCGTGCATGCAATTGCCAAGTCATTATGATTATTATAGAAAGAAAGATGACTAATATTGATAGTAACAATTTATATCAAAATTGTTGAATAAGTGCTTAAAGAGAGACTAAATAAAATAAACTGACTTGGTTTTGCATGTGATCTCACAACTTTTTATAGCGGAGGAATTGTGTTGCGAGACTTGGCATTTTTTTACATTCTATGTTTTTGATGGGAATCATTAATTTAAAATTAATAGTTATCAACAGAAAAAAATATTTTTGTTATTTGGAACACCCAATTTGTATGGTTTTATTTAACTCAAAAGAACTTAGAATTATCTTTCCAAAAATATAGCACACTTAATATTTTGTAAGTCCCCTTCGAAATACAGAATTTCGAAGTTCGCTACTTTTAACTAGTAGGCTTTGGACCCTTATTGATGATCTGTCCCTAATGGAACTCGAAAACATATTTTTCCAGCAAGACGCGGCACCGTCTCAGAACGCTGAAGTAATCAGCAAATTTTTGCAGCTAATTTCGAGAATAATAATTATTGAATAGCTAACAAAAATCCCAGCCGTTAGCCGTCGAGGCCGTCGGACTTGGCGCCTATGGATTTTTATCTTTGCGGAAGAATAAAGGTTCTTATTTTTAAATTACCCGTATAATGTAAACAATAATTAGCGGCTATGCGAGGGTATCATTCACCCCCACTGAGAAATGTTCAAAAACGGTCCCGTCTGTCCATAACAGAAGACGGTCGACATGTCAAACACCTGTAGCAAAATATCATGTCTTGGTTAGCTATTTATTTTGATTGTTATTAGGTAGAGTTTAGTTCGGTTTGAAATAAAAAAATTATAAAATTCAGCACCTCACATCTCAAATATTATTTTAGTTTTAATTGCTGCTCACAGCTAGATTTTTCTTGCATTACAGCCGGCGCCGTTCAAGGCCTACCTATTCAAAGTGGGCGAATTTTGAAAAACTCTATATCTCGAAGAGGAATCGAGCAAAATATCAAGTGTGCTATATTTTTGGAAGGGTAATCTTAAATTATTAATTTAAAAAAAAACATTTTAAAACCGTTAAATTCTACGTAAGTGTTTTGGAAATGTTTTCATAAAAATACAAAATTCTCCATAGCAAAAGAGTTAGAGCGATTTGTTTAAAATGAATATTTTTGGAAAACACATTGTAACTCCGAAACGGTGAGAGATATCGATGTGCGGTTTTCACCATCATGTTTTTGATAAAAGTTGAACTCCAGACACCGATATTAGTTTTCGTCTATCTCCTATAGAAAAGGGTGTTTCACTTTAAAAGCGTCCAATTTGATCCACCCTGTACAGTTAAAAGGCATAACATGGACAATTTCACCTCAAAGCAACCTGCCATAAGATTACTAGTAATACCAGCTGGTAGTTAATAAGCTGCGAGCTATAGTTCATTATAGGATATATTTGTGATTAAAAAACGATTGCGATTACCTTTTATTTAGACCTTTATCGTGTACGACATACTTAAGAAAAAAAAACAGTTTACCTTATCATCTAGACACATTTTTTACTCACCAACTATAAAACTAGATATATATTTTATAAAGATCATTGTCTGATGTTCCTTATTTTATTTAGAAGTAATTTAATTTAATGAAAAATAATAATGAAAAAAGTAATTACTAATAAGAAAATTTGTATTATGAACTTAACTAAAACAATATAGACTTTTAAAAATAACATTATGAGATTCGGCTTACCTTAAAACTTTTGTATTTACCCACATTCATTATCATGATACAAATTTAAAAAAACGCATACTTTATATTGTACGAAATTTAAAAATACAAAAATTAATATTTTCAAATGTATTATAAAAAGAAATCATAGCTAATGCTCATTTCTACAGTTTTTAAAACATTATTAATGCAGACAGATCATACTCTTCAAATTATCTCAATAAATGATGTTGATATTTAAATCATTAATCCGTGCAAATTTTTTCATTTGTTCATTTAAGTAACGATAAAAATATAACATTTATGCTTGGAAAATAGAGGGTGTGCCAAATAGTTTGAAACAAATTGAAAAAGATATTATTGAGTTACAGAAAATACACCCGAAATTATATTCAATCATAAGATGTTAGATATAAAATTTAATAAACATGTACTTAAAAATATTTTATTTTAAATTTTGGAGGATTCAAAGTGAAAAATTAGAAATAGAACACTTAAACCTCACCTAGAAGATATTTTATATTTTTAAGAGAAATGGTAGTTCAAATGAACCATTACTCTCGATTCTACTTCAAACGAAATGTTGAACTAAATGTTACTATTCTGCACTAATATGATATAAATAATATATAAAACATTACAAAGACTTTAGTATAGTAATATTTAAAAAAATGAAGTAATAAACCTTGTGATATTTAAGTCAATATCATAAAAAATATTGATACCTAAAAAAATTAATACATATATACCTATAGTACAATACCCTACGGTACCCTAAGTTTAATATTTCAAAATTTAGTAGATTCACAAGGAAGAAATGAGAAATAGAATAATTAAACAGTCCCAGAAAATACTTAATATTATTAAGAGAAATAGTAGTTGAAATGAACAACTATTCTCAATTCTATTCAAAAGGTATATTCAATATTATGTATTATGCCCTTAAATGATATAAAATAATATAAAAAATATGAAGATTGAAGTTTACTATTATTTAAAAGTCTTAAGTGCACAAAAAAATTCTAGTAATTTGTCAATATAAATAATTTAAAAATCTTCTTTTGCCGTAGTCAAAATTAAACATTTGAAATTATTAGATAAGCATAAATGTTGGAAACAACTAACATTTAGAAGATTAAAAAGATCATAAAGTTATACGCAAATTATATAAAAAATAAAAATTATACTCTACAACATAAAAAATATATATAAATAATTGATGTTGCTCTTTAGCTCTCTAAATATTTGATCCAAACAAACCAAAACCCACAATTATCTCAAAAAGATATATCAATGTTAAGAGTTATCGTTTAGTGTAATTTCTGTAAATTAATATGAAAGTGTATAAAGGGCTTTATGAATGGTGTGTTAACAAAAAAAATGTATAAATAAAATCTCTCAGACTATTCACATTCACAAAATAAAAATTGATAACAGAAACACTTTATACTCGTCACATCAATTGATACACCGTCAACTGAGGCGAGTGCCATTCCCGAGTTTACCAATGATTTTTTTTTAAATTACATCGAATTAAGAATTCGATGATGACGTGGTAGCGATGATGGCTAACCCGGCTGTAAACACTGACCAGAACAAAAGCGTCGCCTCGACCTGATTGGCTACGAATCTAACGCTATCCAACACCTGTTTCCACAGAGGATTCAGTTCAGAGGGTTTGCTGGTAGGCAATAGATTTCTGGCTTTCAAGAAATCTTCCAGGGCGGGTGAGTCTTTAGAATAGGGTGGAAAATATTCAGCCACTTGTTCACGGACCCACCAAGCTGTACCAGAACTAGTAGAAAAAAAAAATAAAATTTTATCTCTTTGGGTTCTTACTAAAAAAAAAAGTACTGAGTGATCAACGACAAAGCAAAGTTGATTTTTGAAAAAGAAAGTGTTATTTTTGGAGATGTTTAGGAAATGTAGGTACACTTGTAGTATATTGTGTGCTTCAAGAAAGTGGCGGATATAACGTATAGGATCTACCAAATAACCTTTTAGTCACGCGATTAAGCTTGCCTGGCACAACGACTTAATAAAAATATTTTAAGAAACAAAAATGAATTAATTATAAACATGTAAACATTTATTATTTACATTCATGAAACTCACGTCTCCCTAACAAGACTTAAGGGACATAAAGGGTCAATATTATAGAGTTCCCATTCGAAACATTCTAATAAGGATGCAATGACGAATAAAAATATCAGTAAATAAATATGGCAACTTGACCTTTCAAAAGGCTGCAAAAACGGTAAATATATAGTTAAAATTGATTTATTCCTGAAAAAAACTTTTGATTCTAATTTTTTTTGTAAGTATTTGATATACTTATTATAGATATTGTAAAAACATATTTTTAAGTTTAACCCAGAATCGTTATTTTAAGTTATTTTTATACGTGTTAGAAGTTAGTTAAAAATAATAAATTTATTTTCCTCTTTAAACATACCGTGCTGGCAACTGTTACTTTTGGGTCGGCATTTACATGTGTGGAAGTAAATCGCATAGGGATCTTATTAAGTCGGAGTGGGAGAAATGGGACCGACCGACGCGACGCGCGACGGTGTGCTGTTGCGGCGTTGCCGATACGCCTTTCCCTATTAGGTAAAGTAAAATCACGATCGCAAACCGCTTATTTTTAAAAGACTTTTTTTCAAGAAATAACTAGATAAAATCATTAGGTTTGTAATGTTTCTCAGCATCTGAAATGGAATTATAAGGATATTGTTAGGGTGTCATTTTTTTTATAACGAGAAAGTCAGTAATCGCGATAATTTAAAAACTCAAGTTTTTAACACATAACAGGCAAAATAAAAACACTAAATCACCACAATACACCAAAACACTTTTACTTTTACACTGGACGCGCGTTTCGCTAACCATGTTAGCATCATCAGCAGATGATTATAAACTTTAAACATAACAGAGTTTATAATCATCTGCTGATGATGCTAACATGGTTAGCGAAACGCGCGTCCAGTGTAAAAGTAAAAGTGTTTTGGTGTATTTTGGTGATTTAGTGTTTTTATTTTGCTGTGTAACACCAAAGGTTCCAACCCTCAACTGTAATACATAACAGGCCATAACTCAAGAACCACTTTAGATATTGAAACTTTTTTATTTTCAAGATCGGATATTTTACAATATGTTTACATAAGAAAAATTCGATAAGGTTGTTTTTTCCATTCAAAAATTGTAAACAATCCATCCATTTACTTTTAGAGCACAGCAATTTTCAGCAATCGTGTAATTTTTTTATTGATAAAGATTTTCACATACTGTGTACAAATAAAATACAGCAGAAATAATAACAAAGTTCTTGAAAAAACTACAATCTATTATTTCTAATAGATTTCGAGATATCGATTTTTGAATTCGGAGTTCTAATAGCGCGACCACTATCAAACACCCACTCAATTCCACTTATTTTTACCAAAAATGCAAGTGTTTCTAACTTGCACTTAAAAAAATTCAAGAAAATTCAAGCTATAGGGAAAATTACGACTCGTTAATAAATAAACAAATCAAGTATCACGAGACGTAATTAAATCGTGAAGCTGAACGCATGACGTACACCTTTCCCTAGAACTTTAGGTACCGACAGAGGTATTGATTGGGTCGACCGGTCAACTGCGACAAATCTGCTATATCTCCTTCCACTTCTCTTAGCGATGTGCACAGTTTCTCGGTTTATTTCATACGTTTGGCAACGTGTTTATTGTCCTCTCTTTGTTCAGTACATTATAAACGCATTGTACTCTTCTTACATACGGAAATCTCGACCCAAGACTAACCTTTGCCAGCCCTTAGTATAATAACCCTTAAACCAGTTATTAGTAGTCCAGCTTTCAGAAACAATAGCTCTAGAGGCATTTCTTATAATACGGAAAATTATTATGTTAAATACAAAAATTAGAAACTTTTTGGATTTATATATTATCTAAAAAGTTATATAACTTAACAGAGAAATTAAAAATTAAACTAAAAAATAAACAGCTACATTAAAAGAACATGTTATATCCACACTTTTAAGTACACTGTAGACTCGAAAATAAATTTTAATTGTCCAAAAAATAATGCATTGAGAATGATGCATTAATAAAACATTCCATAAAACCATTCCATTTAACATTTTTTTGTATCTCTCAAAATAAATTAAAAATAATTTCCTATATAAATAAAATAATTTCACAACTTTGCTTTATCAATATAACTAATACTTATATGCAACTAATACTTACTGTTGACTCATTGTAGTAAATTTATATTTATACAAGACGCCTCTAATGTACTTAGGAGGCTTATCTCCAAAGGCCGAATGACTTTTATCAATAAGTATGAGAGCTTCTGGCCTACCAGTCAGCAACCTATGGGTCAAAGACAGTAACCAGGGTTGTTTATCATAAGTACTCTGTGCTGCCCAATAGAACTGCCAATCCAGTCTTGGTGAATATGGAACTGGAGAATTGAAAAAAAAATCGTAAATTAGTATAGGAGTAACACATATAACAAAGAATAACATTACCAACAAAGGGCAAAGAATGATTAATATTGCCTGGCTTATAAAGAAAGTTGTACTCTTTCCAGGGCCCTTCCAAACTGTTTGACCCTTCTAAAATAATCTCTGGCCTGCCTTCAGCTCCGACTATTTTTGGGAACAACCCATACTGATTCACGATTCTAGTCTTGTGTAATCTGTTGTATGTTGTTTGTAACGTTGGGTGAACGGTAGAGTTTGTTTTAGGATGGATAGATGCGAGAGGAACCTATAAAATCGTTACTTATAAACGATTCTGTTTAAAATTGGAATATTAATACTTACAGTACTTGAAAAGAAAATAGTCAGGGCCACAACAGCGTAGAATATAGTGCCCAATATTCCAAACGCTTTGTTTCCACTGTAACCTTTGTTGAACAAGATTCGAGTGAGGCATAAAAGGACTGTGAGAGCCAAAGTCACCAAAATACCACAAATGGCGTATTGCAGATAATCTCCGATGAAATTGCCGAACTGAATCTTCGTAAAAGCTGAAACAAAGATTACACATTATATTATGAAAGAATTATTTCACTGCAGTCATAAAGCATATTGTCATTAATGTGTTTTGTTCTTTACTGAGACTTCTTAAAATCACTGGATCTACTCTTAACACGACTTGTCTTTTGCAGGCCTTACTCTCAGAGAGGACACACCTTGTTGTTTCTAGTTACTGAATACCGAATGTCAAAATTAGTGATAGTCTTTTTCAAATTGTAGAAAAAATTAACAAATTTTTGACTTTTCCACTAATTATACTTCAAAAGTTGCGAAGAATGTCATTTTTGGCCTTTGATTATCACCCGTCAAGAGAAATTGTGGTTAAAAATCAAAAATTGATTGTTTTATAAGCTAAATATTAGGCTCTCTCTATGGATACAACTGACTACCGCAAGCTGTTGCTAGGATATTCTATTAATTTTAATTGTATTTATTAGACATTGTAAATGATCGTAAATTCCTCATATAATTTTATATATAAAATGACAACGATCTTTATTTCATAGCCATCGCCGACGCTGTTTTCTTTATCATAAGGTATTTCTAATAAAAATAAAATAATAAATTTAATTGTTTAATATCAAAAATATTGCTACTGGGACCCACAAAGTAAAATTATTAAGTAGTAATAAATACAAAAATAAAACCATAATTAAATATCACTAAACCTTACATCTTAGAGATTCTTTGAAAAAATCAGATTATTTTAACAATGCCATCAATGAAGCCAATCAATCAAGAATCAACGCCATCTAGTGGCCACTAAAAAAGTCATACCGTACAGTTTATGACTTCAAAAGTAGCGCAAAAAATACATTTTTTCTATACAAAGTTGAATAAAATCAACTTATCCAAAACAGGTACATCAACATTTAAAAGTAAAAATGCTTGACTTGCCTCACCACTATTTTCAATGACAAAAATGGTCTAAAGCAAAAATGTACATAATTAGTTGAAAAATGCACAACGCTTTCTCAACTTACTTTGTTTAAAAAAATTAAGAGAACATTGAATTTTCGATAATGTTACTAGTAAGCCCCTAGCAGCCTACTTTCAAACTTGGAAGAAAATGTCTCTTCGCCGCTCTAGTAATAAAACATTTTACAACAATAAAAGTTTTTAAGACAAGTATTTTCCGACACATGACCGAAACATATCCTCCATCACAAGTACTGGGACAGCCAATACTTATAATATGTAAAAAAATAGTATATTGTTTTATCAGAAGTAAGAATGATACCTTTTTTAGGCAGGCTGTAAGTTTGAAGACATTATTATCTTATTTTATTTTTATATTGTCAATCGCCTGGCAAAAATTAATATTTTTGTGGCAAACAAAATTATTTTTACAGGCATCCTTGCCACCACAAATATCCTCCTGACAATTTATATGTAGTTAAATGTTTTTTTTTTGTTTGTTTTCAATAGACATATTTCCACCTGACGAGTATATTGAGTATGTGTGTGTATAAAAGACTATGATATTTTTTTTGAAAATTGTTTCTTGAGATTATGGTCCGTAATAAAATGTTTTTTAAGTCAAACACATTTTCATAGTCAACGTTTCGATCTTTATTAGATCTTTATCATAACCTTTTTTTTATAACCTTGGACGTCACAAAAACAAAATTATAAATTTAGATTTTAACACAGTAATAGTCACATTACCAGATTTAATACCAAACATAATAGCCTAAGAGCTGACGACATATTTAGAGAACATATTTTAGGCAAGCTAGAATAACTAAAAATGTATAGTTTATTAACTGGTGAACCCAGAATCCAAAGTTTGGCTGGGGGGTTGGGGGTATTTCGCTACTGCGCAACCCATAACATTTGCAAAAAAATAAATCCAAAAAACATTCTTTAGGCAACTTGAAATTTGTTTATTCTTAAATTTTAGCATCTATTTAACCTAGAAATAAGTATGCCAGACTTTTTTTTCGGGTTTAAAGTGTAACCCAACCATTCCAAATATGTTTAATTATTATACCTGGAAAACATACTTTAGGCATTCTAAAATTTTTACAGCGTGTTTATTAGATGATATTAAAAAATGTGTTAATTGCCAGACGAATTCAATGGGATTTAATACTTGCCAGACGCGAATTAAGATTTTAAATAAGCGCGATAAGAAAGTCTTATGAGTATCTATAAGCGCGAGAGAGATAGTTTATTGAGACCCTGTCGGCAGCCGATGCGGCTGACGTAACAGCATTTTGGAGTCGTAAAAACTTAAAAAAAAAACTAACTAATATTGAATAAATAAAAAGAAACATTTTTTAATAAAAATGTATGATTGAAATCCTTTCAATAAGAAGACTTTTCAATTTAAGTATTTTGTATCTGAAAGAATAAAAAGACGAATAATTATTTAAAAATTAGCATAATATAAAATATTTTTTTCAAACGTCACAAAAGTATAATTATTATTATACTTTTGTGACATATTATATTATTATTAATTTTTGCGACCTGATTGACAATATAAAAAAGTCATTTTAACGCCTAAGCATAAAAGTAAAGCACTTTTACTTACTTTTGAATTTATTTAGAAAGATTAACAATGGTACTTTAATAAAATTCCAGAATACTTATTTTTTTAGCACTGTACAGGGTGGGTCAAATTCGACGCTTTTAAATGGAAACACCCTTCTCTATAGGAAATAGACGAAAACTAATATCGGTGTCTGGAGCTCAATTTTTGTCAAAAACGTGATAGTGAAAACCGCATATCGATATCTGTTACCGTTTCGGAATTACGGGGTGTTTTTCAAAAATATGCACTTTTTTCAAATCGCTGTAACTTTTTTGTTATGGAAAATTTTGTATTTTTATGAAAACATTTCCAAAGCACCTTTTTACGTAGAATTTAATGGTTTAAGTATAATTTTTTTAAAATTAATAATTTAAGAATTATCAACAGAAAATTTGATTTTTTATATGGGACACCCTGTATATTTTTAATGTATTGAAAATAATTTAAAATTACCTTTCCAAAAATATAACACACTTGATATTTTGCTCGATTCCTCTTCGAGATATAGAGTATATAAAAATTCGCCCGCTTTAAATGAGCAGGCTTTGAACGGCACCGGCTGTAATGCAAAAAAATCTAGCTGTGAGCATCAATTAAAACGAAAATAATATTTGCTATGAGAGATGCAGAATTTTATAACTATTTAAAATATATTTAATCAACATCAACACATTTAAACTATATCTAATAACAAGAAAAATAAATAGCAAACCAAGACATGAGATTTTGCTATAGGTGTTCTACATATCAACCGTGTTCTGTTATGGACAGACGGGGCAGTTTTTGAACATTTCTCGCGGAATTCATTAACTCAGTGGGGGTGAAAGATACCCTCTCATAACTGCTAAGTATTTCTAATTCTTGTCTAGATTATACGGAAGAATAAGGAACATTTATTTTTCCGCTAATCGATAGGATTAGATCCATGGGCACTAAGTCAGGCGGCCTCGACGGCCAACGGCTGGAATCTTGGTTGGCTATTCAATTATTCTTGAAATTAGATGCAAAAATTTGCGTCTTGGTGGAAAAATATGTTTTCGAGTTCCATTAAGGGCATATCATCAATAAAGGGTCCAAAGCCTACTAGTTAAAAGTGGCGAACTTTTAAAAATTCTGTATTTCGAAGGGGATTATAACAAAATATCAAGTGTGCTATATTTTTGGAAAGGTAATTTTAAATTCTTTTCAGTTAATTAAAAATATAAAGGGTGTCCCAAATAAAAAATCAAATTTTCTGTTGATAACTCTTAAATTATTAATTTAAAAAAAATTATACTTAAACCATTAAATTCTAGGTAAAAAGGTGCTTTGGAAATGTTTTTATAGAAATACAAAATTTTCGATAGCAAAAAAGTTACAGCGATTTGTTAAAAAGGCACATTTTTGAAAAACACCCCGTAACTCCGAAACGGTAACAGATATTGATGTGCGGTTTTCACCATCATGTTTTTGATGAAAATTGAGCTCCAGACACCGATATTAGTTTTCGTCTATCTCCTATAGAAAAGGATGTTTCCATTTAAAAGCGTCGAATTTGACCCACCCTGTACATGGTACCCTTTTGTCGGGACTACGTTTTCTGGTAAAACCACTTCTTTAAATTTTAAACCATGTTGTTGGCGCACTTTTAAAAATTCTTTGTATTTTTGTAGTCTGCCGTCATCAAAAACAATAACTTTGTCATAGTAACTTTTTTACAAACTACACAAATTAAATGTTTTTTATCCATTGTGATTTAGTAGTTAGTAGCGAAATTAGTTACTGAAATATTTATTTGCAGTAATTATTCTAAACTATTTACACTATACACGTCAATATTTAATTTATAAATACATATTTCTACATGGTAACTTAATTCCAACAAAATAATCTCTGAATTAAAAGCCTGCAAATAATTGAAATGAAACCGAAAAAATATTGTTTATGAAAATTTGAAGTACTCCAAAATACTGTTACGTCGGCCGCATCGGCTGCCGACGGGTCTCAATAAACTATCTTTCTCGCGCTTATAAATACTCATAAGACTTTTTTGTCGCGCTCGTTTAAAATCTTTATTCGCGTCTGGCAAGTATTAAATCCCATTGAATTCGTCTGGCAATTAACACATATTTTTTTATATCATCTAATAAACACGCTGTAAAAATTTTAGAATGCCTAAAGTATGTTTTCCAGGTATAATAATTAAACATATTTGGAATGGCCTGGTTACACTTCAAACCCGAAAAAAAAGTCTGGCACACTTATTTCTAGGTTAAATAGATGCTAAAATTTAAGAATAAACAAATTTCAAGTTGCCTAAAGAATGTTTTTTGGATTTATTTTTTTGCAAATGTTATGGGTTGCGCAGTAGCGAAATACCCCCAACCCCCCAGCCAGTCTTAGGATTCTGGGTTCACAAGTTATTAAACTTTTTTTTTGTTATTCTCACTTGCCTAAAATATGTTCTCTAAATATGTCGCCAGCTCTCCGGCTATAATATAGACTATATGTTTGTTTTACAAACAACCAAACAAACATGTAGACTAGAGATGAGCGATATTTTTGTACCGGCGACTTTTACCGGTGACTTACATGGTCACCGGTAATACCAGCGACCTATTTCTACGGCAAGCAGCGAACAGCGACCCTGGTCGCTGTTGAAATAGTCGCTGACGATTGACTACGATATGGTAGCCGGTCCCTGGTCGCAGCATCGAATCTTGGTGCAAACGGAGCACAACGGTGAGGTGTGCGTCAGGCGATGTATTGCAAAATACAGACGAGCGTATTATATGATTTATTTATTTTTTATAACTCACTAATTCTTGGATCTATCACAACCTACTCTTGGAATCATATAAAATATAATACATTAGTATACATTTAATTATCAATTGCAAAATTGTTTAACTAACAAATTTAATTGTATAACTATGTAAGTCAGAAAACATAATTTTTTCGTAAAATGTTGTATACTTGTGATTGTAAATGAATAAAGATTATTATTATTGTATACGGAACTCGTCCAGATATTGACGTTGAATAAAAAAAAAACATTCTCTGTTCATACCTGACATTTAATAAAATGTGTGTATCTTACCGTAACTAATTGACAGTGATGCCTATTATGCAAGAAATAAGAATATTTGAGCGGCTCTCGTAACTAGTAGTGGGAAGTATCGAATGAATACTATCGAAACATTCGATAGTTGCAATTCATTCGAATAATTCGATAGTTAGTCAGAAAACATTCGTTGAAAACTATTCGAATAAAAATTATCGAATAGATCCGTCATCTGCCTTGAAATATTGTATTCTAGTAATTCGGCAGCAAAAACCATTCATTTATAAAATTCATTCATTTATGAAATTTATTTATTCGTCAGGATCGATTATAATAAAATATTAACTGAATTTTAGTTGTCGCACGGCGATGTAGGTTTCTTTCCGAGAAACCCGACAGCGGTCGGTGGCAATGCTATGAAAGAAGCCTTTGATTTTTTGCGGAGTCAGATATAGATAAGGACACATTATTTTTTTTATTGAGGTGCTAGTATTTATACAGAAAATACATTATGAAGGGCGCTGTTGCCATATTTTGGTATTAGTTGATATTAGCAAAGAATATTATTGTTTGACTTTAGTTAGTTAGGGATAGTATGTCTATATATTCTGCATTTTATTAATATTCTGTTGTTACACTGCAATAATACTTGTTATTTTGGATGTAGGAAAATGATTTTTAATGTTTTTAAGCAAGTACTGGTTTAATAAATAATAATAACAGTAATAATTTGTTATACCTATTAACAACAAAATTTAAAATCATTTAATATACATATTTTTTTCAAGTAGTAGCAAAATATAAACAACAAATTAGATGTCAAAATTATTTATATTAGATCCTATTTAAAAATAATATAGTCTCTAAATTTTTTGGGGGGCAACGTTGGTTTATTAAATAATAATAATAATTACAGAACAAATTTGTTATATTAACAACAAATTTTAAAATCATGAAATATAAACATTTATTAATTTTCTAAGCATACAATGTAATGGAAGAAAAATATAAATAAAAAATTAGAAATCAAAATTATTTATATTAGGTGCTTTATATTACTGTTTAAAAATTATATTTACTTTTACTGGCATTTACTTTAAAAAATAAATGAAATATTTCTTCGCAAAAAACTACATGTAAGAGAATTAGCATAAACAAAATACAAACATCGTTAACTTTTTTTTTTAAATTGGCACGTGTAAAACTTTCATTTTAATTTTCTCACACCATAGTTTGAGTTCGATAACCCCCCATTTACTTAACCACATTACTTAAATATGATTATTAAGGTCAACTAATTCATATTATTAAAACATCTAAAATACAAATATGTATTTTTAAAATTAATTGTAAGTTCATCTCATCTCTCTTAAAAATTGTTACTTTTCAAAATTTCCCATTAAAAAATAGACCATATATCATATAAAATTAAATAATTGAAAGATCGGACTACGGAAAACCACACAAATTTTCGGAAAAATTTTGACCACTTGCACATGCACACAATCGTCAATAAATAAAATTAAAAAATAACTACTATTTTAGTATTTTAACTATTTTAATAAACGCAAAAATAGCACGGTATTTATACGGCGAAGTTATAAAATTTGGAAGAACTAATAATGCACTGACGCATAAAAATCAAACGAATACTAAATTTCATTTATCAAAAGCATTCGATAGTCGTGGCTCAACGATAACCATTTAGTCGCACGGCGAGGTTGTCACATATGCTTTAGTATACAAATGAATGAATGATTTTATTCGAATAAAACCATTCGATAGTTGAAATCATTCATTCATTAAACATTCGATAGTCTAATTCATTCGATAGTTCCCATCGCTACTCGTAACGGGATATAAATTTAAAATTAATCTAATACATAAATAGTCATATTAAATATTAAATAAACTTCCCAAAGGAACATTATACGTTTATTTGACTAGACTAGACAAAAAAATGGTATCAAAAATGTTATATCTTTGTCTTTTGGTGAACATAATTTAACTATTATTTTTAGACATAATATTTCGTAATTTGTATATTTAAATAATTATAATTATTGATAAAAGCTAATAATCCTTTCACGTTTTTTTATGTCGCACTTTTATTACAATTACTTACTTTTTTTACTTTTTTTCTTTTCCACAATAATTAACATCGCAACTATTTAATAGACGTACAGCGGCGTATCGAATGAGCTAATTTAAACAGCGACTTCGGCGTGAGTCGCTGGTCGCTGGCACACATCGATACGCCCGGTCACCGTCTCGGCTCCTAGCGCAAGCTGAAAACGGAATCGGATGAAGACGAGCGGTATTTTGTAGTAATGAGTGAAATATCGGTAACTGTTACTTTGTCACTGATATTCTATAATCACAGTCACGGCCTGTGACTGATTTGAAAATAAACGGTGACTTGTTAAAGCGTGACGATTACAGTTAATTGTGATTTCTCTGGTAACGAGAAAATACTTCACAGAGCGAGACGTCGCGCGTCGCGAACGCAGCTGCCGATGGCGCTGCGTTCGTGACTCAGTTCACAGTCACGAGTCGCGACGTACGTCTCATAGGATAGATATCTGACAAAGTGATCTAAAGACAGTGACTTTTAGAAGTGATTTAATTTTTTATGTATTTTATATTTTATTACTATTTTTTATCACTACGAATCGGTTTGGTTCCTTTTTAGTTTAGCAGGTTTTTTTAAAGCCAAACATAAAGTTTTACCTTTATACTGTTTATTTTTTTTAGAAACTTATTTTTTTATATATTTCGTTTATTTTAATACAAAGGAAAATATTTGTTGTTTAATGTATTACTTATCTCGTGTTGTTAAGTTTTGTTCGTTATGGTTATGAGCATATTGCATATTTTATTCTTTTCCCATTGGTTTATTTAAATAAAAAAATTGTTTTATTTTTATTTTTTAATATACATTTTACCCACTGTTTAGTGTTTTCTATTTCAGCGGCCTTGGATAAAGGACAAATAAAAATTAGTATAACAACAACAGAATCGTATCATTCGTATCGTATCTTATATTTTAGCCGTGATTGTGCTTTCGGATTCATAATCATAAAGTCGCAGTCACAGTTAAGAGTCACAGATAATACAAAGTCGCTGTCACAGGTAAGCCTGTGAACAGAAAATCACGGTTTGGCTCATCACTAGTATTTTGTACCGGTGAGTCCCGACCGACGCGACGGTCCCGCTGCTAAGAGTAACCAGCGACCGTCTGGTCGCTGTCACCGGTATACCGGTGACTTAAAGTCTCTGTAAAGCATCTCTAATATAGAATATATATTTGTTTTGATAAAGATCTAATAAAGACAGAAACGTTGACTATGAAAATGTGTTTGACTTAAAAAAAAACATTTTATTACGAACCATAATCCCAAGAAACAATTCTCAAAAAAAATATAATCTATTGTCCGAAGAATGATACAATCCAAAAAGGATTATAAGAAATATTATGAACATTAGAGAACTGCTTACCAATTTGAGCATCCAATATTCCACCAGTAAATTTTATTCCGTACAATTTAACAGCTCCATAGGCTAGACCAGCCCAGACACCAACAGTTAACGTGTGGTCCAAAAGATCTAACTTTGAATTGGGTTTTTTCTTGCCAAAGAATACTTGATCGTCCAACAAAGATAAGAGAAGAGTGACTATCAAGATGTTCTCGTAGTTAAAATTGCCCGTAGCAACAATGCAAGTTTGTAAAAAGGCCTAAAAATATAAATCAATGCATTTTAGAGAAATTGAACTTACAGTCACTATCATAATAGTGGGTTTTTATTCTACCATAGTATAAGTTAAGCAGTAGTTTATCTTAACACTATTGACGGAAAGTAGTATTTATTTGATGGTGCTGGTATTACATACCATACCAGAGAAATAAGAGCATCACAGTAGCCTTTCAAATGACAATTATTGATAATTTGTGTCAAGGTCCACACATATGTCATTCATTAAAACTTGACATAAAATCTTTGACATAAAATTTTTTCAAATAGATTTGTTTGAAAAGTTTTTAAGTTTTCCAACTACAAGCAAAGTTTATATAGATGACGTAGATGGAAAACGGATTTTTTTTTCGTCAAGTTTTAAAGTGTTGTATTTTTTTACTTTTAGCCCTATTTTCATGAATTTTTTAGCAAAGTCTATATAAATCTATCAACTTTAATACACAAACTCAGTTTTTTATAAAGTTTATTATTTGGCTTATTACACAGGGTTAATTGAAGGGCTGTTTTTACACTAACTTTAAAACACCCTAGACAATAATTTCGTGAGTTACTTTTCTTAAAACATTATTTTTCGACCAGAACCATGTCTCCTGAGAATTTTATTATTTGACTTACTTTTGTCAACACATGCCTTGGTTAATTGGTGATGGTCCACTTTAGGTACGTCGTCAATCCTGAAGTTATTGATGTAAATTTGATATTAATATATTCTACAATTAATGTTTTAACGTTTTAAGTACGCATCGTACGGATACTCGGCTAAATGTTTGAGATTTCTGCAATAAAATTATTTGTTTTTTGAGGTTAGAATATAGCTTTCTTTATTAAGTTTAATAAGAGTGACAAGGAAGACGCAGATTTAGGTTTATTTGTCTTTTGCTCGCGTCTGCGTATATCGCTGGCGGTAATAATGAAATATTGAAAATTGAAATTTTGTTTTATTTATACTTTCCTATTCATTTTGAAAAATAGCGGTAGCGATATTAAGCTGATAAGAATAGATATTATATTTTGATCTATTAAAGGTTGAGAAGAGGATTACAATGGTAAAAACGTCCGCCGTAATCGAGTTTTGATTGCATTGGTTACAGCATTCTTTTTGGGGGGTTTGTTTTTGGTGTTATTTATGGACGATCCGCAGTTTTTTGTTAGAAAATGTCATTATAAGTGTTCCTCTTCTCAATTCTGTATAGAAAATTTTAAAAGTTTGACGTACCTAAAGTGGACCAGACCCAGTTAATTTTCAAGGGCGAAATGAACTTGTCACCAACAATTTGCAATTTCTTCAACTATCATTACTTTATGATGTCATTTTTAGCCGTTCATACCAACAGGTATGGTAAGCTATTAAGATCGGCAAAAACAAAAGTTTTTTTTAATTTCACTCAAAATGAGTTATTTGGGCCATAAATGACCTAAATACAAAATATTTTCATGGTGTCTGTCTGTCTGTCCGTCTGTCTGTAACACGATAACTCAAAAACCGCTAAACCGATTTTAACCAAATGTGGCACAAAAATACTGTGGCACCCGAGAATCTGGCCATTAATGTTTGGTGGGAGGGGGAGGAGGGGGTTGGTAAAGGGGGATTGGGAGGGGGTTGAAAATTTAAAAAAATCGTAACTCCAAAATTACAGTAGCTAGCGAAACGCGGTTTTCAATTTAAGATTAGGAATAATATTTGCAACAAAATTTGTAATAACATCAAAATCAGTGGCAGTTTTTGAGATAAAAAAATTGGAAAAATTCCTTTACTTTGAAACTAAAAGAATTGCCTACCAACTTTTTATAAACATTTTTTTTAGTATGGGCGGTTATACGTGCCTACCGGCGCCAATTTTTTAATATCACGAGATGGTTTTGCTGAGTATTATCATAATGTCATATCGACACTGATTAGAACTATATTAAAATTTAAAAAAACGCTATATTAAAATTTAAAAAACGTTAAAAAGTAACAATACAGGCTTGGTTTCATAAATATTGGTAACACTAACGGAACTAAGAATATTAAAAAAGTAACTGTAATCACTAAGTGTACAAATAAACAAAAAACTGGTAAAAAATACTCTTAATACTTTGTATGGCCTCCCCTGGCTGATATAACTGTCTGTAGGCGTGGGTTCATGCTATTAAGCTGCAAATATATTGTGTTACGTTTTCCCATTCTTCTTCAAGGACCAAGCATAATTTCGGCCATCTTCAACACTGAGGACCATATTCAATCATACACAACAATAATCACCAAAGCCACCTCGTCATTATGAAAAATAACATCAAAAAGTAACGATAATTGAAAAAAATTGCAAAATGTTTGTAGCAAGTTCGTTTTGCTCTTAAAAATTAACCAAGACATGTGTTGACATGAGTCAAAAAACAAAATCTTCAGCAGAATGCTCGAAATTATTGCACAGGGTGTTTTAAAGATAGGGTAAAAGACTCTTCGATTAACCCTATATAATAAGTCAGATACTAAAGTATATAATACACTGAGTTTACGAATTAAAGTTGATATATTTATATACAGTTTGCTAAAGAAATCAAAAAAATAGGGCTAAAAATAAAAAATATAACATTTTAAACTAGACCATAAATTTCTCTGTTGAATTTTTTTTCTGCATCTGAGTGTAGTTTCTATCATCTGCTGATCATGCTAACATAATTAGAGCTCAAACGCACTGACGCGACGGCCAGGTGGCAGCGACCAGCCAACGCCGCGCCGCTTTTGTCGCCCACGTAGGACGAAGCGTTGGCGAAACGAGCGTCCAATGCAAAATTAAATTGTTTTGGTATATTTTGGTGAATCAGTGTTTTATTTTACTGTTATAACACTAAAGATTCCAATTATATTTTAATAAAATATTTGTATAATAGGAGCAGAAAAAAAACAATATAAAATACAATTTATCAGTTACTTAAAGGTGCGTTCACACGAGCTGCGCCGCTCCGCGCCGCGAAAAACATTTTTTTAACATGTACTTTAAAGTGTTTTTTTTAGCGCGCACAAAAATGTATCTTAAAAAAATGGTTTGCGCGGAGCGGCGCAGCCGGTGTGAACGCACCTTAAGAGTCCATTTCACTAGTCCGAAAAAGTAGCAAAATAAGCGTTCGGCATTTATTGTTTTATGGAAAACTGGTTAAGTTTTTTTACACAAATGAAGAAGGAACTTAAGGATAAAGGATTATACTATATCCGTATTGTAGCACATTTTTAGTTAACTTCTTTATTTTCAAGATTTTGATGGTCAGACATCAATCAACAAAATATTCCTAATGTTTGGATTATTTTTTTTTTCGAAAACAAAGACATAGTTTAAAATTCTGTTGCAATACAGAAATACACACACCGGAAAATCTAGGAATATCATTTTGTTAAAGTTAAATATAAATGTTTTGAATAAACAACCACATATTTATAGGCCGATTCTTTCAACTTCGATTGAAACGAAGTAGTCACACTAGTTATTTCTAAATTTGGGATATTTGCAGAAGTGTTTATGCATTTTTTGTCAAATGTATAAAAAGCATCTAGCATCAATTGTTCGAATTTAACCTGTACTGACTATGTTTTTATGATAACTGGCCAGAATTCATTCAAATAACTCTGTTTAGTATTGCCAAGGATGGAATTATTCGATATATAAAATAACATATTTAATATTAATATATTTCGTAAATTAATAATTCGATTGAAAGGAAATATAAAATAATTAAAGTTCATTGGCATTTACGCCACAAAAGTAAAGTTTTAAAAATCAAAGTTATAAGCATAATTGGCAATTGCGAGATATTTCCTTTCAATATTACGAATTAATAAAATCATCAAATCAGCACTAACGCGGTCATCGCACCGGTCATCGCACCGATAGACCAATAATGCTGATTCGATGATTCGACGTAACGAACCAATAAATACAAAAATGTCACCTGTTGGGGGAACAGGGGATAGTCGAGAATTGATGTTCGATAAGGTCGCGGTCGACATTCCGGCATTGACGTTACACTACCCTGACACTGCCCTCGAACCAGTGATGATGTTCGTCCAAAAATATAATATGTAAGTACATATTTAGTTTTATAATTATTTCATTATTCGTAAATTAATTAAATTGATTATTAAATTGAATCATCTGTATTATTCCGCTATGCCCCTAGTCATAACCCACAAAATGGGTCGTGACAGTATTAAACGACATTATGGAGCGTAGACATCTTAACAGAGACGAAATGCTAAGGGCCATGGGTATGCTCGAAGCTGGAATGCGCCAAATCGACGTAGCTAGAGCATTAAATACAACGCAAAGTGTAATATCGCGATTAAGTGCACGCTACCGTGAAAGTGGTGATGTTACTGAAAGACACACAGGGCGACATCGCATTACTAACCCTCAACAAGATCATTTTTTACAATTAAATGCTCAACGCCGACCGACTCTTACAGCACCAGAGCTTAGTTTAATTCTCCAGGAAACACATAATGTAACCGTTAGTCCTGACATTGTTCGCAATAGATTAAGAGAGGTCAACTTAAGAAGCAGACGCCCCTGGAGAGCTCAACCCTTAACGAGAGGAAATCGAGAGGTACGATATTTGTGGGCTCAAGATCATGTTCATTGGTCGAATGAACAATGGGCTAATGTTCTCTTCACGGATCAGTCACGCTCTGGAATTCATCCGGATTCGAGAAGGCTTAGGGTATGGAGAGAACCGGGAAATCTTATTCGGTTGGATCATGTTCAGGAAGTGCACCCTTATCAAGGTGGAACAATTATGGTCTGGGGAGGAGTCCAGTTAGGCCGAAAAACCGATCTCGTTTTTCTTGAAAGGTTTCTAACAGGAATCACATATCGTGATTTAATTCTTGAGCCTGTCGTGTTACCATATGAGAATGATTTTGGGAGAAACTTCATTCTCATGCATGACAATGCACAGCCTCATACAGCCAGAGTGGTAAGTGAGTTTATCAATGTTTTATCAATCAAATATCTTACCCTGGCCGGCACAATCTCCTGACCTCAACCCCATCGAGCACGTATGGGACGCGATCCAAAGAAGAATTTTGAGAATGGGTATGCCTCGTGAAACTCGTAGGGATTTGATTCGGGCCGTGAATGCAGCGTGGCAGGCTGTACCTCAAGAAGAGATCGACAACCTGATCAGGAACATGGAGAGACGATGTAGGGCTGTAATGAACAGTAGAGGAGACCATACCCTTTATTAAGTAAAAATGGTTTTATCTTTTTTTTTAATTCACAGTTTAGAATAAAAAAAATGTGTGTATTTTTTGGAGTTCAATAAAAATCAAGGTGAATTTGAAAAATTCGGTAAATTTCGCATTTTTATTTCCAATACGTCCTGTAAACGATTTGCTTATTTTAATTTTATTATATCAGAAATGCAAATAATAAAATTACTGACGATGGCTGGATAAAATTGTAATATCCCTAGACTTTTCCGGTGTGTGTAGATTGAAGTTTTGTGATTACAGTGATATATAATTTATATGGTTTTGTAACAAATTGCTTGCTATTTTATGGCAAATGCTGAAGCTCTGCAAACTTTAATCAAGCCTTAATCAAAGCACGTGTGTTTGGAATTTTGGGTGTGGCTTAACACCACAGGATCTGGCTAAGCCTTAGGCAGATTTCTGAAATATAATATATATTTCCTTCGGCCACACACCCGTTTTACCCGACCCCTTAGAGCGACCCGAAAGTACATTGTAACAGACTCTTAAGTATTTAAATAAGATTTTACTTTGGCACCAAAAAATCATAAAATAAAATAAACTTACTATCATAAAATAAAATAAAAACACTATATATTCTACTCATGTAAACAAAATGTATAACTTATCAACTCAAGAATTAGCTTCAATAATTATGTTGCTTATGGTCTTGTTAACTTTTTTCGAAGTGATGCAAAATATCAAACTACATTCAATATGCTTTAAAAAAATTCAAAATATCATATTAAACCATTTCAAATAAAAAAAGGAAAGCAATAGTAAACATGCTACAATATATCAAACATGAAAAAGATAAAACTGCTTAAGCCAAATATAGGTCATTAATCTTTGTCACAACTGAGGAATATGATGTAGTTGAAGGGACATATAAATCACATCTACTCTAGTTTTATAGAAGAGAAAAGTAGCTACCCTTTAGAAGGATCTTCTATGAGAAAACTTACTACTTATACCTACTTATACCACAGATTAGGTATACTATATGTATACAGATAAAAATCTTATCCCAAATTCGTGGTACGAAAATTGTTTTTTATGACGATGTGCAAACGAGTAAAATTTCCTGTGCGCAAAAATAAACTCGCGTAAAACAACAATAAACAGCGTAATAGAGAGATATCGGTAAACCGAATAACGTGCATGGACGTTAATAAGGGTGTTATTTCCTTTACGTGAGGTGGTATTAACTCTCTTCATTTATAGTTATCGGATCGGAAAGAATTCTGTTCTCGTCGCGTCCGCTATTTAAACTTAACCTAACTATGAATTTAAAACTTTGAAATTGTTTTGTTTACTAGGTATTTTAAAACTAAAGGGCTAAAGTGCTTATTTCCAGTGCTTCATTGTTCAACGTCTGACAGTGGGTTTAGGGCAACAAGCAACAAATTCTCTTAGAAGGGCTAAGTCGTCATCTGCTGTAAACCTAAGCCTCTTTATAGGTTCTTTACTAATGGAAGAGGTGGAATCTATATTTTGGGCCATATTTATTTAATTAAAACTTATCCCAGCTACTTAAATATCAAATTACCTAATAAAACTAAAGTAATAATTCAAAACAATTCAAAAATAACCTAAAATAAAAGATCTCGCCGCTCGCCGGCCGGCCCCGGTTGTTAAATGTACCCGCACATGCCCATTTAAGCAATTTTTGAACGTTATTTAGAAATAACGCTTGATGTAATTAATCCGCAAATTACGTCAGGCGGTAACGTTATTAGCAGGTGTTGCGTTAAAAATTGACTCGCGCATATCGTAACCATGATAAGGTACGCGTAAATACTGCATGACGCTATTCGGTTTTCCGATATCTCTCTAATAACTGCGCCGGTCAGGCGCTGTGCACAATTAGAGGCTATAAGTCGGCGTGCTATGTGCGCAAACTAGTATCCTAACTAGTGCGCGATTCCGAAACTTGGAATCACGAAAAACTATAAAGAAAAAACAAAGTTTATAATCTGTATGATCTGTGCTTATACCTTATACTATATTATTACTAAAACATCAAAAGCATGCCACTTACAATAAGATGAAAAGCTGTAAATCTAGCTCCTCTGATTGGTAAGAAAAATAAAAAGGGTACTGCCGTCTCACAAATGCTTGCATAGACTGTTGAAAGTCTTAAAATCCATTTCGGTAAATGATGGGCATACCATGATAAAGGGTTTGGCAAAGGCATTGTTTCAAATTGGTGATTTAAAGCTAAAAATGGACAAAACATTATACAAGTTCCTCCATGTTTCCATTACCAAATTTACCAGATAGAGTCCACCATTTTGGACAACCACCCAAAAGTTTTGTTACCCCAATAGTGAATAAATATCTGAAGACCAACCATCTACAAATCCAAAAGCTAATCAAATCTATGGTGGCACTTTTACTTCTTCTGCGAGATGGGAAAAATGGGGCCATAAATATAGCCAGAAAGCCAGCTTCAAGAAGGAAATCATCACTAAATAAAGAGAGGTTCAATTTTAGTAGGTATAAATAATAATAATGCTGCTCTACTGCTTATATTAACATTTAAAAACACTAAAAGTAAGGCTTCATAATGCAAATTTAATGGTTTGGAGTATGAAATGGTAAAATAATATTAAAAAATGTCTATACCTAGGTATGTGGCGGATTCATCTCTCCAAAAAATCCTCTATGGGTATTTCGCCACTGCAAGAAAATCTACAAAATAAAATAGATATTTTTTATAAACACTTCTGCGTTAACCCAAACAGAAACTACTTGTCAGAAGTTAGGTTTACAGATATACAAATTTGCCTAACGAACAAAAAAATGCTTAACGTTTCAGAAAGTTTATCTCTTTCCATCGTCGGAAGCAAAAAAAATATAAAGAATAAAGAAAAAAACTATTTAAAATATTTAAATTCAACTATTCGAGAACGCTTTAGTTTTTTAAAACAGATACATAAAACAAGGCTGGAACTTGATCAGTTATGCTGTATTTCCAGTCTTTTTGTAATTTTGTATATTTTTCTTTTCTTTATATTTTTGTTTATTGTGTTTTATAATTCTTTTGGTTGTATCTAATCTATGTACACAAATTACAATAAATTTTCTTATTATTATTATTATTATACATCTACAAAAATATAATAATATAATGATATAATATATGTCATTTTTCACCTAACCAAACCAACAGAACGTCAACGGTTTTTTGTAGATGTACCTGTTTTAAATAACTAAAGTGTTCTCGAATAGATGAATTTAAATATTTTAAATAGTTTTTTTCTTTATTTTTTGTATTTTTTTTTTTTTGCTTCCGACGACGGAAAGAGATAAACTTTCCGAAACGTCAAGCATTTGTTTGTTCGTTAGGCAAATTTGTATATCTGTAAACCTAACTTCTGACAAGTATCCATTTGGTATGTATCCAATATGTATCCGTTTGGATCAACGCAGAAGTGTTTACAAAAAATAACTATTTTATTTTGTTATTTATTTCTTGCAGTGGCGAAATACCCATATAGGAGTTTTTGGAGAGATAAAATAATATTATTGTGATTTAGATTAGAGACATCTAAAAAGACATCTTTTTATCAACATAAAAAAGCATTTATCTTTGATGATATTTAAATGACCTTAAATATGCATGAAACTGTAACAGAGTAATAGAAAACCAGTTTGTTATTTGAGCTAAATTATTTTACTTAAGGAATATCAAATATCTTCAACAATAATAAAATAACTATAAATACTTACTAATTATTTTCAACAAAAGATTGTCCTACTTGATACAAAGAAAAATATAATGACCATAAAGCTGTAAATACAGGTACAATACAGAATTTCTGTGATACCAGGCTAAAAAATAAAAAAATAATAATAATAAACATTAACAGTTGAATTTTATATTACCCTGTGAATGCTAAGAATGCTCCAAATAGTGATAGAACATCAATAGCAGCACTGGTACTCAGTCCTAAGTATGGTGCCAACCAGAGCAACGTTGGTTGATAGTGTATTTTGGCTGAGAGTGTTTTATGTTTACTGTTTTCCAATACAGATCTCGCTGGTAAAATACCATTATCGCCATATAAACCTACAATTTTTTTATACAATAGATTTAAGGTATACTTACGTATTATTAGGTAGTTATTGATATTCACATTAAATATCGGATTTCTGTATGTATTTATTTCCAAAATCCAAAGAAGTAAACAAATTAATCACAATTCTAATTGTGGAAATTACTTAATACATAGGTACTTTTATTATTTATATAAATACCATAATATACTAAATGATAACTTTGTAATAAAAGAATTGCATAAACAGGTAAAAATAGAATACGTGTGAACTACAATTAATTAATGCGTCCTTAACGGTTCATACTATTTGTTTACAACGATTAGCTTACCTGGAGCTTGATAATAAAAAGACAAAAAAGCCGAAAGGTAAACTATACAGAAAGTCCTTAAAAATAGGTTCCTCGTGTAACCAACAGGTTTAATCCCGCTCATATTTGATAAAAAAATGCCACTTTTATTGACGAAACGATACAAAAACCATCGAACCACGTTTCCGTATTTCTCACAAGCAAGCTAGCGTTGTTTTTAATTCGATTGCATTGGAGAGGAGAGAAATTTTAATTAAATAGACATAGGAAATATAGGAATGGCAATCCACATAAACATCGCGCACACTCCAAGTTAAAGAGATGTTTGTGGTCTGTGGATGAGTTAAAGTCATAAAGTAACTAAAATAAAAGAGTGTTTGAAAGGTTGTCTAACTTGGCCATAATGTTGCATAGTTCAGTTAGGGCTCCAAAGCGTCGCCACCTGCTATCTGTCACGTGTCATGACAAGATTGACAAGTGACATGACAGCAAATTATTTGTATTTTGCAGTTGTTTACAATTATGTTTTGAATTTTGGAATTTTGTTATTATTTTGTGTAGTATACACTTTGTTTGTTTGTTTTGTGTTTGTGCGTACAGAAATTATGGAGGAAGTTTTGTTTCCCGAGGAACCAGAGACCTTATATTTCTCTATGATTTGAACTTTGTTTTGTGCTATGTGTTTTACGGTCATCATGTAATATTTTGTTCAGCCGATGATGTGATTTGAACACGATCCAGGAAAGGGTATCATGCAAGGCAAGTTTGATATGTAAAGACATTGCCCATCTCTGAACTCAATAACGTAAAGCGAACTGACTATATATTCGCGCCTTGATTTCACAGTGTTGAACATTTGCTACCTCAACTGAACTTCAACTGCTGAGTTTATAAATCCAACTTACAGGTGAATTAATTTTTGATGATGTCTTATTTAAATCTTAATCTGTTATAATAGCATGGATTGCAAACCCTGCGATCTTATATGCTTTGTTAGTGGCGTTGTTAAATACGTTTTATAATACTATAGGTTAATCGAGGGGTAAACCGCTGGTGTATTTTGGTGTACAAGATGTTGGCATTTTTGGCATTTTCGTGGTATTATTGGTATTAGTACTAAATTATTTGGCATTAGTGTACAGAAATTCATCAGCGGTTTACCCCTCGAGGTTAATTCAGCATATGTTTTATATTATCAAATTTAATTTAGCATTTAACTGTAAGCATTTAAAAAGTGTACAATAGTTTATACTTTTCAAATATTCCGTTTTTAAAAATAAATTTTCTGTCAAAATGTTTTTTGCAGTTTGATTTCGTAATATTTTTAAAAATACATAAAATTTTAAATTCACATTTAAACTGCCCGCCTTTTTTGTGGTAGGTAATGCAGATACCTATTTTACCGATTACGTCTGTCATATTTCTATTAGTTCAGTTAGGGCTCAAGGGTGCGCTACAATCGATCCTCGTTAAACGTGTTGCCTACTTTTTACTATGGAAATGACAACTCTTTTATTTTATATTTCTCTATGGTTAAAGTCAAGAACAGTTAACCCAGAGTTAACCTAATAGGACTGCTCATTCAGCCAAAAGTGTCTGCCAGGTGCATGCCACTGCATGCGAAAACTACTCGCTTTGTGACGTCATTGTAGCCCACTTGTAGCCTTTGTCATAGTTATTAGTCCTTATCCGGCAACCAATAATACACACACGTGCATAATTGGTTACCAAATGCAAAACGTTCATTATTTAGTTTATTTATTTAAACACCTTATATGTATGCAGTAAAGAAAATTAAATCGTATTAAATACTCGGATAATGCATTTTTAAGAACAGCAGGTCCCAGCATCACCTTTTGCAAGCATTCTTTTTAGAGTACTTCCATATTTTGCTTTAAAATAATTAATAAACAAAATCGTGGGCACTTAGTATGCACTTTGTCACAATCCACAACACAAAATGAACGTATTTATACACTCTATAGCTCTAAAAACTTTAAAGACACCTTTTTTAAGTTTACCATAGGCAACTAATAATACACACTATCATGACAAGGCCACGAAGGCTTTGACAAGGACTACAATGACGTCATAACTGTCAGCTGAAGCGCGGGAAGTGTGGCGGGAAGAGGCGAACCAGTGCCTTCTATTAAAAGATCAGCCTACGGGCGGACTTTTGTTTACTTCATCAGCTGTACATACTTAGATATTGGGTTAGATTCCGTTTCATATTTTGTCGGTTGATTTTTGTTTTTAACTCTTTGATTTTTGGTATTATTTATTAATGTAGTGCAAAAAACTAATTATTTTGGTGTTGAAGTGACATAAACTAATACCAGATATATGGTCACTCTCGGTTTCTGCATAAAAAAATAGAAATTTTAAAAATTACACGTTGTGTAAGTGATTTAACCTAAAAGTGCCCATACATTTTTACTTATCGTGATTTTGTGTGTGTGTTTTTAAGACTCTAACAATTCATCAATAAAGCTTAAGTGGAGGTGTTTTTGGTGCTATGCCTCATCTTTGTTGTGTTCCTGGTGGAAAGGATAGTTACTAAGGATAGTTATTATAGTGTGTTTTGGTGCTATGCCTCATCTTTTGTTGTGTTCCTGGTGGAAAGGATAGTTACTAAGGATAGTTATTATACTAGGCAGCCTAAAGTGTCCGGAAGAGCAAGAAAAGTGGGTACGAGTTATAAATCAAGAGAATTTTATTGAAAATATCTTTAATAAATTTAAAAATAATATTCTCCCATGATGGTATTAATGAAAACTGGACAATTATGTTTATTTTATTCATATTGTGGAATCTCCACTCCAAGTGTTGCTGGTTCAGCTTCGATAGATTCAAACACGTTAGTAGGTATTATGATCTAGGGAAAAATAAAGAATATGTGTATTAGAGATCATGAAAAAGATTATTATTTTGAGTTCAAATTTTAAAAAGACAAGACTGATACAGTTTAAAAGAAGAATGTGTTTTTGTTTGATAATATATAATGTATGTTAAGCATAACATATATTTGTTCAGTAATTTTTAATGAATAGTATTGATTATTTATAATACCAAATTAATATCAAATATTTAAGTGATGGCTGAATACAATATGAATAAAATAACAATAAAATTGGTATATTTGCATAATACAAAATTAAGTTTTAAGAATAAAGGTGTTACTAAAAAAGAAATTCATATTTCTTTGTTTTAATTGGTCTAATGTTATTTACATTGTACGTAAGAATTATACCGTATCATCGAAAAAAATCGGCGTCTAGTTGGCTTGAAATGAACATCGATGACATTCCCTAAATAACTGTACACATAAAATAATTAACTAGAATTTTACAATCTTGGAAAATTTGATATTCTTGAACCTTGATTCTAAATATTCTAAATTTTTGATTTTCTTGGAATTTAGGTTCGGGAAAACGCTGATTGATTTTTCATTATTTTTATTTGTTAAAAAAAAAAAACGGTTCGGCTAACATTATAGCCTCCATCAGTGTTGTGTCATATGAAAAAATAGTGTCGAATATAATCCAAAAATTGCATATAAAATATTCACACCATGCACATAATGTTTACTGCGTACTCCACAGTCAATGTAGATAATTTTAGTGTTAAGAATAATAATTTTAAAAATATGTGGTCATCTTTTGATAAGTTTATATTAGTTTATTAATTGCAGTAAACATTATGAGGTGTGAATTATATTGTATATGTAATTTTTTGGATTATATTCGACACTATTTTTCTCATATGACACAACACTGTGAAGGCTATAGTTAGCCGAAACGTTTTTTTTTAAACCAAATAAAATAATGAAAAACCAAATGAAAACTTAATCAGCGTTTTTCCGAACCTAAAATCCCAAGAAAATCAAAATTTTAGAATAATTTAACATATAAAATGCCAGCGATCTTCATTTCATAACCATCGCTGACGCCTTTTTAGATAATATTGTATTATTTGTAAATATAATTTTTCGAACATTGATACTTGCAAAATATACATATAAATTTTGTGAATGCAAATAATAATACATCACTATTAGTAGATATTAAATGTTTTTGTTAAATTAGATCGATTTTCAAACCCCAAAATTTAAAATATATTTACATTTTACCCATTATCTTATGTACCTATACATTATTTGTACATTGTAAAACATTTGCTGCATTTGTATGGTTTATAGTTTATTTGCCAAAGTATTTATTACTATAAATAGGTATATATGTTGTAGTTATTAACTGTATATTATGTATATTTCATTTAAGATATATCATTTTTAAAATACAAACCAAAAATCTGTGGAATAATTATGTTTTCCATGTATTCTACAACATATTTATTAATCCGTTATATCTAACTAGCGTGACGTCATAAATCTCGCCCGTAGGCTGATCTTTTAATAGAAGGCACTGGGCGAACGTACGTCTTATGAGAATGAGCAATCCTATTAGTTTATCGTGAGTTTACCGTTCTTGAGTTAAAGTGAGTTCCATAAAGAACGTCTTGAGTTAAAGTCTTGTTAAAGTTATCTACTAACTAGGGTTTTTTATTTTTTGATTCCACCAGCAGCCACCCATATACGTATTACTTTTTACAAATATACTCAGCCTAATCTCCAAAAAGTGAAGCCCAAACAATGAAAGAACAATATGGAATTCTGCATAAGTCTATTTCACCCGGATATTCATTTAACTGAGCATGCCTCACCTGAAGAAGTTTTCATTGGTCGATGTTTTTAAAGGGAAGTGGTTGACTGACATTTCCCCTAACCTTCAATTTTATTTATATTTTTATTATTTATAATACATTATCATGGAGTTGGAAAAATATCAAAAAATAGTTGGAAACAATAAACTAAACAAAATCACTCCTTTACGCGCACAAATAAAAAATAATCCAAACAGAACTAAAACAACAATCAATCGGAGTTTGGCGCAATCGCAGTTCAATCCATATCCGGGTGAAATAGACTTATGCAGTTTTAATATGGAGCTGGGTTATGTTGTCTTTTTCTTACGGCACAGAAATTGCACACGGGGTTAAATAGGGAACCCTGAGTATATTTGTAAAAAGTAATACGTATATGCAGCCACCAGAGATAGGGAAACGTGATACCGTCCTATTGGCGACATTGATTTATGTCGGTCCTCCAAAGAAAAATATGTGCCGAATAGCCGTGGCAGCTCAGGCCATAAAATTTTAGGTAAAGGTGTGGATCCGGTGGCTGACCTTGAAGCCCATATTTGCTGCATTTGATCATCGATACTACGCAAGCGCACATGGTCGATGTTGCCAAATTGCAGTTTATTTTCGAATTATTTGCAGTTGAAAATTTTTTTTTTTGAGTGTTAATCAATTATAATACAAATTCTATAATTAATTTTAGAATTTCAGATTTATCTTGATATCCAAAATTAAGGTAAGAAAGATAATGAAGATTGTGAAATGAAAGTATTATGAATATATAAAATTGTAATAATAATAACATTTATTTATATATTTACATTAGAATTAAAAATTATCATTTACGGATTTTTTTCTTAATGGTTTTAAACTTATTAGAATTATTTTAATTCTTTCAAGTTATTTCATTTCTAGTTATTTACAGGCAACAATAGTTTTGATTATATGTATTGATGTATTGAAGTACTACCATGACGAGTCTTATAGAACAATACACGTCAATGGAAGATAGAGGTAACATCTTACCTATAATGTTACTAATATAATATACTTTGATTATAATGTTTGTATCATAATTTCTTAAAAATATCAAGTTAGTGGATTAATAGCCAATTTTAGACATATATTTTATCGAAGAGTGTGTTGATAAGACTAAAATAAGCTTTGTTTTATCTTTTTCTCTTTAGAAGGGAGATAGTTTGTGCCGTAGAATACATTACAGTATTTAATATCGTGTACTTTGATATTCTTTTCTTAATTTACTGTAATTTCTTGGTTCGTATAATGCCAAATCTTGACATGGTGAAGGTTGAGTTTTGATCTTATTAGTTTTATACCTGTGTTTATACAAGACCAAATTAAGACTTAGTTAGTTTGTGATTTATATTAAGATCTTTCTTATAATATTTGTCTTAAACTTAATACTATATTATGCTTTGTGTGGAAAATAAATGTTAAAATATCTTAATTTTGCATATCCTATTCCATCCTTCCATTAGGAAAAATATATGGTTTATAAATCATGAAAATTAAATAAATTAGGTGTAAGAATAAAGAAAACTTAAGGTAGCAGAAAAATAATGCAATATATGTATAAGCAGAATTAAACAAGGTAACTGTAAATGTTGCTGAAGCTGATTCTACAATTTTAATTACGGAGGCTAAAATGCCTTTTAAGGCCTCCGTAGTTTTGATGGAATGTTAAAAAAACTATTATGAACATGACATGGAGCTACAGCATTTAAAAATTTAAAAAAAAGAAAAAACTTGGACACATCCCTTTTAATTTCCCGAATTTTTAATAAAGCACTTTTTAAACGTAGCATTATAATCTAGATCAATTAGATTAATTATAGGAATCTAGAATTTTATTTCTATTTAATTTTATTGACTATGAAAATACATAATAAGCATTCACGTTTCACGTGTTGTGCGAAATATTAAAATAATAATAGAAATAATATACCGCGTACTATGATTGAAAAAAATAGCGTCAGCGATGACTATGAAATGAAGATCCTATCCTTTTATATGGGAAATGTCCTCAATCGTCATTTCCTAGCCAACTAGACGCTGTTTTTTCGATCATACTGTATATATTGACAAAACACACTGAAAAGCACATATTTGTTTTCTACTGAAAATAATTCCAAAATAACTTGCAATCTGGCAACGTCGAAGATGTGCGCCTGCGTAGTGTCTGTGACTATATACAGCAAAAACTCGTTTCAAGGTCAGCCACCGGATCCACACCATTACCAAATTTTATGTTTTTGGCTAATCCAGGGCTGATCCAAAGGCTGATCTATAAAAAACTGCTGGCAACTGCTGGGTAAAGGCTGGTAAAGGCCCTTGACCGGTAATGGTGTGGATTCGGTGGCTGACCTTGAAACGAGTTTTTGCTGCATATAGTCACAGACACTACGCATGCGCACATCTTCGATGTTGCCAGTTTGCAAGTTATTTTGAAATTATTTTCAGTAGAAAACAAATATGTGCTTTTTAGTAGCGATGGGAACTATCGAATGAATTAGACTATCGAATGGTTAATGAATGAATGATTTCAACTATCGAATGGTTTTATTCGAATAAAATCATTCATTCATTTGTAAGCCTAATGTGACAAAATGGTTATCGTTGAGCCAAGACTATCGAATGCTTTTGATAAATGAAATTTAGTATTCGTTTGATTTTTGTATGCGTCAGTGCATTATTAGTTCCTCCAAATTTTTATAACTTCGCCGTATAAATACTGTGCTATTTTTGCGTTTATTAAAATAGTAAATATACTAAAATAGTAGTTATTTTTTAATTTTATTTATTGACGATTGTGTGCATGTGCAGGTGGTCAAAATTTTTCCGAAAATTTGTGTGGTTTTCCGTAGTCCGATCTTTCAATTCTTTAATTTTATATGGTAAATGGTCTATTTTTTAATGGGAAATTTTGAGAAGTAGCAATTTTTTAGAGAGATGAGATGAGCTTAAAATTAATTTTAAAAATACATATTTGTATTTTAGATGTTTTAATAATATGAATTAGTTGAACTTAATAATCATATTTAAGTAATATGGTTAAGTAAATGGTTATCGAACTCAAACTATGGGGTGAGAAAATTAAAATGAAAGTTTTACACGTGCCAATTTAAAAAAAAAGTTAACGATGTTTGTATTTTGTTTATGCTAATTCTCTTACATGTAGTTTTTTGCGAAGAAATATTTCATTTATTTTTTAAAGTAAATGCCAGTAAAAGTAAATATAATTTTTAAATAGAAATATGAAGCACCTAATATAAATAATTTTGATTTCTAATTTTTTATTTATATTTTCGTTCCATTACACTGCATGATTAGAAAATTAATAAATGTTTATATTTCATGATTTTAAAATTTGTTGTTAATATAACAAATTAGTTCTGTAATTATTATTATTCAATAAACCAACGTTGCCAAAAAATTTAGAGACTATATTATTTTTAAATAGGATCTAATATAAATAATTTTGACATCTAATTTGTTGTTTATATTTTGCTAATACTTAAAAAAAATATTTATATTAAATCATTTTAAATTTTGTTGTTAATAGGTATAACAAATTATTACTGTTATTATTATTTATTAAACCAGTCTTTGCTTAAAAACATTAAAAATCATTTTCTTACATCCAAAATAACAAGTATTATTGCAGTGTAACAACAGGATATTAATAAAAAAAAATTCAGAATATATAGACATACTATCCCTAACTAACTAAAGCCAAACAATAATATTCTTTGCTAATATCAACTAATACCAAAATATGGCAACAGCGCCCTTCATAATGTATTTTCTGTGTAAATACTAGCACCTCAATAAAAAAAATAATGTGTCGTTATCTATATCTGACTCCGCAAAAAATCAAAGATGCCGGCTTCTTTCATAGCATTGCCACCGACCGCTGTCGGGTTTGGAAACCTACGTCGCCGGGCGACAACTAAAATTCAGTTAATATTTTATTATAATCGATCCTGACGAATGAATGAATTTCATAAATGAATGAATTTTATAAATGAATGGTTTTTGCTGCCGAATTACTAGAATACAATATTTCAAGGCAGATGACGGATCTATTCGATAATTTTTATTCGAATAGTTTTCAACGAATGTTTTCTTACTATCGAATTATTCGAATGAATTGCAACTATCGAATGTTTCGATAGTATTCATTCGATAGTTCCCACTACTACTTTTTAGTGTTTTTTTTGTCAATATATACCGTATGATCGAAAAAAAAGGCGTCTAGTTGGCTGGGAAATGACGATTGAGGACATTTCCCTTTGATATTTCCCATATAAAATGACAGCGATCTTCATTTCATAGTCATCGCTGAGTATTTTCAGTTATAGTACGCCGGTATATTATTTATATTATTATTTTAATATTTCGCACAACACTTGAACGCTTATTATGTATTTTCATAGTCAATAAAATTAAATAGAAATAAAACTCTAGATTCCTATAATTAATTTAATTGCTCTAGATTATTAGCTATACGGGCTATACGTTTATAAAGGGCTTTATTAAAATTCGGGAAAATTAAAAAAAAAGTTTTTTCTTTTTTTTTAATTTTCAAATGCTGTAGCTCAATGTCATGTTCATAATAGTTTTTTTTAACATTCCATCAAAACTACGGAGGCCTTAAAAGGCCTTTTAGCCTCCGTAATTAAAATTGTAGAATCAGCTTCAGCAACATTAACAGTTACCTTGTTTAATTCTGCTTATACATATATTGTATTAATTTTTCTGCTACCTTAAGATTTCTCTATTCTTATACCTAATTTATGTGATTTTCTTAGCATATATGATTTATAAACCATATTTTTCCTAATGGAAGGATAATGAATAGGATATGCAAAATTAAGATATTTTAACATTTATTTTCCAGACAAAGCATAATATAGTATTAAGATTAAGACATAACAAATATCATAAGAAAGATCTTAATATAAATCACAAACTAACTAAGTCTTAATTTGGTCTTGTATAAACACAGGTATAAAACTAATAAGATCAAAACTAAACCTTCACCATATTGTCAAAATTTGGCATTATAGGAAACAAGAAATTACAGTAAATTAAGATCAAAGTAGACGAGATTAAATACTGTAATGTATTCTACGACACAAAAACCATCTCCCTTCTAAAGAGAAAAAGATAAAACATAAAGCTTATTTTAGTCTTATCAACACGACACTCTTCCATAAAATATATGTCTAAAATTGCTATTAATCCACTAACTTGATATTTTTAAGAAATTATGATACAAACATTATAATCAAAGTATATGATATTAGTAACATTATAGGTAAAATGTTACCTCTATCTCCGATTGACGTGTATTGTTCTATAAGACTCGTCATGGTAGTACTTCAATACATCAATACATATAATCAAAACTATTGTTGCCTGTAAATAACTAGAAATTAAATAACTTGAAAGAAATAAAATAATTCTAGTAAGTTTAAAACCATTAAGAAAAAATCCATAAATGATAATTTTTAATTCTAATGTAAATATATAAATAAATGTTATTATTACAAAATTTTATATATTCATAATACTTTCATTTCGCAATCTTCATTATCTGTCTTACCTTAATTTTGGATATCAAGATAAATCTGAAATTATAACATTAATTATAGAATTTGTATTATTATTGATCAACACAAAAAAAAAATTCAACTGCAAATAATTCGAAAATAAACTGCAATTTGGCAACATCGAGGATGTGCGCTTGCGTAGTATCGATGATCAAAAGCAGCAAATATCGGCTTCAAGGTCAGCCACCGGATCCACACCTTTACCCCTTGACCTTTACCAATATTCCATTTCCGGTATTACCCCATTTCCATATCTCTGATTACGATTGGCCTCCTAAGGGCCTCCTCTTTCCTCCTTGGTCCTCCTCCTTTAAACCTTCCATATTTTTTACCATTGGCAATCTTGTTTTTTTTGTTTCTTTTTATGAGAACGTGGTGAGAACTGTCAATTGACTGTCAACTGCCATCGTCAGTTTTAATTTTCCATAGCTTTAATTATAGTTTCACGTGTTAATAAAAGGTAATTTTGATTTACATGCACAAGTTTTAAATATGCCCACGACTTCCTAAAGTATCTATATCCAATTTTAACTTGCAAATTTTCAATGTCAGATAGTTCCACAGAACAAGTTAAAAAGTTTGTTTTTACCTCCGGTAAAAATTCAGAAGAAATTCTAGAAATATTTATCCCAGAGGTATAATTATTTTTGATTGTATATTTAATTATTAACATAACATATTGCTAATTATTTTGGTGTGGGATTATTGGTAACGAATTAAAATAATTTAGGCATAGTGGGCAGCCTATATGGTATTTAACTTGATTTTACTTTAAACAAATAATGATTTTCTTTTGCAGCTTGTTCAGGCTAGCTATTCCTTTTATACTTGGCCATCAGCAACAGTTTTAGCTTGGTTTTTGTGGGAAAATCGTGGAGAGCTGCAAGGAAAGAAACTTCTAGAATTAGGAGCTGGAACAGCTCTACCAGGAATTTTAGCTGCTAAATGTGGTGCTATTGTTACCCTAAGCGATTCTGCTACACTTCCCAAGAGTATAGCACATACTAAGAGAAGTTGCCATTTAAATAACCTAGCTTTAAACGAACAAATTAAAGTAATAGGCCTAACTTGGGGATTGTTCCTGAGCAATTTAGATAGTATTGGCCCATTGGACTTAATTCTAGGTTCAGATTGTTTTTTTGAACCTGCAAATTTTGAAGATATTATTGTAACTGTTGCATACTTGATAGAAAAAAATCCAGGATCAAAATTTATTTGTACTTATCAAGAGAGAAGTTCAGACTGGTCTATTGAACATTTACTTGAAAAGTGGAATTTCACTTGTAAAATTCATAATATAGGAACGTTAGGGGCACAGTCAGGTATAGATATTCATGAGTTTATTGGGGGACACAGCATACATTTACTAGAGATAACACAAAAATCTTAAAATGGCTGGTAATGCATCTCGGATATATAAACTTTATGTGAGTAATATTCCATGGACAGTAAGCCATTTTGAATTACGCCAATATTTCAGTAAATTTGGACCAGTCAGTTTAGCCAATGTGGTTTTTGATAAGAGTACAGGGCTATCTAAGAATTTTGGATTTGTTCAATTCGGTAATAAAGAGGGTTTTGATAATGCTCAGAGTTTTACCCCACACAAATTAGAAGGCAATACATTAAAAGTTCAACCAGCTAGCCAAGAAGAGTAGTGCAAAAACTTTATATTAAAATAATAGGTAGTATAATTCAAGAAAATGGCAAACCAAGCAGTAGATGATTATAGTGATCTAATAGATTTAGGAATTGATGTAAATGAAGATGACATATTGAATAACAAATTTAATAAATGTGTTATGCATATACAGAGCATTGCAGGGAGTTTGGCAAATGAGACATTACTTAAACTATATGCTTTCTATAAGCAAAGCAATGATGGACAGTGTAATATTCCTAAACCATCATGGTATGATATGAAAGGTAAGGCCAAATGGGAAGCATGGATCAGTTTAGGAAATATGTCTAAAAATGAAGCAAAAATTAAATATATTAATTCAGTAGTGGAAATATGTCCTGATTTGAGCTTAGAAGAGACTCAAAGTAAACCAGAAACATGGATTAAAGTTTCTTCGATGGCTCAAAATGATCATTCGCCTTCAGAAAAAGATATTTGTGATTATATTCGTAGTAGTGACTGTAAAAATGTCAGAGAGTACTTGGTAGTAAATAGCAACTGCAAAAATAAATTGGATAAAAATGGAATGGGGTTGCTACATTATGCTTCCGACATTGGTAATTTGAAAATATTGGAATTGTTGGCTTCTGAGGGACTGAATATAAATCTTCAGGTAGAAATATATAAGTATAGTTCATGGAAAATATTTTTTTAATGTTTGTTTCTGTAGGATTCCGATGGTCAAACTCCATTACATTATGCTGCCAGCTGTGGTCATATTGATTGCATAAAGTTTCTTTTATCTAAAGGAGCTAGATGTGACATAACTGATGCTGAAAATTGCACTCCAATAGAGGTTGCCTGTGATGACTCTGTTAAAGCAATGTTAACCGACTAATTAATTTTTCTGTTGTGTAGCTCCCATTTATAATGTATCAATCTGTCAACTTTATAAATAAATAAATATAATTTAAGGAAAAAAGGAAATTTTACTTAAAATTGCTATATTCTAAAATACAATACTTATAAACTTGGTAAATTCAATAATTTCTTAACAGCTTCTCCATATTTTCCAATAGTATAGTCATTTTCTCCTGTAATATAATACTCATTGCATTACATGATATATCATTAGAAGTAAATTATTACCTTCGTTCATATAATAAGTTACAGCTTTTGAATACTCTTCAATATTTGGTATTTCCTCAACTTTTTGACCAAATAATGCTTCTACGCTTTGTTTGGATGCATTATTCTCCCAGATATAGTGCTCCATATCTGCCTCAGATTTTAATTCTTCCCATGGTTCAACTTTCTAGGAATGATATTAAAATAAAAACTTGATGTTTAAACAGATTTAAAAAAAATATTTACTTTTGATTCATGATACAGTGCTGTTAACAAATATAAAGCGTAATCATAGTTTTGTTTTCTCAAAGGGCATCGATCAGTAACAATGGTCACTGTATCATTAGCTTCATTGTATCTATCTCCAACCAATCTTAAAAGGCAAATTAATAAAGTTAGTCATGACAGGGTAGAAAATAATTTGATCAATTGACTACTAACTAGTTTAGAGCTGGATACACAACAGTAGAATTTTTACATATTTAAGTTGTAAATTTGTAAAAATTCTATTGTTTTGTATTCAGCTCTAAACTCTACTGTTCACTGTGATAAAGGCATGATAAGTGATAATCTTATATTTCATCTAATAAAATTTATATTGGTCTTGTTCATTAATTAAGAAATATGAAGTGTTATTGTAAATCTAATGGTAATTTTTGTAAGTGTTCTGCGAATTGTTAAATTCTATACTTTAGTACCTTTCTAATTGATTATTGCTTTTTTAAGAGAGAGCCATAATGTGCCATAATCACTTCAATAATATCTATTCCATATTAAATAAAGAAAATTCTTATTCAATTCATTAATATTATATTACTTACCTCCTAAATTTATCTGTTTCTCTTTCATTTAATTTTAAACTTTTCAATTTGAATCTTATAGTTACTATTCTAGCCAAAGGATCTCTAATTGTGGGACTACTATGACAATAATCGCTAGAAGTCACCTCCACTGGAAAGAATTTCTCCATTTGTTCTACAGATTTAAGACTTTTTGGCCAAGGCGTGCAAAACTTTTTTAAGGCTTCACATTGACGTTTGATAACTGGTGGAGTTAAATGTAAAAAGTTTGGTATCTTCATTAACTCTGCATTGGCATATTTATCAGGAGGTGCCCCCTTTTCTACATATCCCTGTCTTACAGGTAAGGGAACGGAAGCTGGATGAAAACTTCTAGGACCAGGCCAGACACTGCCCCAATCTTGATCTATTGGCATTTGATTTGTTCTAAAAATTAGCAAGATTTTAAAATGGTATACATTATATTTCTTGCTTCACAGTCTATTCTATACCTAGGGTCTGGTAAAGGTGGTCTCTGAAAGGGCTTCCTAATAGTTCGATTTGTTTTCACGTTGTATAAATTAAGTGCCTTAAATTCGTCTATAAAAACATTATATGTGGAATATTATGCCAACTAAAAGTAATTCTCGTTATCTTACCATTTTTACTTTGAGGAGCATTATGGTATTGTAAAATAATCTGCTTTTCCAAGTTTTTGAAATTAATTTTTTCTAAATTCCTGGCTAAATTGAACATTTTGAAAAAATATTGTTATAAAAACTAACCTAAAAACTAAAAATGTTGTCATCAGGTTGTATTATGTAGATAGGGATTATGGAGTCTAAAAGGAGGAGGCGAATCGAACGCAAAAATTATGGGCCCAGTTTTTGAGATCTAAATGAAGTTCGAAAATCGCCGTTAGGGGCGCTTGTGATGATTGGGATACTAGAAATACACAGCTTCTTATGGCAAGAATAACTATTTTGTTATAAATTATAGAGCCAAGTTAATATTTGAAGCTGCTAAAATAAATCTTCCCTAGAACTGTTGTACAAAAAGATAGAAGTTCCAGCAACAAATTTATCACCAGTTCAACCTTTGATTTGATGTAAACAGTAATTGTTTCTTGATGAGAAATGCGAATGAAATAGTTTATGGTGTGATTGTGTTAGTGTTTTATTAATAGTTTTGTTGATGCAGTTTAAAGGTTCATAGTTTTTCATTAAAACATTTGAAATTGACATGTTTACATGCAGTTTAGTGTGATACCATTTTAATAAACATTAAAATCTTTCGAACTAGTAGTGGTTTTATGGCGATTGACAGATTGAATAACGAAAATTAAGAGTATTTTATCAGGAATAACTTAATCATAAATGGAAACTGAAGACTAACGTTACCATTGCACCCTTTGATCGGTGTTATCTATTCCATAACTTTTTATAGCTGAAACTAGAGAGTAGGTATATTGAGCTGAAACGTTTCCTGTGTTCAATAGCGTTTTTTCTAGCGTTGAATTGTAAGTTTTAATGTCATTAGCAAAGTTTTGCAAATTGTCACTGTTTCAGACAATTAAATTCAAGATATATTATATTCAATGTCACCTAATAATTGTAAAGGTTTTTCTATTGATATTCACTTTATTAATATAAGGTAGGTTTGTAAATAAAATATTAATGAATAAATAATGTACTCAGTTTATTTCAAAAGCACAAAAATACAGAGTTGTGAATATGTATATACGCTGACTTATTTCATCATATAAATATTTATTTAGCAATATTAATACATTACAACTTTTGTTTCTATTAACTAAGAAAAAAAACTTTTTCAGTTGCTTCACTCCTTACACATGGTGGTTTCCTCTTTCTTTTATTACTAGAGAAATATGAAGGCAGGTTAGGAAAAATTCTTGGAATTGAACCCTCCTTTAATAATGGTCTACCCCGCTCAATTCTACTGATAGTTCCGTCAGTTAATTTGATCTCATAATGAGTCAAAATATCTTCATCTAGAAAATGTAGTTCACAAACAGCATCTTTGCTGCTAAGTGTCTTGTCTGATCTGGGTATCGCCTTTTGCCACTGCTGTAGCAAGCTAGGATCCTAATAAAAGATATATAATTGTTAAATAAAATAAAAAAAAAACATTTTTCACTATTAAAGCTGTTATTTTGAGAATACGATCTTGAAGTATAAATATTTAATATTCACTTTCAATAGCACTGTTCAAACTGTGGTTAATATAGGTACATGTCAACAGGTAATTTTAGCACCTAGTAAGTATTAAATTATTTTAATTTTATAACAAGGCCTCCTAGGTTATGTTATACACATGTTGATTTTAGGCTATATTTCCTATTAATTTGGTTTATAATTTAATCTGTACACTGACAGTATATAATTTTAATGTTTTTCTTAACATCTATCCATAATTTTTATAAATAAATAGTCATACTACTTACATTAGGAGCTTTGAAAAGGCTTGGGTTTCTTTCACCCCGTTCTTTATTTGCCTTGTTTTTATTGGGATTCCCACTTGTACAGCCAGGTACAAAGCAATTTCTACCACGACTCATTGTTGTACTGCTAAAAATTCAGTAAATTAACTATAAATTTTATTAAAAACACAATTAAATCGTATACTAACAATGAAAATGTAGTATCCCAGTCGATCGCAGTGCCTCTGCTGTCAAACCGAGGAAGCTGCTTAAAAGTGGGGACAGAAATTTCAAATTTGCCCATTGCCGATAAATCTCCCATAATAGGGATATTAGGGGTGGCAACGATATATCGATATATTTTCTAAAATATATCGATATAATTATATCGGTAAAGGTATGTGGATCTGGTGGCTGACATGTGGCTGACCTTGAAACGAGTTTTTGCTGCATATAGTCACAGATACTACGTATGCGCACATCGTCGATGTTGCCGGATTGCAGGTTATTTTGGAATTATTTTCAGTAGAAAACAAATAATGGGCGCGTTCAGGGACGGTCAGCGGCTGAGTGGCTGAGTAAGCGGTTTCCCTAAACGGTCTCTTTTTACACGCAAAAACAGTCAGCCGCTGAGTAAAATACTCAGCGGTCGGTTAGCCGCTGTGTTCCCTGAACGCGCACAATGTGTTTTCAGCGTTGTTTGTCAATATATACCGTATGATGGATAAAAACGGCGTATTTCCCATATAAATTTACATATAAAATGACAGCGATCTTCATTTCATAGTCATCGCTGACGCCATTTTTTTTTCGATCATACGGTATTATTTTGGTATTATTTATACCGTATGATCGAGAAAAAACGGCGTCAGCGATGGCTATGGAATGAAGATCGCTGTCATTTTATATGTAAATTTATATGGGAAATGTCATTGATGTTCATTTCTCAGCCAACTGGACTCCGTTTTTTTTCGATCATACCGTATTATTATTTTAATTATTTCACACAATACACGTGAACGCTTTTATTATGTATTTTCATAGTCAATAAAATATATAGAAAAAAACTCTGGATGTTATAATTAATCTAATTGCTCACTATGCTACGTTTAAAAAATGCTTTATTAAAAATTCGAAAAATTAAAATGTGTTAAAGTTTTTTTTAAATTTTTAAATGCTGTAACTCCATATCATATGTTCATAATAGGTTTTATAACATTCCATTAAAACTACGTAGAGTACGTAGGAACGAATAAGGCCTTCAAAAGGCGTCCGTGATTATAATTGTAGAGTCAGAAATATTAATATATAGGTAGGTACCTTGGTTACCTTTTGTTTAATTATCTGCTTATACATATGTATATATTGCATTATTTTTTCTGCAACCTTAAAATTTTTCTATTCTTACACCTAATTTATTTGATTTTCTTAGCATATAATATGATTTATAAAGAATATTTTTCCTAATGGAAGGATTTGCAAGCATAGGCGTACAAGGCGGCCCGGGGGTGCCGGGCCCACCCCACACGTTTCATGTGCTGGACACCCCCAGAAAAATCTTGAATTTTGACTAAATTATGACTCTTGACTAAATATTAATTTTTATTTGCTTGAGATGTAGTAAAAATTACTTTTTTCTAGTTTTGTTTAGTTAATATTATTGTGTTTTGTTCAAAAATTGTGTATTAGCTTTCATTTTTTTACAAAATTTGTAGGTATTTAAGTAATCCACGGTAACACGAGTCTATCAAATTTATTAATAGTTTTAAATGTATTTACAAAACAAAAGCCCTATGCCCCCCCTAGGCCCACCCCAGGATGAATTGCTATAGTTACGCTATTGTTTGCAAGTATTAAAATATCTTAACATTTATTCTCCACACCACAAAGCATAATATGTAGTAGGTATTATGACAAAAAAAAATTATAAGAAATATCTTAATATAAATCATAAACTAATTTAAGTCTTAAGTTTGTCTGTGTATAAATAAATCTAATAAGATCAAAAATGAACCTTCACCATATTATCAAGATTTTGGCATTAGAAAAGAAATTACAGTAAATTAAGAAAAGGATATCAAAGTACAGGATATTAAATACTGTAATGTGTATTTTACGACATAAACCATATCCCTTCTAAAGAGAAAAAGATAAAGCATAAAGCTTATTTTAATCTTATCAGCATTCTTCGATAAAATATATGCCTACAATGGATGTAATTGTAATAAATGTGTCATATTAGTAGTACCAGTAAGAAAAAATCCGCAAATGATATAATAATTTTTAATTCTAATGTAAATATATAAATAAATGTTATTATTATTACAATATTATATTACATATAACTCCAATTACAATCCTAATACTTTAACTTCACAATCTTAACATTATCGTTCTTACCTTAATTTTTGATATCATGATAAATCTGAAATTATAAAATTAATTATAGAATTTGTATTATTTATTATTACTGATTAACACTCAAACACTTCCCCTAGGAGATGCAAGACCTTGTCGTTTTGGTGGGGAAGCTCCTGGTCAGGTGCTGAGGGGAATCACCTCAACCAAGGCGGGTTAGACGATCCGATGAAAGTGGGTCTTAGTGGAGCACAAGCAAAAGCAAGGTGCAAAAAGGAAGCAAAAGCCAAAACTCTCCTTAAAAAAGGAACCAAGAAACAACCTGGCGCATCTCCACCAAAGGGCAAGAGAGGGAGCGAAAACCTCTCCCCTTTGCTCCGGCATGGAGAGAAAAAAGCCAGGATAGAAAGCCGTCCCACACCGAGAAGCAAGCAGGGACGTATCACTAGCTATGTTGCTATTGCTGGACAAGTGAAAATTGCGGTGCTGCCAAAGGATTATCCGGAGGTTGCACTGACCACCGACCAGCTCTAGAACAGGCGATACTGGACAAAATAGTAGCGAACGGATTGCTACGCAACGATCCACAAAGTGTGGGTCAACTGCGCTTTGCGGGGATACACTTTAGGGTGGGCATGGTCCTCATTGATTGTGCATCTGAAAAATCGGCGGATTGGTTGGTGGAAACGGCACCTAAGCTTAAAAATTGGCAGGGGCCGGGACCGGTTGCAATGAGGGGAGAAAACATCCCTAAAGGGACAACCGTCACGGTCTTTCTGCCAAGAAGCAAAGGGGAAAGACACGACCTACTTGCTAGACCTTATCCAGGCTCAGAACGAGACTGTAAGTACATCGAGCTGGCTCAACTCGAAGGAGGAGGGCCATGGTTAGGTCCTCACAATAGGAATTGACCTCAAATCCACGGAGGCAATAGAGAAAGAGGGATACTATCCTCTATTATAGATTCGGGACAGTACCGTTATCAGGTCCAAGGAAAGAACAAGCTAAAGAGGGGGAGAAAATGGAGACAAATACTCCAGCCTCCACCTCACAGGTACCTCAGCCGGAGACAAGCTCCTCGACAGTGAAGGACACGGATGACGAAACTCCAACCGTGGAAGGGTGCATATCCTCGGAGGAGGTTGATGACCACTCCTCGGAGGAGGAACATCTGTTGTCAGGGGGATGGGAAATATCCTGTCTCCCCTACAACAGGGAGGTCCTTACATACCCCAGAAACCTGATGCATGGGATATCCCAAATAAACCTGCACCATGCAAAAGGGTCTTCCTCCACAATCACAAGACTCTTTGAGAAAAACCAACATGTAATGGTACTAGCCCAGGAACCCTGGGTGTATCAGGGACAAATTAAAGGGTTGTCTGGAAAAAATTCCAGTGTAATATACAATGATAACAGGCAGGAATTTCCTCGAGCATGTATTCTTATAAGAAACAACATTAACTACACATGTGTTTCAGAATTTACCACCCGAGATCTTGTTCCAATCATGGTTCGACTTAATATCGAGGATTGTAGCAAAAATATCGTGACTGCCTCTGCATACCTTCCGGGTGATGGGCAGACACCGCCTCCGGAAGTAGAGGAGCTCGCGCGATTCTGCAGCCAACGGCGACTACCTCTGCTATTGGTATGACTCCAATACGTACAATGAGCTATGGGAAAGCACTAATACTAACACTAGAGGTGAGTGTTTACTAGTTCCTCTTAGCATACAATCTTGAAGTTCTCAATATAGGGAAACGCGGGCGGAAGTATTAGATTTAACAATCGGGAGTGCTAGTGTAACTATAGTTACGTGAAAGATTGGATCGGGGGTCTCAATGGAACCTTCCTTATCAGATCACAGAATCGTCGAGTTCAAATTAGGAGGAATCACACTCCAAACCGAAATTCGAAGAAATCCAAGAAAAATCGATTGGGAACTATACCACACCAATATCGTAGACAACCTGGACCAAATAGATGCAGGTAGGGCTAGGAACCACCTGTATCTAGAATGGTACACGCAAGGGAAGTCAGTAGTGCAATATTGGATGCACATGAATCTATAGTTGTCCCACAAGTAAGGGCATACAAAAAAGTAACAACAAGCCCTGGTGGAACAAAAAGCTGGCCAATCTTAGATCGGAGGTTCGACGACTCTTCAACATAGCCAAACCCAGCGTCTAATGGCAGCTCTACACCGAGAAATTAACTGAGTATAATAAGGAGATTAGGAGGGCAAAGCGGTCTGACTTCAGATCCTTTTGCGAAAACATAACTTCAACTACTTATGCACCTATATGGCCAAGAGTGGGCCCATCCCCAACATGGCACTTAAGAAACCTGACGGAATCTACACGGAAGGAGATGAAGAGAGAGCTAACCTCCTACTTCATACACACTTTCCAGGTAGCATACCATTGATACGCAAGTAGCTCCGACCGAACCCCACAATCCTCGCAGGGAAGACTTCCCAGTCTTCCCCAATCTCCAAGACTCCCCATCTCCCGATAACCAAGCTAATAATAACAGAACAAGAACTGAAATGGGCTATTGACACCTTTCAGCCTTATAAAACAGAAGGAATAGATGGGATTTTTCCTGCCCTTCTAATGAAGGGTCAGCTACATACCATTACAAGAAGCAGCTTAGCGATGACACAGAAACTGCACAAATTCTAAACTCAACTTTGATTTTAAATTATCAACATTTTTAGAATTATCGGAAAAAACAAAAAAAAACGTCCACATATAACGCTACTAAAGTTAATGAATTTTTGTCTCTTTTAATGAATAAACAAGGTTCATGTTGTGAATGTTTATAACCCATTTTTGACAAAACTTCATTCACTCTCGCATTCCAAGCTCTGGATGCCTGTTTAGCCCAAAAACAGCTCTTCTTTAAAACGGTAACCTTATTCTCTTGATTTTTAACAACAAATCCTTCAGGTTGTTTCATATATACTGGTTGATCAAAAACGCTGCCTTTACATCAAGATGTGTAATTTCAAAATTAACTTGACTGCTAATGCAATCAACAGTCGCAAAGTAGAATGTCTTACTACTGGAGAAAACACGTCACTGTAATCCACACCCGCTTTTTGTACACAACCTTTCGCCACTACACGCGCGCGATGTTTTACGTCTCCGTTTTCACTCGTTTTGCGTTTGAAAACCCACTTGCATTGAACAACAGTTGAAGAGTCAGGTAAGTTGTCCACTAATTCCCAAGCTTCATTATCGTCAAAGCACTGAATCTCTTCACACATTGCTTCTTTCCATAGCTTAGCATCGTAACTTGCCATAGCTTCTTTCACAGTGATTGGATCATCATAAGAAGTTATCATTGCATCATCGTTAGGCATTTTCCTTCTATGTATGGCAAACATAACGTCTACAGTACGTCTTACAAATCGGTTCCATTAGGTTTATTTAAATTCTTTGAGATTTTCTTACTTCCACACATTCTTCTGTTGGTAGTTCTGTAATAAAATCTTCATCGCTGGATGAAATGATTGACTCAGCATCACTAAAAGATTCATCAGTCGAGTTATCTGGCTGACTGACCTCAGCTCCCACTGAATCTGATACTTCTTGTAGTTCATATTCTATGTTTCTTGGTTTTCTTATGCTTCCTTCAATTACTACGTCTCTGCTGATATTATTTTTCTGTCTATCGGATCATACAGTTCTATAAGCCTTTTATATTGTCCACTATACCCAACTAAAAAACATTTTCAGACTTTTTATCCCATTTCTGTTCATCTTTCTCTTTGGTACAAGTGTCATGGTTTTGCTACCAAAAATTCGTATTCCACTTACATCTGGCCTCTTGTTGAACCACATTTCATGTGGAGTTTTCTTCAATCCTGACACTACAGATCGAGTTCTGAGATAAACAGCTGTTGCTACAGCTTCCCGCCAAAATTTTTTTTTCAAGCTTCTGTGTCATATAACAAACAACGAGCTTTTTCCACTATGGTTCTATTCATCCGTTCACTCATACCATTTTGCTGCAGAGTATAAGCATTTGTTTGCTGATGCAAAATTCCTTGATTCTTATAATACTCTTGAAAAAACTTCCCATCAAACTCTGTCCCTTGATCAGTACGAAAAACTTTTATTCGTTCACCTTTATGATTTTCTACATATTCTTATAACTCCTTGAATTTTCAAAAAGCTTCATCTTACTTTTTAAGAAATATGTAAACACCATTCTCGTATAGTCATCTTCTAATATCATAAAATATCTTGAGCCTCCTATAGATGTCACTTCCATCGGACCGCATAAGTCCTCATGAATAACTTCTAAAATAGATTTTGCTCTATTGCCCTTATGATTAAACGGTAGTCTCATTTGCTTACCTTGACAACAGATTTCGCAAATGCCTGAGTCACTTTGTGATAAACTTCCTGTATAATCAAAGCCCTCAACTAAGCCATTCTTCATAGAATTCAGGTACTTGCAATTTAAATGTCCAAAACGCCTGTGCCAAATTTCTCCTGAGACTGCTAATCCTGCTACTAGTTTTGTATGTGGCTCCACAATATCTAATTTGTAAACATTTCCTACTAAACTAGCTGTAGCGACCAGTTCGTTTTTGCTATTAAAAATGTTACACCCAGTTTTGTGAAAAACAACTCTGTTATTATTCTTTATTAACTGGCTCACAGACAATAAATTAGTCATTAAGTCCGGTACGTAGAATACATCATTAAATTCACTTTAATTAAATGTTGCTTATTTTTCACCTTTGTTTTTCACTAATGTCTCGTGAGTTCTGTGTCACCACCACATTCAATAGCTAAACTATTCTCATTTGCCACTGTAATTTCCTTGACTGGAACTTCTCTTACATTTTTTAAACAATTTCTTTGAGCTGTAAGATGAGCACTGCAACCTGAATCAATGTACCAGTCTGATTTCTCAAATTTTCCAGTAAGAAAAACAGCATTAAAAGCACTAGATGTATTATCTTTACTGTAATCTTTCTTCTCTGGACATCGGTTCATAAAATGCCCCATCTTCTTACATCTATAGCAGATAACCTCACTTTTTCCTTTATTTATGTGGCGGACTTCCGAAGGTAGCAAGTGCCCGCCACAGATTGGTTGGCTCCACGGGAGGAGAGTAGCAACCTTGAATCGCCACCCAGCTGATATCTGTCAATCGGGGAAGAAGAAGGATTCTGTGGATAGACATTCGACCTTCAACATTCACGTTTCGCGCCAAGAAACCGAATTCTTATGTTTTGTAATAGTTATTTAGTTTGTAACAATTGATCGAGTTAATTAAATGACTTAATTATTTAGTGTGCCTAATTTGCTACCCGCAACGGCCACATTGGTGACCCCGACGAACGTGTGAGTGCAACAAATTCAGATACGCAATGTCCACCTCCGACACGAACGACTTTCAAACCGACGATCAAGTCGTTATTGCCCGTGTAGGGATTAAAGCACCGGAGTTTTGGCGCACAGAGCCCGAACTATGGTTCCTACGCCTGGAAGCCCAATTCAGGCAAGCCAAAATAACATCTGATGACTGCAAGTTCGATCACACCGTAACAAGTTTAAACAGCGAGGTCCTATTAGAGGTAGCCGACATACTACTAAATCCAACTAGAGGTAGGGCCTACGAAGACCTCAAAACGAGACTGTTAGATAGATATGGCAGTAGCGCTGATGACAAAATTCACCAGCTTATGGAAATGACCTTGGGCGACCTTAAACCAACACAGCTTCTCCACCGAATGCAAGCTTTGGCCTCAAATAACGTTTCTACGCAGGTTCTAAAGAAACTCTGGTTAGACCGCCTACCACCCCAAGCCCGGGGAGTCATAGCAATCCTGGATGGAGACCTGGAGGAATTGGCCAAGAAAGCTGACAAATATATACAATGTTCTAGTTTTCCTATCATGGCCATGGACGGAAAGCCTTCGTTAAACAACAAAGTAAGTTTGGACGAGAAAACTGACGGGCACTGCTACTATCACAGGAGATTTGGGTCCCAAGCTAAGAAGTGTAGAGCACCATGTACCTTCTCAAAAAACGATCAAGAGGGGGCGCAATAATCATGACAACCACTGCCCCCCATGCACCACGTCGCCTTTTCGTCTCAGATAAAGCCCTAAAACTGCAGTTCCTCGTTGACACTGGAGCCGACTTAAGTGTGCTGCCACGCAAAGCATGTTCTGCTTTAAAACCTAGTATGATACGCCTATACTCTGCTACTGGTTCCTGTATTAGAACGTTTGGGCAGAAACAGTTGACACTTGACCTTGGTTTTGGCCAGCCAGTCACTTGGACCTTTGTTGTTGCAGATGTCACTACTGCCATCCTAGGTGCTGACTTCCTCGTACACCATGGTTTCACCGTAGATATGCGAAACAAGCGCCTTGTGTGTCCAACTATACCAAGCAGCATTACGTGTGTGTCTCGACGAGTAAGCGCGTTGGAGGTGGGAATATCTACTGCCCATCCTTATGACCGACCAACGGATGCACCAGACGACCCTGGAAGAGTCCAGCACTATATCGACACCCAAGGCCCACCAGTGTTCTCCAAGCCGCGCAGGCTTCCACCAGACCGTCTACAAGCTGCACGGGCCGAATTCAATCAACTTATACAAATGGGCATTGTTCAGCCATCAAAATCGCCATGGGCTAGCCCGCTTCACATGGTCCAAAAAGCCAACGGCCAGTGGCGTGCTTGTGGGGATTTCCGTCGGTTAAATGCAATTGCCAAGCCTGATCGCTATCCAGTGCCACATATTCAGGACTTTGCAAATCAGCTACATGAAATCTTGTACATGCATTCCACCAGATCCTAGTCCGCCCAGAAGATGTACAAAAAACGGCTGTTATTACACCTTTTGGTTTGTACGAATTTCTACGTATGCCCTTTGGCTTACGTAACGCCGTCCAGACACTTCAGCGGTACCTCGACCATCTCTTCCGAGGGTGTTCATTTGTATATGTGTACATCGACGACATACTGGTAGTCTCGGAGACGGAAGCAGAACACGAGCAGCACTTAGCAGTAGTTCTCCAGATCCTAGAAGCAAATGGACTCCAAATCAACAAAGAAAAGTCCAAATTCCGAATACGAGAGGCAAATTTCTTGGGCGTCACAGTCTCCCCAACTGGAGTCAGGCCTCTGCCAGCTAAAGTCAGTGCTATTCGCAGTTTTCCGCAACCAACAACATACAAACAGCTACGTCGCTTCCTAGGGATGGTTAATTTTTATCGACGCTGGTTACCGAATGCCGCAAAAGAGCTTATGCCACTCACCGAGCTACTTTCCCACCAAAAGAAAAAGCAACAGTACCTCAACTTGACTCCAGCAGCATCAAGTGCCTTCACCAGAGTTAAAGAACTCCTAGCTACTGCTGCCGAGTTGGTTTTTCCAGCACCCCATGCTCAGTTGAGCATGTCAGTCGACGCTTCGGACACCGCGATCGGTGGTGTATTGCAACAGCTTGTCGGCGAGCACTTACAGCCTATTTCTTTCTTCTCACGGAAGTTGTCGAAGACGGAGCGTAATTACAGTACCTACGACCGCGAGCTGTTGGCAATATTTAGCGGTATTCACCATTTCCGCTACCTTCTTGAGGGCATGCCGTTCATCATATACACTGACCACAAGCCCTTGACGTATGCCTTTCAGCAGCGACATGACCGTCAATCTCCACGACAGATACGCCAGCTGGAATTTATTGGTCAATTTTCCACAGACATCCGACATGTCCAAGGAGAAAAGAACATTGTAGCCGACTGTCTCTCACGACCTGAGGTAGACGCAATAACATCACCCATCACCATTGACTTTGACCGGTTAGCTGAAGCTCAGACAACTGATGAAGGTCTACAAGAAGCTCTGCAGGACCCCAGAAGCTCTTTAAACCTTCAACACATTGTCATACCAGATAGCGAACGACCCCTATACTGTTCAATCCAAGATGGACGTGTACGTGTGTACGTGCCGGCGACCTTCCAGATGGATGTTTTCTTGAAGTTCCACGCCCAGTCCCACCCTGGACACGCTGCTACGCTGAGAATGATCGCCGAACGCTTCGTGTGGCATAATATGAACCGTCAAGTCAAGCAGTGGTCCAGAGAGTGTCTTCAATGTCAGCGGGCCAAAGTAGGACGTCATTCTGTTACACCGGTGACACCACTAGGAATGCCTGACGAACGATTTGCCCACATACATATCGACATTGTGGGACCACTTCCACCTAGTGACAATTTTCGATACCTACTCACGATCATTGATCGATTTACGAGATGGCCTGAGGCTATCCCTATTCGTGAGATAACTACTGAAGTAGTGGTACAAAAGCTCCTCGAAAGATGGATATCCCGCTTTGGTGTACCAGCGACCATTACTACAGACCGAGGCAGACAATTCGAGAGCCAGTTGTTCCGCCAGCTTAACACAGCACTTGGAGTACAGCACATAAAGACGACTGCTTATCACCCACAATCAAATGGATGTATCGAACGCTTTCACCGAACCCTCAAGGCTGCACTCGTCGCTGCTGATGTCGTATCCTGGGTCGAAGCTCTTCCCCTCGTCATGCTGAGCCTACGGAACACCTTCAAACCAGACATCGCCTGTACAGCCTCCGATTTAGTGTTTGGTGCACCAGTTCGCCTCCCTGGACAGCTATTTGTTCCAAGTGCTACCCCAACTGACGAACACCGATTTGTTCAACGACTCCGTGAGACCATGGGAGCATTGAGGCCTGTACCAACGAGCAACCACTCAGTTCGCACCGCCTATGTCCATCCCGACCTACAGACGACTACACATGTCTTCATACGTAACGACAAGGTGAAGCCTCCATTGACACCTCCATATAGCGGCCCGTACAGAGTTGTGGAACGAGATGACAAGTTCCTAACGGTGGACGTCCAGAATGTTCCCCAACGAGTCTCCATGGATCGACTGAAGGCAGCATATGTTCCAGCATCTCATCAACTGGCGGAGGAACATTCATACGCCAACCGTTTGCTGCTCAACGTATGCCAGCAGAACCGTTCACAACCAGTGGGTTCCTCACTGGGGGGAGCCCTGTGGCGGACTTCCAAAGGTAGCAAGTGCCCGCCACAGATTGGTTGGCTCCACGGGAGGAGAGTAGCAACCTTGAATCGCCACCCAGCTGATATCTGTCAATCGGGGAAGAAGAAGGATTCTGTGGATAGACATTCGACCTTCAACATTCACGTTTCGCGCCAAGAAACCGAATTCTTATGTTTTGTAATAGTTATTTAGTTTGTAACAATTGATCGAGTTAATTAAATGACTTAATTATTTAGTGTGCCTAATTTGCTACCCGCAACGGCCACATTTACATTTTTGTGCTTTCCGTTGTTGCCACTGTTACCACGACCGCTGTCATTTCGATGATTCCATTTGCCCGAAATGTTACTCGCAAACGCACTACCCGCACTTGACGTTGACGCATATACGTATTACTTTTTACAAATATACTCAGGGTTCCCTATTTAACCCCGTGTGCAATTTCTGTGCCGTAAGAAAAAGACAACATAACCCAGCTCCATATTAAAACTGCATAAGTCTATTTCACCCGGATATGGATTGAACTGCGATTGCGCCAAACTCCGATTGATTGTTGTTTTAGTTCTGTTTTGGATTCTTTTATTTGCGCGTAAAAAGAGTGATTTTGTTTAGTTTATTGTTCCAACTATTTTGATATTTTTCCAACTCCCATGATAATGTGTTATGAATAATAAAAATAATAAAATTAAAGGTTAGGGTAAATGTCAGTCAACCACTTCCCTTTAAAAACATCGACCAATGAAAACTTCTTCAGGTGAGGCATGCTCAGTTAAATGAATATGCGGGTGAAATAGACTTATGCAGAATTCCATATTGTTCTTTCACTGTTTGGGCTTCACTTTTTGGAGATTAGGCTGAGTATATTTGTAAAAAGTAATACGTATATGCGTTGACGCCCCACTAACGCCATCTAGATGCATGTCTAACAATTTTGACTTGATTGAATCTGCAGTTATGTCAATTCCGGAGTGTTCAATTGCAATAACCATCGGTTCATATTTGTCGGTTAAAGCTACATTCTAAATCAATTCGCTGGCCGAGTCGTACTTTGGCACGCAAGCTTATCATATGTACTTCAATGTAATCATTCACAACAAAATTCGACGCCAGAGTGCAAGTTGAAGTTGGATTGAAAGCTTGCAAGCTGCAAACTTCCACTTCAGCACGGAATTTTCGTTTGACAATTATGACAAATTTAAAATTTTAACAATTATTTTGTTTGTGTTGTTGTTAGCCATTTTCCTGTGAAAAAGTAAATTATTATTAAAAAATAAAATGAGTGAAATGCTAGTCCTATTTTATTAGGACGTGTGGTTTTTACAGTTGAGGGTTGGAACCTTTGGTGTTACACAGCAAAATTATGTGTAAAAATATTAATAAAAATGCGGCCAGACTCATTTGCCAATTTTGTAAATCAGTCAGGCTTGCTTTTGACTATAGTTTATGATAGTATCAAATGATACGTTAATTTTCAGGAATGGGAAAATAAGAGTTAGGTACGGATTTCAAGAATCTGTCAAGTTTATGCATCGGCAAATTTTCACCCAGGCTGACTTTTTTCCGCTTGGGATGTGCCAGACTGTTATTTTCATTAATAAAATGATTCACTTTAAGAAATGGCAAATATTTATGACTGGAAAAATAAGTGGAAGTTTTTAGTTTCTTATCTAGTAACCCATCAGAAAATTTTAGCCATACTCACAAATTGTCATTTAATGTCACCATCCGAACATACTTTTATACAGGGTGTTTCAAAAAACATGTGCCATCTCTCGTGAGGAGATTCTTCACATAAAAATAAGACATACTTTGCTTCGTAGCTACAGGATGTTAAAGTCTTAATAATTTTTCTATGTATTATAATTTCCTTCCATGTACTTTTAGTGGTTCGAATGAAATTTGGAGGGTAAAAGCTTTGATAAAAGTTTCTATAAGTCCTTATACTATGCTATAAGTGCTACATATTTTAATACTAAAAAAGTGTCCATAAATTCATCAGGGACGTGCATATGGGTTATCATTGGAATATTTTTCAAACAAAAACATGTGCGCCTGTGACTTTTTTCATTTTGTATCAAAATTGTGTAGGCCGTTTAATGCCAATTAAAAGTTACCTCTTGATATTTTGTGGAATTCGGTTTCCTTGATGAGATAAACGAAATTTTATTAATCATTTAATAACTTAAAAAATTAATAAATTATATATTTTAACTAATTTATTATTAAATATTATTACTATTAATTATTATTACTATTAGCCCACCTACAGCAATTTCAAATAAAAAAATACAGGTATTTAAGAATTTAAGATATTACAAAAAACCTAATTTTAAAAAGTTTTAACATCCTGTAATTCTAAAACTATGCATCTCCATACCCATGTTTATAGGATCTTTTTTTCATATTTTTTGATGAGGAATCAATGAATACTTATTTAGAACTTTCGCAAGTTAATAATATTCAAATTTTTAAATTGTTGCCTTTTAAGGCTTTCATCAAAACAAATTAATAAAATAGCGTTTATCTCATCAAGGAGGCCGAAATCGACAAAATATCAAGGGACAATTTTAATCGGCATTAAATTGCTTACACTATTTCGATAACAAGAGAAAGAAAGGCAGTAGCGTACATGTTTTTTTTAGAAAAATATTCAAGTGATCCATATCCACGTCCCTGGTGAATATATCGAGACTTTTTTAGCATTAAAATATGTTGCATTTATAGTAACTTTTACCCTCAAAATTTCATTCAAAGCGCTAAAAGTACTTGGAAGAAATCTTCCCCCGAGAGATGTCACATATTTTTTGAAACACCCTGTATATTTTCCCACTGGGAAAATAAATACAAAAAAAAAATCACTGCCTCCTAGACTATAAAAATATTCAAGCAGCTAAAAAGACATTGTTTAACATATCCAGTACTATTTACGTAATGTACAGGGTGATTCAAACTTCCCGCTTTTGGCTTATAACAGGAAAAGGAAAACTGCAGATGCAAGTTTCGAAGACAGGATGCGAATGGCAGTGTGTAAGGTATATTTTTTCGTATTTAAACATTTTTTCAACTTTTTTCAAATTGGTGGAAATGACGTCAAAAAAATATTTTTTCACAAAGTCATTTTTTTTTCATATTCTGAAAGGACATATTTTTAAACAACTTTCATTAAAAAAGTTTTTCTTTATCTTTATTTCTTCACAAGGTATGAGACTCTAAAGATGAAATTTTTAAATAAATCTCAACTTACCCCTTCAGCCAAATTCATTGCAATATTAATATGTTATTTTCAATTTTTTGATTTTATTACATTATGTCGTTTTTTGTTTTAAACAATAACTTCGCATTAATTGTTAATAATGTTAATTTACCAAAAAAAGATACTAATGACAAAATATTATTTTGTTTAATCAACTTAAAACGCTCATTTGTTACAACTTAACAAGTATAGCTAGAGACGTGAGAAATATAAAATAACACGGGCGACCGGTGCTATCTCCAAGTCTCTTCCTATATCTGTACAACTGTACCTGGCCGACTTAATTCTTATCACGGGGTGAGTTGAGATTTATTAAAAAAATTTAAATTTATAGTCCCATAGCTTGTAACCAAATAAAGATAGAGAAAAACTTTTTTAATGAAAGTTGTTTAAAAAAATATGTTGTTTCAGAATATGAAAAAAATGATGACTTTGTGAAAAAAATATTTTTTTGACGTCATTTTCACCATTTTCAAAAAAGTTGAAAAATGTTTAAATACGAAAAAATATACCTTAGACACAGCCTTTCAAATCCTGTCTTCGAAATTTGTATTTGCAGTTTTCCTTTTCCTGTTATAAGCCAAGGACGGGAAGTTTGAATCACCCTGTACTTATTTATTTTCTGTGCGTGCTTATTTGTAACTGAATTTTTGCGCAGAAATATGTTTTGTAATACATAATTTATTTCTATCTTTCTTAGGTATCGAAAATTTAACCTATTTGGAGAATATGGCAAGAGCAAACCTGCTTATCCGGATATTTCAATCTTCAAAATTCGAAACTCCTCATTTGGACTCATGACCTGCTTTGACATTCAGTTTACTACGCCAGCGTTCAATCTAACACGTCAACATCAGGTTGAAAATATCATATTTCCTTTGAATTGGATCTCAGAGTTACCCTTTTTAACAGGTATTAGTTCATTTCATTGAATACCTATATGTATATTATATTTTTTTTATAAATATATTTAGCGTTGCAAACTGAACAGATGTGGGCACAGGAGCTCGATGTGGTGCTTTTGGCTTCTGGATCTAGTATTAATTAACAACTGTCTCGGATTTTGACTCTTCCAAAATCAAAACAAACAACTATCCTAAAAATGTCAGGAGACGTTTAAACACGCATGCGCAAAATTCGACTTGAAATTTGTTGTGAATGGTTAATTTCGTGCCAACATTAACGTCAAAGTGCCACTCGGCCAGCGAAGTAATTTCGAATGTAGCTTAAACCAGCAAGCATCAAACTTCCAATAAACTCTTCAGTCAGTTTAAAAGCACTTCTTTCTACTTTCTGAGCTGTATCGATTATTTGGTTAACATAAGACTCCATCGATTCACAATTTTCAAGTCTCAACGAAATCGATTTCCGAACTAAACTAATTTTTCGCGCGAAACCCGAATCTTCATAGAGTTTTTTTAACTTATCCCATACATCTTTAGCCGATTTAGTGTCCTTTACATGGATAAATAAAGTAGGATCAACTGTTAAAATTAACTTAGCTTTGGCCTTACTTACTACAACAGAATCTGTCTCAGAGCCATCAAGACATTTCGTCAGACCCTAAAGGACGAATACATTTTCCACTGCAAAAGCCCAATCTGAGTAATTTTCACGACCCGTTAGCCGAGGAACACTAGATAAATAGTTCACTGCCATCGTGTAGCACTCAAGCATACTCGTTTCCGTATTTTTTCAATTTTTAAACACGTTCTGGGCACATAACCTGTTGTTATGTATTAGAAAACATTTGGCGGGTAAAATAATACAAACGAACGTACTCTCATGAGCATCAGCTAACGACTGCCTTTCACAGAATATACTAACGAAAAAGAAGCCCAAGTTCCTTGTAATAAATCGGTTCCATTTTCGTAACGCCATCTCTCGACAAAGCTGACATTTACAGGTTAGCCAAAGGGGTGCGGGGCCCGGGGGAATTGTAAAATACACTTTTTTATTTTAATTATTTTTATTCGCTATTTGCAATTTTATTTTTAAAACATATTATCTGAAACAATCACATAATATGTCTTAAAAATAAAATTACAAACGAAAACAAAAGGAATTAAATAATCTGAAAATCTACAAAGTAAATTGATAAAAAAGTTAGGCTATGCAAATTGATATGTGGCCGTTGCGGGTAGCAAATTAGGCACACTAAATAATTAAGTCATTTAATTAACTCGATCAATTGTTACAAACTAAATAACTATTACAAAACATAAGAATTCGGTTTCTTGGCGCGAAACGTGAATGTTGAAGGTCAAATGTCTATCCACAGAATAATCCTTCTTCTTCCCCGATTGACAGATATCAGCTGGGTGGCGATTCAAGGTTGCTACTCTCCTCCCGTGGAGCCAACCAATCTGTGGCGGGCACTTGCTACCTTCGGAAGTCTGCCACAGGGCTCCCCCCCAGTGAGGAACCCACTGGTTGTGAACGGTTCTTCTGGCATACGTTGAGCAGCAAACGGTTGGCGTATGAATGTTCCTCCGCCAGTTGATGAGATGCTGGAACATATGCTGCCTTCAGTCGATCCATGGAGACTCGTTGGGGAACATTCTGGACGTCCACCGTTAGGGAACTTGTCATCTCGTTCCACAACTCTGTACGGGCCGCTATATGGAGGTGTCAATGGAGGCTTCACCTTGTCGTTACGTATGAAGACATGTGTAGTCGTCTGTAGGTCGGGATGGACATAGGCGGTGCGAACTGAGTGGTTGCTCGTTGGTACAGGCCTCAATGCTCCCATGGTCTCACCGAGTCGTTGAACAAATCGGTGTTCGTCAGTTGGGGTAGCACTTGGAACAAATAGCTGTCCAGGGAGGCGAACTGGTGCACCAAACACTAAATCGGAGGCTGTACAGGCGATGTCCGATTTGAAGGTGTTCCGTAGGCTCAGCATGACGAGGGGAAGAGCTTCGACCCAGGACACGACGTCAGCAGCGATGAGTGCAGCCTTGAGGGTTCGGTGAAAGCGTTCGATACATCCATTTGATTGTGGGTGATAAGCAGTCGTCTTTATGTGCTGTACTCCAAGTGCTGTGTTGAGCTGGCGGAACAACTGGCTCTCGAATTGTCTGCCTCTATCTGTAGTAATGGTCGCTGGCACACCAAAGCGGGATATCCATCCTTCGAGGAGCTTTTGTACCACTACTTCAGTAGTTATCTCACGAATAGGGATAGCCTCAGGCCATCTCGTAAATCGATCAATGATCGTGAGTAGATATCGAAAATTGTCACTAGGTGGAAGTGGTCCCACAATGTCGATATGTATGTGGGCAAATCGTTCGTCAGGCATTCCTAGTGGTGTCACGGGTGTAACAGTATGACGTCCTACTTTGGCCCGCTGACATTGAAGACACTCTCTGGACCACTGCTTGACTTGACGGTTCATATTATGCCACACGAAGCGTTCGGCGATCATTCTCAGCGTAGCAGCGTGTCCAGGGTGGGACTGGGTGTGGAACTTCAAGAAAACATCCCTCTGGAAGGTCGCCGGCACGTACACACGTACACGTCCATCTTGGATTGAACAGTATAGGGGTCGTTCGCTATCTGGTATGACAATGTGTTGAAGGTTTAAAGAGCTTGTGGGGTCCTGCAGAGCTTCTTGTAGACCTTCATCAGTTGTCTGAGCTTCAGCTAACCGGTCAAAGTCAATGGTGATGGGTGATGTTATTGCGTCTACCTCAGGTCGTGAGAGACAGTCGGCTACAATGTTCTTTTCTCCTTGGACATGTCGGATGTCTGTGGAAAATTGACCAATAAATTCCAGCTGGCGGATCTGTCGTGGAGATTGACGGTCATGTCGCTGCTGAAAGGCATACGTCAAGGGCTTGTGGTCAGTGTATATGATGAATGGCATGCCCTCAAGAAGGTAGCGGAAATGGTGAATACCGCTAAATATTGCCAACAGCTCGCGGTCGTAGGTACTGTAGTTACGCTCCGTCTTCGACAACTTCCGTGAGAAGAAAGAAATAGGCTGTAAGTGCTCACCAACAAGCTGTTGCAATACACCACCGATCGCGGTGTCCGAAGCGTCGACTGACATGCTCAACTGAGCATGGGGTGCTGGAAAAACCAACTCGGCAGCAGTAGCTAGGAGTTCTTTAACTCTGGTGAAGGCACTTGATGCTGCTGGGGTCAAGTTGAGGTCCTGTTGCTTTTTCTTTTGGTGGGAAAGTAGCTCGGTGAGTGGCATAAGCTCTTTTGCAGCATTCGGTAACCAGCGTCGATAGAAATTAACCATCCCTAAGAAGCGACGTAGCTGTTTGTATGTTGTTGGTTGCGGAAAACTGCGAATAGCACTGACTTTAGCTGGCAGAGGCCTGACTCCAGTTGGGGAGACTGTGACGCCCAAGAAATTTGCCTCTCGTATCCGAAATTTGGACTTTTCTTTGTTGATTTGGAGTTCATTTGCTTCTAGGATCTGAAGAACTACTGCTAAGTGCTGCTCGTGTTCTGCTTCCGTCTCCGAGACTACCAGTATGTCGTCGATGTACACATATACAAATGAACACCCTCGGAAGAGATGGTCGAGGTACCGCTGAAGTGTCTGGGCGGCGTTACGTAAGCCACAGGGCATACGTAGAAATTCGTACAAACCAAAAGGTGTAATAACAGCCGTTTTTTGTACATCTTCTGGGCGGACTGGGATCTGGTGGAATGCATGTACAAGATCAATGGTAGAGAAAATTTTCTTTCCATGTAGCTGATTTGCAAAGTCCTGAATATGTGGCACTGGATAGCGATCAGGCTTGGTAATTGCATTTAACCGACGGAAATCCCCACAAGCACGCCACTGGCCGTTGGCTTTTTGGACCATGTGAAGCGGGCTAGCCCATGGCGATTTTGATGGCTGAACAATGCCCATTTGTATAAGTTGATTGAATTCGGCCCGTGCAGCTTGTAGACGGTCTGGTGGAAGCCTGCGCGGCTTGGAGAACACTGGTGGGCCTTGGGTGTCGATATAGTGCTGGACTCTTCCAGGGTCGTCTGGTGCATCCGTTGGTCGGTCATAAGGGTGGGCAGTAGATATTCCCACCTCCAATGCTCTTACTCGTCGAGACACACACGTAATGCTGCTTGGTATAGTTGGACTCACAAGACGCTTGTTTCGCATATCTACGGTGAAACCATGGTGTACGAGGAAGTCAGCACCTAGGATGGCAGTGGTGACATCTGCAACAACAAAGGTCCAAGTGACTGGCTGGCCAAAACCAAGGTCAAGTGTCAACTGTTTCTGCCCAAACGTTTTAATACAGGAACCAGTAGCAGAGTATAGGCGTATCATACTAGGTTTTGAAGCAGAACATGCTTTGCGAGGCAGCACACTTAAGTCGGCTCCAGTGTCAACAAGGAACTGCAGTTTTAGGGCTTTATCTATGACGAAAAGGCGACGTGGTGCATGGGGGGCAGTGGTTGTCATGATTACTGCGCCCCCTCTTGATCGTTTTTTGAGAAGGTACATGGTGCTCTACACTTCTTAGCTTGGGACCCAAATCTCCTGTGATAGTAGCAGTGCCCGTCAGTTTTCTCGTCCACACTTACTTTGTTGTTTAACGCAGGCTTTCCGTCCATGGCCATGATAGGAAAACTAGAACATTGTATATATTTGTCAGCTTTCTTGGCCAATTCTTCCAGGTCTCCATCCAGGATTGCTATGACTCCCCGGGCTTGGGGTGGTAGGCGGTCCAACCAGAGTTTCTTTACAACCTGCGTGGAAACGTTATTTGAGGCCAAAGCTTGCATTCGGTGGAGAAGCTGTGTTGGTTTAAGGTCGCCCAAGGTCATTTCCATAAGCTGGTGAATTTTGTCGTCAGCGCTACTGCCATATCTATCTAACAGTCTCGTTTTGAGGTCTTCGTAGGCCTTACCTCTAGTTGGATTTCGTAGTATGTCGGCTACCTCTAATAGGACCTCGCTGTTTAAACTTGTTACGGTGTGATCGAACTTGCAGTCATCAGATGTTATTTTGGCTTGCCTGAATTGGGCTTCCAGGCGTAGGAACCATAGTTCGGGCTCTGTGCGCCAAAACTCCGGTGCTTTAATCCCTACACGGGCAATAACGACTTGATCGTCGGTTTGAAAGTCGTTCGTGTCGGAGGTGGACATTGCGTATCTGAATCTCTTGCACTCACACGTTCGTCGGGGTCACCAATGTGGCCGTTGCGGGTAGCAAATTAGGCACACTAAATAATTAAGTCATTTAATTAACTCGATCAATTGTTACAAACTAAATAACTATTACAAAACATAAGAATTCGGTTTCTTGGCGCGAAACGTGAATGTTGAAGGTCAAATGTCTATCCACAGAATAATCCTTCTTCTTCCCCGATTGACAGATATCAGCTGGGTGGCGATTCAAGGTTGCTACTCTCCTCCCGTGGAGCCAACCAATCTGTGGCGGGCACTTGCTACCTTCGGAAGTCTGCCACAGATATATTAAGTTAAACCTTGTGGCAGACTTCCGAAGGTAGCAAGTGCCCGTCACAGATTGGTTGGCTCCAGTGTTCCCAACTCTCAAAAATTTATCTCCCTAAAAATCTAAAACGCTCGCATCAAAAATCCCCAAAATATCCCTAAAAACCTAAAAAATATCCCGAAAAAAACCCTAAAAATATAAATAATAATAAATAAACAATTTGTTGTGTTTTAAGTGGTTGACCTTGAAACGTCTGATCACAGCAATGTAGCCAACTGTTCGAAACTTTCCATTAAAGCAATATCAAATCTTCTTAAATCAACTAACATCCCCACAACTGTTATCCAAGATTCGGTGATTAAAATAAATAAATTATTTTGTTTTATTTATACTTTCCTATTAATTTTGAAAAAAAACAGTAGCGGTCTTATCTCCTCTTTGGTAGCGGTATTCCATTGAAATTTTATCCCTAAAAATATCCCCAAAAAATTTTACTCCCTAAAAAAATCCCCATATAGATTTTTTATCCCCAAATTTAGGGATAAAATCCCGGAGTTGGTAACACTGGATATCTGTCAATCGGGGAAGAAGAAGGATTATTCTGTGGATAGACATTCGACCTTCAACATTCACGTTTCGCGCCAAGAAACCGAATTCTTATGTTTTGTAATAGTTATTTAGTTTGTAACAATTGATCGAGTTAATTAAATGACTTAATTATTTAGTGTGCCTAATTTGCTACCCGCAACGGCCACAACCTCTTTGGTATAACATTGTTAAACAAACATTAACAAATCATAACATATCAGATCATAGAACTAATAAAAGTACTATTACATAAAAACAGGTGATACAATACTTCAAAATTAATTTTAACATAATATCAAAACCGAAAAATCAAACTGCAAACACAACCACACTTATCACAACAGAAATTAACACACACTTCCGCGGCAAATGTCCAAGAAAGACTGATCATTCTGATTGGTCCGGTCCGGTCGTAGCTCACGTCGTATTGTCGGTAAGCAAAATCCCTGTCCAAAAATCTTGACGATCAGCGCCATCACCCGTCATAATTGGGAAACGTTTGCTGGAACCATTTTGAATATTTCACTTACATGGCCCTGCTGCCTTTATTATACCAAAGCCAAATATATACGTTATAAAACAATGTTGCCACTTATTTTCCTAACCTTTGAGATTATATTTACAACAGTCTAGGATATAGTAGTGTTTATAATGTTTAGTCAGATATTCTTTCCTATGTGGTGTGATAATTGCTAATATTTTAATCTGGAAATTGATAGTACCGATTAATTATTGATCCGGTTATTAATTACTATTTGTTGAGATTACTCTTTTTAAATACTTTAGTGGCTGTCGCGGCGCCCCCCGCGTCCGGCGCCTCGGGCGGCTGCCCGAGTTGCCCGGCCCTCCCGCCGGCCCTGGCGGGAATACACTGCACAAGGTATGCAGATGACATAGTCATCATTGCATGGGGGAAACATGAATACACTCTGTATAATATTATCCAAAGAGGACTCCGCATCGCTGAGAGATGGTGCAGGACAGTCAGGCTGAGTATCAACTCAGATAAAACCGCGGTAGTGCCATTCACCAGAAAGCGAAGTTTGAAAAACTTGAAAAGAATCCATCTAGATGGAAAGAAAATATTGCCATCACAGGAAGTGAAATATCTGGGAATAACCCTGGATAGTAAACTTCTCTGAAACAGGCATATTAAGAACATTACCAGTAAAGCCACAAAAGCGGTCATGATATGCAGAACACTGGCGGGAATCAGTTCTAACATTTTGCGCTGGATGTATAATGTATACCATGATAATAAAATCCACGATTACTTATGGAGCAGTTGCTTATTGGTTTACAAAACTAGAGCAACGTACAGCAAGGCAAAACCTGTGCAAAGTACAGAGACTGGCATGTATCTGCATCAGAGGTGCCATGAGAACATGTCCAACAGCAGCAATGGAGGTCATTCTAGGCCTAACACCACTGCACATTGTCGTCGTTAGTTATGCCATTGCGACAATGATTAGAATGGTCATTGACGGAAACAGTACTGGGAGAATTTTCAGGTCACGGGCTTGGAACACCCTCAAAAAGAAAATTCAACTTCTCCAACTCCCAGTGGATGACATACCAAGAATTTACAACTTTGAGAAACACCTCACTGTAGTATTGAGTAATAAAAAGGACTGAAAGGAAGAAACGCTTATTCAGCAGATAAAAGACCATACCATAACGTGGTATACTGATGCTTCCAAAACCAGAGCAGGGACAGGGAAAGGAGTATTTGGGCCAAAAACTAAATACTCCGAACCAATGGGTGTATTATATATTGGTGAATGCGCTGGTATACATATTGTAATAGAAGGTATTGTGAGTTGCATAACATCGTCTTTTAGTTTAGTGCTGTTGCTGTTGTCTTTGGCATAGTGCATAGTCATGTTGAGAATATAATTATTAACAAAACCCTTTCGAGAGTTGTTTTATTGCAGCCTGATAATACATGGTGTCAAGTGTGAATCCTGTGTATTAGTCTGGGTATTAAGCAAAGTGAAGAAAAAATGAATTCTTGCTACGAGTAAGTTGTTTTTTTTTTGGATTTGAAGATTTCCGCAAGTGCGTCAGCCATACAAAACAAAATGGAGTCAGTCTTTAGGATTCCAGAACCTTTGAATTTTGATGGTGTATTGGCGGATAACTGGAGGAGATTCAAGCAGAGATTTGATTTATATTCTGAAGCGACAGACCTTCCTCAGAAAGGAAATAAGAAACAAGTTGCGATATTTTTAAATCTGATAGGAGAAGAAGGTCTGGAACTCTTTAACTCCTTCTCATTAACTGATGCTGAAACCGAAGATTTGAAGAAGGTCGTTGAAAAGTTTGAAGAATATTGTAGTCCTAGAAAAAATATTATATTTGAAAGATACAGATTCAATTCCATTATACAAAATGATGGTCAATCGTTTGATTCTTTTTTGACTGAGTTGAGGAAAGCGGTCAAAACGACAGAATATGGAGAACCCGAACAAATGATTAGGGATAGGATTGTTATTGGAGTGTCAAACAAACTTACACAAGAAAGGCTACTGAGAGAATCTGATTTGACGCTTGAAACGGCTATAAAAATTTGTAGAGCTGTTGAGATTAGCAAATCACAGAGCAAGGCCCTTCAAAATGAAGCATTTGTAAGTGCAGTAACTACTAAAGATAAAGTAAAAAGAAGCCAAACAGAAAAACAGATTATGTGTAGCTATTGTGGGTACAATCATGATAGAGGCAAATGTCCAGCTTTTGGGAAGAAGTGTACCAAGTGCAAGGGTAAAAATCACTTTGCAGCAGTGTGTAAGAAGAAAGAAAAAGACACTAACAAGAATAGAAAAAAAGTCAATGAAGTCTCAAGAGATGTGGACCTGTCAGAAAGTTCAGAAGAGAGTGAGTTCTATTTAAGTGCCTTGGTAAAAAGTGTTAGTTCAGTGAACCAGAATAGCAGAGAGATGTGGTGTGAGGACATCATTGTTGAAAATAAGAAGATACAATTCAAGCTCGACACTGGGGCTGAGGTCAATGTATTGCCAATTGAACACCTGGAGAAGATTGGGAAGGTAAGAAACCTGTTAAAGACTAATATCAAGTTAGTATCTTATGGCAGTTCAAATTTTAAAATTAAGCCGAGAGGTGAGGTTATTTTAAACTGTTCTATAAATAGTAAATGTTCAAAATTGTCATTTGTTGTAGTTGAGGGCAAGAATCAAATGCCACTGTTAGGTTTGTCAGGATGTACAGATTTAAGTCTTTTGAAGAGAATTGATAAATTAGACATTCAGTTTAAATCATTAAACAAAGTTATTTCGTTGTATCCTAATGTATTTTCGGGGCTTGGTGAATTTCCAAAGAAACATAAAATTGTTTTAGAGGAAGGTTATGTTCCACATATACAGCCAGCAAGACGAGTTCCTCAGGCTCTGCATGAGAGGTTGAAATCCAAACTAGCAGAATTAGAAGAGCAGAAAGTCATTAAAAAAGTACAGAATCCAACAGAGTGGCTTAATCCATTGGTAATAGTTGAGAAGAAAAATGGTGATCTCAGATTGTGCCTTGATCCAAAATTTTTGAATAAATATATAAAGCGTGAGCATTTTTTGATCCCAACATCAGAAGAAATAGCTAGCAAATTATCAAACAAAAAATTCTTTTCGGTACTGGATATGAAAGATGGTTACTTTCAAGTGAAAATAGATGATGAATCTTCAGAGTACTGTAGTTTTGCTACTCCATTTGGGCGTTATAAGTTTTGCAGGTTACCATTCGGTATAAGTTCTGCCCCTGAAGTATTCCAAAGAATGAATTTTGAAATTTTTGGAGGCATCGAGGGAGTAGATATTTATTTTGATGACATTATCATCACAGGTGCAACTGAAGAAGAACATGATCGAAACTTTAAACTTGTTCTTGAGAAGGCTTTGAAATACAACATAAAGTTTAACAAAAAGAAAATTCAATTTAAACAGGAACAGGTAAAATTTATGGGCCAAATTTTTTCAGAAAAAGGAATTCAACCGGATGAGAATTATATAAAAGCTATTCTAGATATGCCAAATCCACAAAATAAAACAGATTTACTGAGATTACTTGGAATGGCTAAGTATCTGGGCAAATTTATCCCAAATTTGTCCAAAGTTACGTCAGTGTTAAGAGAATTAACAAGAAAGGATAGACAATGGAACTGGTCTAAAGAACATGATGAAGCTATAAACGCTTTAAAAACGTTAATGACTAAAGCACCCGTGTTATCATTTTTTGATCCATCTACACCAATAGAGATTGAAAATGATGCATCGAAGGATGGATTAGGATCTTGTATGTCTCAGAACAATCATCCTGTAGGATTTGCTTCCAGAAGTCTAAGTAAAACAGAAATTAGATACTCACAAATTGAAAAAGAGCTATTGGCAATTGTGTTTAGTGTCCAAAAGTTTCATTATTTTATATATGGTGTACGTAATGTCACAATTTACTCTGATCATAAGCCGCTTGAGGCGATTTTCAAAAAAGATTTAAACTCTGTACCACCTCGTTTGCAAAGAATGTTATTTAAAATTATGCCTTATGACATAAAAGTTGTTTATAAGCCAGGTAAATTTTTATATGTTGCTGATACCTTATCTAGAGCATCTTTAGCTAATGTAGATACAAAATTAGAAGTAGATTTATCAACTGTTGTGCATTCTATAGAAAAATATTTACCAATGTCAAATGAAAAAAATCAGATTTTAAAAAGGCTACGTTAAATGATTCGGATTTACAGACAATTGTAAAATATCTTGTTGATGGTTGGCCAGAAAATAAAAAAGTTTTATCACACTGTGCACGAAATTTCTTTAAAATAAAGGATTCCCTTTGTGTATCCGACAATTTATTGTTTTTTAATAATAAACTAGTAGTTCCTTATAGTTTAAGAAAGGAGATACTGTTAAAATTACATGAAGGTCATATTGGAATCGATAAAACAAAACATAGAGCACGTGAAATCTTTTATTGGCCAGGCATGAGTCAAGATATAGAAAATTTTATTAAGCAGTGTAAAATTTGTGAAAAATTTTGTAGAAGAAATTGTAAAGAGACGATTATTCCCTATGAAATCCCTTCACGACCTTGGGAAAGGTTAGGTACTGATATTTTTACATATTCAAATCAATCATATTTAGTTATAATTGATGCCTACTCTAATTGGCTAGAGGTAGTCCCTATAAAGGATAAATCAACTTTAGAAGTTATATCTAAATTTAAACTCATATTTTCTACTTTTGGGTGCCCTGATACTTTAATCAGTGATAATATACCTTTTGGAAGTTGTTTGTTTAAGGAATTTGCAAAAAATTGGAATTTTAACATTATTACACGTAGCGCAAATTATCCAAGATCAAATGGATTAGCAGAAAAGGGTGTAGGCAAGCTAAATTACTTTTAAAAAATCTATTGAGGAAGGAAAAAGTATGTGTGAGGCATTATTACAATATAGGAACACCCCATTAAAAAACAATTAATTATTCCCCGTCTCAATTATTAATGTCACGTATTTGTAAGACGAAATTACCTATTAGTGCAGAACTCTTGAAACCAACATTGTGCACAGGTGTATATAATAAACAAAAAATTAGACAAGTTAATAATAAAAATTATTTTAATAAGCACACAAAAGATCTTAAAGAATTATCACCTGGACAGAATGTTGTGATATTTAATCCAGTTAAGAATTATTGGGAGCCAGGAAAAATTGTAAAGTTAGATAACAAACCAAGATGTTATAAAGTATTAGATAAGTTAGGTAACATTGTGAGCAGGAATAGAGTGGACATCAAAGAATCAGCTAATGATTTTAGTGAAGATACTTTCGAAGATTTTACTGAACAAGTTGTGAAACAAAATAGTCCACCACCTTGTTCAAGTGTCCAGTCTAATCCTGAACTACCTCAAAATCTCCCTAAAACTAGGTCTGGCAGATTTATTAAAAAACCATTAAAATTAGATTTATAATTTTAATATTTTGTTAAGAGGGGAGATGTATTATATATTGGTGAATGCGCTGGTATACATATTGTAATAGAAGGTATTGTGAGTTGCATAACATCGTCTTTTAGTTTAGTGCTGTTGCTGTTGTCTTTGGCATAGTGCATAGTCATGTTGAGAATATAATTATTAACAAAACCCTTTCGAGAGTTGTTTTATTGCAGCCTGATAATACAATGGGCACCTACCCCAGTATTCTTCAGGCAGAAATTTACGCTATCGAACTGTGCAGTAATCATCAATTCGAGGTTAGTCAAAGAATGCTTGGAGAAGCTCAACAAGTTGGGCAAGGAAAATAAAGTCCTTCTACTCTGGGTGTCTGCTCACCAAGGAATAGAAGGCAATGAAAAAGCAAATGATCTAGCTAGGAAAGGAGCGAACACTCCACTAACTGGACCAGAATCGTTCTGTTTTCCAAACGGGAACCAACTGAAAGTGGAACTGAAGAATCTGGAAGACTCACATCCGTAACTTGGAATGGATGTCTTCCGACGGTCTAAGACACTCGAAAAAGTTCCTCAGAACTTACGACCGAGAAAAATCAAAGGTTTTCCTTGATTTAAATAAAAACAATTTTCGGATTGTCACGGGGTTTCTAACAGGACACTCACTGTCTCCTCAACGAACACCTCAGTAGGCTGAAGCTGAAGGGGAACACACAATAAATCTGTAAGGTGGCGGTGATTAACTCCCCTCCTAAACATTCTACATTCTACAACAAGGCTACAACACTCAAACATTTGTTTTCAACTGAAAATAATTCAAAAATAAACTGCAATTTGGGAACATCGACGATGTTAGCTTGCGTAGTATCGATGATCAAATGCAGCAAATATGGGCTTCAAGGTCAGCCACCGGATCCACATCCACACCTTTAGCAAGACCTGCTAAGACTTTAGCACGGCATATAAATCACACGGCAGGCTAAAAGTTGTCGCCCACTAGACCGCGGCGCGACGCGGCGCGGCGCCATGTGGAAATTTCTTTTGTCTGCTTGCCATGTATTTAAATGGACCAACGCACATTAGAGCGCGCAGCGCAGAAGCGCGCCGCGGGGTTTCCGTCAACAAGTCGAAAGACTTCTCTAGCAACTTTTTTCCGTCTCCCGCGTTTCGGCGCGTTGCAGTGTGCGTACTCACAAGGGAAATAATTTTGCATTCGAGTCTTTTCAGTTGGCTTTTTGACTAGGAACTAGTGATATGTATCAATGGCAGAATTGTATTTTTAAAGGTAAATTAGGCAAATCGATTTTCATAAAGGAATATGATATTTTTTAGTCTTCCTCATAGAGACAGATGGACGAAATGCCTTTCTATCAAAGATTTAATATAATTGAGGGGTGTAGAGGCAAAACTGGCAATCTCCACTTTTTAACAAAAGTGACAATCTCCAATTTTTAAATTCTAATTACCTAAATATATAAAAAAGATCAGGGTTTTTTGACCACATAACTAATATACACATCAGAATAAATAAGAATTATCAAAAATATTAGTAATTTGTCTCTTCTGAAAAAATATGATGAGTAGATATACCCGGTGTTTTTTCTTCTAAAACCCTCAATTGAGGAGTGCGTAAAATGTTTCCTTTATATTTTGTAATACTGAAAAAAATGATTTTGTCTTTTATTAAATCTGGAAAAAGATGGTAAAATTCTCCAAACTTCTTTCTTTTTTGGTTAATCGTATGAGTCCAAACTTTTCCTCACCCCCTCTTCCTCTTCCTCTGTTAGAAGAGCACAAAAAATACGCTTTCGTCCGTACTTCAACTCATTGCTTTAAAAACTAAACTACACTAAGTAAAAAACACTTCGACTAACTAAATAGCGTTGCCGCGTTTCAAAAGCGCGCTATAGTGGGCGCAGTCCCTTCGCAGCCGGAAAAAATTCTCTTCCCAGCGCCGCGCCGCGCAGCGGTCTAGTGGGCGACAACCTTAAAGGTTGTCGCCCACTAGACCGCGGCGCGACGCGGCGCGGCGCCATGTGGAAATTTCTTTTGTCTGCTTGCCATGTATTTAAATGGACCAACGCACATTAGAGCGCGCAGCGCAGAAGCGCGCCGCGGGGTTTCCGTCAACAAGTCGAAAGACTTCTCTAGCAACTTTTTTCCGTCTCCCGCGTTTCGGCGCGTTGCAGTGTGCGTACTCACAAGGGAAATAATTTTGCATTCGAGTCTTTTCAGTTGGCTTTTTGACTAGGAACTAGTGATATGTATCAATGGCAGAATTGTATTTTTAAAGGTAAATTAGGCAAATCGATTTTCATAAAGGAATATGATATTTTTTTTAGTCTTCCCTCACTAGAGACAGATGGACGAAATGCCTTTCTATCAAAGATTTAATATAATTGAGGGGTGTAGAGGCAAAACTGGCAATCTCCACTTTTTAACAAAAGTGACAATCTCCAATTTTTAATTTCTAATTACCTAAATATATAAAAAAGATCAGGGTTTTTTGACCACATGACTAATATACACATCAGAATAAATAAGAATTATCAAAAATATTAGTAATTTGTCTCTTCTGAAAAAATATGAGGAGTAGATATACCCGGTGTTTTTTCTTCTAAAACCCTCAATTGAGGAGTGCGTAAAATGTTTCCTTTATATTTTGTAATACTGAAAAAAATGATTTTGTCTTTTATTAAATCTGGAAAAAGATGGTAAAATTCTCCAAACTTCTTTCTTTTTTTGTTAATCGTATGAGTCCAAACTTTTCCTCACCCCCTCTTCCTCTTCCTCTGTTAGAAGAGCACCAAAAATACGCTTTCGTCCGTACTTGAACTCATTGCTTTAAAAACTAAACTACAGTAAGTAAAAAACACTTCGACCCTAACTAAATAGCGTTGCCGCGTTTCAAAAGCGCGCTATAGTGGGCGCAGTCCCTTCGCAGCCGGAAAAAAATCTCTTCACAGCGCCGCGCCGCGCCGCGTTCTAGTGGGCGACAACCTTAACTCGCTTTGGCGGGAACGCTACGCGCATATCCTCGCGCACGCCGCCATTTGCGTTTCCATCAACAGAAAGTAACCAGTGTCGTAGTTTTTTCAGCGACAACACACAGTTACAGCCATAGACTTAAAATAAAATATAGACTACACTATTTACATCTCAACGCGGACAAACAATATTTTTTGTACACATGTTTACTTCTGGGTACAGTCGACCGAGCCTTCCTCATCCAGCCTATGTTGTCACGTCTTTAATATTATCAATATTTTTTTTCTTGTTATACACATATATTGAGATATTAATACTACAGTTTAATAAAGTAGGTTTTAATATTCCAGAGATGTATTAAATAGTCCTTATACTACTAAATTATAAGTCGGATACTGTTTAAAAAGGATAAGTTCTTTACAATATGACAACACCGATTAGAGGCGAGGGAGCCTATTCATTCATTTATTACCTTGTAGTACGTGTCGCACGTGTGCGGTAAAGCTTTGTTGCCGCTATCTCCCCGGCTGTATTAACGCATTTTCTTAGCTTGTAGTGCTTAAGTGTTTATTTTATTGACTTTTTCTGTTCAAGAACTATAAAATATGGTTCGCCAGTGCCAAATTTGCAAGAAATTTGACTTAAATAATCCATTTAAGTCTTGAAACGACTTTTGACCGGTAGGCAACTCTCAATTTACCCATTGGGAGTCAGTGGCGTTGTTGTAGAAAGGCGCTTATTTAGATAATATTTTAGTAAAATGTAAAATCTGAATTTTTTCTCTTACATTACATTATTTACTTACTTACATTGTAACAAAATCATAATTATAACCCTGTTAATAATTAATAATGTTTTTATTAAAAATATATTCCGGTTTATTCTAAAATTATCTTCAGAATCTAAAATAACATACAAGAATTTTAAAATGATATTACATTATGAAACAATATTTTTTAATATACCGGGTCGTCTCAAAAGTGGCTCACCCCTTAACTTTTTATTTTTTCAGATAAAAAAACAGATTTGTATGTTAGTAGGTATATGACATAAATTAGGATTTATTGACGTATTCAATTGTTTTTGGTCTCTTCCTGTTTCACCGAAATGATTACATCTTTTGATTTTTAAAGGCACCCTCGGTATATTGCTACTTTATTCGATAAAAAATGACACTCTGAATAGAATGACATATCATGTCAACTTTTGACATTGTCGCTTAAAAACAAATCCTATTTTAAATTTCAATCCAGGGTGCCATGGTGTTGTTAAAAACACTAAGTTTTAATCAAGGAGCCTTGGAAAAATAGTTTTGATCGTCTAATAGGTTTCGTGTCTTGTCTAGGCCGGTTAAAAGATGTACATATCGTATTTTTAATCATACATATGTCAATTTTTTCAAATGGAACAAGGGTGACTCGTTAGCATATTTGGAAAAAGCATTTTTTTATGAATATATTGATACCACACACTTGGTATTTCGAGTCAAATTGTCGTTATGAACCGCGTGTTACAATTACAATTAAACCATATGCGAAAATGTCAAAAGTTGACATATCATATGTCATTCTATTCAGAGTGTCATTTTCTATCGAATAAAGTAGAAATATACCAAGGGTGCCGTTTAAAAATTAAAAGTTATAGTCATTTCCGATGAAACAGGAAGTGACCAAAAACAATTGAATGCGTCAATCAATCCTAATTTATGTCATATACTAACATACTAAATCTTAGTTTTTTATTTGAAAATATAAAAAAATTATGGGGGATGAGCCATTTTTGGGACGCACCCGGTATAATAAAGACAGTACCGAGTTAAATAAATGTAGTTTTTATTTTATCCACTTCCAATCACCTTCCTTGCTTTAATGGATTGGATTTATGTATTCTCTAATTTACATAAGACATAACTTAACCAGAAAAAAAATTACAACAATCATATATTATTTTTTTCTCTCCCTGTCGCCGATTCTATTATATCTGTGGAATAGATCCTGTTTTGATTAATATTAGGGGTTGTAAATGTTTGACTAAAATTAATAATTTATTATTAATTTCAAAAATTACGTAATTTCGATTATAAAATTTCTTCTATAACGTGTATTTTATAATTTTATCCTTTTGGACTCTAAAACGTTTTTTTCTAAACTTTTATTTAAAAAAAACCTCTCCTAAATCTTAATAAAATATAAAAAAGTTTAAATACGATATATTTTTAATTTAATTATAGCTTCATTAAAATAAAAAAATTACCCGGCTATGATACGGAGAGTTCAGGTGTACTTGAGAAACGAAAGACAGTGTTGCGTTTCTCGGCAGAGTCGTCAGGGAACGACCGTTATGACAGAGACAACCTATCTATCGCTCGTGTCGCACTCGTTATAACCTAAAACAATAACATGTGGCAGACTTCCGAAGGTAGCAAGTGCCCGCCACAGATTGGTTGGTTCCACGGGAGAATAACAACCCTGAATGGCCGTCCAGCTGATATCTGTCAATCGAGGAAGAGGAAGGATTATTCTGTGGATAGACATTCGACCTTCAACATTCACGTTTCGCGCCAAGAAACCGAATTCTAATGTTTTGTAATAGTTATTTAGTTTGTAACAATTGATCGAGTTAATTAAATGACTTAATTATTTAGTGTGCCTAATTTGCTACCCGCAACGGCCACATTGGTGACCCCGACGAACGTGTGAGTGCAACAAATTCAGATACGCAATGTCCACCTCCGACACGAACGACTTCCAAACCGACGATCAAGTCGTTATTGCCCGTGTAGGGATTAAAGCACCGGAGTTTTGGCGCACAGAGCCCGAACTATGGTTCCTACGCCTGGAAGCCCAATTCAGGCAAGCCAAAATAACATCTGATGACTGCAAGTTCGATCACACCGTAACAAGTTTAAACAGCGAGGTCCTATTAGAGGTAGCCGACATACTACGAAATCCAACTAGAGGTAGGGCCTACGAAGACCTCAAAACTAGACTGTTAGAGAGATATGGCAGTAGCGCTGATGACAAAATTCACCAGCTTATGGAGATGACCTTGGGCGACCTTAAACCAACACAGCTTCTCCACCGAATGCAAGCTTTGGCCTCAAATAACGTTTCTACGCAGGTTCTAAAGAAACTCTGGTTAGACCGCCTACCACCCCAAGCCCGGGGAGTCATAGCAATCCTGGATGGAGACCTGGAGGAATTGGCCAAGAAAGCTGACAAATATATACAATGTTCTAGTTTTCCTATCATGGCCATGGACGGAAAGCCTGCGTTAAACAACAAAGTAAGTGTGGACGAGAAAACTGACGGGCACTGCTACTATCACAGGAGATTTGGGTCCCAAGCTAAGAAGTGTAGAGCACCATGTACCTTCTCAAAACGATCAAGAGGGGGCGCAGTAATCATGACAACCACTGCCCCCCATGCACCACGTCGCCTTTTCGTCACAGATAAAGCCCTAAAACTGCAGTTCCTCGTTGACACTGGAGCCGACTTAAGTGTGCTGCCACGCAAAGCATGTTCTGCTTCAAAACCTAGTATGATACGCCTATACTCTGCTACTGGTTCCTGTATTAGAACGTTTGGGCAGAAACAGTTGACACTTGACCTTGGTTTTGGCCAGCCAGTCACATGGACCTTTGTTGTTGCAGATGTCACTACTGCCATCCTAGGTGCTGACTTCCTCGTACACCATGGTTTCACCGTAGATATGCGAAACAAGCGCCTTGTGTGTCCAACTATACCAAGCAGCATTACGTGTGTGTCTCGACGAGTAAGCGCGTTGGAGGTGGGAATATCTACTGCCCATCCTTATGACCGACCAACGGATGCACCAGACGACCCTGGAAGAGTCCAGCACTATATCGACACCCAAGGCCCACCAGTGTTCTCCAAGCCGCGCAGGCTTCCACCAGACCGTCTACAAGCTGCACGGGCCGAATTCAATCAACTTATACAAATGGGCATTGTTCAGCCATCAAAATCGCCATGGGCTAGCCCGCTTCACATGGTCCAAAAAGCCAACGGCCAGTGGCGTGCTTGTGGGGATTTCCGTCGGTTAAATGCAATTACCAAGCCTGATCGCTATCCAGTGCCACATATTCAGGACTTTGCAAATCAGCTACATGGAAAGAAAATTTTCTCTACCATTGATCTTGTACATGCATTCCACCAGATCCCAGTCCGCCCAGAAGATGTACAAAAAACGGCTGTTATTACACCTTTTGGTTTGTACGAATTTCTACGTATGCCCTTTGGCTTACGTAACGCCGCCCAGACACTTCAGCGGTACCTCGACCATCTCTTCCGAGGGTGTTCATTTGTATATGTGTACATCGACGACATACTGGTAGTCTCGGAGACGGAAGCAGAACACGAGCAGCACTTAGCAGTAGTTCTTCAGATCCTAGAAGCAAATGGACTCCAAATCAACAAAGAAAAGTCCAAATTCCGGATACGAGAGGCAAATTTCTTGGGCGTCACAGTCTCCCCAACTGGAGTCAGGCCTCTGCCAGCTAAAGTCAGTGCTATTCGCAGTTTTCCGCAACCAACAACATACAAACAGCTACGTCGCTTCTTAGGGATGGTTAATTTCTATCGACGCTGGTTACCGAATGCTGCAAAAGAGCTTATGCCACTCACCGAGCTACTTTCCCACCAAAAGAAAAAGCAACAGGACCTCAACTTGACCCCAGCAGCATCAAGTGCCTTCACCAGAGTTAAAGAACTCCTAGCTACTGCTGCCGAGTTGGTTTTTCCAGCACCCCATGCTCAGTTGAGCATGTCAGTCGACGCTTCGGACACCGCGATCGGTGGTGTATTGCAACAGCTTGTTGGTGAGCACTTACAGCCTATTTCTTTCTTCTCACGGAAGTTGTCGAAGACGGAGCGTAACTACAGTACCTACGACCGCGAGCTGTTGGCAATATTTAGCGGTATTCACCATTTCCGCTACCTTCTTGAGGGCATGCCATTCATCATATACACTGACCACAAGCCCTTGACGTATGCCTTTCAGCAGCGACATGACCGTCAATCTCCACGACAGATCCGCCAGCTGGAATTTATTGGTCAATTTTCCACAGACATCCGACATGTCCAAGGAGAAAAGAACATTGTAGCCGACTGTCTCTCACGACCTGAGGTAGACGCAATAACATCACCCATCACCATTGACTTTGACCGGTTAGCTGAAGCTCAGACAACTGATGAAGGTCTACAAGAAGCTCTGCAGGACCCCACAAGCTCTTTAAACCTTCAACACATTGTCATACCAGATAGCGAACGACCCCTATACTGTTCAATCCAAGATGGACGTGTACGTGTGTACGTGCCGGCGACCTTCCAGAGGGATGTTTTCTTGAAGTTCCACACCCAGTCCCACCCTGGACACGCTGCTACGCTGAGAATGATCGCCGAACGCTTCGTGTGGCATAATATGAACCGTCAAGTCAAGCAGTGGTCCAGAGAGTGTCTTCAATGTCAGCGGGCCAAAGTAGGACGTCATACTGTTACACCCGTGACACCACTAGGAATGCCTGACGAACGATTTGCCCACATACATATCGACATTGTGGGACCACTTCCACCTAGTGACAATTTTCGATACCTACTCACGATCATTGATCGATTTACGAGATGGCCTGAGGCTATCCATAGGGATAACCTCACGAATAGTCGTGAGATAACTACTGAAGTAGTGGTACAAAAGCTCCTCGAAGGATGGATATCCCGCTTTGGTGTACCAGCGACCATTACTACAGACCGAGGCAGACAATTCGAGAGCCAGTTGTTCCGCCAGCTTAACACAGCACTTGGAGTACAGCACATAAAGACGACTGCTTATCACCCACAATCAAATGGATGTATCGAACGCTTTCACCGAACCCTCAAGGCTGCACTCGTCGCTGCTGATGTCGTATCCTGGGCCGAAGCTCTTCCCCTCGTCATGCTGAGCCTGCGGAACACCTTTTTAAACCGGACATCGCCTGTACAGCCTCCGATTTAGTGTTTGGTGCACCAGTTCGCCTCCCTGGACAGCTATTTGTTCCAAGTGCTACCCCAACCGACGAACACCGATTTGTTCAACGACTCCGTGAGACCATGGGAGCTTTGAGGCCTGTACCAACGAGCAACCACTCAGTTCGCACCGCCTATGTCCATCCCGACCTACAGACGACTACACATGTCTTCATACGTAACGACAAAGTGAAGCCTCCATTGACACCTCCATATAGCGGCCCGTACAGAGTTGTGGAACGAGATGACAAGTTTCTAACGGTGGACGTCCAGAATGTTACTCAACGAGTCTCCATGGATCGACTGAAGGCAGCATATGTTCCAGCATCTCATCAACTGGCGGAGGAACATTCATACGCCAACCGTTTGCTGCTCAACGTATGCCAGCAGAACCGTTCGCAACCAGTGGCTTCCTCACTGGGGGGGGAGCCCTGTGGCAGACTTCCGAAGGTAGCAAGTGCCCGCCACAGATTGGTTGGTTCCACGGGAGAATAACAACCCTGAATGGCCGTCCAGCTGATATCTGTCAATCGAGGAAGAGGAAGGATTATTCTGTGGATAGACATTCGACCTTCAACATTCACGTTTCGCGCCAAGAAACCGAATTCTAATGTTTTGTAATAGTTATTTAGTTTGTAACAATTGATCGAGTTAATTAAATGACTTAATTATTTAGTGTGCCTAATTTGCTACCCGCAACGGCCACAAACACAACAATAACAAGACAGTGTCTGACCGCATGTTCCAGCTATTTATGAATGAGATGCTCAGTCTATATTTTATTTTAAGTCTATGGTTACAGCAGATTCGAGTCAGTAGCGTGCGGCTTAATATATTTTGATTTTTTCTTGAGTGATATATTTTCTTTTTGTTGTTTTATTTTTGTTTATTATGTGATATATTTGGGTTTTCTAGTTTTATTTTCGTTTCTTATGTAATATAATTGCCAATAGGTGCCCGGTGGCCTAGAGGTACAAGCTCTCGTCTACCAATCTCAAGGTAGTGGGTTCGAATCCCACACCCGGCATTTCATCAGCCGACAATTTTTATTAAAATAAAAATAGTTTGGGTACCTAAGTCGACTCAGTCTTAAATGAGTACTTGGGATTCACAATCCTGAGGTAATAATAGACGGTTGAAGCGTAGTGCTAGCCACATTACCTTCCTTTGTATACCGAACGGCTCTAGTATGGCAAGCTGTACCTTGCTACTCCTAAGGCGTCAAACGCTATATACGGGAGCTATTATTATTATGTAATATAATTATTTGTTTTATTAGTTTTATTTTTGTTGTTCAATAAAAGTTTCTTTCTGTTTCCTAGAGATCCTATTAGGTATGTATATATGTAATTAATTATTTTAACATATTTTAGTTGTGAAAAAAAACAGTAGTATACAATTAGGACATTCAGCTAAATAGGAAGATCTAATTAAAAATCTTAACAAACTTTAATACTGTGTGATCAACAAAAACGGCGTCCATTTGGCTAGGAAATGACGATCGATGACATTTCCCATATAAATTTACATATAAAGTGACAGCGACCTTCATTTCATAGCCATCGCTGACGCCAGGGCCGGCGGAAGGGCCGGGCGATCCGGGCGGCCGCCCGCGGCGCCATATACGAGGGGTGCCACGACGGCAACTAAAATATTTAAAAACAGTAATGAAAAAAAAGAGTAACGAATAACCAAATCAATAATTAATCGGCACTATCAATTTCCACATTAAAATATTACAAATTACCACACCACATAGATTAAATATTATAAACAATACTATATCCTAGACGTATCCTATTATAGTTTACTGAAATTAATTCTTAATACCCTCTGTGCGCCGTCGGCGCCTGCAAAGGCAGAAATAAATAAATTTTCGTTCCGGTAAAAGCGAGAACGCCGATGAACGCTGGTTGACGGCTCCTACCTGCTTTCACTGTGAACTGCCGATTTGATAACACGCTTTAATTTTTCAAGGTTATAAGCGCGAGGCGGCGCGGCGCGGCGCTACCATATGGCTCATATACAGGGTGTCCCAGAAATGCAAGTATTTTAACTTAACTGGTAATATAGTTCAACCCAGAAACACGCCCATAGGGGTTTTTCTAAATATTTTTTTGAAAATTCGGAATTTTTGAAAATATTTTGGAATTTTTGCAATTTTTTTGGTTTTTTATTTGAAATAATTTCTTGATAATATGGCAACATAGAGTAGTGAATTAAATTTATAAGAAGAAAATCAGAAAAGATCCAGTGGTTCTCAAACAAATCTCAGTATTGGAAAAGAATATGGCAAGGACCAAGAACTATTGACTACAATACAAAACGACGAAGCAGCATATTTTAGGTATATTTTCGAAATAAAATATAGTTTCTAGCTGATCGTTGAGAGACAGGCATCGGGCGTAAACGGTTTTCCATGCAGAATTTATGATGGTTTTAATATAGGAAGGCAAGTGTAGTATCTTTGGCTCAAGACAGGAGAATTCCAATTGATGGTCGCCAACCTCTCCGATGAGGAGAAGGCACATGAAGAAAGTTCTCAAAATTTGAGCAAAAAATCATTTTTGGAAATTTTAAGAAATAAATAACTCCGTTATTTTGGACTTATTGAAAAAACGATAAGAGAAAATATGTTTCTTTATCGAGATCTACCACCCTTTAAAATACTTGCACTTATTTCTGGGATACCCTGACAACAATACACGTGATGCGTATACGCAAAGGTTGCGAACGATGTCAAGAATAGACACCAGATTGGCGCGGGCTACCAGTAATGACAAACCTGCTTTCTAGTTTATTAGTTGTGGCTTTTTTTAAAGTCGTATTAAATAATATATTTCAGTTAAAAGTATGAATTATCTTGAGTGTATTCTGAATATTTCTAAGATTATAAAAATAATTAAGGAATTGTTTGTAGTGCTTTTTGCCGATTGTTCATAATAAGCTGCCATGATGGATACAGAGCCAGCTTTGTTTGTTTGCTCTGTTCTGTTTATGCCATATTTTTTATCTTGGCTTGCATTTCCTTCTATTCTATTTCTTTATAATGTTTTATATTTAAAATCAGAGGCATTTTATAAGGTGTAAGACTATTCAACCTTCCGCATGGAAATTAGTATCCGTTCAATGCTTTAAAGTCTCAACGGAATATGCAAAATATTGCCAATATTTGCCACTGCCAAAAACATTGATTTAAATAGATTCTTAAAGGAAATAGTCTTTACTAACTAACATCCATCCTCAACACCAAATATCGTCTATAAATATAGAAATTACTTTCAACATCTAGCATCTCATCAATTGCTTAGTTTTGCACAGAATGGCCCTATTTGATCAATTGGAAGGTTTCAGAGCAGGGGAAAAATATTGTGTAGGAAAAATGGGGTTCCATATTAACGGCCTCTCCCTCTGAAATTAATAATTAATATTACTAGCAAAAAAGCAAAAAAAATCATAAAACATAATTTTGGCCAACTTTTATTTCTTAATACCCCCTGTGCGCCGTCGGCGCGTGCAAAAGCAGAAATAAATAAATTTTCGTTCCGGTAAAAGCGAGAACGCCGGTGAACGCTGGTTGACCGTGCCTGCCTGTTTTTACTGTGAACTAGCCGATTTGATAACACGCTTTAATTTTTCAAGGTTATAAGCGCGAGACGACGGCGACGCGGCGCGGCGCTACCACAAAATAGAAATCAACCAGAAGGTTGGTATGGTATGGTAATGATGAGCTGCCTCCCTCACTGTGGCAGCTCTATGGCTCTGCTTCCTATGAAGGTGCAATTTGCCAGCGCATTAGTTTTGATTGCAGGCCGTCTGACTTTTCGTCATGCTGCAATCAGTGATTTTAGTTCCTGAAATTAATCTAATTACATTTAAGTAAGGGATATCTGAAGTGTGTGCTTGTTTGCATTGGTTAAATCGTGACTGTTGGTATCTGGACAACACAAACAAAGGTCTAGACTCTTCTCTCTCCCGCCCGCGGAGGAGCATTACACAAATGGTGCGGATCGGATGGATGAGGATTGGTGTTGTGGTGTCAAGCCTAAATAAACGAGGATGTATTGGTTGAAGTTATAATTCTAGTTTGTTTTTGTCTATAAAAGCGTTGATGAGATTAATGGTTTTTAGCTTGGCACGTTGGCTGAGCCACTGTCTGCATACTGAATGGTGTAGTGTGGCGTCTTTTATTAGTTTTGTGTATAGATCTGTTTGAGGATAGGTTCTCAGGGGGCATGCCAAGAATATATGGTTTATATTTTCTATTTTTCCACACTCGCAAAGTGGGCTGTCAATTATTCCTATTCTATTCAGATGGACCTTTGTGCGACAGTGTCCTGTTTTAAGTCGTATGATGTTGGTTATGTCCTTTCTTCTGGCGTATTTTAAATTGTCAAACCATCTGGTTTTGGGAAATTTTTTAACGATTTCTGAGTACCATCCCCCCTTGTTGGTGGCTGTTGTTTTCCATTTTTGGGAAAATTCTTCTGTAAGTTTGTGTTTAATAACTGCTAGTATATCTGCCTTGTCGATTTTGATGTTCTTGGGTACATTGAGTGACCTTCCAATATTTGCGAGTTTATCTGCAGCTTCGTTTCCACTTATATCTGTGTGACTTGGTATCCACGTTAGGTGTATTTTCGTTCCGCTATTGTTTGCTTCTAATAGGAGTTTTTTGGTTGATAGTGTGATCGAGTCATTTGAAGTGTTTACCCCGGGATATCGAATCTTGTCAATGGCGCTTTTAGAGTCTGAGAGGATTACAACATTTCTTAGCTCTTTGCACAGAGAAATAATAATTGCCTTGTTAATTGCAACTATTTCCGCTGTGCAAATTGTTACTTCCTCTGGTAGTCTTTCTGCATAGTTGATAGGGGGATTGTTGCAATAGACTCCGTAGCCCGCGTTGTTTTTACCCTTGGAGGCATCTGTATATATGAACGTGTGGTTGGATCTAATGTTTTCGGTGATTTCGTAGAATAAGTTTTTGTTAGAAACTTGGCTTTTTTCCAGATTCAGATCGATCACCTTTATCATTTTTATCTGATGTTGTAGTTGCATTTCGTAGCATGGTGCCCTGTCATTTTTGTATATTTTGTTAGAGTATTTGTCTAGGTAGCCCAGAGCAGTGACTAGATAAGGCGTCTCCTTGTTCCTCCAGAAGTTTGCATTTTTTGCAAGTGATTTCCTGATGTTTTTTAAGAGTGTTGTTAATGGGTGGTCATTATGAGAGTAGATTTTTAGGAGAAATTTTACGGAAAGATTTTTTCTTCTATGGTCCATTGATTGTTCTTTTGCCTCTGCCAATAACGCCCATGTCGGGGTAGATTTCATGCATCCCAGAATAGTTCTCAGGGATTGAAATTGTGTTTTGTCTATCTTCTCTAGGCCGGTTTTATTTGTTGGTTTAATGAAAATGGAACCATAGTCTAGGTGCGACTTTACAATGCCGTTGTAGATTACTAGGAGAGTTTTCGGGTCGGCACCCCACCAAACTCTGGTCAAATTCTTTATAATGTTTAGACCTTTTTGCGCTTTGTTTACTTGTTCTGTGATGTGGGGGGTCCATTTTAGGTTTTTGTGTAGTATTATGCCGAGGTATTTGGTTTTATCTGTGTAGGGAATTCTTTTATTATTGTACAGCAGGTGAGGGGGGTTGAGTAACCGTCGGCCTTTCGTAAACCATACCGCTTTGCTTTTTTCCTCCGAAATACTAAGATTGTGGTTTTTTAAAGAAGCCCACCTTGACATGATTTTTCAATGAGTTATTCAGTTCTTCTGCCATATAAAGTTGTTTGCGTGCCTGTGGTGAATAATGTTATGTCGTCCGCGTACCCTAAGTTGTCGTTTTCGGAATATAAGAAATAGATCTCTTATGTATATGTTAAAGAGAATGGTGCTGAGCGGCGAACCCTGTGGAATTCCCGCATTGGCCTCCCCTGGGCCGATCCAAACTCCTTCTTTATTTCTAATAAACATCGCCCTGTTGGAGTTGATTCTAAATATTAGATTGTTTAGACTAGAAGTGATTCCAGCATTTGCTAGTTTTTTATACAATTTTGCTATGTCTACATGGTCGTATGCTGATTTTATGTCAAGAAATACCGCAAGTACCGACTGATTGTGGGTGAAGGCGTTAGTAACAGCAGTAGTTAGGTATGCGATGTTGTTGTATGTACCCATTCCTTTTCTATATGCTGTCTGAAAGTGGTTGAAGTACTTCATATTTTCAAGTTTCCAGTCTAGTCTATTCTTTATGATAATTTCTAACGTTTTAAGGTAACAAGACGACAGGACTATGGGTCTAAAGTTCTTTGGATTGTTAGGGTCCTTGTTAGGCTTTAATATGGGAATGATGGCATATTTTTTCCAGGCTTCGGGGATAGGTTTTCCTTGTAGGCATTCATTGTAGATGTTTAACAGTATATTGCTTGCTTTTTCTCCTAGGTGACTTAGCATAGGATAGTTAACCTCATCCATTCCGGGGGCAGAACTGGTTTTTCCTTTGAGGCTATGTGTTAGTTCTTCCAGATTGAAAGGAGGGTCTGCTGTCTCCAGTGGTTGCAGTGAGAAGTTTGGTGTTATGTTTGTTATTGAGTTGTCTTTTAGTATTTCCTCGGATATTGTGTCACTGGGTATAGGTAGTCTTGCATTCGCGTGTGTGCCACCAAATTTCTTTATCTTGTTCCATATATAGGTTATGTTTGTATTTCTGTTAAGTGTCCCACAGAATTCCTTGAAGCTGTCTTTTTTTTTCTATTCAATTGTTTCTTTGATAAGGCGATTTGTCTCTTTGCTTGTATAAAATTCTGCAGGTTGGGACTGGATCTAAAGTTGCTAATGGCTTTCCGTCTCTCTTTGACAATCGAGGAGCATTCCTGGTCCCACCATGGATTACCTTGTGGTTTTATTTGGTTTGTCTTAGTTTCTGGTATACTTTTTTGAGCTGCTGCCTCCACTATGCTGTGCAGGTCGTCAAAGCCAGCATTCAAGTCTAATTGGTTTGTCATTTTGCCTATCTCAGTTTCATACCTTGTCCAATTGGCTTTTCTGAAGTTTTTCCTAGGAAACGTAGAATGTCTGATGTTTGTGTTGCCCACCAGAGTGCACATTGTTGGGTAGTGGTCACTAAATCCGGGGTCTGGGATGAGTGACCATATTGTTTTTAGAGTGAGGTTGTTAGAGACAAGTGTGAGGTCTAAAGGACTTTCATTGGTGTTGTTGGCAAATCGTGTTGGTGCTTCGTTATTTATTATTGAAAAAGTTTTTTGTTAATAAAGTTGTATAAGGATTAATCCCCTGTGGTTGTTTTTTGCTTCCCAGTACACATGATGTGCGTTAAAGTCTCCCATTATTATATTTTTCTTATTGTTGATGTCTATTGTCGTTTCTAAGTCTTGTGGCGAGATGTTATATTGGGGTGGGAGTAAACATTTGTGATGTTAAGATCATCGTACATGGTGAGTGTTTGAAGTTGCGAGATATTGTTGCTATTGCTGTTGATTACGTTGAACTTTATGTTTTTTTTGACACATGTGGCTATGCCACCGTAGCCGTCGTCTCTATCTTTTCGCATTTGTTCTCTATCTTTTCGCATGTTTGTGTCGCCAGAAGGTTGACTCTCAAAATGCGCGCGAAACGGTGGCTAACCTAAAAATTCCTTTATGAGCGGGTAACACCTGTCAATGTAGCGGCGTTACCGGTTTAGTCAGGGCAGGTCAGGGTTTAGTTGAATTCTGACGATCGCATAATAGGAATATATCACATAAATACGAATTTTAAAGCGGAACAAATAAAAATAAATTATTAATAAGGAGAAATAAATTGATATTAAACAAATGCATAGATTGTTTTTATTTTAAACTGTGATAACCCATCTTAACACAATACTTATTACCTACCTATATACTATCATAATTTTATTATTATAATGAGCCCGATTTATCTGGGTAACATTGTGTTCAAGCAAACTTTCCCACAGCATTAAAAAAACATTTTATTTTTGATAATGTACCCAAAACGCAGAACGATGCCTCTAACAAATAAATTCAGGATTGTAAACTGTTACACTTTAGAAAGTACCTATAGCAACGCAATTTGCGTAATTTCCCACACCATAAAACTTTTAGAAAGGTGTAGGGATGACCACGGGTTTTGCCAACCAGTAAACGCAGCTCAAGGGTTCAGTAGAAAGTTGACCTTTAATTAATTGGTTTAGTTTATTTTTAAAATTCACGATCTCTACCCATTTCCAAATTTTTGACTACGCATATATTATCTGCCTACCTACTAATTGCAAAAAAACTGCTGCATAAAAATTACATGTGGTGGTATCTATACAATATAAACTTTACCTTTCGAAATAACGTATTACGTTCAGTCTGTAATCACATACCTATCAGATAATAAAAATACTTATTCAATATAACCCTGACAACAGACTGCGAAAGTGTTTTAATCCGGCCCTGAGAGTTACCCGCTGCCATAGACTTAAAATAAAATATAGACTGAGCATCTCATTCATAAATAGCTGGAACATGCGGTCAGACACTGTCTTGTTATTGTTGTGTTATTGTTTTAGGTTATAACGAGTGCGACACGAGCGATAGATAGGTTGTCTCTGTCGTAACGGTCGTTCCCTGACGACGCTCTGCCGAGAAACACAACACTGTCTTTCGTTTCTCAACACCTGAACTCTCCGTATCATAGCCGGGTAATTTTTTTATTTTAATGAAGCTATAATTAAATTAAAAATATATCGTATTTAAACTTTTTATATTTTATTAAGATTTAGGACAGTTTTTTAAATAAAGAAAAAACAATTAGAGTCCAAAAAGGATAAAAATAATGAAATACACGTTATAGAAGAAATTTTATAATCGAAATTAGGTAATTTTTGAAATTAATAATAAATTATTAATTTTGGCAAACATTTAACCCTAATATTAATCAAAACAGGATCTATTCCACAGATATAATAGAAACGGCGACAGGGAGAAAAAAAATATGATTGTTGTAATTTTTTTCTCTAGTTAAAGTGATATTATGTAAATTAGAAAACATAAATCTGTTCCATTAAAGCAAGGAAGGTGATAGGAAGTGGATAAAATAAAAACACATTTGGCTAACTCGGTACTGTCTTTATTATACCGGGTGCACGTCTCAAAAATTAGCTCATCACGAATTTTTATATTTTCAAATAAAAAACAAGATTTAGTATGTTAGTATATGAAATAAATTAGGATTGATTGACGCATTCAATTGTTTTGGTCACTTCCTGTTTCACCGGAAATGACTATAACTTTAATTACAAGCAGCACCCTCGGTATATTCTACTTTATTCGATGAAAATGACTCTGAATAGAATGACATATCATATGTCAACTTTGACATTTTCGCATATGGTTTAATTGGTGTAACACGCGGTTCATAACGACAATTTGACTCGAAATACCAAGTGTGTGAGGTATCCAATATATTCACTTAAAAATGCTTTTCCAAATATGCTAATGAGTCACCCTTGTTCCATTTAACTTGATATATGTATATGATTAAAATACGATTTGTACATCTTTTAACCGAGCCTAGACAAGACACACGAAAACTAGATCAAAACTATTTTCCAAGGCTCCTTGATTAAAAACCTAATTAGTTGAAAAAACTGGATTGAAATTTAAAATAGGATATGTTTTAAGCGACAATGTCAAAAAGTTGACATGATAAGTCATTCTATTCAGAGTGTCATTTTTTATCGAATAAAGCAGCAGCAATATACCGAGAGTGCCTTTAAAATCAAGATGTAATCATTTCGGTGAAACAGGAAGAGACCAAAAACAATTGAATGCGATCAGCCAATCCTAATTTATGTCATATACCTACTAACTGCTTTAAATCTGTTTTTTATCAAAATAAAAAAAAGTTATAGGGTTGAGCCACTTTTTGAGACGACCCGGTATATTAAAAATATTGTTTCATAATGTAATCATTTTAAAAATTCTTGTACGTTATTTTAGATTCTGAAGATAATTTTAGAATAAACCATATTTTTAATAAAAACATTATTAATTATTAACAGGGTTATAGTATGATTTTGTTACAATGTAAGTAAGTAAATAATGTAATGTAAAAGAAAAATTCAGATTTTACATTTTACTAAAAATATTATCTAAATAAGTGCCTTTCTACAACAACGCCACTGACTGTAATGGGGTAAGAGTGAGAGTTGCCTACCGATTAAAAAGTCGTTTCAAGACGCAAATGGATTATTTTGAAGTCGAAATTTCTTCTACAAATTTGGCACTGGCGAACCATATTTTATAGTTTTTGAACAGAAAAAAGTCAATAAAATAAACACTTAAGGACTACAAGCTAAGAAAATGCGTTAATACCACCGTGCAGTGTTAATACATACAACCAGGGAGATAGCGGCAACAAAGCTTTACCGCACACGTGGGACACGTACTACAAGGTAATAAATGAATGAATAGGCTCCCTCGCTTGCCTCTAATCGGTGTTGCGTCATGGCTAGCCAAAGAGACATCATATTAAACAGTGTCAAACTTATAATTTAGTAGTATAAGGACTATTTAATAAATATGGAATATTAAAACCTACTTTATTAAACTGTAGTATTAATATCTCAATATATGTGTATAACAAAAAAAAAATATTGATAATATTAAAGACGTGACAACATAGGCTGGATGAGGAAGGCTCGGTCGACTGTACCCAGAAGTAAACATGTGTACAAAAAAGGTTGTTTGTCCGCGTTGAGATGTAAATAGTGTAGTCTATATTTTATTTTAAGTCTATGCCCGCTGCTAATATGGCGTCGCGATTTGTGAAACGTCATCAAATTCGGCAGAGTCGGCGTTCTGGTTGATTTCTATTTTGTGGCGCTACTATGTAACCATATACAGGGTGTCCCAGAAATAAGTGCAAGTATTTTAACTTAACTGGTAGTATAGTTCAACCCCAGAAACACGCCTATGAGGTTTTTTCTAAATATTTTTTTTTTGAAAATTCGGAATTTTTTGAAAATTTTTTTTGGAATTTTTTTTAGTATTTATTTAAATTTAAAAAAAAATTATTTCTTGATAATATGTCAACATAGGTAGTAAATTAAAGTTACAAGAAAGAAAATCCAGAAAAGATCCAGTGGTTCTCAAAATTTTAGCAAAAAATCATTTTTTTTTTTGGAAATTTTCAAAGTAAAATAACTCCGTTAAATATATTCGAATAGTTCTGACTGAAAACGAAATCCATTAGCAAGCAACGGGGATGTCAATGTTAGTCGGGAATTATTGTGAACTAAGGACCTAGTTCAAGGAACTATTCCTCTGGAGGAACTAGAACCAAGGAACTAGTTCCTCCCAAGGAACTAGAATTCCCACCTCTAATAGAGATCTATCACCCCTTAAAATACTTGCACTTATTTCTGGGATACCCTGTTTATAACAATACACGTGATGCGTATACGCAAAATTGCGAACGATGTCAAGAATAGGTGCCCAGTTTGGCGCTGACTACCAGTAAGCGGCAAACCTTGCTTGCACTGTGTTCGCACACTAAGATTGAAAGAAGAGAAGAATTTTGAAGTATCTTTAAGTGAAAATTTATTGTTAAAGTAGCATAAATATGCTTAGTTGTAGTTAAAGGACAGTATTGAAGAAAAGAGGTATAATAACTCTTGGGGGGGGTTGTTTGGCGCCATATAGGGTACTCGCCCGGTCTCAATATTTGCCTTCCGCCGGCCCTGGCTGACGCCGTTTTTTCTCGATCATACTGAGCATAAGTAAATAAAAAAATACCTAAAGTGGGTAAAAATTTCCCGGGGAAATTACATTATATTCACCAAATGTCGCAAAACAAGTATTTCAATGAAACAAATCTGTCTCATTTTTTCTGTCGTTGGGGGCAAAAATAAGACATGCTTGGAAAAAAATGAGACAGGGTGTAAAAGCGAAGGTTTCCATCATATTATTAGATCTGGGGAAAACGCTGATACAGGTAAGTATAAAAATAAGACACAACATTTTGTGAATTATTAATTTGTACTGTTTAATTTCCAAAAAATGGGAAAAACTCTATATGCTGTTTAACAAAACAAGTCCATAAACTAATAAGTAAATTCTAGCAAAAAATAGAACGTAGGGTAAGTATAATAAAACATTTAGCTAATTAACAGAAAACTTTTGAAGATCTATCGGAAAAGCAAGCTTTGGGACATTCTAGCGGTTCCTCCTTGGCAACTAGGGGAGGTAATTTCATTACAATATCGTCTTTGTCCACATTGTTATAATTTTCAAGCACGGTGGAAATACAAAATTTGTTCACTTGTCGACGCATATACGATCGCGGTACTCACTTTCCTTGATATTTTCTACTAACGCAACGTAATGTACCAGTTTCTTTTTGTAGCAAACTTTATTAAAACATAGTCTCCGGAATGTATCTCATTTGAGCAGGCTCAAATTCGTTATCTGAATTGGATTCAACTAGGTCAGCTAACGTCATATTATCCACATCACTTTCGTCTTGAAGAATACCTTGACTTCACTTTCTGAGGAAGAACTTGGAACTAAATCTATTGGGCATTTTTCTTTTGTACCTTTTTGTTTGAACTCTACCTTTTGAATGACTTCTTTTGTTTAATGCTTTCTAAATATTCAGCACTCGTAAGGGGAGCCATAGAGTTTGAATTAATCTTACGTCTTGTCTTAGTCTCAGGATTTGTTTTATTGATTTTGGCAAACAAGAATTTCTTGAACGTGGTGGGCGATGAAGCTGTGCCCGCGATTGAAATATTTGACCTGTGGATGCCAAATTAATTTCATTATTATCTATTTTCCTCGGGTTTCTGTTATCTTTTTCTTCTCCCTCTCTGTGTTTATCTTCTCTATTAGGTTCTTCCACTTTGTTTCAATTTCATGTAGGCATTTAAAATTATACATACTACTATTTAGTACAGTATCTCGTTGTGCATTCGTTATATCTTTATTCACTTCATTAGAATCTTTCTTTTGGGTATTTTTCCTTAGAACAGGGACACAGACCAGTAGTTTCTAACGATAGTTTTATGACATCTCGTGAAATTCCTCATTCCATAGTTCACAGATCATATTTGCAAACTCACATTTGGTGAGCTTCCTTTGGTTTAATCTTTGCCACTCTATAAGTTTTGATTCCATTTTAATTTTAAGGTCCAAAACAGCATTTGTCTGTGGTTGCAAAAGGTCAGTCGCATGTGGTGAGTAGCTAAATAAGGTAATGTTATTCTGGATGGCAAGCTCTATGGTCCCTGTAGCCAAGTGAGAAGCTATGCCCGTCCATTATAACAAAGAAGGGGTCTTTGCTGGACCATCTTGCAGAACTTTTGAAACCAAAATTAAAAACCGCTGTTGTCATCCATCCCCTTGTCGGATACAGCATAGCATGTATTTTCAATGTCTTGCGTTCCTTTCCAAGTGCTCCATAAATTTTGTCCTTGATATATTATTAAGGGCGGCAAAGATGCCTCAATTGCCCGAAATGCAGGCCATTGTTGTAACATTTTCTTTCAGGAACCTTCGATACTCTGATGAACCCTTCCTATCCAAAACAAGTGGATTAGATTAAAAAATAGTTTAAGTATTACAATCCTAACACCTATCGCTGAGACACCCCACTAGGGATCTAAATAAAACTAGTTTCGTCTAGATTAAATATATGTGAGGGTTTATCTTGTAATCCCAGTTTCTTGTTTCCCAAGTTTATCATAAAAGGAATAGATGATAAAGGGGTCACTGATTGCAGTTCTTGACACTTTTCAACTGTTCCATCTTTTTTTTGACTTAGTCCATTCCTTTTTGCAGAGCGATCCGAGAAACCAGTCATCTCGGGTTTTCCATTATTAAAACGGTTTTAAAATTATTTTCATTGACGTAGTTTGAACAACATGTTGTAACAGGGAAATTTTGAGGGTCGGTTTGATGAAGTAAAAGGCGATAGTTTAAGTTCCTCGTGTATTTCTCTCTCTCTTTTGTAAACTCTTTATATAATGGCTAGAAAATTATATAAATTTGCTGATCTTAAATATTATGGATAAATCTTACCTAGCACCAAGTTAATTCATACAAAATATAATAACTAATAGTGTATGGTGAAATTTTAAACCACAGGCTGCCGCCGTTATTTGCAAAAAAGTTAAGAATAAATGTAGAAATAAATTTACTTCATCCAGATATTTTATCCATACCAGATTTATTTAATAAAATGGGTATGAGCGGCGACATCTACAAGACATGTGTTTGAACGCATTGAATGTTAATAAGGTTTACTACATTTACACTAAAATATTCCCATGTAGTTCCCCAATTTAACAACAAATAATCAGTAACCTAATATATTCTGTTTCAACGTTTAATTTCTTCTTTGGATACAGCAAATCCCCATTTAGCCATCACGGTGATCTTTTGGGTTAGATCAGCTTCTTGATCCACTGATAAGGCTTGCTTTCTACCTTGTTTCGACTTATTTTTGTTGTTAAGCGACCTACTAAGCTTGGACTTGTCGATTCCTAAGTGTCGTGCTGCCTCTCTTACCCCAAGCTTCCCTTGTTTAACAAGATTTATGGCTTGCTTCACAAGTCTTTGCTGTATATTTTTTAATTTGGGAACGCGTATGTTCTAGGCATTTTTGAAAACAATTCCAGTTATCCTAGAATAATAACTAGTTACTAGTAGAAAACATAAATTTACTGTCTCATTTTACTCCAACAGGTGTCTCACATTTGCCCCCCACACAAGTCTCAATTTTACCCCAGAATAATTTTACGAGCGCTCGGGTCCAGGTATCAAGAAGACATTGCACATGGTTCCAACCATAAAATAATTAACTAGAGAGAAGTGTCAACTCTGTGTTAAATCAGAGCACGATACGCCGCAAGCCTTCGTTATCGTCTGGAGAACTAATTTTCAATTGACAGGTTGACATGATAAGGACATGATGAAGCGGCGCCATTTCCGTTTCCGATTTATTCAATGGCGGGTCCTCTTTCAGTTCAAATGTATTTTGTATTTTTTACTTTTCATAAATAAAACCAAAAGAGTATTTATTCACATATATTTATTTGAAATATGGAACAACGTGACTAAATAAATACCAAATAAGTTATTATTGTTTCAATACCAATTAGTTAATTATATGTACTTTTAGCGTAAATTAGTTAAAGGTATAAGCATGACTTACAGTAATTTGTAAATAAACACACGTATTCGCAGACTTCAAGGACAGAAAACGGACACAGGAACACATGAAAAGCAGGAGCCTTATACAAAACCTGAAAACAGAGAAAACAATTTTTATACTAAAATTAACAATGTAAAAATATCCAATAGGTATAAAATATAAATATACTGTTTAAAAGCGTCCATTATTCCCAAGAGGCCTGGCTTATCGTCAAAAAGAAGCAAAGAGAGACTTTTAGTCGGATAACATAATCAGATTATCAGTCCGATTTTATTGCATTATTGACAATAAATCGCACATACTGAGATAACTAATATTTGGCTATAGTTAAAATGATCTTACCTTGCTGTAAATTGCTTCCATTTTAGAAAAATCGCCGATCAAAGATATTATAACACCATTTTCTTGCATCTAAAAATGTAAAAACAGTGTTTATTTACGACCTATTTTCATATACATGGGACATACCTACTACTGCAGAAACGTCGTTTCTCAAGGTTTTCATGTAATATATATTTTATATACTTTATTACCTTTATGTTATAAATTTCAGCCGAAATATTAAAATGAACTTCAAAACGAAACTAAACGGAATGAATTAAAATGGCGTCAGATATTTTCCGAATTTGTTCTAGAACAAATCTGAAGTTGTCTCTGAAACTGAAATCTGTCAATTCTAAACTGTGAAGTTAGACAATAGTTAGACAAAAACAATGCTGTCCTTGTCTAGGCGGCCATACTTGTCGTGAGGAGAATGACAGGAATGACACTAATGACTGTTTCCAATTTTCCTATTTCACTGTCACCCCCCTGGTTCCAACTAGAGGTGGGTTGTGAAATCGCAGTCCGCTACTTTGTCACAGCTCCACTAACGTCGCAGTATGTGACTGCTCCAGTTCCAAGAAAATCGCAGTGACATTTCGGAGCAGTTTACAAGTTTGAGACATCTGCGCATCGTGAGTAGCAAGCGAACAATAATAGCAGGCAATAGTGTAAATTCTGAAAATGCTCTAGCCCCGTCGCCCGGTCAGACTGTTCAGTCACAGTCGTCGCAGGTCGCAGTCGACTGGACCATAGTATATTGAGTATATTCTGTGTGCACTGGAGCTGTTGGGATTTGGGAACGGGGAAACGTAGCAGCGTTCGCTTTTTCTTTCATGAATCTAAATAAGATATTTATGTATTATAATAATCACAAACAGATGTTTTTTTGACAAGGTAATTTTAACTTGTTAGTATGTTTATTTGTTAGTTGTTTGTATCTGTGTTTTTGTTGTATATCTAAATCTTTTTATTTGATCATATACATTCATATAAGTTTTATTATTTATATCTATTTTTAAGGTCTGATGATGGCTAAATAGCCGAAACCGGTCACTAATAAAGATTTTTTTGACAGTTTCTACTTTGAATTGAATATAACATTAGTTTTTACCATGGGCCCATCACTCTGTGAAAATGAACAGACTCTTTAAGATATTTATAACAAGTGCTTGGTACTTAGAAACACTCAAATTCTTCTGAATAGACTAATATAGCAACATCTATCAAACTAAGACATCAGTATAGTACCGTACAGCCGCGATTAAGAGCTCTAAGGCCCGTAGTTCGGAAAAGTTCGAATCTTGTTCGCAAGGGCCGGAGAACGCTGAGGCCGTCGGTGACTTACCCCGATGCACAGACGTTAAAATCGCCACTACCCGATCGAAATAAAAAAACGGCGTCAGTTGGCTTGGAAATGACAATCGATAACATTCCCCATAAATTTTTACATATAAAATGCCAGCAATCTTCATTTCATAGCTATCGCTGACGCCGTTTTTCGATCATACGATATAAATAAGCAAAAACTAGACGATGATGTTGCCCTATCATAATCACACCTATAGTCCTGTACTTTTTTAGTAAATGCAACGAACGGTGCCGAACAGCCGAACACCAGTGCGATTTTTCGGAGCAATTAACCGACTACATTTTTAATTTATAGGTTAATTGCTCCGAAAATCTTACTTAACTGCTTTTATTGGAGCAGTCGCAGAGCGTAGCAGCTCCACAAAAATCGCAGACTGGCCCACCTCTAGTTCCAACCCATGGTACAAAGAATACAAGGTATGATATTGCGCAGGTTGGTCGCTACGTCACAGGTGATAACAGGCGCTATTGGTCAGCACGCTCCGCGCGCCAGTTCAAATCGTCAAGATATTGTTATAAACCTGTTTTTTTGTTTATATACCGTCATTGAATTATCGCTAAGCAAGTTACTGTGGAGCAGTGCGTAAGGAGTTGGGCGGCTAGGAAGCGAGACCCGAGTTCGAATCTCGGCCGGGACATAACTTTTATTTATTTTTTTAATACTGTTGTTGTATTCTATAGTTTATTTTTGTAGTATAAAAGAAAGAACTATTTATTCCGTTATTTTTTAATCTCTCCGTTATTAATATAAATTGATTGTTAGTACAATACCTCATTTAATATAAAATAATATTCTACTTTTGAAATGTATCGGGCCCTAATTGTACCTAAAGTAATATATATTTTAGTGATATACCATATTGTAAACTATTTAATATTTCAGTCTTAAAAAGTTAATTTGCATTGAATAATTTTGCCTGCCATTAAAGGAAATTTGAGCTATATAATCCTTGATGGGCATATTCTGGGTAATGCAAATACTTCCTTTAAATTTTGGAGTTAAAGCCGATTTATTCTAAAAAACCAGAAACATCTACATATAAAAAGCACAGGTCATGAGTATAATAAATTTCACCCTTAGTATTACTTCCACTAATTATAATAAACTTCACCCTTAGAATTACATCTATCACAATTACCGTATAATTTCATCTGCATTGGCATTTTCTACTTTTCGATGTGAAACAATAAACTTCCAACATTTTTTTAAATGATGTAACAATTCCTCTTGGTTTACTTTTTCCATAGATATCCTCAACTCTGTCCTCATGTGAATTCAGAGGCAATGAAAATGAAAATTGTTTACCATAAACATCGCAAATAAGGAAAAACCTAATAAACAATTTTATACCGAATATAGAAATAAATTTAGTATTCTTACCCATCGTCCAAATCATGTTAATAGATAATTATTATTTTTAAATATATTTTGGAACTGCTGGTTTAGTAATTGTTAAATTAAACGAACTAAAAAGTCTTAAAAATAAACAATTCTTAACCATAACCCCAAAAAATGCAGATCTCCTGTCAACTTTCTTTATTTTTTATTTATTCATTATTTTCCTGGTGACGTCACAGGTGGTATGCGCGAACTGAACGAAATTGGAGCCGCTATCGATCATACCTTGTATTCTTTGTACCATGGTTCCAACCCAACCATAAAATAATTAACTAGAAAGAAGTGTCAACTCTGTGTTAAATCGTGGAAACACGATACGCCACCGAAAGCCTTCGTTGTCGTCTGGAGAACTAATTTTCCAATTGACAGGTTGACATGATAAGGACATGATGGCTTAATTCTCATTTCCGTTTCCGGTTATTCAATGGCGGGTCCTCTTTCCCAGTTCAAATGTATTTTGTATTTTTCTTTTCATAAATAAAACCAAAAAATTATTTATTCACATATATTTATTTGAAATATGGAACAACGTGACTAAATAAATATAAAAATATAAAGAGGATTGTATTGTTTCAGCCAATTAGTTAATTATATGTACTTTTAATAAATTAGTTAAGGTATAGAATGACTTACAGTAATTTGTAAATAAACACACGTATTCGCAGACTTCAAAGGGCAGAAAAACGGACACAGAACATGAAAACAGGGCCTTATACAAAAACCTAGAAACAGAAAAACAATTTTTTATATACTAAAATTAACAATGTAAAAATATCAATAGGTATAAAATATAAATATACTGTTTAAAAAAAGCGTCCATTATTCCCAAAGAGGGCCTGGCTTATTAATCAAAAAGAAGCAAAAAGACTTTTGGTGGATAACATAATCAGATTATCGAGTCCGATTTATTGCGGTATTGACGATAAATCGCACATACTGGAGATAACTAATGTTGGCTATAGTTAAAATGATCTTACCTTGCTGTAGTGCTTCCATTTTCAGAAAAATCGCCGATCAAAAGATATTATAACACCATTTTCTTGCATCTAAAAAATGTAAAAACAGTGTTTATTTACTATTTTCATATACATGGGACATACCTACTACTGCAGAAACGTCATTTTCTCCAGAAGTTCTTCATGTAATATATATTATATATACTTTATTACCATTATATTTATAAATTTCAGCCGAAATATTAAATTGAACTTCCAAAACGAAACTAAACGGAATGAATTAAAATGGCGTCGAATATTTTCGAATTTACATTCTAGAACAAAATCTGAAGTTGTCTCTGAAACTGAAATCTGTCAATTATAAACTGTGAAGTTAGACAATAGTTAGACAAAGCAATGCCGGGGGTGCAACTTTGTTCAAGTTAGCAACCATTTAAGCGATGTCAAAACCAGATCGATACCATGTTCATTACCGCTATTGTCGCTCAAATGCTGCGAAATATGGTATCACTATCACACTCTTGCACACGTGTCTAGACTGTCGCCTCGCCACAAAGCGAGAAATCAGAATATCGCTACGAATCGATGTTGCTACTGAACATAGTGCATCAAGCTACAAATTACTTTGCTATCGCTTTGAAACATGAACAAAGTTGCACCCCTGTCCTTGTCTAGGCGGCCATACTTGTCGTGAGGAGAATGACAGGAATGACACTAATGACTGTTTCCAATTTTCCTATTTCACTGTCACCCCCCTGGTTCCAACGCATCACAAGACAAACACAACAATATTCCGACTTTAAACGAGTCGCTCCGACAATTGAGGTGGCGGTATGAGGTGGCGGTATTCGTCCTACGGGGTATTTGTCCTACCAACCGAACGTCACTTCGGGCATGTTCGGTAGTCCTAAAAATTCCTGTTTCAGGAATTTTGTCCTGGCTAACGTACTAAATCTGTCAACGTCGCATACTTTTCAATCTTGTTTTGTTTTTGAATTTGACAAAGATTAACCTCCAGAAAAAGTTTAAAATTATAATTTTTATGAGGACAATTGACGAATAATGTTATGAATAATGTAATAGAACCTGATAAATAATCGGAAATGATATTTACAAATAAAAGCATAAACAAAATGAAAGTGATAGCAAGCTTACGATTGCCTTTGATAATGTGTTTTTATATAAGAATACGTCTACATGGGTTGAAATCTCAGGTGTGTATCTAGATAATATGTATTCAAAACAAAAGCCAAAACGATTAACAATTTTTTGAAAATATTAAGCTATCCACAAATTCCTGAAAATAAGTAGCCGTGATTTGCGGAAAAAATGTTCTTAATTATTTTTCCCACATGATGTCCTTTCAGGTTCCAGGTATGTGATATTGTTTTAATTGCAAGATCGTAACACAAAAATTCATTCTTCAGGAAACAGCACGGGCATGTATTAGGCATAATAAGTAATTATAAAAATATGAGCAAAAATGAGATGGTTTAAAAAAGAGTGAAAATTTTAAAAGGTTAAGAAATCTGAAACTCAAAGGAAAACGATTAAAAACTGATAAATAAGTACCGTTAAACTGGAAAAGCAAACTAGTAAGTATTTTTATTATGAATCTATTCACTATAACATTGTGGTATTTTCTGAAATATTTTGAATTACAGCTATCGCATAATACAAAAGACAATTTATATCTTTTAAAACAAGGCATATGATATATGAGATAGGTAGGTATGTACCATGTGGTAGGTACAATATGATCGAAAAAAAAACGGCGTCAGTGATGGCTATGAAATGAAGATCGGTGTCTTTTATATGGCAAAATTATATATAGGGAATGTCAGGATCACGTTATTCCAAACCAACTGGACATTTAATTTTTTCGATTATATGAGACATAAGTGTCAGCCTTCTAGACCACAGACCTTTATATTATACTTCTAGCACAAGGACATATCGGCCAAGCCTTAGGTTGGTGTTTCTGGCGTGTAGGTGTGAATCGCTATGGTCTGGTGGGGAGATAGAAAAATATAAAATATTTATTACATAACCACATAATCTGATGATTTCCTATGCATTCAGCCACCAAGTTAATACATCTGATTGTAATAAGCATATTGGCCATACTCTTCATATACATGAAAATCGTATCCAATAGGTGTATCACATAGCACATTTAAGAGGACTGATCCTATGAGCATTTATTTTGTTTTTCTATTTATAACCCCTCGTTAACTCATTTATTTGTAGATTTATTGGATATTAAGCTCTAGGATAAAAAAACCTGCTTAGACAGAACATGGGGCATTTTCGAATACTTTATTTAGAGAAAGTCTTGTCAGGTTTAAATGACATAAGATTACAGAAAAATATCCTGACGAGGACAAATGTATAAAGTCTTCAGGATACCCTTAGGGAACAATTTAGAATGATGCAGCGTACTTCTACAGTAAAGTCTGAACATTAAAGCATAAGGTAAATAAATTATCCATACATGTGTGCATAAAAGGTAGTAATATAATAAATTTATTGTTTTCAGAAACAAAATCCACAACTTATTCTGCCAAATACAAATAGTACACATCTTATTTTACTAAAGCGTGTTGACCGTACTCTTCATACACACAAAAATCGGCACCCAAGGCCTGAAATGCCAACTCTAGTAGCACTATTCTATGTAATAAATATTTTTTTAAGTATATTTATTTGTATTATTATCTTTACAAATTAAAATATTTTTTATCAGTCTGAGAATCAATATGAATTTATTTTTAAAAAGAACAGTATACTAAAAGCAAAAAATGATTTAAATTGGTATGTCAAAATAATAAGTTAAGGCTATTTTGAAAACCTGTATTTTAAATTGCAAAAGCTGATAGAATTTCAAATATTTCAAACTAAAAAAATGTATCGATCTGAATTAATTTTTTCAAAATATAACCAGAAAAAAATATCTATCTTAAAGTTGCAGCTGTGGTTGCAATACTCTGTATTAACTAAAAAACATTTTATTTATTAAAATTACAAAATTACGGTATAAAGTTATAAAAAAGTACTTTATAAAAAGATCTCAAATTGTCAAGAAAATAATAAAAGGAAAATTCTAAAATTTACAGAAATTTCTTTTTCACTTTATTCAATTATGTTAATGAGAGTGAAAGTAAAGACTATGGAAGCTTGTTCGTAGTAAAGTAACTAGTTAATTAGTTATTCTGTGTATAGCAAGACTACCTCAACGACCCTAAAAGAAATAATTTAACATTAATAATTAGGTATTTCTTGCCTGAGTATGAGACAAAACCGGTAAAATAATAGAACAAAAATATGTGAGCAAAAGGAATTCATAAAAACCGTAATATGTAAGTTGATTAAAACAAAATTACATATAAGCCACCATATAAATACTGTAAAAATCAAAAAAACAGCTGGAAGAGCAGCAATTTTTTTTTCAATTGTATAGTACTGTATGATCGAAAAAAACGGCGTCAATTAGCTTGTTAATATTATCGATGACATTCTATATAATTGTAAATATATAAAATGACAGCAATCATTATTTCTAGCCGACCGCGACCATTGTGTATTATTCTTATTACTAATACTGCACCCAATCACTTTTTTTTGACAATAATCTATAAAAATAAAAAAGGTAAACAATTTTTCATATTATAAATTAATTTATTTCATTACAGCCCATAAGCACAAACCGTCATTTTACTCCGAATAGGACATGCTATTTTTTTCAAACGTCACAAATATTTTTTTTAAACAATTTCAAACTTTGCAAATAATATAACAAGATTTAAAAGTAATACCTTGTAACTAATTATACCATATGATCGAATAAAAACGGCGTCAGCGATGGCTATGAAATGACAATCGATGACATTCCCATATAAATTTACATATAAAATGACAGCGATCTTCATTTCATAGCCATCGCTGAGGCCGTTTTATTCGATCGCCTAACCTATCGAAACTATGGTTACACTCGTTGAATTTGACACTTTATATCAGTTTAATAATATTTTTCGTACTTTTATTGCTTATGCGTAAAAATTAACTATTTTATGCGGCATTAAAATTACTTTTATTTTATCAATCACGTCGCCAAAATTAATACTTTTGTTGCGTTTGAAAAAAAATCATTTACGCTGCAAGTTTTTATAACATATCTAATTAAATTGGGCCGAAGAGTCAGTTCTGAACACACATCCGTGGTTCTGAATCATTCTTTAATTTATTTTTAAAAAAGAACATAAATACCTAAAACAAAAAAAAATTAAAAGAAAGGATTAGTAGATATGTCAAAATAATAAGTAAATTAGATATTTACCCCAGAAAACCTGTATATTTATTTAATTGGAAAAACTGATGAAATTTCATATATCTTTCAAAATTAGAAATTGTATCCTAATTTTACTCTAATTGCTAAAAAACGAATATTACAAAAAATTAAATAAAGTGAGTTTAGTTATATTAAAGTTCTACATATTGTCAAGAAAAAAAATTATTGCTTTTTAAATTAAAAAATTAATATTGCAAGTTAGGTTAAACTACAAGTTAAACAATATAGATAATCAAAAGTTTTTTGATAAAATTTGCTTTTATGATGTCAGATCATTTCTATGAAAAATACACTAGATAGAATACATTAGATTTTATTAAAGACGCTGATGGGTAACTAAAACATTGACTAATAAACCTTGTCCATTTTAATATAAGAGGTCTGACATATTTATGGAATCTTTGTGAAGGTGTAAGGGGTGTATAATAAATTAATCCTTGTTTATAATAAAAACCATAAAACATTTATTTGTGGGATTAAATAAACGCCTGCCCTCACTGTCATAGGCAACCAAAATACATATAAAAATCTTGTAACTTTAGATGAACTTTAGTAATTATGTCAGTAAACTCTAATTGGACTCTAGTCTATTATATTTAATGTACAAAATATATTATTAAATTTAATCATAGATTAAAGGAGTTTATTTATAATTAAATATTTTAATCTAAGCATTAAGTAATAAAACTGTTTGTGGGCCCATTTATCATAGAGGTCACAGAAATATACTCTTGGTAGTACACAAAACAATGTAAAGGGGTGTAAATAAAATGTATAATCATTGATTTTTATAATATAAACTATAAAACATTTCTTATTTGTGAGCAAAAAAAACAAAACAATGCATAATATAAACTATTTTTAGAAATTAGGTATAGGCAACTAAACACACAAGAAAATAATTTAGATAAAACCTTGTAATTATTATTAAATATGTCAACCAGAATCCTTAATTAAGTCTCTAGTCTATTTTATTTTATATTTACATAATATAAATACCTTACACTCTTTTCCGATACAGAAAATTTTTGGTAATTGCTTCTTGAAAATGCGACAACCTGACAACGCGCTGTTTTTAACGTTCGGGACGCGTTCGGTGGACGACTCTGCGAACAACTGGTACAGGACAGATGCTCATTAGGACAGATGTGGTTCTCAGCGGTATTCGTCCTACGGGGTATTTGTCCTACCAACCGAACGTCACTTCGGGCATGTTCGGTAGTCCTAAAAATTCCTGTTTCAGGAATTTTGTCCTGGCTAACGTACTAAATCTGTCAACGTCGCATACTTTTCAATCTTGTTTTGTTTTGGAATTTGACAAGATTAACCTCAGAAAAAGTTTAAAATTATAATTTTTATGAACATTGACGAATAATGTTATGAATAATGTAATAGAACCTGATATAAAATAATCCGGAAATATTTACAAATAAAGCATAAACAAAATGAAAGTGATAGCAACACGATTACCTTTGATAATGTGTTTTTTATATAAGAATACGTCTACATGGGTTGAAATCTCAGGTGTGTATCTAGATAATATGTATTCAAACAAAAGCTGTAAAACGATTAACAATTTTTAGAAAATATTAAGCTATCCACAAATTCCTGAAAATAAATTAGCCGTGATTTGCGGAAAAAATGTTCTTAATTATTTTTCCCACATGATGTCCTTTCAGGTTCCAGGTATGTGATATTGTTTTAATTGCAAGATCGTAGCTTACAAAAATTCATTCTTCAGGAAACAGCACGGGCATGTATTAGGCATAATAAGTAATTATAAAAATATGAGCAAAAATGAGATGGTTTAAAAGAGTGAAAATTTTAAGGTTAAGAAATCTGAAACTCAAAGGAAAACTGATTAAAAACTGATAAATAAGTACCGTTAAACTGGAAAAGCAAACTAGTAAGTATTTTATTATGAATCTATTCACTATAACATTGTGGTATTTTACGAAATGTATTTCTTTTGAATTACAGCTATACGCATAATACAAAAGACAATTTATCATCTTTAAAACCATAAGGCATATGATATATGAGATAGGTAGGTATGTACCATGTGGTAGGTACAATATGATCGAAAAAAAAACGGCGTCAGTGATGGCTATGAAATGAAGATCGGTGTCTTTTATATGTAAAATTATATAGGGAATGTCAAGGATCGTCATTTCCAAGCCAACTGGACGCCGTTTTTTCGATTATATGAGACATAAGTGTCAGCCTTCCTAGACCACAGACCTTTATATTATACTTCTAGCACAAGGACATATCGGCAAGCCTTAGGTTGGTGTTTACGCGTGTAGGTGTGAATCGCTATGGTGATCTGGTCGGAGATAGAAAAATATAAAATATTTATTACATAACCACACTTAATCTGATGATTTCCTATGCATTCAATACCAAGTTCAATACATCTGATTGTAATAAGCATATTGGCCATACTCTTCATATACATGAAAATCGTATCAATCGTGTATCACATAGCACATTTAAGAGGACTGATCCTATAAAGGCATTTATTTTTGTTTTCTATTTATAACCTCGTTAACTCATTTATTTTGTAGATTTATTGAATATTAAGCTCTAGGATAAAAAAACCTGCTTAGACAGAACATGGGTATTTTCGAATACTTTATTTAGAAGATCTTGTCAGGACAATGATATAAGATTACAGAAAAATATCTGACGTAGGACAAATGTATAAAGTCTTCAGGATACCCTTCGGGAACAATTTAGAATGATGCAGCGTAAACTACAGTAAAGTCTGAACATTAAAGCATAAAGGTAAATAAATTATCCATACATGTGTGCAGCAAAGTCGTAATATAATAAATTTATTGTTTTCAGAAACAAAATCCACAACTTATTCTGCCAAATACAAATAGTACACATCTTATTTTACTAAGCGTGTTGACCGTACTCTTCATACACACAAAAATCGGCACCCAAGGCCTGAAATGCCAACTCTAGTATACCTATTCTATGTAATAAATATTTTTTTAAGTATATTTATTTGTATTATTATCTTTCTAGATTAAAATATTTTTAATCAGTCTGAGAATCAATATGAATTTATTTTTAAAAAAGAACGAGTATACCTAAAAGCAAAAATGATTTAAGTTAGTATGTCAAAATAATAAGTTAAGGTATTTTTAGAAAACCTGTATTTTAAATTGCAAAAGCTGATAGAATTTCAAATATTTTTCAAACTAAAAAAATGTATCGATCTGAATTAATTTTTCAAATATAACCAGAAAAAAATATCTATCTTAAAGTTGCAGCTGTGGTTGCAATACTCTGTATTGCTAAAAAACATTTTATTTATTAAAATTACAAAATTACGGTATAAAGTTATAAAAAAGTACTTTATAAAAAAAGATCTCCAAATTGTCAAGAAAATAATAAAAAGGGAAAATTCTGAAATTTACAGAAATTTCTTTTTCACTTTATTCCAATTATGTTAATGAGAGTGAAAGTAAAGACTATGGAGAGCTTATTCGTAGTAAAGTAACTAGTTAATTAGTTATTCTGTGTATAGCAAAGACTACCTGTAACGACCCCTAAAAGTAGTTAATAATAATTTAACATTAATAATTAGGTATTTCTTGCCTGAGTGCCTTGAGACAAAACCGGTAAAATAATAAGAACAAAATATGTGAGCAAAGGAATTCATAAAAACCGTAATATGTAAAGTTGATTAAAACAAATTACATATAAATATATATAAATACTGTAAAATCAAAAAAAAAACAGCTGGAAGAGCAGCAATTTTTTTTCAATTGTATAGTACTGTATGATCGAAAAAAAACGGCGTCCAGTTAGCTTGTTAATGATTATCGATGACATTCCCCATATAATTTTAAATATAAAATGACAGCAATCATTATTTCATAGCCGACCACTGTGACCATTGTGTATTATTCTTATTACTAATACTGCACCCAATCACTTTTTTGACAATAATCTATAAAAAATAAAAAGGTAAACAATTTTTCATATTATAAAATAATTTATTTCATTACAGGCCATAGGCACAAACCGTCATTTTTACTCCGAATAGGACATGCTATTTTTTTCAAACGTCACAAATATTTTTTTAAACAATTTCAAACTTTGCAAATAATATAACAAGATTTAAAAGTATTATTACCCTTTGTAACTAAGTATACCGTATGATCCGAATAAAACGGCGTCAGCGATAGCTATGAAATGACAATCGATGACATTTCCATATAAATTTACATATAAAATGACAGCGATCTTCATTTTCATAGCCATCATGAGGCCGTTTTTATTCGATCATGCAGTACTATCGAAACTATGGTTACACTCGTTGAATTTGTACTTTTATATCCAGTTTAATAATATATTTTCGTACTTTTATTGCTATGCGTAAAAGTGCTTTATTTTTATGCCTAGGCATTAAAATTACTTTTATTTTTCAATCACGTCGCCAAAATTAATACTTTTGTTGCGTTTGAAAAAAAAATCATTTATTTGTAAGTTTTATAACATATCTAATTAAATTGGGCCGAAAGGAGTCAGTTCTGAACACACATCCGTGGTTCTGAATCATTCTTAATTTATTTTTAAAAAAGAACATAAATACCTAAAAACAAAAAAAATTAAAGTTAGTAGATATGTCAAAATAATAAGTAAATTAGATATTTTTAGAAAACCTGTATATTTATTTAATTGGAAAAACTGATGAAATTTCATATATCTTTCAAATTAGAAATTGTATCCTAATTAATTTTTACTCTAATTGCTAAAAAACGAATATTACAAAAATTAAGTTATAAAGTGAGTTTAGTTATATTAAAGTTCACCATATTGTCAAGAAAAAAAATTATTGCTTTTAAATTAAAAAATTATGTGCAAGTTAGGTTAAACTACAAGTTAAACAATATAGATAATCAAAAAGTTTTTTGATAAAATTTGCTTTTTATGATGTCAGATCATTTCTATGAAAAATACACTAGATAGAATACATTAGATTTTTATTAAAGACGCTGATGGGTAACTAAAACATTGACTAATAAACCTTGTCCATTTTAATATAAGAGGTCACGACATATTCCCCTTGGAATCTTTGTGAAGGTGTAAGGGGTGTATAATAAATTAATCCTTGTTTTATAATAAAAACCATAAAACATTTATTTGTGAGTTAAATAAACGCCTGCCCTCGCCTGTCATAGGCAACCAAAAATACATATAAAAAAATCTTGTAACTTTAGATGAACTTTAGTAATTATGTCAGTAAACTCTTAATTGGGCCTCTAGTCTATTATATTTAATGTACAAATATATTATTAAATTTTAATCATAGATTAAATATTTTAATCTAAGCATTAAGTAATAAAACTATTTGTGCCCATTTATCATAAGAGGTCACGAAATATACTCTTGGTAGTACACAAAACAGTGTAAGGGGTGTAAATAAAATGTATAATCATTGATTTTTTATAATATAAACTATAAAACATTTATTTCTTATTTGTGAGAATAAAAAAACAAAACAATGCATAATATAAACTATTTTAGAATTAGGTATAGGCAACCAAACACACAAGAAAAATAATTTAGATAAAACCTTGTAATTATTTATTAAATATGTCAATAAAGTCTTAATTAAGTCTCTAGTCTATTTTTATTTTATATTTACATAATATAAATACCTTACACTCTTTTTCCGATACAGAAAATTTTGTTAATTGCTTCTTGAAAATGCGACAACCTGACAACGCTGTTTTTAACGTTCGGGACGCGTTCGGGTGGACGACTCTACCCGAACAACTGGTAGGACAGATGCTCATTAGGACAGATGTGGTTCTCCCCGACAATTTAGGCTGCCGTGGCGGGAAAAGTTAGCGCCTTTTATTTGAAAGTTTTATGAGTGTTTTTTGTGATTCCTTCAAATACATCATGTTTGATATTTTCTGTGCCATAATTGTTTAAATTTAATATAGGCATGCTCAACTTAAAAGAAGACTTAACGTTTTTACTTAATCAGAGTTTAGAAAAAGATGTTTAATAATAGAAAAAACTCACTGTCTCATTTTTACCTCAAATTTTTACTGTCTCATTTTTGCACCGCCGTGCCCTATTAGTAAGATTTAATGTTAAATATTTAGTAAAATTTAATGTTGTATCTAGACATTAAAAATTAAATTTAAAAATTATTATACTATTAATTTAAATATAATTATAAAAGTAAATAAAATGAATATATCGAAAATAAGTTAACAATACATTTTTAGGGCAAGACCATGGGAAATTGCAGCTAATAGAGAAGACTTGATTGAAGATGTAAATAAGGCCCACAAAAGGTACAAGTTGCGTTCTGTTCATTTTGAATTTAAAATGTTTACCAATTCACTTTCTAACCGTATAAAATACAATCAATGCGGTACCTACTTTGTTTCCTGCCATGAAAAAAAATAGAAGTTTCTCAAAAAAATTGTGGATTTATTAATTTGTGAAATTTGAATATTAATAAAATTTGCTACTTATTGATGGAGCACAATTTGTGCAGCAACCTCTTTATATTGTTCAATAAATATTTTATTGGTATTTCTTTAATTCTTGTTTTGTAACTCCTGGCATGTTTTGTTAGTTGCATGTTTTTAATTTTAATTGTCTATTCTTTACAGTGAAATATTTAGTGATATTTTCATTTTACTTTTCGAAGAAGTATGCACGGTTAACGATTCATTGTTTGGACAAAGTATTGTAAATAAAATTCAGTTTCAGTCAATTACAGTATTTTTTTAATACGACTCTGTCGTATTTTATGAGAAATTTTTTGATAAGTTTTAATCCGGCCCTGACTAGGAAACGATAATGGCGCCGTCAAGGTCAAATTTTATAGAAATTTTAAACAATGGAATCTGAGCAGAGTTGGCGTGCCGATTGTTTTATGTGCCGTGACTTTAGTATCTAGCAGCTCAGAATACGCAACTAGATCAAGAACAGTTAAACTAATAGGACTGCACATTCAGCCAAAAGTGTCCGCCAGGTGCATGCGAAAACTACTCGCTTTGTGACGTCATTGTAGTCCTTGTCATGGTTATTGTTCTTCATTATCATTGACTAAAGAATACAAGGACAAATAGCAACCGAGACCAAACTGTGACCATTCTTCCAAACAGTGCCGTGGCACATATTTTTCTTAACATAGCCGCTTGAAACGATATTTATATTTTTGGTAAATATTTTCACTACGCCTCTGGTGTGTCCTGTGGTATCATACTAATTAATTACGAAAGAAACGTATTAAAATGTTAACAAAAGATACAAAACTACTATCGACGTATAGCACATATCAAGTACATATAATATCAGAAAAATAATTATCGAATTCAATAAAAAAAAACGCTAAAAAGGTGTAGCGGACTGTTTATTTCCCTATAAAACGTAACTCCTGGATCTTTCTTACCATTGCGCCTTTTACACTTGAAAGCAGAACAAATTACCATTGTAATAAAGTTTATACAAAGTTCACTACACACAACCAACTATTAAAAATCGCTAAAATTGTCGCTGATGAACAGCTGATGATTCATTCGTTATGTCCAAAAAAATGGCGTCTAAAGGTCACAAATTTGGCTGCAGCCCGTATATGGCCGTTACATGTCCTTGTATTCTTTAGTCATTGTTCATTATATGTCCTCATCCGGCAACCAATAATACACAAACGTGCATTATTGGTTGCCGAATGCAAAACGTTCATTATTTAGTTTATTTATTTAAACACCTTATAGAAAATTAACTGTATAAATCGTACTAAATACTCGGATAATGCATTTTTAAGAACAGCAGTTCCCAGCATCACCTTTTGCAAACATTCTTTTTAGAGTACTTCCATATTTTGTTTTAAAATAATTAATAAACAAAATCGTGGGCACTTAGTATGCACTTTGTCACAATCCACAACACAGAATAAACGTATTTATACACTCTATAGCTCTAAAAACTTGAAAGACACCTTTTTCACATATAAAATTGAAAAAAATAATTAACTCAAAATTTCTCAGCTATTATTTTTATAAGTTTACCATAGGCAACTAATAAAACACACTATCATGACAAGGCCACGAAGGCTTTGACAATGACAAGGACTACAATGACGTCACAACTGTCAGCTGAAGCGCGGGAAGAGGCGAACATACGTCTTATGAAGATGAGCAATCCTTAGTTTACCGTTCTTGGGTTCTTGCAACTAGATCTTAGATCGGTAATGGTGTGGATCCGGGGTGCAACTTTGTTCATGTTTCAAAGCGATAGCAAAGTAATTTGTAGCTTGATGCACTGTGTTCAGTAGCAACATCGATTTGTAGCGATATTCTGATTTCTCGCTTTGTGGCGAGGCGACAGTCTAGACACGTGTGCAAGAGTGTGATAGTGATACCATATTTCGCAGCATTTGAGCGACACTAGTTTTGCAATGAACATAGTATCGACACGGCATATAAATCACACGGCAGGCTAACTCGCTTTGGCGGGAACGCTACGCGCATATCCTCGCGCACGCCGCCATTTGCATTTCCATCAACAGAAACTAACCAGTGTCGTAGTTTTTTCAGCGACAACACACAGTTACGGCAGATTCGAGTCAGTAGCGTGCGGCTTAATTTATTTTGATTTTTTCTTGAGTGATATATTTTGTTTTTGTTGTTTTATTTTTGTTTATTATGTGATATATTTGGTTTTTCTAGTTTTATTTTCGTTTCTTATGTAATATAATTGCCAATAGGTGCCCGGTGGCGTAGAGGTACAAGCTCTCGTCTACCAATCTCAAGGTACCGTAAAATGGGGTGAATAGAAACAGTTTCGTAGGCTATTAGCGCTATACCAGTTGATAAAAATGTGGTATTATTTTCCCGAATATTTTAAAACATGGGTCTTTGTTTGTTCTTTGCGTATACATATAATTTGATTTTTGAAAAATATGCATATAAATATTAAATAAAAATAACATTTGTGTTTCTATTCGCCTGCTATTCGGGAGAATAGAAACACACATTGATGTTAAGGTTTTTATCTATTCTATTTCCAACAAGGTGATTAGAAACAGTAAATTATTACATATTTAAGTAGGTTTAACAATCATTAAAAATACATATAATATAACAACGTAGATGTACCAGCTTATGTATTAATTTAAAAATAAATATTTTATTTATAAAGTTTTCGTGCCATACAAAATAGGTGATAAATCGATCTCATATTTATTGATCAGCTGATTGACAGAAACAGTGCTGCCACAGATAAAAATATAGTTTTAACATTTTATTGTGTATTACCAATGATAGAAAAATTAGACATGTCGACTCTTTTTACTTTGAATATTTTTAATCGTGATTTGATTTTTTTCAGAAATTTTGTTTCTATTCACCACTATGTTTCTATTCCCCCCATTTTACGGTAGTGGGTTCGAATCCCACACCCGGCATTTCATCAGCCGACTGATTAAAATAAAAATAGTTTGGGTACCTAGGTCGACTCAGTCTTAAATGAGTACTTGGGATTCACAATCCTGAGGTAATAATAGACGGTTGAAGCGTAGTGCTAGCCACATTACCTTCCTTTGTATACCGAACGGCTCTAGTATGGCAAGCTGTATCTTGCTACTCCCAAGGCGTCAAACGCTATATACGGGAGCTATTATTATTATGTAATATAATTTGTTTTAGTAGTTTTATTTTTGTTGTTCAATAAAAGTTTCTTTCTGTTTCCTAGAGACCCTATTAGGTATGTATATATGTGATTAATTATTTTAACATATTTTAGTTGTCAAAAAAAAACAGTAGTATACATATTAGGACATTCAGCTAAATAGGAAGATCTAATTAAAAATCTTAACAAACTTTAATACTGTGTGATCAAAAAAACGGCGTCCAGTTGGCTAGGAAATGACGATCGATGACATTTCCCATATAAATTTGCATATAAAATGACAGCGACCTTCATTTCACAGCCATCGCTGACGCCGTTTTTTCTCGATCATACGGTATTAGTAAGATTTAATGTTAAATATTTAGTAAAATTTAATGTTGTATCTAGAAATTAAAAATTAAATTTAAAAATCATTATACTATTAATTTAACTATAATTATAAAAGTAAATAAAATGAGTATATCGAAAATAAGCTAACAATACATTTTTAGGGTAAGAACATGGGCAATTGCAGCTAATAGAGAAGACTTGATTGAAGATATAAATAAGGCCCACAAAAGGTACAAGTTGCGTTCTGTTCATTTTGAATTTAAAATGTTTACCAATTCACTTTGTAACCGTATAAAATACAATGCGGTACCTACTTTGTTTCCTTAGATTTTTGTTTCCTGCCATGAAAAAAATAGAAGTTTCTCAAAAAAATTGTGGATTTATTAATTTGTGAAATTTGAATATTAATAAAATTTGCTACGCCCATTGATGGGCATAATTTGTACGTAGCCTCTTTATATTGTTCAATAAATATTTTATTGGTATTTCTTTAATTCTTGTTTGTAACTCCTGGCATGTTTTTGTTAGTTGCATATTTTTTAATTTTAATTGTCTATTCTCTACAGTGAAATATTAGGGAGTTTTCGTTGCTTTAAAAAAATTCAACGGTACGGTTAACGGATACGTAACCATAACCGCTATTTTGACAGATAGAAAAACAGTTTTCGCACTTTCGGTTCATCGGTTCGGAGCCGACATACGATACGATAACCGAAAACTGGCAGCTGACTGAGAGCACAGCCCGTAGCGTAGTGTTTTGATTTTTGGTTTTTGTATTGTTGTTTGATTTGAAAGTGCTTTATATGACTTTATTGGGTATCGCTATATAGGATGGACAATTTAATTTTATTGGACTCTAGTGATGAATCGGATTTGGAGGATGCTATGCTGTTGGAAGGGTTTGAAAACAACATCGAATATCGAGGCAGAACTTTATGGGGAGTTCAACCTAGAAATATTATCTGACCAAGAGTGCAAAGCTAACTTCCGCTTTGAAAAAAAAAGACATTCCTCGATTAGTTGAAGCACTAAGAATTCCCAACGAGTTTAACACAGATAAAATAAATAATCAAAACATAAACAAAATAGAATGAGTTTTTTTTAGAGAATGAGTTTAGGTTAGATCTGTATTTTTCAATGTTGTGTTTCTACTGCGCTAGTGCGCATGCGTACCGCTATGTTAACGGCTTTGGCTAAGGTCCGTAAAATATCGGCAACTAGCGGTTACGATATACGATAATCGAAATTGAAATGTCATAGTTGTCAATTAGCGTTAACCGGAATTGCAATTTGTAAGCAACGAAAACTCCCTATTTATTCGTCGGTTCCGTGTGGATAGAAAGTCACAATTTATTTAAACATGCAACAACAGCAAGCCCGCAACATTGTACTGGCGCATAGGGGCTTTACCACGCTTTTGTGGCCCATTAATGGCTGCGCAAATGTCACATTTCTTACACCAGGCCCTCACATCTTCTTTGCAGTTCACCCAGTAGAACCGTTCACGCAGCTTGCCAAGTGTCTTGGTAACACCAAGATGTCCACCGCTGGTTCCATTGTGAACTTCCGCCAAGACTTCCGGGACCCTCTTCTTTGGAATGACGATCTGCCTTCTCTCTTCTTGTCCCTCTGGTCTCACAATCACACGGCGAAGTAATCCGTTATCTATTACCAATGAATTCCACTGGGACCAGTACGACTTCACGTTCGGCGAATATCGGCAAACTTCCTCCCACGTTGGTCTCTGGTCCGCGTTTTTCCAGTTAATCACCAAGCCCAACTCTGGCTCACTGATTTGGTCATTTGCAAGATCTTCGGTTTGCCAACTATCACCAACCACAGTCGTCCTTAAGACTTTCACTTCTTTCTCTTCTTTGCAACGATTTCCCATCTGTCCGCAATTCCAACAGCGAATCGGTCCCCCTTCTTACTCATATACTGATCCAGTACTTTCCGCACAATCCTTTCCACTTTGGAATCGTCGGAACTCTCCTCAACAGCCCGTACAAATCCTAGAGACCTAGAGCATTCTTTTCGCGGCCTCAAATTCCAGGGCACGTGCTAGGGCATCTCCCAAATGCGTTGGATGAGCTAAAAGAAGTGTTTGCCTTGTCTCGTTGTCACATAAACCATCAATAAAAGCCTGTACTTTTAAGCGCTCCATAACATTTTCGGGCATAGCAGGGTACGCAAGGCGAACGAGGCGGGCTACGTCGGCTTCAAACTCCTGCAGAGACTCATTTGACTTTTTGAATGCGATTTTTAGGCTGGGAATGATAGACATGTTCCAAATGAGCTTGGCCGTACCTCATTTCTAAATGTCGTACCAATTGCTGATAATCTCCTGTTCCGATGGTGACAATGTCTGCAGGATATCAGTCGCATCTCCTCAGTGCGACAGTCAAAGCGGGTAGCCTTTTCAGCGATTGTCCATCCGTTCGCTCTCGCAGCGGCCTCAAACTGGCAAAAATAATTGGCCCAAGCGGTTTTTTTTCCGTCAAACTGTGGAGGTTTTAGCAACTGATTTTGAGGCATACCTATTTTCGACTAGTTTCGGTCCCTCCGATGTTTCTTGACATTTTGGTGAATTTGACTTCGCTATTTCTTTCTTTTTAAAATTTCGATTTTCTGTTAACATCGTCCTCAATCTGTGCTATTTTGTCTTGTGTATCTATTATCTTTTCTTCTAATTCCTTGGAGTTTTCTGTTATCTTGTTGTATAAACTTTGTTCTAAATTCAATATTTTATTATTGAAGCTGGGCCTGTATGTCTTTAGAATTTTCTGAGATCTTATCTTCTAAATTAACTTCCAAGTCAGTTATTTTACTATTCAAATTGTTCAAGTTGTCGTCTAATTTTTGTAAGGACGAGTCAAGGTCACCTTCCAGCTCAAAGCAATATGTGTCAGGATCCTCACCTTCCTCAATCAAAACGTCTCTCAGTCTGGCTTGTAAAAATGCTTTTCTTTCCATCTGTTTCGCATTCCCTCTCTTCCAATACGCATTTTAATTCCGACACTTTCAAGTCTTTCAACAATTTTTTCGGAGCCATTGTCTGTCTTTTTATTTTCCTAGTCTATCACACACCCCACACCTGACACCAATTGTTACGTTTTTCGTCGGTTCCGTGTGGATAGAAAGTCACAATTTATTTAAACACTATTTATTTAACACTAATGAACAAAAATAATAACGATAAAAGACTTATAGAACTATTTACAAACGATTTATAACTAAGAAATTTATTTTGAATTTTAGCGCGTCAACTGTATATTTATAACTGCCCTCTGTAGGGTCACGGCCGCCGGCTTTTATACCGGCAGGTAAAGAACTCTAGAATTGTCCATAGATCGTTAGGTGCGTAGAGAAGGTTTTCGAATGTTCTCGTATGTACTAGTCCATTCCAGTGGGACTCGATTCTTCTCGAACGAATGAATCATTGCGGTGTCTATGCGATGTTAAGGTCATCCGAGGGCGGACCATATTGTGAGGTTAGGTCGAGTCCACACCGGCCCGCAACACTATTTAATTGATTTTTTCATTTTTACTTTTAGAGAAGTATGCGCGGTTAACGATTCATTTGTTTGGACAAAAGTATTGTGTAAATAAAATTCAGTTTCAGTCAATTACAGTATTTTTTTAATACGACTCTGTCGTATTTTATGAGAAATTTTTTTCAGTTTTAAAAGTTTTAATCCGGCCCTGACTAGGAAACGATAATGGCGCTGTCAAGGTCAAATTTTATAGAAATTTTAAACAATGGAATCTGAGCAGAGTTGGCGTGCCGATTGTTTTATCGATCTGGTTTCGATATCGCCTCTGATATCGCTTCTAAACGATTGGTTGCTAATTGCTAACTTGAACGAAGTCGCACCCCCGGTCGCTGACCTTGAAACGAGTTTTTGCTGCATATAGTCACAGACACTACGCATGTTGCAAGTTCCGTAATTAAAATTGTAGAATCAGCTTCACCAACATTAACAGTTACCTTGTTTAATTCTGCTTATACATATATTGCATTAATTTTTCTACTACCTCAAGATTTCTCTATTCTTACACCTAATTTAGGTGAGTTTCTTAGCATATATGATTTATAAACGATATTTTTTCTAATGGAAGGATGCATGGAATAGGATATGCAAAATTAAGATATTTTAACATTTATTTTCCAGAAAAAGTATAATATAGTATTAAGATTAAGACATAAAAAATATTATAAGAAAGATCTTAATATAAATCACAAACTAACTAAGTCTTAATTTGGTCTTGTATAAACACAGGTATAAAACTAATAAGATCAAAACTCAACATTCACCATATTGTCAAGATTTGGCATTATAGGAAACAGGAAATTGCAGTAAATTAAGAAAAGAATATCAAAGTACACGATATTAAATACCAAACCAAATACTGTAATGTATTCTACGACACAGACCATCTCCCTTCTAAAGAGAAAAAGATAAAACATAAAGCTTATTTTAGTCTTATCAACACACTTTTCGATAAAATATATATGTATATGTCTAAATTTGCTATTAATCCACTAACTTGATATTTTTAAGAAATTATGATACAAACATTATAATCAAAGTATATTATATTAGTAACATTATAGGTAAAATGTTTCCTCTATCTCCCATTGACGTGTGTTGTTCTACCCTTGTTCTACCCAGAGATATGGAAGTGGAAGTGGGAGAATGACAGAGAAATAGAAGGGATAGAGAATGAACGTCAACATGCGCAGAAGGTCTAATCAAGTTGGGCGCCATATTCCAGGTCTTCCTGTCATTTTGTACATAGGTGGTAATCTATAAGTAATCAAATATCAATTTGCTGTTTTCAACCATACGGGGGGCAATTTAAATTTAGTGAAATTCTATCATTCATTATGGTTAGTTAACATTAATATGATTTATTTAATTATCAGTTTCAAAACTGCGTACAATATTGGTATATAATACACTAAATATACGAATATTCTGACAAAAGACGCTACGGACAGATGACCTTTTCGTCGTAAAACACTCGAAATGATATTAAATAAGTATTTACAATATTTCATGTTTACTTGTACCAAGGCTTGTACTGAATTACGCATTTCAATTTAAAATTTTTGCAAATTTGGTAAAAATTGTTCTAAACAACTTTTTGTTCAAGTTGTATATTCATAAAAAACATTTGGTTCATATATTATTTGGCATAGAGAAGAGAAGCTGTGGTATCTGATAATTATTTTTTGATGATTATCTACCTTGTATTTTTTAATATAAACCTAGAAAAAATATGTTTTGTTTTATTTTTTATTCGTCCCTTCAAGCTTGTGTTTCATCAAACTGTTACATAATATGTCCTTTGACAAATATTTTCATAATACATAAACATCATTGATTTTATTAAGGGTATTATTATTAGTATTTATCCTGGTTTTTGTCGACAATAAAAACTCAATGTTGTAATAGAACATCAATTTTATATTTCGTAAAATTATTTTGATACAAATTCAATTTGTCAAAATTCAAGTCATTAATATATTGATAAACAACCCAAATTATTCCTAAATATTTTATTATAAAAAAAACTGTTACCGGTAAGTTTGTGTAACTTTTATTATGGTTTGTCGTAATACTAGAAAAAATCATTTATTTTCTTGCACAAAAAGAAGCTTGTCGATCCTTATTTGTCCATAACAAAAATTTGCACAACATATCTTCGTTTGCACAAAAGAAGCTTGTCGATCCTTATTTGTCCATAACAAAATTCTGTATGTACAACATACATATACCTAATTTATTATTAAGAAAATTAGATTATATGATCTCAGAATTTTAAGAAATTTTTTTTTAAGATAAAATAGTTTCTTCTCAACTGTAATATTTGTAATATGTTATGGTCTTGAAATAAAACTATACTAGTTAGTAGTATTCCGTGTTACCAAATAACAATAAAAGGGAGTTACAACAATTAGAAAATGTGCAGATATATTCGTGCCTACGTGACCAACTAGTATCTCCCTACAGATGACTGTTTTGTGTCTACTGTCAACTAGAGAGCTACTGCACTTAAATGATAGGGATATGTCACCTCTTATCACACATCTCCCCCATCATAAATCTAGTTTTTGAGGTTTTCTTACAACCCTACCAGATCTTGTTTTAGGAATCAGCTGTTTAGTTATACTAGGACATTTATCAAGTTCAATTTCTAGATCAGCTTCAGGTAATCCTTCCACAAGTTCTGCTGGTTGTTCGACATTCTTTAAATTACTATTACTAGTAGAGCATTCATAAAGAGGTGGAACATTAGGAACAAACTTATTTGTGCTTTCCTTTAAATCGATTCTATTTCTTCTAACAACATTATTTTCACTATCTTTGATTAAATACGATCTTGGAGTGGAGTGCTCACAAATAACTTGACCTGGTTCCCACTTCTTCTTTACATGATTATATACATTAATATCTGCATTAGGACAAATCGGTTTTAAATCTTTAGCCTGTCTATTGTAATATTTCTTATAACAATTTTGCCTTTCTTGTAGTTTTTCATAAACATTTTGACACAATTTTGGTTTTAAAAATTCATTATTACTAGGTAATTTAGTTTTACAATTACGGCTCATAAGTAATTGTGCAGGACTATAATCAATATATTTGAGAGGGGAGTTCCGATACTGTAACAATGCTATATCAAGGCCATCACTTTTGCCTTCGCTTTTTTTAATTATATTTTTCGCAATACCTACTCCTCTTTCAGCAAGACCGTTTGAGCGAGGATAATTAGGACTTCTTGTTACAACTTCAAAATTCCACTCTCTAGCAAATGATTTAAATTCACAACTGTTAAAAGGAACATTATCAGAAATTACACAATCTGGCGAACCATGAGTAGAAAATACTCTTCTTAAAACTAAAATTACAGATTTTGCGGATTTGTCTTTAATAGGTAATACTTCAAGCCAATTAGAGAATGAATCAAATGCTATTAGAAAACTCTGATTATTAAAAGTAAAAATATCTAAGCCAATTCTTTCCCACGGTCGACTTGAAATAGGATACAGCATTAATGTTTCTTTCTGATGTCGTTTAGCATAAGTTTCACAAATTCTACAATCTTTTATAAATGATTCAATATCATAAGTCATTCTAGGCCAATAAAATATTTGACGTGCTCGCGATTTTGTTTTTTCGATACCAAAATGACCTTCATGTAATAATTTTAGCATTTCTTTACGAAGTTCTTGAGGAACAACTATTTTGTTGTCTAAAAATAATAAACTATCTGAAACAAAAAGTTTGTCTCTTAAATGAAAATACTTCCAAATATTTAGAGGAACTTTCTTTTTCTGTTCTGGCCATGTATTTTCACAATATTTGATTACTAACTGTAGGTCTTTATCATTACTTAAAGCATTTTTAAACTGACATTTCCTAGTTTCAGACATAGGAAGATACTTATTAATACAGTGTATAACATAATCAAATTCTCTGTCTGATTTTAATCCTGTAGGTTCCCGAGCAACCGAGCGCCGTCTTGTTCTTTCTTTTGTCCTTTTTTAGTTTTTGTGCCGGCGTCCATAATGGCAGTAAATTATTTGTTTAATGTTTCTTCTTCAGAAGAAGAAGAAAAGCACGTGATAGGGTATCTGCGATAAACAAATATTTACCTGGCTTATATGACACGCTATAATTTATAATTTAATAAACGTAAACGCATTCTTTGTAATCTTGGTGTTATTGATGCCAAATCTTTACAAAAATTGCTTCTAGAGGCTTATGATCAGTGTTGACTTTTACGTCCCCAAACCATAAACAAAAAAATGAAATTTCTGTATACTAAAAACAATTGCCAACATTTCTTTTTCAATCTGGGCATAATTTTCTCAGCTGAACTCAAGCTTCTAGACGCAAATGCAATAGGGTGTCCATCTTGGGAGTAAACAGGCTCCTAACCCATCTTTAGATGCATCAGTCTCAATTTCTACATTTTTACTTGGATCAAAGAATGACAATATTGGAGCTGATGTTAAAAGGTGTTTTAACTCATTTAATGATTTCTCATGAATATCTAGCCAGTTAAACTCATTTTCAATTTTAGTTAAATCTCTTAAGGAGGAGAAGTAATTTTGAACATATTAGGCGATAGATTTAACATAACAAAGTCATCCCTAGAAAGGATTATACAAAAGAGTGTCCGTGTTCCTTAGTTACTCGCCCTCAAGACATAGTTAGGCAACAAACTTGCCTAAAAGCGTAGCCATTCTAAAATTCTTAATAAGTCTGATTTACTTTCAGGCCTTGGCAATTTTAATATAAGCTTCTACATAATTTTGATTTAATTTTATATGCCATCTTTAGAATAAATTTGACCCATAAATTTAACCGATTTACACTTAAACTGTATTTTATTTTATTAAATTTAATACCATAACTGAGAGCTCTTTCCAATACCAAGTGCAAATTTTTATCATGCTCTTTCTCATTTTTTCCTGTGACAATTATATCATCAAAATATAATCCAATACCATCAATGTCACCAAATCATATTTCATAATTTTTCTTTTGAAACACTTCTCTGGTGGAACACAATCAAAAGATAAACGACAATATTTGTACCTACCAAATGGAGTAGCAAAGTGCAATAATCTGAACTTTCTTCATCTATCTTTACTTGTAGATATCCATCTTGCATATCTGACACCTTTCAAGGACCGGGTGGACAATTAACACAGTAAAAACTCTCTGTTACATATGGTAGCAGCGATTTCATCTGCAGTTGGGATTGAAAAAATACTCTCTTTGAATTGCTTTATTTAAATACTTAGGATCTAAACAAAGACGCAAATCACTATTTGTTTTTTCCATATAATCACAAGTGCATTCACCCACCCACTCAGTAGGCTTATCAATCCTTTACAAATGACACCTTGTTTCTCAAGCTCATTTAACTTACTTTTTAGTCTATCTCGTAAAATATGAGGAATCCTTCTGAGTGGTTGCACATGCGGTACAAAATCTTTCTTTAATGTAATATGACAGTTCTGTTGGATATTTACCCAACCCATTAAAAACACTAGGATATTTATTTACTATATCATCAAAGAGATCAAAAATATACATTATCAAAGAGATTTACAATTAACATTTATACTAGCTACTTTCTTTATTAATTTTAAATCTACACAAGCCTGAAGTCCAAGTAAAGGTAATTGATCAAATTAGGTAATTGATCATCTACTACTAATAATAAAATAAAACTTGAGCCACATTCTCACCAACTTTACAGTCTAATAAAATTTCACCTTGTGGTTTAATTCTGAACTTATTATCACCATATGATACAAGGGTAACTCAGTTTTATTTATTTTTTCTTTCAGTTTCCAATTTTTCAATCAAGTTAAGTGATAATAAGCACACTCACTTCAGCACCTGTATCTAACTTGAACTCGACTAACTGATTATTAACACATACCTCCTGCTTCCAACATAAGTTTGCTTTTGGACGGACCCGATTGACTGTATACCATCAACAAAATACTCATCACTCTGTGTCATCATCTTCAGTATTCACCTTGCAACTACATGCTTCAACTTCATGAACTTTTTCTCCTTGGTTTTGTTGTTTCTTTCTGGTCTGACTTCTTTTTCCTACACACAGCAGCAAAAATGATTCCGACATTGGCATTTTGCACATGTTTTTCTACCCATATGCAGGACATTATACAGGACATTTACCATAGACTTGCCATGTTTGTACCCACAAAAAGTTACATGGTTTCTTGTTTTTCTTGATCACTATTTTTCTGTACAGCATCCACTTGACTTTCATTTCTTAATATTTTTGACTGCGATTTACTTGACTTCGGTTGCTCTGCAAACATCTACTGCTTTTTCTAAAGTAAGTTTTTGGTTCTCGTAACAATCTCTCTTGGCATTACTTTGTCCAGTATTCCCATTACAATTCTGTCCCTTATCATGTCATCATGATCCTTGTATTGTGTTGTCTTAATAGCTTTTCTTAATTCTGTTAAGAAATTATCAAAAATTGATGACCTTCTTTTTTTGGCATATACTGTTAAATTTGTACCTCTCAAACGTGATATTTGTTTTTGAGGTGAACAGTATTCATGAAACTTCTCTCTGATTTTTTATCTAACTTTTCGTCTCCATTTTCAAAACTGAAACTATTAAATAATTCTAGTCCTTCGTCACCTATCAGGGTCACCTATCAGGTTTAAAGACTGCCACTTTCTTATCTTCAGATTTCGAGCTCTAGATCTGTCGCTGTTGAAAATATATCAAATTTTGGCTGAATCTCTCCAGTTCTCTGCAACATTTCCATCTAAGACTAGGGGTTCTGGGGTTTGAACAAGTTTTCCATTTTTTTTTTTTTACAATTTCTTCTTAATTGTTTTCTAGCGGAATTTTTACCCGTACCAGCCTGACACCATGTAATATGTTATGGTCTTGAAATAAAACTATACTAGTTAGTAGTATTCCGTGTTACCAAATAACAATAAAAGGGAGTTACAACAATTAGAAAATGTGCAGATATATTCGTGCCTACGTGACCAACTAGTATCTCCCTACAGATGACTGTTTTGTGTCTACTGTCAACTAGAGAGCTACTGCACTTAAATGATAGGGATATGTCACCTCTTATCACACAATATTGTCAACTTTGGCCTATATTTTATCTATTTAAAAACATGGGATTGACAATCCCCTTACTAAAATACATACTGGAAGGTACCGATTAAGTTTCATTGCATCAAATACCTATACTGGAAGGTACCGATTAAGTTTCGGTTGCATCAAATACCTTTACTATAAATCCTGGCTCACAACTCACAATTTAAAGGCCATTGCAAAATGCTTTTGAACTTCATCATAGATTTTACAAGAATAAAGTGTAATATTGAAACAAAGTAATGATTGTAAGCTTCATGACTAATAGTAACTCATTTTTTAACACTCTTTAATATATCTCGTTAATCAATTATGAATATTATATGATTTTTTCTCAGTGATTTTGTGGCAACAATGATACAAATTAATATATGTCCATGTAACAGTTTTTAACATAAGAAACTTCTGCCTACAGATTTAATTTTCTTATTGGCATAATATTTTATATAAATCTTGCCATTTTTTCAGTCCAATGTTCCTTGTTTTTACAGTTGTAGGAATACTAAAAATGTTGACTATAGAACTTGATACTATGTTTGAAAAAGCCTTCATACCTGTAACTGTGCATAAATCTAATTAACTGATTCTCCTCCTCTTGACACTCTGAACACTGCTGCTGCTAATGTTAGAAATATTTAGCATAAAACTACAAGTTAAAGATGAAGAGTGGTACCTAACGAATTATTACAACAAACTTTACAATAAAAATGTTAAATTTTCGCTGTTCGATTAAAATACCCTATCTTATGTTTTCTTTTCCCTCCAAATAATCTTCTTGTCAAGTAAGGACCAATCTTATTTTGACATATTTCTGAATACACACTTGAACTTGTGCTTTCATGGACACTATAAGAGTGCACTGTTTTACAGAAGCACGAACATTGATTCAAAGTATCTTCTTCCCTCACACGTAATAAAAACATCCTCTTTAAATGGCCACATCATATACTTATTTTGACCATTTCCCAAATTACAATCACGATTTTTACAATGTCGCCTTTAAGAGCTAAAATAAACAGTTTTGGATCATCTGTCAAACACGATTATGTTGTATAAACTTACACATGAAAACTAATTATTTTTTCCCGGCGTATTAACTTTCTTAGAATGACTATGACAATATACAACAAGCCTTTTTTGAATTAGTGTTTAGAATAATTCAGATAATGAAAAAGTACAATAGATAACTTAGATAACAACGATAAACTGAAAAAAATCATTGGCTCCTGAATTTGTAATTTTGGCCGGTTGGAACGACATTGTACGAATGCGCATGCCTGACGGTAAATATTACTGGAAACAACATAAACGAAAAAAAAACAAACAGATGTCAATTAAAGAGGGGAAGTGACAGCGAGACGCAGGAGATGTCATCTGCCCATCTTGCCGTCGACAAAAATTTGGATGCGCAGACTCGTCGAGAAGCTCATTCTCCCACTTCCATATCTCTGGAGAATGAATGAGCTTCGACGAGTGCGCATCCAAATTTTTGTCGACGGCAAAGATGGCGGGCATCTTCCAGGTCTCAAGGTCTTCCCTCTTTAATTGACATCTGCGACTGTTTTGGATTTGTTTTTCGTTTGTGTTGTTATCCAGTTAAAAAATTATTATCTCAATTATTCTAAACGCTAATTCAAAAGGCTTTGTTGCATATTCATAGTCATTCACAAAAGCTGTTTACGCCGGGAATAAATAATGATTAGTTTTCATGTGTTCCCTATACAACATAATCGCTTTACAGATGATTCAAAAACTGTTTATTTTTAGTTTTTCTCTAAAGGCGATTTGTAAAATCGTGATTGTAATTGGGAATGATCAAAGTAATGTATGATGTGGCCATTTAAAGAGGGATGTTTTGATTACGTGTGGAGGAAGAAAGGATTTGGAATCAATGTTCGTACTTCAAAAACAGTGCACTATAGTGTCTCTATAGTGTCCATGAAAAGAACAAGTTCAAGTGACTAGAAATATATCAAACAAGATTGGTCCTTACTTGACAAGAAGATTATTTGGAGGAAAAGAAAACATAAGATAGGCTATTTTAATCGAACAGCAATATTTAATACCTCCTTTATTGTAAAGTTTGTTGTAGGTAGCTGTAGTTTTGTGCTAAATATTTCTAACATTACCAGCAGCCATGTTCAGAGTGTCAGAGAGGAGGAGAAGTCAGTTAATTCAGATTTATGCACAGTTACAGGTATGAAGGCTTTTTCAAACATAATTTCGAAGTTCTATAGTCAGCATTTTTATATTCCTACAAGTGTAAAACAAGGAACATTGAACTGGCAAAAATGGCAAGATATTATATAGGAAGAAGTTGTTATTATGCCAATAAGAAAAATTAAATCTGTAGGCAGAAGTTTCTTATTTAAAAACGTTATGGGCATATGTTAATTTGTATCTGTGCCACAAATCACTGAGAAAAATCATATAATATTCATAATTGTTAGCAGATGATATTTAAAGAGTGTTAAAAAATGAGATTATTAGTCATGAAGCTTGCTAATGTTACTTTGTTTCAATATTACACTTTTATTCTTTAAAATCTATGATGAAGCAAAAGCATTTTGGCAATGGCCTTAAATTGTGAGCCAGATTTAAGTAGCAAAGGTATTTGATGCAATGAAATCTTAATCGGGGATTGTCAATCCCATGTTTTTAAATAGATAAAATATAGGCCAAAGATGACAATATTACAGTTGAAAAACTATTTTATCTTAAAAAAATTTCTTAAAATTCTGAGATCATATAATCTAATTTTCTTAATAATAAATTAGGTATATGTATGTTGTACATAATTTTAGGTATGGACAAATAAGGATCGACAAGCTTCTTTGGTGCAAAAAATAAATTATTTTTTGTAGTATTAAGACAAACGATAATGTGTTTTACAAACTTACCGGTAACAGTTTTTTTTATAATAAAATATTTAGGAATAATTTGGGTTGTTTATCAATATATTAATGACTTGAATTTTGACAAATTGAATTTGTATCAAAATAATTTTACGAAATATAAAATTGATGTTCTATTACAAGATTGAGTTTTTATTGTCGACAAAAACCAGGATAAATACTAATAATAATACCCTTAATAAAAATCAATGATGTTTATGTATTATGAAAATATTTGTTAGAAGACATGTTATGTAACAGTTTTGTAACACAATTTGAAGAGACGAATAAAAAAAAATAAAACAAAAACATATTTTTTCTAGGTTTATATTAAAAATACAAGGTAAGTAATCATCAAAAATAATTATGCACCAAATGTTTTTTATGAATATACAACTTGAACAAAAAGTTGTTTAGAACAATTTTTACCAAATTTGCAAAAATTTTAAATTGAAACGCGTAATCCTGTACAAGTAAACATGAAATAATTTAAATACTTATTTAATGGCATTTCGAGTGTTTAACGACGAAAAGGTCATCTGTCCGTAGCGTCTTTTGTCAGAATATTCGTATATTTAGTGTATTATATACCAATATTGTACGCAGTTTTGAAACTGATAATTAAATAAATCATATTAATGTTAACTAACCATAATAAATGATAGAATTTCACTAAATTTAAATTCCCCCCCGTATGGTTGAAAACAGCAAATTGATATTTGATTACTTATAGATTACCACCTATATACAAAATGACACGGAGACCTGGAATATGGCGCCCAACTTGATTAGACCTTCCGCGCATGTTGAAGCTCATTCTCTATCCCTTCTATTTCTCTGGTTCTACCCTTGTTCTACCGTATGATCGAATAAAAATGGCGTCAGCGATGGCTATGATATGAAGATCGCTGTCATTTCATATGTAAATTTATATGGGAAATGTCATCGATGTTCATTTTATAGCCATCGCTGACGCCGTTTTTATTCGATCATACGGTATAAGACTCGTCATGTTAGTACTTCAATACATCAATACATATATAATCAAAACTATTGTTGTCTGTAAAAAACTAGAAATCTTTGTAGAAATTAAATAACTTGAAAGAAATAAAATAATTCTAATAAGTTTAAAACCATTAAGAAAAAATCCGTAAATGATAATTTTGAATTCTAATGTTAATATATAAATAAAATGTTATTATTATTACAATTTTCAATGACTAAAGAATACAAAGACATGTAACGGCCATATACGGGCTGCAGCAAAATTTGTGACCTTTAGACGCCATTTTTTTGGACATAACGAATGAATCATCAGCGACAATTTTAGCGATTTTTAATAGTTGGTTGTGTGTAGTGAACTTTGTATACACTTTATTACAATGGTAAGTTCTTTAGCTTGTAAAAGGCGCAATGATAAGAAAGATCCAGGAGTTACGTTTTATAGGGAAATAAACAGTCCACTACACCTTTTTAGCGTTTTTTTATTGAATTCCATAATTATTTTTTTGATATTATATGTACTTGATATGTGCTATACGTCGATACTAGTTTTGTACCTTTTGTTAACATTTTTTTGTCAATATATACAGTATGATCGAAAAAACGGCGTCCAGTTGGCCGGAAAATGACGATTGAGTACATTTCCCATATAAAATGACAACGATCTTCATTTCATAGTCATCCCTGACGCTATTTTTTTCAATCATAGTACTCGCGGTATATTATTTATATTATTATTTTAATATTTTGCATAACACGTGAAACGTGAACGCTTATTATGTATTTTCATAGTCAATAAAATTAAATAGAAATAAAATTCTAGATTCCTATAATTAATCTAATTGCTCTAGATCTGCTCTAGATTATTATGCTACGTTTAAAAAGTGCTTTATTAAAAATTCGGGAAATTAAAAGGGATGTGTCCAAGTTTTTCTTTTTTTTTAATTTTTAAATGCTGTAGCTCCATGTCATGTTCATAATAGGTTTTTTTTAACATTCCATCAAAACTACGGAGGCCTTAAAAGGCCTTTTAGCCTCCGTAATTAAAATTGTAGAATCATCAGCTTCAGCAACATTTACAGTTACCTTGTTTAATTCTGCTTATACATATATTGCATTAATTTTTCTGCTAGGTACCTTAAGATTTCTCTATTCTTACACCTAATTTATGTGATTTTCTTAGCATAATATGATTTCTAAACCATATTTTTCCTAATGGAAGGATGGAATAGGATATACAAAATTAAGATATATTTTCCAGACAAAGCATAATATTAGTATTAAGTTTAAGACATAACAAATATTATAAGAAAGATCTTAATATAAATCACAAATTAATTACAAACTAATTTTAATTTGGTCTTGTATAAATACAGGTATAAAACTAATAAGATCAAAACTCAACCTTCACCATATTGTCAAGATTTGGCATTATAGGAACCAAGAAATTACAGTAAATTAAGAAAAAAATATCAAAGTACACGATATTAAATACTGAAATGTATTCTACGACACTCACCATCTCCCTTCTAAAGAGGAAAAGATAAAACATAAAGCTTATTTTAGTCTTATCAACACACTCTTCAATAAAATATATGTTTAAGATTGCTATTAATCCACTAACTTGATATTTTTAGGAAATTATGATACAAACATTATAATCAAAGTATATTGTATTAGTAACATTATAGGTAAGATGTTACCTCTATCTCCCATTGACGCGTATTGTTCTATAAGACTCGTCATGGTAGTATTTCAAAACATCAATACATATAATCAAAACTATCGTTGCCTGTAAATAACTAGAAATTAAATAACTTGAAAGACATTTTTTTTTAAACTTAGATAACTCGGTTATTTTGGATTTATCTGAAAAAGTGAGGAAAAAATATGTTTCTTTTATCGAGATCTGCCAGCCCTGAAAATATTTGCACTTATTTAAGACTCACCCTGTATATAAGTTTGTTAACATTTAATAAAGATGCTGATCTTGTATATTTTTAATTAGATCTTTCTATTTAGCTGAATGTCCTAATATGTATACTACTGTTTTTTTAACTAAAATATGTTAAAATAATTAATCACATATGTATATACATACCTAATAGGATCTCTAGGAAACAGAAAGTAACTTTTATTGCAGTTTAGTCCTCTACTCGGGCAGTTTTTGCTGCACAACTTCGCCCAGGCATTTTAAAAACACGTAAAAATTAACGATTTAAAATGTTCAGAAATAAAATAATTCTAATAAGTTTAAAACCATTAAGAAAAATCCGTACATGATAATTTTTAATTCTAATGTAAATATATAAATAAATGTTATTATTATTACAATTTTATATATTCATAATACTTTCATTTACACAGTCTTTATTATCCTTCTTACCTTAATTTTGGATATCAAGATAAATGTGAAATTATAAAATTAATTATAGAATTTGTATTATTATTGATTAACACTCAAAAAAAATTTCAACTGCAAATAATTCGAAAATAAACTGCAATTTGGCAACATCGACGATGTGCGCTTGCGTCGTATCGATGATCAAATGCAGCAAATATGGGCTTCAAGGTCAGCCACCGGATCCACACCTTTACCCTGAAATTATAAAATTAATTATAGAATTTGTATTATTATTAACACTCAAAAAAAATGTCAACTGCAAATAATCATATCAAATAATTCGAAAATGAACTGCAATTTGGCAACATCGACGATGTGCGCTTGCGTAGTATGCAGCAAATTTGGGCTTCAAGGTGACCCACCGGGCCCACCGGATCCACACCAAAGAGTAGATAAGACAAGAGACGACAGTTCGCGTGGTATCTTTCATGTTTGAGTGGTGGGGAGAGTGACCTCGTCTCGCTTGTCCCTTTAAATTTTCGTAATTTTTTCGCGGGAAATTTGAAATAGACTATTATTAAAACTTGCCTGTATAGCTTATAAATAGTTACTGTATGGGTAAAGAAGTAAATAGAAACGAAAGAAAAAATGAATTTTCTAAATATTATATAAAATAAATTATAATTAGAAACATATTTGTCGGGGAATAAAGATAATAATACCAAGCAATATTTTGTATATCGTTGGTAAACAAGATAAAGTGACCAAGTCGATTTGTAAGAAATGTTTTATTTACGTTTATTTTTTTTTACATATGGACTTCAACAAGTGTAATATCACAATGTGGAGTTTATGTACAAAAAAAATAGAGTGGCTCAATTTTTTGTAAAATATATTACAAGCTTCTAACCATGTCTTCGATCTATGGATTACATTTAGTTTAATAACATAATTATATAGTATATTTCTATAAAAATACTTTTCAGGATCCTTTGGAAAAGAGTGAAATATTATGTTTGTCGAAGAATAAGACCTATTTTTGCAGTCTTTATAAGCACACACATTGCCACCAGCTCGTCTTTTCCTGCTCTACTCGTGTCCTGTTCAGTATTCATTTTTAACAATAATTACAAATTAGTACGCAACAAAAACGATACTAAAATTAAACCTTAAAAACTCTCAAAACGATAATATATCGAAAAACTCTGAAAACACACTTGAAAAAGGCAAAAATGCAAGAAAACAACTAATCAGATTTGTTTATGTTTAAGCCTGATTAGCACAGCTGATTAGCGTCCTAAAATCATAGGTTAGAATAAATAAAATACGCCGTTGTCAGATTTTCAGATTTTATCTGTTTATCTTTGAAATCGATCAACTTAGTCATTCTGTTTCTTTGATATTATCAGCAGGGTTCGGAAGTAGTTAATTAAGACGTAATTTACCTGATTAACTACGTGTAGTTTTTCTTCAAAAACTACGTCTTTTCTCGTTCATTAACTACATGAAAACTACGTTAATAAACTATGTATTGATATTATGAATAATTTTCCTTTGTATGAGGTGTAATAGAGATAATATGGTGTAAATATTTATATTTAAATATTTCTCCTGTTCTCTTGTTTTTAAAGCTTCAACTTATTATAACCTCACCTCAAACCTTTGACATTTGAAAGTTACATACATAGGTTACATAAACTACACCCTCTACATAAATTACATTAACTACATGTAATGTAGTTTATGTAGTTTTTAAAAGTAACATGTAGTTTTCCGAACCCTGATTATCAGTACATTGCAAAAAAAGAACCTAAACCAACCTAAACTAAAAATTTACATTTCCGTATTAACATACGTTACTTATATCCTTCTTATATTATTAATTTATTTTCAGAAAATCTTGTTTATTTTTCAAAGAAATATACTTGGCAACAAACAAAATGGGACTTCATGGGACCTTTAAATTTTAATATATCTGCGTCTCTCTCGCGAAATTCGACTTCTTTGTTCACTGTCGTCTCTTGTCTTGTCTACTCTTTGTCCACACCTTTATCCAATACATAGTTTATTAACGTAGTTTTCATGTAGTTAATGAATGGGAAAAGACGTAGTTTTTGAAGAGAAACTACACGTAGTTAATCAGGTAAATTACGTCTAATTATAACCAGGGTTCGGAAAACTACATGTTACTTTTAAAAACTACATAAACTACATTACATATAGTTAATGTAGTTTATTTAGAGGGTGTAGTTTATGTAACCTATGTATGGAACTTTCAAAAAATTAAAGGTTTGAGTTGAGGTTATAATAAGTTGAAGCTTTAAGAAAACACAATTTATTTAAGAAAACAGAAGAAATATGGCTTTAAGTATAATATTCACACATCATATTATTTAGACCCCTCATACAAAGCAAAATTATTCATAATATCTATACATAGTTTATTAACGTAGTTTTCATGTAGTTAATGAACGGGAAAAGACGTAGTTTTTGAAGAAAAACTACACGTAGTTAATCAGGTAAATTACGTCTTAATTAACTAGTTCCGAACCCTGTTGGCAATGTCAATGGTTGGCAATCCTGTAAATCATAAAGAAAGAAACGGAAATGTCAACAATTTTTTATTTTATGCAGTGCCTTCTATTAAAAGATCAGCCAACGGACGAGATTTATGACGTCACGCTAGTTAGATATAACGGATTAATAAATATGTTGTAGAATACATGGAAAACATAATTATTCCTCAGATTTTTGGTTTGTATTTTAAAAATGATATAGTTTAAATGAAATATACATAATATACAGTTAATAACTACAACATATATACCTATTTATAGTAATAAATACTTTGGCAAATAAACTATGAACCATACAAATGCAGCAAATGTTTTACAATGTACAAATAATGTATAGGTACATAAGATAATGGGTAAAATGTAAATATATTTTAAATTTTGGGGTTTGAAAATCGATCTAATTTAACAAAAAACGTTTAATATCTACTAATAGTGATGTATTATTATTTGCATTCACAAAATTTATATACGTATATTTTGCAAGTATCAATGTTCGAAAAATTATATTTACAAATAATACAATATTATCTAAAAAAAGGCGTCAGCGATGGCTATGAAATGAAGATCGTTGGCATTTTATATGTTAAATTACTCTAAAATTTTTGATTTTCTTGGGATTTTTAGGTTCGGGAAAAACGCTGATTAAGTTTTCATTTGGGTTTTCATTATTTTTATTTGGTTTTAAAAAAAACGTTTCGGCTAACTATAGCCTTCACAGTGTTGTGTCATATGAGAAAAATAGTGTCGAATATAATCCAAAAAATTACATATACAATATAATTCACACCTCATAATGTTTACTGCAATTAATAAACTAATATAAACTTATCAAAAGATGACCACATATTTTTTAAAATTATTATTCTTAACACTAAAATTATCTACATTGACTATGGAGTACGCAGTAAACATTATGTGCATAGTGTGAATATTTTATATGCAATTTTTTGGATTATATTCGACACTATTTTTTTCATATGACACAACACTGATGGAGGCTATAATGTTAGCCGAACCGTTTTTTTTTAAACCAAATAAAAATAATGAAAAACCAAATGAAAAATCAATCAGCGTTTTTCCCGAACCTAAATTCCAAGAAAATCAAAAAATTTAGAATATTTAGAATCAAGGTTCAAGAATATCAAATTTTCCAAGATTGTAAAATTCTAGTTAATTATTTTATGTGTACAGTTATTTAGGGAATGTCATCGATGTTCATTTCCAAGCCAACTAGACGCCGATTTTTTTCGATGATACGGTATAATTCTTACGTAAAATGTAAATAACATTAGACCAATTAAAACAAAGAAATATGAATTTCTTAGTATTTTTAGTAACACCTTTATTCTTAAAACTTAATTTTGTATTATGCAAATATACCAATTTTATTGTTATTTTATTCATATTGTATTCGGCCATCACTTAAATATTTGATATTAATTTGGTATTATAAATAATCAATACTATTCATTAAAATTACTGAACAAATATATGTTATGCTTAACATACATTATATATTATCAAACAAAAACACATTCTTCTTTTTAAACTGTATCAGTCTTGTCTTTACAAAAATCTTTTTTAAAATTTGAACTCAAAATAATAATCTTTTCATGATCTCTAATACATATATTCTTTATTTTTCCCTAGATCATAATACCTACTTACGTGTTTGAATCTATCGAAGCTGAACCAGCAACACTTGGAGTGGAGATTCCACAATATGAATAAAATAAACATAATTGTCCAGTTTTCATTAATACCATCATGGGAGAATATTATTTTAAATTTATTAAAGATATTTTCAATAAAATTCTCTTGATTTATAACTCGTACCCACTTTTCTTGCTCTTCCGGACACTTTAGGCTGCCTAGTATAATAACTATCCTTAGTAACTATCCTTTCCACCAGGAACAACAAAGATGAGGCATAGCACCAATAACACACTCCACTTAAGCTTTATTGATGAATTGTTAGAGTCTTAAAAAACACACACAAAAATCACGATAAGTAGGTAAAAAATGTATGGGCACTTTTAGGTTAAATCACTTGCACAACGTGTAATTTTTAAAATTTCTATTTTTTTATACGAAATCGAGAGTGACCATATATCTGGTAGTAGTTTATGTCACTTCAACACCAAAATAATTAGTTTTTTGCACTACTATAATAAATAATACCAAAAATCAAAGAGTTAAAACCAAAAATCAACCGACAAAATATGAAACGGAATCTAACCCAATATCTAAGTATGTACAGCTGATGAAGTAAACAAAAGTCCGCCCGTAGGCTGATCTTTTAATAGAAGGCATTGTTTTATGTTAGGATTTTCAAAATAAAGCTTATTTTGTTAGTTATTGGCTGGTTTATCTTACTTTATCTCAGCTAAATAATTTATAAAACTATTTGTCACTGATACCAAGAAACCTACTCAATAGACTATTTTACCAGGAATCACGGATTTAAAAATTATTTTGGAGCCCTATGGGGGTTAATATCGATGCAGTCCTTTCAGGGCTGCTAAAACCATGGGAAATTGTTGCGTTAACTGTTGGCCGACATGTGGTAAAACAGGGCCTCTTTGTAATTTTAGCATGCTATCCAAATCAAATACCGATTTTACCTTTCTCATTGAGGAGGTACTTGTATTTAAAATTAAATTTAGGTATAATATTATTTAAAATATTTCATTCTAGGAGTCTGCTTGCGGAGCCACAGAAACTAGGTAAGCTACAGATAATGCAAAATATTATTATGAAATTATTTTTATTCCTAATTTGTTTATTTTAGGAGTTTTTTTACGAGACTTCTTGAGAGACATAAGAAAAAACAAAAGGTAGGGTTAAAGTACAATCAATTTCTTGCATTTATTACTTAATTTATTTAAAAATATTATTTTTAGAAGCAAAACACTAGCATGGTTGAAAATATGTTAAATCCTAATCATTCATATAGTAGGTTATCAGAAAGACAACGAGCTTTATCACAAGGGTAAAATAAAATGCACAGCAGCAGAAATAAGTTTGTAAAAACATGACTATTTATGTTTTAGTTCCTTTAATAACCGAGACATCCAGCTGCAGAGTTTAGATGCAGGGGCTCTTCTCGGTAGAACAAATACTTCAACTCCAGAAAATTCATTGGATTTAGAGTGGGAGCATGAGACTTTGCCCGTATCATTAGTTCATGATCCTTCAGCAAGCTCATGGTAAGTACATTTTTATATATTTATGTTATTATTTTTTGGTAATAAAAAAAAGTCAAAAGATTTATTGAATTTTGTCCAACTCGTTTCTATACAGTTTGTTAATTGGACAGTTACTTATTGGGGAACAGAATGGTCACACTGCCTACATTCCAAATGAGTACTAAGCTAAGACACAAAATAGAAATCAACCAGAACGCCTTCTCTGCCGAATTTGATGACGTTTCACGAATCGCGACGCCATATTAGCAGCGGGTAACTCTCAGGGCCGGATTAAAACGCTTTCGCAGGCTGTTGTCAGGGTTATATAGAATAAGTATTTTTCTTATCTGATAGGTATGTGATTACAGACTGAACGTAAAACGTTATTTCGAAAGGTAAAGTTTATATTGTATAGATACCACCACATGTAATTTTTATGCAGCGGTTTTTTTGCAATTAGTGGGTAGGCAGATAATATATGCGTAGCCAAAAATTTGGAAATGGGTAGAGATCGTGAATTTTAAAAATAAACTAAACCAATTAATTAAAGGTCAACTTTCTACTTGAACCCTTGAGCTGCGTTTTACTGGTTGGCAAAAACCCGTGGTCATCCCTACACCTTTCTTAGAAGTTTTTATGGTCTGGGAAATTACGCAAATTGCGTTGCTATAGGTACGTTCTAAAGTGTAACAGTTTACAATCCTGAATTTATTTGTTAGAGGCACGTTCTGCGTTTTGGGTACACATTATCAAAATAAAAATGTTTTTTTTAATGCTGGGAAAGTTTCGCTTGAACACAATGTTACCCAGATAAATCGGGCTCATTATAATAATAAAATTATGATTAGGTAGGTAGGTAATAAGTATTGTGTTAAGATGGGTTAATACAGTATTTAAAATAAAACAATCTATGCATTTGTTTAATATCTATTTATTTCTCCTTATTAATAATTTATTTTTATTTGTTCCGCTTTTAAAATTCGTATTTATGTGATATATTCCTATTATGCGATCGTCAGAATTCAACTAAACCCTGACCTGCCCTGACTAAACCGGTAACGCCGCTACATTCGCTACATTGACAGGTGTTCCCGCTCATAAAGGAATTTTTAGGTTAGCCACCGTTTCGCGCGCATTTTGAGAGTCAACCTTCTGGTTGATTTCTATTTTCTGGCTAAGAGCTGCCGACTCGTCCTGTCTCGTTGTCTCCCGACGAGCAGGCCGAGGTTGCCATATTTCAACCATAAAGCTTGGCGCGAGTAATAAACAAATTAACAACCTGTATGTATAGCTATGTACAGGGTGGGTCAAATTCGACGCTTTTAAATGGAAACGCCCTTTTCTATAGGAGATAGACGAAAACTAATATCAGTGTCTGGAGCTCAATTTTTGTCAAAAACATGATGGTGTAAACCACACATCAATATCTGTTACCGTTTCGGAGTTACGGGGTGTTTTTCAAAAATGTGCATTTTTAACAAATCGTTGTAACTTTTTTACTATGGAAAATTTTGTATTTCTATGAAAACATTTCCAAAGCACCTTTTTACGTAGAATTTAATGGTTTAAGTATAATTTTTTTAAAATTAATAATTTAGGAATTATCAACAGAAAAATTGATTTTTATTAGGGATACCCTCTATATTTTTAATTAATTGAAAAGAATTTAAAATTACCTTTCCAAAAATATAGCACACTTGATATTTTGTTATAATCCCCTTCGAAGTACAGAATTTTTAAAAGTTCGTCACTTTTAACTAGTAGGCTTTGGACCCCTTATTGATGATATGCCCTTAATGGAACTCGAAAACATATTTTTCCACCAAGACGACGCACCGCCTCTGAACGCTGAAGTTATCAGGAAATTTTTGCAGCCAATTTCAAGAATAATTGAATTAGCTAACCAAGATCCCATCCTATCGAGGCCGCCTGACTTGTGCCCCATGGATCTATTTGCGGATATACAGGGTGTCCCAGAAATGAGTGCAAATATTTTATGGGGTGGTAGATCTGGTCAAAATAAACATATTTTCTTTTTACCATTTTTAAAATTAATTGGAAATAACCGAGTTATTTAACTTTGAAAATTTAAAAAATAATCGCAACATTTTGAGAACCGCCGGCAGATATTGCCAACTACATCCAATTACCCGGATCAAGCCCGGATTTCAGTTAATTCGACGCACTGTGTTGCCATACGGACAAAATGTATATGTTTAAAAGTAAGTCATAAAATCACAACACCTGAGGAGTTTGCAGAGATGCATTACATTTTTAAAATTGTGATATTATTACATAAAATAAATTAAAAGTTAAATGTTTAAAAGTTAAAAAAGTTCAATTAAACAACTTACCCAACATTAAAAAAGATACTTATGACAGATCGATGTAACTGCGACAGTTCTCTTTTTCGATACACACTTAACTAAAATACACTTCATTGTGCTGCTTTACTTGTACATGCTATTATAAAAACTTCTAAAATAACAGTCTCCATTTTTAACTTAACACATTATTTTCATATAGGCTTCATCACAATTTGAACCACTGATTTACAAAACACCTTGAAAAGCACACATTACACATTACTTTGAATACCTTTCTGAATGAATAAATGTTGAGAATTATTGTCTCTTACCGCTACTTTACGAACTACTTTCAATCTAAGAAAATACATGTTTCACTCAACAATTTTAAATACGTATTTTGTTTTTTCGCTATTTTTTCGATGTATTTCGACAATTACATCGACAGCTCAACCGTTGGCCAAGACAGCCGCGCATCACTGGTTGCTAACTGCTCACTGCTCCTTTGTCGCGCCGGCGTGTCGAGCTTGCGTCATGCGAGGTTGCCGTAGTTTCAACAATTTCAAATTCAAGACACTCGAAGCAATCAAATTCTTATTAAATTTTAAAAATAAAACAGAAAAACATGAAAGGAAACAAACAAAACACAAATTAATTGATTATTGATAAGGTCACAAAAAAGAAATTTCTAAAATGTTTATCGTAATTCAGAATTCAATATATCGAAAACAGCCCGACGAATAATCAATTCATTTTTGTTTTATTTGTTTCCTTTCATGTTTCTCTGTTTTATTTTTAAAATTTAATACGAATTTGATTGCTTCGAATGTCTTGAATTTTAAATTGTTGTAACTACGGCAACGTTGCTTAACATCGTCGTCTGACGCAAGCCCGCTACGACGCACAGTGGAACGAGCTTATGGGAGCTGTTGGACATGAGGTTTTCTTCTCAACACTTTTAATCCAAAAGACGAAAAAATGATTTTTATATACCGTAATAATGTATAAACAGAACAATTTTAAACTTTAATGAAAGAAAGTGGTTGGCTCGTTACAAACCATCTACAGGGTGACCTAAAAATATAGTACGTTTTGGAAAAATCTTACAAGTTTTAAATGCTTATAAACTTTGCCAAACTGTCGTGGAATGTTTTAGTTTTGATCTTTTTAAAAAGAAATAGCTTTAGATTTTACCACTGAAATCTAAAACTACTGATACCGTGTTATAAAAATATGGTAATTAAGGGCTTACATATATTTTCCTATTTAATATAACTTTGCTAATATCTTCGATTTGAAAGAAGATATCAAGATGCGGTTTTCACTGACTTTTTAAGCTTTCATTACTCTTTATTATCAGCTAAAATGACATATACCATCGCATTTTTTTTTGAAAAAACGCACAATGTTTGTTAATTTGTAAGACAGCGCCCCCTAGCATCTACGTTCAAAAGCTTACAGTTATTGTTTATATGGTATAATATAGAGTAAGAAACGGTATTTTAAACGAGCTCCAGTTAGTTGGATTCCGTCCATCCAGTCCGGAATTATTAATACTTAAATAAAAACAGATCTAACCTTTCCCCACCACTTTATTTTGGCAGATAGGGGAAAATGGTTCTAACAAAAAATATTCAGAATTTACTGAAGATTATGAAGCTATTATTTATAGTACCCCTTATCTAGGCAAAGTTGTGTAAAAACTCCATTTTCTTATTTTTATAGCAGTTGCGCCCTCTAGCGGCCATTCTACAAATTTGAAAATAATTTCCAGCATTTTCTCATGGTCTCTTTAGTTATGAATATTTTTTCCGCAAGCCTCACGGCTAATACTTTCCGAGATATAGCCGAGAGCTATTCTTAGTGGGACACCCTGTACAATAACTTTATTATAAGCAAAGAATATAACAGTAAATCAACGCACTAGAATATTTTTATTACAAACAAAAAACCTCAACACTGCACCTTAACCCTCTTCTTTTTCCAATAGTTTATAAGTTTTCCATATATTTGTAGCACCCTGTATCTGTTTTTGATTTTAGCGTCATTTTGTATTTATCCAATTAATAATTAAATATTAATAAATTTATAAAAAAATAAAGATAATTTGACTCTAAAAATTTTAAATTAATTTATTGGAATTGAAAAGGTTTTTGATTTTAGTATAACATGTATTAGTAATATATTAAATGGAAATTTTTAGAGGGGGGCAAGCTGGGGCAAGATGTTAAATTAGTTTCGTTATTAGAAAGGCTTAATCTACCTTGTGATATATATAAAGTCTTGGCCAACTTTGGCCATTTTTTTATTTTTCTACATACACATTTTTTTGCTACTAAATATAGTATTTGGCAGCAAAAAAATGTTTATGTGTCTCTTATATACAATTGTTCTCCCAAACTTTTGTGACTATATATATCTTGTATTTTAAAGTGAAAACAATCGTTTGCACTAATATGTATGGTTAAAAAAAATTATTAATGTCTTTGCCAGTTTTTATAAAACTAGGTTTGGTTGTAGGGGTGCAAGGGGTATTGAAGCGATACATATAGCCTAGCTTACCCAAAAGTCAACCTCACCTTCACGTGGTGCACCCTGTTTACACAAACGAGGCTCTGACGTCCGAGTATAGGCGGTATATCCTTATACAACCCTCAGACCTACCATCTTCTGGGGAAAAGGAGTAATAAAATACACCTAGCCGGCCGAGAACGTAGCACAAGGGAACTATCGTCGCAGTCCTCACTGTGCCATAGCCATCCCGTGCTACAGTTGCAGCCAAAACTGTGCGGCAGCGTAACCGCCACAGTTAAACCTTTTCACGCAGCTTACACACAGCAATGATGGAACATTCGAGTGGGACAAAATTATCGTCCGGAGGTAAAATACCCCCTCAATCGGATCTCCGGGAGGGGGTGCCTACTCGAGCGTATCATCGGAGAAACAAAAACATCAATGTTTCACGTTCGCGGCGTGGAACGTCCGCACTCTACTGGACAAGATAAATTCAAATCGACCAGAGAGAAGAACAGCACTGGTCTCACAGGAACTCCACCGATTAAATATAGATGTTGCCGCTCTAAGCGAAACACGCTTTGCAGATGAAGGTAGTCTCACTGAGGAGCATTACACCTTCTTTTGGAAAGGTCATCCCGCAACACACAGGAGAATTCATGGTGTAGGCATTGCGATCAAAAACGAAATCGCCACCAAGTTAACAGAAGTACCTATTGGTGTCTCCGAACGTCTTATGACCCTAAGGTACCCCATATCAGACAAAAAACTTACGTCAACATCATTAGTGCCTACGCTCCCACCCTTGACGCTAAAATTGAAGATAAGGATAAATTTTACCAAGCTTTACAAAATGCCCTTCAACGAATTCCAAAGCACGAACGAATCATCTTGCTAGGTGACTTTAATGCCCGTGTAGGCAAACAACAGGAAATATGGCCTGACGTATTGGGAAAACATGGAATGGGAAACGCAAATAGCAATGGTGAACGCTTATTAACAACATGCGCAGAGTATAATCTTTGCATCACCAATACGTGGTTCATGTTGAAGGACAAGTTTAAAGGTACCTGGAAACATCCTAGATCAGGCCACTGGCATCAATTGGACCACATAATCGTTCGAAGGACGCATCTAAAAAGATGTTAGGCTCACAAAGCTAGAGTAGATGCCGAATGCGGCACTGACCACCGACTTTTAATTTCAAAAATGAAAATCCAGTTAAAACCAAAACATCCACGCTGTAAAAAGCAAAACAACATGACCAGATTGAACGTACGGGGTCTAGAAAACAACAATACCGCCGACGCCCTCCGGGAAGCCATCAAAGAATCACTTCCACTGATAACTTCAATCTCAGTATTGGAAGCTGAACAAGGCTGGACACAATTAAGGGATGCGATTCATAAAACCAGCGAAGCAGTACTGGGAAAGTCGAACAAAAAGAAACAACCAGACTGGTTTGACGAAAATCAACCGCATATACAGGCTTTGTTGGAACAAAAGCATAGAGTATATCAAGCCGTCACTGCAAATCCACATAATCCAAGACTGGTAGACAACTTTAAAGCAGCCAACAACACGCTTCGAAGAGAACTGCGCCAAGTAAAGGATAACTGGTGGTCACAAAAGCGAATCAGATTCAAGAGTACGCCACGCATCACGATTATCGTAAATTCTTCGAGGCTGTAAAAAGAAGTATACGGCCCAACTAAGAAGGTAAGCTGCCCAATCATGGCTCAAAATGGCGAACTTCTAAAAAGAGGAAGAACAAATTAGAAATCGCTGGAAAGAACATTACAGCCATATCCTTAACCAAGAAAAACAACCCCAATATGGAAGCATTAAACACAATACCTCAGTATAACAGCCTCGATGTATTAGACATCCCAATAACAGAACAAGAAATAAAGACCTCCATAAAACAGCTTAAAAACAACAAATCAGCTGGCTGTGACGATATTCCGGCGGAAATCTATAAGTGTGCAAGTAAAGAACTTATTGGTCATCTTAAGGCTCTCTTTGATGTCGTATGGGAAAAGCGGAGAGGTACCTCAGGATTTTCGCAATGCGAATATAGTGAATATATTTAAGAACAAAGGAAGTGCATCAGACTGCGGAAATTACCGGGAATTTCGCTATTGGCTATCGGCGGAAAAATTCTTGCAAAAATAATGTCAAACCGCCTGCACCCACATATAGAAAAATTCTTCCAGAATCGCAAACGGGTTTTCGTACCAACCGCGGCACCGTCGATTCCATATTTTCCATCCGTCAACTACAGGAAAAGTAAAAGAGCAGCAGTCTAAACTTTATGTTTGCATTCATCGATCTAACAAAGCCTTCGACTCTGTGAACAGAGATGCGCTTTGGGCAATTATGGAAAAGTTCGGTGTACCCAACAAATTTCTTACAGTGTGTAAAAGCCTCCATAACAACAACAAGTCAAGAGTGTCACATCATGGATCACTGAGCGACCCATTCCTAACAAATACAGGAGTTAGGCAGGGATGTGTCTTAGCGCCTCTCCTATTCAACATATTCATGGCAGCGCTCTCCATTATAGTGGACAGCAAACTGCAGGAGAGAGGATTGGGCATTAGATACAGATATGACGGGGTCTGTTCAACATAAAAAGACTCAGGGCAAAAACACGTACAAAATTTATCACAGAACTTCAATACGCTGACGACTGCGCTCTAGTTGCAAACACGGTACAACAATTACAAGAAATGTTGAACACATATACCTGGGCATACGAGGCTTTGGGCCTTAAGCTGAACATCGGCAAAACTAAAATCATGTGCACTCCCCCGGAAGATCACAACAATGCTATAAAAATCGGAGAAGAACTATTCGAATATGTGGCGGAATTCAATTACCTTGGCAGTTTGATTTCGGAAAAGGCCAATATTGACTCTGAAATTCAGCACAGGATTAGTAGCGCCTCAAGAGCATTCTGGAAATTAAAAGACAGGGTTTTCTACAATCATGACTTGAGTACAAAAACAAAACTTGCAGTATACCGAGCAATTATAATCCCCACCATGATATATGGGAGCGAAACCTGGGTGCCTTACCGCCGACACATGAACGCATTGAACAAGTTGCAACAGAGACACCTTAGACAACTCTTAAGAGTCCGGTGGTTCCATCATGTCTCAAACGTATCGGTCCTTGAAAAATCTAACTGCGAGAGTATTGAAGTCATGGTCACAAAATCCCGCTTAAGATGGGCTGGTCACGTATGCAGAATGCAAGAAAACCGCATACCAAAATCTCTGCTTTACGGTGAGCTTGTGGACGGTAAGAGGAGGCCGGGTGGACAACTGAAAAGATACAAGGACATTTTCCACGAAAATTTAAAGGGAATTAACATGCAGAATGAGTGGGAAAAAGCAGCTCACAATAGAACTCAATGGAGAAGGGTTGTAAACTCAGTTAACAGCGGCAACCAAAAAGTAGAGAGGCAACAAAGCAATGAGATTTTTGAATGTCCGGAGTGCGGTAGGCAGATAACATCACGTATCGGGCTTTACAGTCACAGAAAAGCTCATGAAAGAAAACGCCTTGCGTGACCATTTTCTTTATGTGTGTCGAATACTCGTCAGCGAGTAATGGCTGTATGTATGTAAAACTAGGTTGTTTCACAAGAAATGAATACCATAATTAAGTCAGTGTAATATCTTCATTTGAAACTTTTCAAACAGACATATAATTAAAAATATTTTTTTGAGTTGGATAAAATATAACGGTCTGGACTTTAAGTAATTCAAATCTTCTACCAAAATTATTTAATTTAAAATTTTATTTTTAAGTCAATGTCCAACATTTTATATTGGGTCTTTCCACCGTGCGACGGCGCGGCTCAAAGCTCAAAGGACCAGTTCACACGTGGCACTCTTGGCCGACGCGCGACTGTTGGTCTGTCGAAATACATCGAAAAAATAGCGAAGAAGCAGAATACGTATTTAAAATTGTTGAGTGAAACATGTATTTTCTTAGATTGAAAGTAGTTCGTAAAGTGGCGATAAGAGACGGTGTTCAAAGTAACGTCCACTTTTCAAGGTGTTTTGTAAATCAGTGGTTCAAATAAAAGAAGAAGTTTTAAAAGAAAACAAACAAAACAGAAATTAATAGATTATTCGTTGGGCTCTTTTCGATATATTGAATTCTAAATTACGATAAACATTTTAGGAATTTCTTTTTTGTGACCTGGTTGTGAATAATATGATGAATCATTTTCGTAAACGTCATAAACGTAATGTTTTAGTTAATTTTCGGTGGTTTTTGTTAAGTTTTCATTGAAAGGGTAAGTACTAAAAATAATTAATGTGTTTTTTTTTCTATAATAATTTTTAATAGTGAGCACTGATAAAAGATTAAATTTAACATTCCTAATTTTTGAGTAGAAATTTGTCTATATATAATTTATAAATGTAGAACTATGTGGAATGTGGATAACATAGGAGGTTGCAACACTGCAAGGTTTAGATACACCGTAGAGAAATCTCAGGTGATTAAACAAGTGGCACTAAAAAGTTTTTTCAAATTTCCCGGAAAATGTCAAGAAAAATTTTAAATTTTCAACATTTTTTTTCGCAAAAAACACCTTATAGGCGTGTTTCTGGGGTTGAACTATACTACCAGTTAAAATATTTGCACTTATTTCTGGGACACCCTGTATATGCGGAAGAATAAAGGTTCTTTATTCTTCCGTATAACCTAGACAAGAATTAGAAATACTTAGCAGTTATGAGAGGGTATACTGAGTTAATGAGTCACCCCTACTGAGTTAATGAATTCCGCGAGAAATGTTCAAAAACTGCCCGGTCTGTCCATAACAGAAGACGGTCGATATGTCGAACACCTGTAGCAAAATCTCATGTCTTGGTTTAAATCATTAAATTCTACGTAAAAAGGTGCTTCGGAAATGTTTTCATAAAAATACAACATTTTCCATAGCAAAAAAGTTAGAGCGATTTGTTAAAAATCCATATTTTTGAAAAACACCCCGTAACTCCGAAACGGTAACAGATAACGATATGCGGTTTTCACCATCATGTTTTTGACAAAAATTGAGCTCCAGACACCCATATTAGTTTTTGTCCATCTCCTATAGAAAAGGGAGTTTCCATTTAAAAGCGTCGAATTTGACCCAACCTGTACAGTTTATTTGAAATATTATCACAAAGTCATTTCTCTTTTTGTACTTAAAAATAGTTATTATAATATCCATTTTAAACAGTACTTATATAGGGCTGATATACCAATTTGGTCATTTTGGAAGTGTGGTCTGGATTTTAACGTGCAAGACAGGGATGTAGGCAGTTTAATGGAAAATCAAATCATTACTAGATCTAATAATAACAAATAAAAGTGTCTTAGTTTTAAGTAGTGAGGTCATTACCTGTGAACCAATACAGACGGATATGAGGCTGTCTATTGTAGGCTTCAGTGTGAAAAACTGCACAAAACTAGTAAAGTTGTTAAAAGTAAGAGCCTAAAAATGGCACACTCTGAAGAATTTCTGAATGACCTGTACTCTATTGATTGGCAGGACCTCTATAGGACTGATTGTATAAATACTAAGTTAGATATATTTGATAATGGCGTAATAACCCTTTTTAATGCTTACTTCCCTATCAGGACTGCTGTTTTGAGAGAGCCGAGACCACCTACAACCTAAAAAAAATATTGAACATAAAGCCTTCAGGAAATTTAAAATGCAAAAAACATTGGCTAACAAGAGCTACTATCTTCAGTTTAAAAATCTTACTGCCAGTATAATTAAAGCTGAAAAGAAAGCATATTATTCAACTGAATTGGGCAATTGCTCTAATGGTAATAAAAATAAAAATATATGGGATAAATTATCCAGTTGGAAAATCATAAATAAAAGCCCAAAAGACATTCCCAAGGATCTAAAAGACCCCAATACTATAAACCAAGCTTTTATAAATGCTGTTTCACAAACCAATGTTAGCCAAGGTGTTTTGGATGGCTTTCTCAATTCAGCTTCTGTTGGGGTACCGTATTTGAGCTAGTAACAGAGGATGAAATTTTAAAATGCATTAATGGTATGAAGCGCAACGCTATTGGAGTCGATGGTATCTCCATTAAAATGTTAAAGATGTGTATAACCTAACCTGACCTAACCTGCCTGTCTTAAACCACGTGTAAATATTATTAATTTTTCTCTTGAGACTGGTAATGTACCAGATATCTGGAAAATGGCTCTTGTGGTACTTGTGCCCAAAATAGACAATCCCTCTACTACTGGCGAGCTTCGGCCCATTAGTATCTTGCCTGCTGCCTCAAAAATTTTAGAAAAAATAGTAAAACACCAAACGCTGAACTTTATTTATAGTAAAACTATATTACCCAAAATTACAATCGGGATTTCTACCTTATCATAGCTGTACCACAGCATTGTTAAAGGTCACTAGTGATATAAGTTCAGCGTTTGATAAAGGGGATTGCGTTCTCTCGGTCTTGATAGATATGACAAAAGCCTTTGATAGTAAAAAATGTCTATACCTATGTGGCGGATTCATCTATCCAAAAAAATCCTTTATGGGTATTTCGCCACTGCACTGCAAGAAAAATCTACAAAATAAAATAGTTATTTTTTGTAAACACTTCTGCGTTAAACCTAAACGGACGCTGCTTGTTAGAAGTTGTGTTCACAGTATAAGTTCTCTTTCCGTCGTCGGAAGCAAAAAAATATAAAGAATCAAGAAAAAAACTATTTAAAATATTTAAATTGAACTATTCGAGAACACTTTACTTTTTAAAACAGATACGTCTACAAGAAATCGTTGACGTTCTGTTAAAAAATCAATAAAAATAATATCCTTAAATAATCAATAATATCCTTTGATAGTCTAGACACCGAATTATTACTAGCTAAATTAAATCATTATCAGTTAAGCGCAAATGGCTGGTTTGAAAGCTATCTTCAAAATAGGCTGCAGGCGGTCAGATTGGTGGGGGGGGGGGAATGAGATAGAGCTACTGTAGGGAGGGGCGTGCCGCACGGTTCTATCCTGGGGCCGCTTCTCTTCATAGTTTTTACATCAGATCTCGTTCAACACATCAAGTTTTTTGATGACTATATGCGGACGATCTTCAAGTTTACCTACCATCACCTCTCTCTCGACTCTCTGAAAATGTAGACCTGATTAACTTGGACCTTAAGTCTATTTCAAACTGGGCATCTGCAAATTCTCTTCTCATAAACCCAACCAAAACACAGGCAATTCTTTTTCACGCAATGACCTGGACCAAACAAATCACAATATCTTTCTAAAAGTAATATGTTAAAGCTAATTGGACTAATGAGGTCAAAAATCTTGGTCTCATTATGGACACCAAACTGACATACAATAAGCATGTAAGTTATGTCTGTCAGCGATCATACTACAAACTAAAATCAATTTAGGAATTTAAAAATATGTTATCTTTCGATGCCAAGAGACTCCTTGCTGACAGTTTGGTCCTTTCTATACCGGGCTACCTAAACATAGTCTATGGTCCGTTCCTAGCTCAGTTTAACACAGTGGCGGCTCGTCAGGGTAGGCAAGGTAGGCGGCGCTTACCCTAAGATTTCGGCAGAATTTAAGCGATTTATTACTATACATTATTTACTATTAATGTTGCCAATACATAAAAATACTGTGAATACACGGAAGTGTGTTTTAATAATCAATATTATTTTGATATTTGCGGGCTTGTATACCCCGCTGGCAAGCGAACCTTTAGGTCGGCGTTTACATGTATAGGAGTGAGTCGTTATGGCAATCTAGTAAGTCGGAGTGAGCAAAAATACGAAGTGTTTAGTACATACCTAACTACTTAATCTGACGCTAGATTCCATGCGCTTGGGAAAATACTCGCCTTCTGTCTTTATTCAGTACATCTTATTTTACTAAGCGTGTTGACCGTACTCTTCGTACACATGAAAACCGGCACCCAAGACCAAAAATGCCGACCCTTAGTATTAACGATATTAACATATTCACTACAGCTAGCGTACGCTGACCGCTGACTGTGCCGCTGCGTTAGAAAACAAAATAATTTTGATCGTTGGAGTGCCTTTGTTCGGCGATTTCTACATCGCCTACTATCAGAGTCGATGCACGACGTACGGCAGTCTTCTGTCTCTGTCTAACTCATCGTGCGGGAGCGACGCGACGTAAGTCGGAGTTGTATCATATTAAGGCGGGGCTTAGGCGAAATCTCCGGTCGCCTTCGCATGAAGTCGTGGAGGCTCGGTAGGCTTAGATGTTAAGGGATATTCCGGATATTTTATAAGGAGATATATCACATTTCGTTAAGGGGATATTTCATATGATTCATTATACGTAGCATTTAAAACTTTTATATGAAAATTCAAAAATCGTTTAAAGCAAATTGGAAATATTTTTCGGGTTTTTCCGAGATTATTAAAAATGATATAACCGGTTGTATTTCAGAACACGCCACAGAAATAAAAGAATCCGAAATAAAAAAGCGCGTTATTTTATTCGGTGCAAGAATACGATACAACAGATATTACAGAAAAGTCTCTGTGCTATTTCAATTCTATAATAAAAGCGGTTAAGTCAAATATCTTTGCGAATTTTATTTTATGAAATATTAGATAACAATAACATTGTTGGGGGGGGGGCAAATAGACGCAACTAAAATCTTGTCGCCTACCCAGTCACACGGGTCAAGAGCCGCCACTGGTTTAACAAGTATCGAATTCAAAAATTGCAAAACTCCTGTGTCAGATTTGTAAGAGGGTTGACAAGGAAAGATCATGTAAGCCAATATATACAGAAGATTTTTCATTGTAATATGGCACAAAAAAGAAATGTTCAGATGAGTTGCCTAATACGCAAAGTTCTTACTACCAACATCCTCTGTATCTCTTGGACCTAATTATTATTCGAAGTAACGCTCATCAGGTAAACATACGCTTCACAGATGCCTTTCACAGCATAGAACTGATTTTTTTAAATCCTGTTTTCTCTCTATTTGGCGGCTCATATTATCTACAATCCTTTGCCGCGGGATTTCAAAGTATTAAGCGTACCTGCATTTAAGCAGAACATTAAAAGATTATTTTTTTTATCTGTTAACTATTATTGTTAAGTGTTAATAATATTGATGTTGCTTTTCAAGTATTTTATTATTTTAAGTGTTTTATTATTTTAGGCATGGCGGTTATTAAAATACGCTTTGCGGTACTTTCCACCTTTATATGTACTCTTTTGTTTGTGCATGTAATAAAGATTATTTTTTATTTTATTTTTAAATGTATTAAAAAGAGATACAAGTTGGGTTGATACATTTCTTCTATGTCTGTCGTATTCCCCGATTTCGAATCAAAAGTTGAAACCGCAGAAGTAGGCATTTATGGAAATTGTTGCATCTAGGGTTGGAACCTTATTTTTCACAACTAGTTACTCATTTTACTACAGATGTAATGTATTATATTTAGCTCAAATATATTATTTCTTTTTTTTTCAGTAGTATACATGAAAGTTTTTAACATAGTTTATTTTTTTTTTCTACACAAATTTTCCTATAAACGTAAAAATCGGCAACACTGTATGCCGCTTTTGATTTTGTCTCTCTGTCTGTCAACTGGTCATTTATATTATTCTCTGTCTTACACGTTAAAATCCAGACCACATTTCTAAAATGACTAAATCGATATGCTGAATTGGTATATTCACATTCACACTATAATTTGTATGAATCAATGACTAAAGAATACAAGGACTAATAACACCCGAGTCCAAATTGTTACCATACTTCCAAACAGTGATGTGGTACATATTTTTCTTAACATAGCTGCTTGAAGAAATATTTATATTTTTGATAAATGTTTTGACTACGCCTATGCGGTGGTATCATATTAATTAATTACGAAAAAAATGATTAATATGTTAACAAAAAGTATAAAACTAGTACGACGCATAGCACATATCAAGTACATATAATATCAGAAGAATAATTATCGAATTCAATAAAAAAAACGCTAAAAAGTGGAGTTTGGTTTGGTGTTTATTTACCTATGAAAGGTAACTCCTGGCTCTTTCTTATCACTGCGGCTTTTACACTTGAAAGTTGAACAACTAATCACCATTGTAATAAAGTTTATACAAGGTTCACTACACATAAACTATTAAAAATTGCTAAAACTGTCGCTGATGACTCATTCGTTACTTCCAAAAAAATGGCGTCTAACATCACAAATTCTGCTGCAGCCCGTATATGAGCGTTACATGTCCTTGTATTCTTTAGTCATTGATATATATGATTTGGACATCAAAACTGTGCGGTCTGGATTTTAACGTAGATGTAGACAGCTTAATGGAAAGTCAAATGTATTAAAAAGAGATAAAAATTTGGTCGATACATTTCTTCTATGCGGTATTGCCGGATTTTGCATCAAAATTTCAAACCGCACAAGTAGGCGTTTACGAAAAATGTTCTATCTAGGGTTGGAACTTTATTTTTCACTATTTTATTACTTATTTGACTACAGCTGTAATATAGTATATTTAGCTTAGATATATTATCATCATTTCAGTAGCATACATGAAAGTTTTTAAAATAGCTTATATTTTTTTACACACATTTTCCTACAAACGTAAAGAAACGGCAACAATGTATGCCGCTTTTGATTTTGTCTCTCTGTCTGTCAACCGGTCATTTGTCTCTCTGTCTGTCAACCGGTCATAGGATAGGTTATAGGAAAGCGATTTTAGGGATGACCGAGATATGCTTTGCCGGCGTCTTTTAGATGGTACTTATGTGTAGTACATTTCAGGAAGATTTTCCGAAAAGAATATTTTGCATGCTTCATTAAAAACACGGCGTGCTAATAAATAAAAATTTGCACGACACAATATAACTAGTCAAAAGTTCACCGCTCGACGACTCTACTTGCAGTACTGCCTTGTACTACCCAAGCACTACTTAGTACACAAATTCCGGTCCTAGTCTGCTTAAGTACTGTTGCGAGCCGGTGTGGACTCGACCTAACCTCACAATATGGTCCGCCCTCGGATGACCTTAACATCGCATAGACACCGCAATGATTCATTCGTTCGAGAAGAATCGAGACCCACTAGAATGGACTAGTACATACGAGAACATTCGAAAACCTTCTCTATGCGCCTAACGATCTATGGACTATTCTAGATTTCTTTTGCTGTAGGTATAAAAGCCGGCGGCAGTGGCCTAGAGAGGGCAGTTATAAATATACCAGTGCAGTTGACGCGCTAAAATTCAAAATAAATTCTTAGTTATAAATCGTTTGTAAATAGTTCTATAAGTCTTTTATCGTTATTGTTTTTGTTAATTAGTGTTAAATAAATAGTGTTTAAATAAATTGTGACTTTCTATCCACACGGAACCGACGAAAAACGTAACAATTGGTGTCAAGTGTGGCGTGTGTGATAGACAAGAAAAATAAAAAGACTGACCATGGCTCTGAAAAAATTGTTGAAAGACTTGAAAGTGTCCGAACTGAAATGTATATTGGAAGAGAGAGAGTGCGAGACAGATGGAAAGAAAAGCATTTTGCAAGCTAGACTGAGAGACGTTTTGGTGGAGGAAGGTGAGGATCCTGACACATTTTGCTTTGAGTTGGAAGGTGACCTTGACTCGTGCCTACAAAAATTAGAAAATAAAATGACAGAGAATTCTCAAAAATTAGACGACAACTTGAACAATTTGAATAGTAAAATAATTAACTTGGAAGACAGTTTGAAAGATAAGATTATGGAAAATTCCCAGGATTTAATTAATATTTTAGAAGATAAGATCGCAGAAAATTCTAAAGACATACAAGCCAGCTTTAATAATAAAATACTTAATTTAGAAGAAAAGATAACAGAAAATTCCAGGGAATTAGAAGAGAAGATAACAGATACACAATACAAAATAACAGAGATTGAGGAAGATGTAAATAGAAAAATCGAAATTTTAAGAGAAGAAATAGCGAAGTCAAATTCACCAAAATGTCAAGAAACATCGGAGGTGCCGAAACTAGCCGAAAATAAGTATATCTCAAAGTCAGTTATTAAGCCTCCACAGTTTGACGGGAAAACCGCTTGGGCCAATTATTTTTGCCAGTTTGAGGCCGCTGCGAGAGCGAACGAATGGACAATTGCTGAAAAGGCTACCGCTTTGACTGTCGCACTGCGAGGAGATGCGACTGATATCCTGCAGACATTGTCACCATCGGAACAGGGAGATTATCAGCAATTGGTACGACATTTAGAAATGAGGTACGGCCAAGCTCATTTGGAACATGTCTATCATTCCCAGCTAAAAATCGCATTCAAAAAGTCAAATGAGTCTCTGCAGGAGTTTGAAGCCGACGTAGCCCGCCTCGTTCGCCTTGCGTACCCTGCTACGCCAGAGAATGTTATGGAGCGGTTGGCAGTACAGGCATTCTCCGACGGCTTACGTGACAACGAGACAAGACAAGCACTTTTCCTAGCCCACCCAACGCACTTGGTGGATGTTTTAGCACGTGCCCTAGAATTTGAGGCCGCGAAACAAAGTTCTCGGTCTTTAGGAAGAATACGGGCCATCGACGAATGTTCCGACGAATCCGTGGAAGGGATTGTTCGGAAGGTAATGGACCAGTACATGGGCAAAAGGGACCGATTCGTTGCTGGAACTGCGGACAGGTGGGACACGTGCAAAGCCGTTGTAAGGAGAAGAACGAAGAACCGGCTTCGTCGAGGTCGGAAAACTACTAAGGGTCGAAATGAAGGGGCACACGTCGACCTGTACCCAACATGCCCCAACGAAAACTGTTCAAGTCGCCTCGCTACAACACAAATTAAACAGCATTTTTGTGGATGGTTTTGTTGATGGAGAGTTCCGGACCATGCTGTTGGATACAGGTGCGACGAAAACTATCATCAGACCGGACATTCTTAAAACATCGAAGAAGGTTAAAACAACACAATGGCGACTACGTACTGCTACGGGGGCTCCGCTGCTGTCCATGGAGAAGTAAACCTTAATTTTGTTATTGGGAGCACCAGTTTTGAACATCCAGTGTTAGTAGCAGATATCGAAGATGAACTTATTCTCGGAATGGACATCATGACCACTAGAGGTTTTGAGCTAAACCTCAAACAAGGAATTTTGAAAATAAATGAAGAAGAAGTGGTTCTGCATCGAAAATGTGAGGAGACGCTTCGCGTGGTGGTAGCAGAAGATGTTTCGATCCCTGAGCGCTGTGAGATATTTTTGGATGGTTGCCTAGAAGGTAAAATGAATAATGGGAGTATTATTCTGTTGGAGCCAAGGAACCATGACAGCGAAATAGGACGAGGGATCGCTGTTGGAAAAGCCCTGCTACGAGCGAAGAAAACTGTACCGGTGAGAGTAATGAACACGAATTATTATTCTGTATCCTTGAAGAAGGGAACCCTCTTAGGGTACTGTTGTTCGGTCTCCTCAGTCGTTCGAAGCGTGGAAGCCTCCAAAGTTTCGACTTCAAAAATTCCGGACAAAATGGTGAAGGAGTTAGTAAACGTTAAAGGATTATCTCCCGAAAATAGAAGAAAATTGAGAAACCTGATAATCAAGTATCAAGATGTGTTTGATAAAGGAGAAGCAGGACAGAGAGGTCGTACCAATTTAGTACAACACAAAATTGATACCGGAGATGCACGACCAATCAAACAAAATCCGAGAAGACTTCCGCTCGCCAAACGTGAAGAAGCTGATAAAATCCTTCGAGAAATGAAAGAAGAGGGTGTCATCGAACCATCTAACAGCCCGTGGACATCGCCGGTAGTACTAGTAAAGAAGAAAGACGGTACCACCAGGTTCTGTGTTGATTATCGGCAGCTCAATAATGTTACCAAGAAGGATAGTTATCCCCTGCCGAGGATAGACGATACTCTAGACACGCTGGCGGGGTCAACGATATTCTCTACGTTAGATCTGAAGAGTGGATATTGGCAAGTCGACATGGCGCCGAAAGACAGAGAGAAGACAGCGTTCTCGGTGGGCTCCGGACTGTGGCAATTTACCGTCATGCCTTTTGGATTGTGCAACGCGCCAGCTACCTTTGAGAGACTAATGGAGTCTGTGTTAAAGGGACTATCCTGGATACCTGTTTAGTGTACCTGGATGACATCATAGTGGTTGGGAAATCCTTTGACGATCATCTGAAGAATTTGGAAGAAGTTTTCAAGCGACTAGGGAGCTCTGGTTTGAAACTTAGCCCCAAAAAATGTCATCTGTGTCAAGAAAAGGTACACTACTTGGGCCATGTAGTCTCCTCCCAAGGAGTTGCGGTAGATCCACAGAAGACCAAGACAGTGGAAGAGTGGCCGATACCTAAAGATAAACATGAACTACGATGCTTTTTGGGACTATGCACATACTATCGACGCTATGTACAGGGTTTCGCCACCATCGCAAAACCATTGACCAGACTTACCGAAGGCGAGAGGCGTTTCTCTTGGGACTCAGATTCTGACGAAGCATTCCGAAAATTGAAGAAGGCCCTGACTAGTGCGCCCATACTTAGCTACCCTCTTGGCAACGGAAACTTTATATTGGATACCGACGCTAGCAATGTTGCGTTAGGCGCTGTTCTGTCTCAGATCCAGGATGGTCAAGAAAAAGTCATTGGTTATTTTAGTAAGACCTTGTCAAAACCGGAAAGGAACTACTGTGTAACCAGACGAGAATTACTAGCAGTAGTTAAAGCAGTGGAACACTTCTACAAGTATCTCTATGGAAGAAAGTTCTTGTTAAGAACAGACCATGCTGCTTTGAAATGGCTGTTGCAGTTTAAGAATCCTGAAGGGCAGGTAGCTAGATGGATTGAACGATTACAAGAATTTGACTTCGACACAGAACATCGAGCTGGGGCAATCCATCGGAATGCCGACGCACTTTCCAGAAGACCTTGCCCTAAGGACTGTAAGCATTGTTCCCGAGCAGAAGAGAAAGAAGTGAAACTCCTAAGAACAACTGTGGTTAATGATAGTTGGCAACCCGAAGATCTTGCAAATGACCAAACCAGTGACCCAGAATTAGGTTTAGTAATTAACTGGAAAAACACAGGCCAAAGACCAACGTGGGAAGAAGTTTGCAGATATTCGCCGAACGTAAAGTCGTACTGGGCCCAGTGGAATTCCTTGGTAATAGATAACGGATTACTTCGCCGTGTGATCGAGAGACCGGAGGGACAAGAAGAGAGAAGGCAGATCGTCATTCCAAAGAAGAGGGTCCCAGAAGTCTTGGAGGAAGTTCACAATGGAACCAGCGGAGGACATCTTGGTGTTACCAAGACACTTGGCAAGCTGCGTGAACGGTTCTACTGGGTGAACTGCAAAGAAGATGTGAGGGCCTGGTGTAAGAAATGTGACATTTGCGCAGCCATTAATGGGCCACAAAAGCGTGGTAAAGCCCCTATGCGCCAGTACAATGTTGGTAGTCCCTTCGAACGAATAGCGATCGACGTGGCTGGTCCTTTCCCGGAGACGAACGATGGCAACAAATACATTGTGGTAGTAATGGATTACTTCAGCAAATGGGTCGAGGCCTACGCGTTGCCAAATCAAGAAGCGTCCACGATTGCTGATGCCCTTGTTAAAGAATGGATCTGCAGGTTTGGTGTTCCCATGGAGCTTCATTCAGATCAGGGAAGAAACTTTGAGTCCAATCTGTTCCAAGGCGTCTGTGAAGTCCTGAACATCCGCAAGACCAGGACGACTGCTCTACATCCACAATCCGATGGGATGGTTGAACGCATGAACAGAACTATCAACCGTTATCTGGCCAAAGTAGTCTCTGACCACCAAAGAGACTGGGACAAATTTCTTCACCTGTTCCTGTTGGCCTACCGTTCATCCGTCCAAGAATCTACAGGGCAAACTCCAGCCAGCATCGTTATGGGACGGGAAGTGCGCCTACCCTGTGATCTGAAATTTGGTTGCCGACCGGGAGAAGAAGTCGCCGGAGAAGATTATGTCCACACACTACGTCAAAGGATGGACGACATTCATCAGAGAGTCCGCCTAAATATTCAAAGTGCTAGTGACCGAATGAAGGAACACTACGACATTCAAGCTGAGCATGGAGGATACCAACCAGGGAAGTTGGTGTGGCTATATAACCCGCAGAGACGTCGTGGGTTATCTCCGAAGCTACAATCCTCGTGGGAAGGGCCATACGAAGTCATGGATAGAATTAATGACGTCGTATACCGTATCAGAAAATTGCCAAAAGGAAAACCGAGGGTAGTCCATTTCAACCGTTTGAGCCCCTACCAAGGCGAAATAGAAGATCGTGCTGGGACCGTGAGAACCTGCAGCTTTGATCCCCCTGATTCGGAGATGTCCTTTGACGATTTCATGGCCCGATACAACAGCAGTGAGAAGGCTCGCTATGGTGTAACCAAAGAAGATCAACGAGACCTCTTTTCCGTGCCTCCTGATTATTCGCTCGCTCATTGTGTGGCTCGAGATTTGCGGATGTCCAGAGGAATCGCTGCGACGTTCAATGAGAAGTTTGGGCGTGTCGGAGAACTACGCCGACAGGATCCAGAGGTTGGAAGCGTCTTGAGGCTAACCGACAATGCACATGGTCAAGCAAGGCACATCTTCTACCTGGTCACCAAGGAATGGTCCCCGAGTAAGCCGACTTATCTCAATCTATGGAAGACCCTGATTGAACTGAGAGAAGCCCTGCTAAACAACAACATTGCACGATTAGCCATTCCGAAGCTGGCGTGTGGACTCGATGGTTTGAGTTGGCGTACAATCCGGAACATGATTGAAGTCTTGTTCAGATTTACGGGAATCGAGATCCTCGTTTGCTGCTACAACCCAAAGCTGAGATCGGGAGAGAAAACTGTAGACTGCTATTTCTACCAGACTTCGCAATGTACCAGGGGCCAGCTTTGCAAATACCTTCATTCACCGTATAATCTCGGGACGAGCATGTGCCTAAGAAGGGGCAGTGTTGCGAGCCGGTGTGGACTCGACCTAACCTCACAATATGGCCCGCCCTCGGATGACCTTAACATCGCATAGACACCGCAATGATTCATTCGTTCGAGAAGAATCGAGACCCACTAGAATGGACTAGTACATACGAGAACATTCGAAAACCTTCTCTATGCGCCTAACGATCTATGGACTATTCTAGATTTCTTTTGCTGTAGGTATAAAAGCCGGCGGCAGTGGCCTAGAGAGGGCAGTTATAAATATACCAGTGCAGTTGACGCACTAAAATTCAAAATAAATTCTTAGTTATAAATCGTTTGTAAATAGTTCTATAAGTCTTTTATCGTTATTGTTTTTGTTAATTAGTGTTAAATAAATAGTGTTTAAATAAATTGTGACTTTCTATCCACACGGAACCGACGAAAAACGTAACAGTACCATCAAAGTCCTACCCAAGTATTGCCTAAGTAGAAACTTCCCCGCTATCTACTGTCTAATCGACTGCTCAGAAATAATATGTAAGCCACCCGACAGTGTACTCGCAGTACTGTCCATAGTACTGACCAAAAATTTTTACAGCTACTGTCCAAAATTTTTCATCCATCGATCTTGTCACTAGCCTTTTTATAAACAGCAAAATATTTACTTATTTCAGGTTAAAAACGAAAATTCGCCAAAAATTGTTATGTTGGTGCTCCTTCTACGTATCTATCTTGGTAACGGTGCTACCTAGGAACCTCGAAGGTACCTCTAATTATAGAAATTTTATCGGTCTTTCATTTATCTTCCAACATATTTTCTTTAAAAATTAAAAGTTTTTGAATAAATGGCAAATTTAGGAAAAAATGCCAAAAATCCAAGATGGCGGCGCCATTTTGACAATGTTCCCTTATAGGAGGCATGGGGACTTTTAGTATGTTCAACAGGACCCTTAAAACTATCATTTAAGACTAATCGCAGCTTTATGTCATTTTGTTCCCAATTCGCCCTACAGGAAATTTCCCGCAAAGTGCCCCGCATTAATAATGTGGATGCACCATGGATGCACCCTCACACGCATTAAAATCCAGACCACATAAATTGGATGACTAGCAGGGTATATTCACTCTACACATTCATTAAAAAACTATTTTATTATCAAACTTTTAAATACTAATCTGAATGTTATGTTAAGGTACTTTTTTAAATATTTTCAATTTACTGGCACTCCTGGTATAACTGATAGCGCTGGTAGACATATACCGGGTGTTGCATCGTCGGACGGACATAGGAAATCCCATGTAAATTTTAATGGGGTCAATTATTGACTTCCCTAATTATTTTAGAGAATAATTCTATTTAGGTTTATTGAAGAGCACTAAAACCCACATTCAAAAGAATAATTTTAGATATTTTTGATTAGCTCGTTTACGAGTTATCGCCGATGTCTTTTTAAATATTTCTCCTTTCGTATGGCCCTGTATTTACTTATGAGCACCAGTCAAGGTAAAAGATAACTGTCAAATGAAGTTGTCATTTCAGAAATTTACCTATTTAGTGCTTTATTATTATTGAAAACTCATTCCTACATCGGAAATCTTAAGATTTATAAATACGTAAGTAAAATAAAGTAATCAATTACAAGGTTAATTATAGTATTATTACAATATTCAGTAACTTATTAATTTAGGTACTATTAAATTGATAGAACTTTAGGATTTAAGATGTTCAAATATTCCTCGATCGACTGCTAGACAATAACCCAGGCGATCATAAAATTCTCTTCTTACATTCACTAGTTGGTAAACTGAAATTCTATTGCATTCGGAAGTAATAGCATTTTTTAACTCGTCTCGATTTGGGTATTTTTTATCCTTGTATATTCTGTTTTTGAATGGCCCCAGAGAAAGAAATCATTTGGCGAAATATCAGGAGACCTTGCTGGCCAATTTACTGTATGATTTAGGCCAATAACGTTTGCGTTAAAACTATTGTCTAAATATTCCCGAACAGCCAGGGTACTATGTGCCGGGCAGCCATCCATTTGGTACCAAACTTCCTGATTTTCCCTAGCGGCATCATGTAAAGCAGGTAAAATATGATTTTCGAGTAATTCCAAATAATATTCTGCATTTAAATTTTGCGTAAGAAATAATGGCCCGATAATATTGTGTCCGAATATCCCTGATCAAACATTTACTTTCTGTGGATATTGCGTCCTTGTTTCGACAAACCTGTGTTGGTTTTCTTTGTTCCAATATCGATAATTTTGAACATTGGGTTCTTTATTTAAGGTAAACGTGCATTCGTCAGTGAAACATATGTTTTTTAAAAATTCCCTATCCGTGTTTGCTCTTTCCATCATATCAAAACAAAACGCCTGCCGCCGTATTTCGTCCCCATCTCGTAGCTCTTGGTGCTTTTCATATTTGAAGGAATAGTATTTATGTCGTTTCAAAATTCGAAACGCTGTAGTGTGATCTATTCCTATTTCATCCTCAAGTTTCCTTGTGCTGATCTTTCCATCGTTCTCTTCCACGCACAATAAAACTTCCAAGTCGGTATCATTTCTTGCATCTTCTCTTTGTTCCTGCCTTGCTTCACATCTGCAGTTATTTATTAGGGTACCTTTGGTCTCAAATCTCTGGATATTCCTTGCGATTGTCGATTTTCCAGGTATCGGTCTATTCGGATACAGAGCAGCAAACATGTCCGACACCTTTTGATAACTATTTCCTTGATAATACCATTTAATCATCAATACTTTTTCTTCGGTAGTGTAATTCATGGGTAATATTTTCGATGTAGGTATGAGTTTTTAATAATAATAATAAAGCACTAAATAGATAAATTTCTGAAATGACAACTTCATTTCACAGTTATCTTTTACCTTGACTGGTGCTCATAAGTAAATACAGGGCCATAAGAAAGGAGAAATATTTAAAAAGAAATCCGGCGATAACTCGTAAACGGGCTAATCAAAAATATCTAAAGTTATTTTAGTGCTCTTCAATAAACCTAAATAGAATTATTATCTAAAATAATTATGGAAGCCAATAATTGACCCCAGTAAAATTTACATGGGATTTCCTATGTCCCGCTCGACGATGCAACACCCGGTATATATTTTATGTTTTGGAATCGAGCATATTCTGTATCCGCCCCTGTTTGCAGAAAGTTTGTTCAAAGGAAACGTAATTGGATTGTATATATCACACCATTCATTGGCCTGCCAGGTCTTTGGTGGGCTGTGAATAAGGGATTATTTGAACATTTTTTTAATTAGTAGTTTAATAAAGTTCCTTGAGTGACAAATATTTCGATTATTCCTTGAATAATTGTGGATGTATGTGGTTGAGCGAGGCCACGAGAGTGATTACGCTGTGTACTGTTCGGGTCGCTCTCAGGGGTCGGGTAAAGCGGGTGAGTGGGCCCGAAAGAAAATATATGTATCACATTTCAGAAATGCCTAAGGCTTAGCCCGATCCTGTCGTGTCAAGCCATACCTAAAATTCCAAACACACGTGCTTTGATTAAGGTTTGCAGAGCTTCAGCATTTGCCATAAAATAGCGAGCAATTTATTACAAAACCATATAAATTATATATCACTGTAATCACAAAACTTCAATCTATTTCCGTATTGTAGCGGAATTTTAAATTGTCTTAATTTTCGAGAAAATTTACTCCAAACATAAGGAATATTTTGTTGATGTTTGACCATCAAAATCTTAAAAATAAAAAAGTTGTCTAAAAATTTGCTACAATACGGATATAGTATGATACTTTATCTTTAATTTCCTTCTTCATTTGAGTAAAAATACCTAGCCAGTTTTACATAAAACGTTAAATGCCGAACGCTTATTTTGCTACTTTTTCGGACTATTGACATGGACTCTTAAGTATAGTAAAGAGGTATTATACAGGGTGGTCCGAACTGTATTCCGGAAACTTCGGCAGCAAATTCTGCAGATAAAAATAAGTAAAAAAGTTCGTATAAATGTATGTTCTAAAATGCTTAGTTTCGGAGATACAGGGTGTAGAAGTTTCATTTTTATTTCGATTTTTTCCAAATAATTTCTGAAGTAAAGTCACTATTTGGATGAAAATTGGTGTCTGGAAGTTTTTTGACATGAGAAATTTAATTTTGATATCAATATGACTTCTACTAGTAGAGGGCGCCACCTACATATTTTTTAGCCGGTTTGAAGAGTAATAACTTTTCGTCCGTACCTGTATAAAACTACTGAGTAAAAAATATACATTTACGACGTTTTTTACGTGAAAAAGGTTTCTTGGTAAAAATCGCTACGAGTAATGGTTTTCGAGATATTTGGAATCGAAATTATCAATACCTGTCATCATTGACATTAATTAAACATGTTAACTAAATAGTTATTAGACTGAAATCATAAATTTGAAATATTTTTGTGCCAAAAGTTCAACAGAAACTGTTTTATCATCATTTTTTGCAGAAAAATGTATGATTAATTTAAAAAAAAAATAAAAATTTCCCAAATTTATTATTTCAGTGAAATAATTATCTACTCAACGTGTTTATTTTTCGTCAATAATGCCATGTATTGACTATTTCCATTCTAACTATCTTAAGAACGGCTGCTCGTAGCGATTTTTACAAAGAGATATTTTTTACGTAAAAAGTCACAGAGATGTATATTTTTTCACTCGGTAGTTTTATACAGGTACGAACAAAAAGTTATTACGCTTCAAAATAGTTAAAACACATGTAGGTGGCGCCCTCTACTAGTAGGAGTCACATTGACGTTAAAATCAAATTTCTCATATCAAAAAACTCCCAGCCACCAATTTTCATCCAAATATTAACGTTACTTCAGAAAATATTTAGAAAAGATCGAAATAAAAATGAAACTTCTACACCCTGTATCTCTGAAACTAAGCATTTTAGGACCTACATTTATACGAACTTTTTTACTTATTTTTATCTGCAAAATATGCTGCCGAAGTTTCCGGAATACAGTTCGGACCACCCTGTATAATGGAAAATAAATTTCCTGCAGTTTTTAGTAAAGTATTAGTATTAGTTCTTGTATAGTAAAGAGGTATTTTAATTGTAGCTTTCTCCTAGGCCTTATTATAAATTTTACTAATTTTCAAGGCAGATTTTTGCAAACAGTTAAATGTAGATTCCGAATAAAAGTAAATTCTAGGCGAATGTACGCCTCTTCAAAAAAAGTCTAATACAACTTTTGCATAAAATCATCTGGGTAGATAATATTTGTCCTTTTCAACATTTACCAAGGATTTCCTATGTCGGATTTCCTATGTATTCCAATGCCCACCACACGGTATACCGGATGTTTCAAGAAACATGTGCCATCTCTCGTGGGGACATCTCTCTCTAAAAATAAGATTTAATTTTCATATCAACATAGGTCCGATTCTGCTTTGTTTCGTAGCTACAGGGTGTTAAAGTCTTTTAACACAAGTCTTTTAACACCCTTTAAAGCATTTTTTCTATTTGTTGTAATTTTCTTCCAAGTACTTTTAGCGTTTCGAATGAAATTTTTAGGGTAAAAGTTACTATAAATGCGACATATTTTAAAGCTAAAAAAGTGTCGACATATTCACCAAGGACGTGCATATAGGTTATCATCGCAATATTTTTCTAAAAAAAGCATGTACGCCACTGACTTTTTTCTCTTGTTAGCGAAATAGTGTAAGCAGTTTAATGCCGATTAAAAGTTATCTCTTGATATTTTGTCGATTTCGGCCTCCTTGATGAGATAAACGCAATTTTATTAATTTGCCTTGATCCAAGTCTAATAGCAACCTTTAAAAAAATTTAATATCATTAACTTTTTTAAAAGAATTTTAAATAAATACTCATTGATTCCTCATCAAAAAATATGAAAAAAAGTTCGTATAAACATGGGTATGGAAATGTATAGTTTTAGAGTTACAGGATCTTAAAACTTTTTAAAATTAGGTTTTTTGTAATTATCTTAAATACCATTATTTTTTTATTTGAAATTGCTGTAGATTGGACTAATAGTAATAATAACTAATAGTAATAATATTTAATAAAAAATTAGGTAAAATATATGATTTATTATTTTCGTTTTTATTTTAATTTTATTAAATGTGATAAATAAAATAGCGTTTATCTCATCAAGAAGGTCGAATTCGACAAAATATCAAGAGAGAGCTATTAAACGGCCTACACCATTTTGATTTCAAAAGAAAGAAAGTCAGTGGCGCACATGTTATTTTTTGAAAAATATTCCAGTGATAATCCATATGCACGTCCCTGGTGAATTTATCTCCACTTGTTTAACATTAAAATATGTAGCACTTAATAGTAACTTTTACCTTCAAAATATCATTCGCATCACTAAAAGTACTTGGAAGAAAATTATAATAAATCGAAAGAATAATAAGACTTTAACACAATGTAGCTACGAAACAAAGCAGAATCGGACCAATGTTGATATGAAAGATAAATCTTATTTTTACATGAGGAATCTCTCAACGAGAGATGGCACATGTTTTCCGAAACACCCTGTCTAAAGTTGTACCGGATGTATCATCATGGTCCCACTAAGAACAGCTCTCGGCTGTATCTCGGAAAGTATTAGCCGTAAAGCCTGCGGAAAAAAATATTTATAACTAAAGGGGCTATGAGAAATTGCTGGAAATTATTTTCAAGTTTGTAAAACGGCCGCTAGGTGGCGCAACTGCTATGGAAAATAAGAAAATATATTTTTTACAGAATTTTGCCTAGATAATGGATACTATAAATAATAGCTTCATAATCTTCTGTAAATTTTGGATTTTTTTGTTAGAACCATTTTCCCCTATCTGCTAAAATAAAGTGGTGGGGGAAGGTTAGATCTATCTTTATTTAAATGTTAATAACTCCGGACTGGATGATCAGAATTCAACAAACCAGGGCTCGTTTAAAAGAGCGTTTCTTACTCTATATTATGCCATAAAAATAATAATAATAAGGTTTTGAACGTAGACGCTAGGGGGCGCTTTCATACAATTTAACAAACATAGCGCGTTTTTTCAGAAAAATTAAATACGATAGTATGTGTTATTTTAGCTGATAGTAAGGAGTAGTAAAAGCTTAAAAAGTCAGCGAAACGCGCATCTTGATATCGTCTTTCAAACCAAAGATATTAGCAAAATTATAATAAATACCAAAAAATAAGCACTTAATTACCTTATTTTTACAATACAGTATCAGTAGCCCTCTTGATTAGGCCCATTCTAACAAAAAAATAAGATAGAAACAGTTAGTTTATTTTAAAATCGACGAAATACCAGAACACCATAATACCAGATGTATTAATATCCAATAATTACGATATTAATAAAAGTGAACAAGAAACGATGATTCAGTGAAGTCATGGTAGGCTTTGGAAAAAAGTTGCTTTTCGCGTAATAGTATAAACGTCAAATTGTTATTAGATCAACATTTTGATAGTCTTAGCAGCGTTTTTTTATCTTTTAAATCCTTTTTCAAAATGCCTTTATTATTTGAAGTAGTTGAAGTTATTGGCATTTTGAAAAAGCAATCAAAAGATAAAAAACGCTGCTAAGACTATCAAAATATTGATCTAATAACAATTTGACGTTTATACTATTACGTCAAAAGCAACTTTTTCCAAAGCCAACCATGACTTCACTGAATCGTCGTTTCTTGATCACTATTAATAATATCTTAATTATTAGATAATACATCTGATATTATGATATTCTGGTATATCGTCGATTTTAAAATAAACTAACTACCTATTTCTATCTTATTTATAGGTTAGAATGGGCATAATCAAGAGGTCTACTGATACCGTGTTGTAAAAATAAGGTAATTAAGCGCTTATTTTTTGGTATTTATTATAATTTTGCTAATATCTTCGGTTTGAAAGAAGATATCAAGATACGGTTTTCGCTGACTTTTTAAGCTTTTACTACTCTTTACTATCAGCTAAAATTACCTATACTATTGCATTTAATTTTTTTGAAAAAACGCGCAATGTTTGTTAAATTGTAAGACGACGCCCCCTAGCGTCTACGTTAAAAAGCTTATTATTATTGTTTATATGGTACAATATAGACTAAGAAACGCTCTTTTAAACGAGCCCTCGCTTGTTGGATTCCGATCATCTAGTCCAGAGTTATTAATATTCAAATATAAACAGATCTAACCTTCCCCCACCACTTTATTTTGGTAGATAGGGGAAAATGGCCCTAACAAAAAATATTCAAAATTTATTGAAGATTATAAATCTGTTACTTATAGTACATTTTATCGAGGCAAAACTGTGTAAAGACTCCATTTTCTTATTTTTTGTTGCAGTTGCGCCCCCTAGTGGTCGTTCTACAAACTTGAAAATATTTTTAATTTTATAACTAAAGAGGCTATGGGAAGCCTCTTTAGTTATAAAATTTTTTTTCCCCAGCCGCTACGGCTAATACTTTCCGAGATACAGCCGAGAGCTGTCCTTAGTGGGACACCCTGTACACTTAAATAGGCCTGAGTCTAAATACCTTAAAAGGTGTACTGCAGTTTTCATTTACAAACTGATGTAAATAAATCATTTCTAGGGGTACTTCACTCTTTCGCGAAGACACTTTAGCCAGTCAAGCCAATACCAGTCCAAACCATAACGAAGGCGTTGGTAACACTAGCGAATCCGACTGGTCTCGTGTGTCATCCTCGGCCAATAGTTTAGAATGGGACAGCGTTCAAAATTCGGCGCAGTCTGATGTCGACACGTTAGATATCGATACGCAGTTTTTATTGAATGAAATTGATCGTTTGACCAATCAGGCTCTTAAAGAGACAGGTACTCTTCCCGACAGTGTAAGTTATTTAGACGACACAGTGTAGTCTATACTTTAGACGTAAATTTACGTCATTACTTTTATGCCATCAAACATTCCACTAACTTAACAGTCTGAGGTTTTTTCTAATATCAATTTTGAAACTTAAATATATTTTATAGATTTTTCAAGATTTGAAATATCATTTTAAAAGGTTGTTTAAAAGGTTGTATTCGTTTAGTTTTAATAAGATGCATTTAATCAAGAGTTTTGGTATATTTTTAGAATCATAAATGTATGTAAAAGATGTTTGTTGCATATTATGACGTAAATATTAAATACAACTAGTTAAGTATGTAATTATTTAAGTTTTTCAATATTTTATAATAATCTGTTCAAAATAGGATCTTCTATTTCTAGAGTAGATTAGAAATAAAATAATTATTTGTATATAAAGAAAGTTAATTGTTAACTATCTAAAGACTGTAAGGTTAATGTAACATTAATCAAAATACAAATTATTTTTGAATAGGTACTTGATTAAATAGGGATTAATCTGTGAAATACATATTACCAGAAGATTTCAACAACTAAGCTGAAAAGAATAGTAATATTATTTTTAATTAATATTAAGAAATGTCGGACTGAAATAGTCCAGACTAAAAAACTGTTATCAACTGGCTACTCATAATATACAATCAGTTGTTTAAGTATTAGCAACATTTCTAATAGGTTTGCATTAAATAACTATGAATAATAAAATACTATGTATAGTTTGTCCAGCGACAGAAATGAGTTCCACAGACATTTGAAAAAAAATCCACAATCAATCCACATTTTCCTTAAAATGAGACAAAATCTAATGTTCCTATATTTTCACGGAACATCTTAAGGTGCGTCCACATGCTTGTGATCCTGCTCGCGCCCTTGCTTCTGTGCTTGCGTTACTTGCGCTTCCTGTTTGTCGTGTTTCTCAAGATCTTTTGGCTCGCAAGCAACGGCGTCCACACTGTAATGTAGTGCTTGCGTTCGTGCTGTTCGGACATGGATGATGATGATGCCGAAGTATTTTTAATAGCGGCTGCTAGTGGGATCATTATTGCAAAACGAAGGAGACTAAGAGAAAAAAAGACGGTGTTGGATGTCTAATAATTTCAAAAGTAGATCCCAGTACAGTGAAAGTAAGCTTCTACACGATTTACAAACACACAGAATGTTTTTAAATAATTTTTATCGCATGTCCGCTACTGATATTGAAAGACTTTTTAGTTGGCCCCCGCATAGAAAGAAAAATACAACTTTTAGGAAGTGTATTCCGGTTAAAGAAAGAGTTAAAGAAAGATTGGCCATAACATTAAGATTCCTTGCAAGACCTTGTGGAGACTCACATACCAGCTTGGGTTATTTATTCAAAGTTTACAAGCAAAGCATTTCAAAAATAGTGCCAGGCGTATGCCAAAATATAAATAAAGTTCTCAAAGATCAGATTAAGATAAGTAGGCATTATAAATATAGAGTTATATTTTATTAATAGGTTAGTAAGCGAGGGTTTTAGGGTCCGAATAATGAACACCTGCCCCGATTGACCTGAAATTTTAGCAGTGAATAGATATGTTATATTGGTCCAACATATATATACATATATATTAGAAACAAAAGTTACATAGTACCGATGGGTGCTTTCACCCTGGGGGTGAGTGCCACTCCTTCTCGGGGTGAAAGATAAATCACCAATTTTAATTGCAAAAATCAATAAAGGTGAATTCTAAGCAAAAAATGTTTCAAAAACACAACTATTTTTAATTCTGAACAAAAAAATAAGAAAAATCATGGTAGCATCATCATACTGCAGTAAATACCGAATCCTATAAATGAAACTAAACTAAAAACTAAACAAACGCAAACAGCTCGAGCGCTTCGAACCGCCGCACATAGGTCATTTTATGTATTTTAGGAATTAATAAATAAAAAAATTGAATGTCGAAAAAAATATTTTTTTATATTTCATCTTGGAGCTAGGGCCCCATAGATATTATTTCTGCAATATTATATTTTAATATTAACAAAGGTGGCCATGGCGAGAATGACAATATCAAAGTTTGTTTGAATTATTTCGCGTTGTAAAATTACTGTCATTAGTTCATAAAGTTTCGAATTTTGTTGTTACGAATAGAAGGTGAGTTTAAAAAGTAGTGCTGTGTTATTGTGTACCATAAGGTAAGATTTATTATTAAAAAAAATAATATCCGTTTAAAAAGCTTGTGACTTGGCGAAAAGATACAATGTTTTAATAATAAGAAAAAAATAGTTTTTTTCATAACTTTGTATTTAAAAATGTTTATAATTCAGGATTTATACAGATTTATTTCAAGAACATTTTTTTCGTATTCACAATCATTTTATCGATTAATCTATCCTAAATTTAACTGCCAAGATGTGCCAAGAGTAAATATATATATATTGTTTTAGGTACCATGTCAATAGAAAAATCTCTCTTGTTTTCTGCTTGGTGTGAAGGCAATTCTTTGAAGAACAAAAATGCATCTGTTTTGCCATTTGTTCTGAACACGCTAAATTTAGGGCAACATGTTGGCGACGAACATTATAATGAAATAGTGAAAATTATTAAAAAATGTAATTATTATTATTATTACTCTTTGTCTAAATGTGTGGGAACACGGTCAAATAAGGAACCATTTATCAAAGAAGTTCTTAATTTACTTCGAGAGCGTACTTTACAGGCATCAGAGTTTGATGAAAATATTAGTCAGGATGATGATATCATCGATATTATGTCTCTAAAAGGGTACCTACATAGTGAGGCATCTCGATGCGATGTTCGCCGCGATGCATCCTACGCGCACTTACTCGTTTGCAGTGCTTAGAACGTGCGCGTAGGATGCATCGCGGCGAGCATCGCATCTAGATGCTTCACTATGTTTGTACCCTTAGTAGTGACGAGGATATCGATAGTGATTAAATAAAAATATTATTACATAAATTTCTCTAGTAAAATAGTGTTATTATCATTTTATTTATATTTGTTAAATGTTTTAGGTTGTTTTTTTCATTGTTCAAGCTAATTTTTACTTTCAATTAACTTTAAAATTAAAAATTAAATTTAGTAAACCTTCTAGATACTAATAAATTCACTTACAAAAAAGTAACGAACTACAGTTTTTGTTTGAGTTCGATATAATAAAATGAAAAAAAATAATATATTTCGTAAGACACCCTGTACAAGCATAAAATGAAAGAAAATATCATTATCCCACGCATTTATTTATTTTCTTACCAAACAAATTTATTTTTGTTTTAAAAAATAATTTAAATTTTAAAGGCATTATTTATTACCGCCTAAATTGGCGAAAATGACCTATGTGCGCCGGCCGTAAAGTATTCATGGCTCCGAAGCGTCTCTTTAGGCGGGTACGCATATGAGCACGAACGCGAATGAGGCAGCCCGAGGACGCATGAGCATACGTAGGTGTACGTCTGAACGAGGCGTGCAAATTTGTTTGAAACCGTATGCATTCGGCCGCGACCCGATCCAACTGTTGTCGGTACATCAAAGTGAGGCATCGCCTCGTGCGCCACTCATCTGTGCTCAGTGTGGATGGAAATAATAAAAAATAATTTCGAGACAGTCCACGTGTTGTTGTTTTGGAGTAGTAGTAGTGTACGTCTTCGTAAATTTTTAATAATAATATTATTTTTTAAATGCAATGGAATGGTCTCAACAAATTGTGCTAGTGCTTCTTGAAGAATATCAAAAAAGGGAGATATTATGGAAACCAAGACTTTTAATAAACTACTTAAAATTATAAAATACGCAGCACGTTCAGCGTCATCAGAATCTGAATCGGCCATATTTATGCATTACTACTACTACTGCACAAGAAAATGCTCACCATATTTATGGATCGATTCCGTACAACGCCTCGTGCGTCCACTATTCAGGTTACCCAAAACTATATTTCTTCCCAAGGCCGAACCGAATCCGAGGCAAATGGTTCGGCTTCGGATTGCCTCATTCGCGTTGGTGCTCATATGCGTACCCACCTTTTGATGTACCGCGAGAAAGCCGAACAGTCGAAACAGGCATTTTATGTGATCGCGATCGCAAGCACGTGGAGCACTGCGAGCATCGCGAGCGCCGCGTACATCTCGCTCCGACTGTTTCCCATGTTTTTCGTGTTTCATGTGTTCGTTCGGCCTGTTCGCGAGCAATGTGGACGCAACTTTAAGCCTTAAACGAACGCATACGGCCGCATGGCTTAGAACGAACGAATTTGGGAAATGTGCGCGTGCGGTTGCGTTCGCTGACTTGGCGGTACTTCAAAGGGAATACTACCGCACGTAAACAGATGTATGATGCGTTCACTGAGTGTGTATGTAACAGCGAACAGCGAAAAAGTACTTCAAACAAAATCACCGCATGTGTGCGGATTTGGTCGAACGTATGCGTTCGCTAAGTGACTCGCGGCTTTAGACTTATCAATTCTACATTACTAAAAATGAGATTGTCATACTCTATTAAATAATTCCGGGGACACGTATATTTTAAATCTAAATTAATTAGACACAACTTTTCTCTATAAAAAAATCGTCGTTTGTCCGTTAGATATTAGGTATGAATTTATAAAAAATAAACACATTTTTAATGATATTTGAAGAATCGGCGGCGGCGCCTTAACATTTGACTTTCCCAAAAAATAAAAAGGATAAGGGAAGGGTGAAAACTACCCACACCTCTCCATAAATTCTGGCAGAAAATAAATGTTTTGTAACTTCGACTGATTTTTTTTCGTAAAAGTTATATAGAAACAAAAATATAAGTACTTATATTTTTGTTTCTTGTAAAAAAGCGCCACCTCGCAAACTTTTTGGGATTTTTTTTCTCAAGATGACCTACAAAAAATACTTACTGTCACCTTAAAAGCATAATAGGCAGTAATTACCTAATTGGCGAAAATATGGAACGTTATATCAGTGATTATACCGTATGATCGAATAAAAACGGCGTCAACGATGGCTATGAAATGAAGATCGCTGTCATTTTATATGTAAAATTATATGGGAAATGTCATCGATCGTCATTTCCAAGCCAACTGGACGCTGTTTTTTTTCGATTATCCTATGTATATTTTTCCTATATGTATAGAAGGATGTGATTAATAAGTGATAATCATTTAAGCGATTATAACTTGGTGCCGATATTGTAATTGTCATTTTTTGAAATTTTCATTCAAGAAGCCATTTCTGTCAGTTTCACAAAATATCCCGTCAATTCTTATTACAAAATGGCAAAAGAAAGATTTGGTAAATATTTCTTTGTATAATCATTTGAATACAACTCGATGTTTCGGGATTACCTAATATTTTTGCCTGACACTCAATGCGATACCGGTAACACTACTCCTCCTTCGGAGTTCATTTCGTGTCAGGTAAAAGTATTATTCGGTAATCCCGAAACATCTTATGGTATTACATTCGATAATTTGACGATAAGCTTCAAAATTTAAAATTACCGTTTTGGGTTCATTTTTGATTGATGCCCTCTAAAAGCTGCGTATAAATATGTCGAGACGAGTGCGAGAGACACCCGAGACGAGTCAACCTCAAGCGGATTTGAGGTTGACTCGTCATATTGGGACGGGGTCTGAGCTTCGAGCCGAGCCTATGCCCAGCCGGACGGCGTTGTCTCCGTTTTTTCCGGAGCCTTTGGCGAACCATCAAAAAGATTGGGGCGTCTATTTAACCAGTGGCGTATACACCGCAGCTCCGCGAAACAATTGCCTCGAGTCTCAAGGGGCTCGGATTCCACATCCCATTTTTATATAAAAATAAATATTCTTTCCTTTATTTGTAATAATGTTAATAATGCATCCTAACTAGAGAGATGCAATTTTGTCTTCTCTAAAATAGTATAGGTAAGTTAGCCAAAGTAGGTAAATCTCATATACAAAGATTTATTAGTGATTTCTTTTATAAAAACATGAAAATTTTATGAAAAATGAATAAACGTAATGAACTTTTCGTCGAGTTATTAACGGCTCAAACGTAAATTATGCGCTATTTCTGCTGAACGGAATTAAAGATGTAAAACAAGCTTCTTTACATATAGGATACATAGAAGATAAGAGAGGCAAATCGAGTGTGTTGAAAAAGGTGGCCATGCTCTCAGAAGTTCCTTACGGTACTCTCATAAATAAAGGGAATCGACAAAGAAAGGAACGATTCGATATAGAAAAATCCAGAAATTTGAACTATCCAGACTACTAAGAAACTTAATTTATGGCAAATATGAAAATAATAAAGTTCCCGCCATAGAAATAATTAAAAAAAAACTCTCCGAGCTTTAAAAAAACCCTGTTCAGAAAGCACATTACGGCGAAGGTTTAAAAAACTGGGAATTAGATTTAAAATTATATACATAATAATATTTTAAAAATTATTAATAAGCGTGCTGCAATGATGGAAAGCCATAGAATAATAATGTGGCGAATTGAATACCTTGAAAAAATATACAACTTTAGAAATGAAGAAATGCAGATATATTATTTACAATATATGTTCCAGGTTAGTTTTGGCATTTAAATGTAGATTTAAATTAATAATTTAAATCTTAATTACTTAAATTTCTAATTTTTTAAATAAATAAAGTCGAATTAGGTCTTATCTTACAGCGCTTTCAAATGGAACGGAGCGTCCGCGACGGACCGTCCGTGACTTCGAGCAAGTACCATGAGCTTATATGAACAATTTCATCTGGATCGCGTATGCTCCGTCCGGAAGAGCTATCTTGAAAAAACATCCGTGCGGACGCTCTGCGCGTACGGTCCGCTCCATCTGAAAGCGCTGTTACGCTATTTAAAAATTTTATAGATATACAAACCACATACAAAATATATTATTGAATAAAATAATTAAAGACTCAAAAAAACGGCACTGGTAGAAGGCTCCGCCGCCGCCGCTGCCGTGCCGTTATCTCCAGGTATCTCAGTCGGCTTTCTTCAGTTATTTTTAATGTAAACAGTCCCAATATAATTTAAATTTATCATGAATTCCTTTAATTTATCTAGCTTGTTTTTTTACCTATTTTGAAATTAAATAAACATATACAGGGTATTTCAAAAAACATGTTCCATCTCTCGTGGGGAAGTTCCTCACGTAAAAATAAGATTTATTTTTTATATCAACCAATCCAATTCTGCTTTGATTCATAGTTATTTTATAATTAGTAGTTTATTTTTTATTCGTAGCTACAGGGGGTTAAAATAGGGTTCCCAACCGTCCTCTATTCCAGAAACAGTCCTCTTTTTGATCTGATTGTCCTCTTTTCTCTCACGTATTGAAAACTTTGTTACATACCAACTTCAAAATCTAAAAAATATTCGTTTATCGCCACAATGCTTTAAAGAATTGTTAATCTGTGTCTTTTATGTAATTTTATGTTTACTTACTGTTAGTTTATGTCTTGAAAAAAAGTTTTGTTGACAATGGTTTGCTTTATTTTAATAAGTTTTGAGTATAAATATTTTTGTTTATTTTAAATATTTATCGCATACCGTTTATATAACTTTTTGGTAAATTCTCGACATTTGAGCGACGTTTCAAAAATGTTTCGCCTGTGCCTCTTTTTATCCTCTCGCCCCTATTTTTTATTTTCAAAGTTGCCAACCCTAGGTTAAGTGTTTTATCATTTTCTTCCAAGTGCTTTTAGTAATTTGAGATCGTTTGATGACTGATTTAGTTCTGATCCGGGTAGTTTTTGTATAAAACAGTGCCACCATCGTCGATTTTTTTCGTTAAATGCGAATAAGAAAATATCCTGATTATATTCTGGCCTTATCCCCAGGGGGGTGACAGTGAAATAGGAAAATTGGAAACAGTCATTAGTGTCATTCCTGTCATTCTCCTCACGACAAGTATGGCCGCCTAGACAAGGACAGCATTGTTTTTGTCTAACTATTGTCTAACTTCACAGTTTAGAATTGACAGATTTCAGTTTCAGAGACAACTTCAGATTTGTTCTAGAACAAATTCGAAAATATTCGACGCCATTTTAATTCATTCCGTTTAGTTTCGTTTTGGAAGTTCATTTTAATATTTCGGCTGAAATTTATAAATATAAAGGTAATAAAAGTATATAAAATATATATTACATGAAAAATCTGGAGAAAACGACGTTTCTGCAGTAGTAGGTATGTCCCATGTATATGAAAAATAGGTCGTAAATAAACACTGTTTTTACATTTTTTAGATGCAAGAAAATGGTGTTATAATATCTTTGATCGGCGATTTTTCTGAAAATGGAAGCAATTTACAAGCAAGGTAAGATCATTTTTAACTATAGCCAACATTAGTTATCTCCAGTATGTGCGATTTATTGTCAATAATGCAATAAATCGGACTGATAATCTGATTATGTTATCCGACTAAAGTCTCTTTGCTTCTTTTTGATTTATAAGCCAGGCCTCTTTGGGAATAATGGACGCTTTTTAAACAGTATATTTATATTTTATACCTATTGATATTTTTACATTGTTAATTTTAGTATAAAAAAATTGTTTTTCTGTTTTCAGGTTTTTGTATAAGGCTCCCGTTTTCATGTTCCTGTGTCCGTTTTCTGTCCTTGAAGTCTGCGAATACGTGTGTTTATTTACAAATTACTGTAAGTCATGCTTATACCTTAACTAATTTACGCTAAAAGTACATATAATTAACTAATTGGTATTGAAACAATACAATCCTCTATATTTTTATATTTATTTAGTCACGTTGTTCCATATTTCAAATAAATATATGTGAATAAATAATTTTTTGGTTTTATTTATGAAAAGTAAAAATACAAAATACATTTGAACTGAAAGAGGACCCGCCATTGAATAACCGGAAACGGAAATGAAAATTAAGCCATCATGTCCTTATCATGTCAACCTGTCAATTGGAAAATTAGTTCTCCAGACGACAACGAAGGCTTTCGGTGGCGTATCGTGTTTCCACGATTTAACACAGAGTTGACACTTCTCTCTAGTTAATTATTTTATGCTTATCCCTTATTATTTTTATTTACAAGCGATCTTAAGTTTATAACATATACATATATTTTATTTAATTGTTAACATTAGGGTAGTTTTACCAATTGTGTATGTGTGGAATTCCACTGATATGTGTTTTAAGTTGTTTGTTAAATTTTTAAAATTTTTTGATTGTATTTTGCTCTCTTAACTTTGTAGTGTCCTGAAGATGCAAATAAATTTTGCGAAACGTCGACAAATTTAAAACAAAGGACTTCGGTTCCTGTTGATTTTTTTCGATCCTAATCCAATTAAAAAACACAGTATACTTAAATTTATTAATTAATTTTTTAAAATATTGAATGGTATTGAATAATACTTTAATATATTTATCAATATTTTAAAGTATCGATACTTTATATTCAATACAACCGATACCAAAATATCGATACTGCCTCAGTATCGCATAGCCCTATGAAGAATTTTGTGGGTTCGCCAAAGGCTCCACTGAAAATGGATAGCCGCGAGACGACGCCGTTCGACTGGGCAGGAACTCTGCTCGAGGCTAAATCGCTCGGCTCGAGGCTATAATATGACGAATTCCGCTTGAGGTTGACTCGTCTCGTCCTCGTCTCGGCATATTAGTACGCCTTTTGGAAAGAATTTGCTATAGCCTCGTTTCATACTCGTTTCGGGTTTGTCTCGTACTTGCCTCGGCATATTTATACACGGCTTAACGGGCAAACGAAGCACGTTTGTATATCAACATTCATTTATATGTTTTTTAAACGCTCCCTTAAAATTTCAAAACGAAATCTTTTGGCGTTTTAGAAATATGAAGCCTTAAAGTTTGTAACGCCGAGACGAGGTTACGCCCTAGATCATATTATACAGGGTTGCTTTTATGTATGGAAACAAAAAATGTGTGGACAAAAATTTATGGAGAAAAAAAAATGTAGGTAAAATATAGGAGGTACCGCAAAAAGTTAAATACAAAAGTTATAGGATTTTTAAATATCTATTAGCCAGTAATAAATTTAAGTATACAGGGTCGTTCATGGGTCTGGTAGACGTTAGGTACGTCAAAATTTTAAAATTTTCTATACAGAATTGAGAAGAGGAACACTTATAATGACATTTTCTAACGAAAAAAGTGCGGATCTAATTGTAGAACATATTAATATCAAAATCACATCAATAACTTCAAGATTGACGACGTACCTAAAAGCATGTTTTACACTGGTCATTTTTAGTGACTCAGTTTTCATGAATCATAAAAAGTGACTATTTAATGAACGTCAGAACACTCGATCACTAAAAATGAATCACAATTTTGTCTCTTCATTAAAAGTGAAAAGGGGGTTTACTTTCTGTCATTTTTACTGATCATTTTATTAAAATGAAAACGCAATGAATAATGAGAACATACTATGAAAACAAGTCATAGAAAATTAATAGGTTTTTTGAGACTGAAACATGAGTTGACAGTTTTAAAATGATCATATTGTATGAGACAATATGAATTCAAGGCAGGTTCATAAAAAATCATGAAAACTGATTCACTAAAATGACCAGTGAGAACTCGCCTTAAAGTGAACCATCACCTCCTTAAAGTCGTGGTGCATCAAAGTTTCATTTTTTAAATAGAATCCCCTGTATATTATTACATACATATTTCAATTCTTCCTTCAATTCTAAGCAAAAATCGAAATACACACAATGTACTTCAAACCAACCATTTTATTATTGCATATTTCAATTCTTCCTTCAATTTTAAGCAATAATCGTATTACACAATGTACATAAATTGAAGAATTGGAATGTTAAACGAAAATTTGGAATTTCCTGACTTGATATACTCTCATTTTATCAGGGTTGGCATGATTTAAATCAAGTGATTTTTTTAATTTTAATCATGTGATTTAAATAAAAAAAAATATTTTTATTGAAACTTTATAATAAAAAAAGTAACTGTAAAAGTTATAAAAATGTGTCCTAGAAAACAAAAAAAAATTGTAACAGATAACAAATAATAAATCGAAAAATAATTGTAAATGTTATAAAACTATATAAAAATATCTATTCATCAATAATTTAAATGCTGGATCGATCTTTGAAGTAATTTCGTGTGAATCCATTAGGCCGCTAAACGCAGGGATTTATTTTAAAATTTATGTATAAGTGACAAAAATTCACTGTTTGAATACATATTATCATTCACAAAGTCTAGAGCAGAACTAGGTTCTTCTGATATAGAGACTATAATATCTTCATTCCCGAGAATCTATAATAGTTGTCAGAAAATGTGTTATGTGTGAATATTTTTTTTGAAACAGTTGTATGCTTGCAAATTCCTACCGACATTTTGATCTCCAGTTCTCTTTATACTTTCTCATCTTTACATTTTGACATAAGATCATACATACTAATTTCATTCTTGACTTAAGGCTATTTCCGAACAATAGTGTATTGTTTTATTAGGAGTAAAAATTATACTTTTTTTGACGATGTTGTACCTTTGAAGGACCATCGTAAAGCTATTCCGACGTTACAGGGAGGCACAAAAGGTACATTTTTACTCCTGATAGAATATACTATTTCTTTTAAAATATTACAAATAATTTTTTAATCAATAATATGAACAGTGATCGAGCAACAATTGTACACTCGTTGAATTTGACACTTAATATCAGTTTAATAATATATTTTTGTACTTTTGTGCTTAGGCGTAACAGACTTTACTTTTATGCCTAGGCTTTAAAATGACAAAAGTTAATATTTTTGAGATGTTTGAAAAAAAATCCTTTTGATCTGAAGCGAGCGACTTTTTTGCGGAATATATTGATGACCGATGTGGAAAAATGATAACGCGCCGTAGAATTGTTAATGTTATCGGTATCGGGCAGAGTTATAAAGATTTAGCCATTTAGGATAGGACTTTAAATGGAAATAAATCCTAATCATTTGGAAATTCGATTTAAATGTTGTTTTGAATTAAAATAAAAAAAAATCTGATTTAAATCAAAAAAATCTGATTTAAATAAAAAAAAGCCGATTTTTTTGATTTAAAAAAAAATGATTTTTTCCAACCCTGCATTTTATACATCTATAAATGCTAACTTGAGAACTAATGTCAAATTTTATTAAGTCTGTGATTAAGTATCACAGTTTCGGCAGAATAGCATCGTTAAATGAAACTGTACATATCGAAATTAATTAAATCAAATTGTTTAAGTGATATTTTCAATATTGTGGTGTATTAAAAATATCATTTTTAACGCACTTGTAGAAAAATATATACTTAAATAAATAAAAATATTTTTTTATTGTTTTGGATTTGTGAACAAAAATGAATAGATTGATCAATTATTACCTCAAATAGGCGTTTTCGCGGATAAAATGAAAATCAGTGGTTTCATATACAAGCTGATAAATTTTTAAATGATTTTAACATATGTGATTGGTTCGTAGTTCGAGATTATTCCGCGACTAGACCTAAACGCTGAACAAAATAAATAGAAAACATTTCTAACTTTACAGTAAAAACTGTTATACACCAGCAATATACTTTCTTCTTACAAATCCAGTACAAAAACCTATGGGAATAATGCCATTGGTGCAGATAAGCCAACAGCAATCACTTTGTGAAGTAAAGGCAAATATTACACCAGAGCGTAATAATGTAATGTGCAATGCATTATCAACACGTGACTACCGAAAAAAAATTGTTAAAAAACAAGTGTTAAAAAATACAATTTATCTGTGAATTAAAATGACAGACACGACTGTCACTGTTTGTAGACAGACTATAGTCTGTTCATGAAGAGAATGAGGATACTGACTCGCTGGACTGACTATTATATGTATTATTATATACCGTTCTGCATATCCATAATTTAAGATTAAAGCTGATTTTATGGTGATTTTATAATTAAATTGGTCGATATTAAGGATTTATAAGTAATTTAGGATATTGTATAGTTGATTATTTCTATCACAATGATTAAACAGTGACAAAACAGTAAAATCGCTGAAAAAATTGCATTCTTCAGGTAGAAATATAATATGTATAATTACATGAAAACACATGGAGTGATTAAGTATATGCTGTGCATTACCAAAAATTGTATATGAGTAGTCAGTTTAGGGTTATAATTTTATACACAGTCTTAGACAAGGAAAGAGAGGGGACGGGTAACACGCATATTCTCCCGTGATCGGTTTGTGAGGCCAAAATTCGATCGGCGGCCATACTTTGGTGACAAGATTTAGAGGTGACACCGAGCGAATTTTTATGTTTTTTTGTGACAACTCTTTTGTTTTAAATTTATAGACTGTGTTGTTTAGTATGATGAGATGTTCAGCGTATGGCTGCAAAGGCCGAAGCGAGAAAAAAGTTGCTGGAATTACATTTCACAGGTAAAAATCGATACACAACTTTTGTTATGTCGTCATAAAATATATTTAATATGTCTTGTACCACATCCAAACCAAACTATTTTTAATAATTCCAAGTAGTATTTTCAATATCCTGTATTATAATTAATGTTTGAAATTATAAATAATGCACTCACTTATAATGCACTCAATACTCACCTTGGATTTCTCCAGTGGCGTAGGGAATTATAATCAGAGAAATACAATTTCTGCAATAAACATTTTTTTATATATTTTTTACATGTAAAAAATGTATAAAGTATTGTTATCAAATATGTAAAATAATTGTAAACTATAAAAAATTAAAAATTCTAGTGATAAAATCTATATGTATAGTTGTTATATAAAACTTAAATTTACCTGCCAAAATTTGCTGGCGGTGGACAAACTTGTGGTGGGCTACTTGTTATTATATTTTTTTAAATATCCTTTCAAAAAATTTGCTAATTTCGGTGAATAATAGTAGTTTCAGTGAGTAATTAATAAAAAATTAAAAATAAATAAATAAAATAACACAAAGCTTCTAGAATTGTTTATTTTTTTGCGGAAAATCAGGATATTCTAATGATTGAAGGTAACAAATATTAAAAAATTACATTATTCATTGAATCCGTAGGCAAGTGTGACGTAACTAGATATTCTGTGGTGAAGGGGATTGGCTAGATTCATTATTATACCGTATGATCGAAAAAAACGGCGTCCAGTTGGCTTGTAAATGACTGTCGATGACATTCCTCTTAGTCTTTTTTCGATGTCATTTTATATGTAGAATTATATGGGGAATGTCATCGATCGTCATTTCCAAACAAACAGGATGCCGTTTGTTTTTCGATCATACGGTATATATGTATATACACGTTTAAAACATATATATTTATATTATTTTTTATTTAATTATACATTATACACACGTTAATAAATAAATAATTGTCTTGATGATCAGTTCACTGTGACTGTTAAATAAATTTTGCATTATCGACTTAGATATTCTAATATTATAAAGGTGAGACTATAACATACAAAATTGTATATGCATTACTCAAAAATAAACAATATATTTGTTAACGTTTTAATAAATATTTTTTATCGTTTAGGTACAAGCTAATTTCTGATGCTACGCCATTGGAGATTTTCGCGTGGTGACAAGTGGCCTCACTTTCAGCTGCCGTGTTACCTGTCCCCTCTCTTTCCTTGTCTAAGTACACAGTAGTGAAAAATTTTTCGCGGTTAATAACAATTGAACCATTTTCAGCCTACTGTCTTGTATTTTTAGTATACATTGGTTAGTAACAATGACTAAAGAATCCAAGGACAAATAACACCCGACAGCAAATTGTGACGCTGGCATCAAACAGTGCCGTGGCACATATTTTTCTTAACCTAGCTGTTTGAAGCAATATTTATATTTTTTGATAATTGTTTTGACTACGCCTATGGTGTATCATCCTAACTAATTACGAAAAAAACGTACTAAAATGTTAACAAAAGATACAAAACTAGTATCGACGTATAGCACATATCAAGTACATATAGATGTTAATTGAAATTGAAGAATAATTATCGAATTCAATAAGAAAACGCTAAAAAGTTGGAGTGGACTGTTTATTTACCTATGAAACGTAACTCCTGGCTCTTTCTTGTCGCTGTGGCTTTTACACTTGAAAGCTACACAATTCACCATTGTAACAAAGTTTATACAAAGTTCACTACACACAACAAACTATTAAAAATCGCTAAAATTGTCGCTGGTGACTGGATGATGACTCACTGTTTGGCATCAAACGAATGGCGTCTAACGTCACAAATTCTACTACAGCCCGTACAGGGGCGTTACATGTCCTTATATTCTTTAGTCATTGGTTAGTAATGATAAAATAGGAAGAAATAACGAATCACTACATTTGTTAATAGGCGCTTATAAGCTTTAAACTGAGTTTCTAAACCAAATATACCTAAAGGATATTTGACAATATATAAAGAAAAATTCCAAAATTTTCATATTTATTATATTTTACATGTTATAAATTAAATATAAAATATATACCTATACTTTACCTTACTGTATGAATTTTTATACAGTTCCTGTTGGAATAAATTAAAAAATGACAACTCTCAAGATACAACAAAAAATAGAAATTCCCCATTACACAATTACAGTTCGTTTTAATAAAAGCACTTTGCATGATAAATGTTTAGCAAATAGCAATAATTATTGAGTTATAGAAAAAAACAACTCAATATTAAGTTAGATGGGACCAAATATTTTGGTTTCAACAACTAAAAAACACCAAACATTCAAAGAATTTTTAGTTTTCATTTTTTGTGAAGTTAAATTGTCAACATTTCATATGAACATATCACTTTTAACAATACATACGTTCCAAAAAAATATTTACTGTATTTCATTTATTTGATCCCTCATAAATATTCATCTATACTGAAGTTGGTGAAACAGCAGAACTCATTTGCTAAATTATTCTTGTGTTTTGGTTCAAATTGGGTTTTTTTCAAATCTAGTAGTCTCTGTGCTAAATCAGCCATAATAGCCCCTAAATAATTTTTAATAAAATAGTTAATAATTTCATGTATGTATATTTACCTGTACATAATATAATTTTTTCTTTTGTGAGAAATTTTACTGTAACAGCTGTCTTGGTTAGGCATTCATCTGACAAAAATGGCGGATCTGCCACCACAATATCGTAATAACTACTCTTATTTCTAGGTATATTCAAAGGAGATTTGTAATCATATAATACAAAATCATCTCCAAAAGTTGCAAATCTCTGGTCATATTCATATAAAGTAACTAAAAAAGCACATATTATATAGTATATATTTACTAGCAGTATTAAGACTACCTTCTGCATTAGGCCCAGCCCTTTCTTTCATCTTTTTATAAAGAGTAGGGCAAGAAACTAGGGCAATTTTTCCATTAGGACCAATAATGTTCAATGTTAAAGCTACTAGACCTTCAATTGTTTTATCATCATACCAAAACTGACTTAACTGCTAAAATATTTAACAAAATAATACGAAGTATAAAAAAAATTAAAACAAATATAGGTAGGTACCCAGTCTTCATCAAAAATAATATTTCCATTTGAGGAATCGGCTTCAAAATTTTTTTGCTTAGTTTCTCGCTCTTCTTGTTCTCGATAGAATTCTTCTAGAGCTGCAAATGTATTAGCTGATAGTTGTGGAAGATCGTCGTCATTTTCGTTGAAAGACATAAATATTTTCTTTTGGATAAAGTAAAAACTTGGATTAAACCTGCTGCTAAAGCTAAAAGTATGCTAAAACAGAGGCTAAAAGCTTAGCTAAAAGCCACGGCTAAAAGCATAGAAGTGAGGTTATGTATGTCTATGTCATCCAGTCATTTAGTGAGGTTAACTTTTTCTTTTTTAATTAGTTTGAAGGCCTAAGCTACTAGGACTATCTGGCCTGTTAATAGAGTACCACCCTGAGGGTGGTACATTATTAATGGGCAGGATAGTCTGGATTAGAGCAAATCCTGTCTCGGCATTGATCAACCAGAGAAGAACCTGGATCAACACTCAATCGATAAATAATTAATGCTGACCATGGTACAAAGAAAGGTAAAGGTGTGGATGGTGTGAATTCTGTATCCTGTGGCTGACCTTAAAACGAGTTTTTGCTGCATATAGTCATAGATACTTCGCATGCGCACATCGTCGATGTTGCCAGATTGCAAGTTATGTTGGATAGATATTATTTTCAGTAGAAAACTTTGTAGAAAACAAATAATGTGTTTTTTGTCAATATATACCGTATGATCGAAAAAACGGCGTCCATTTGGCTGGAAAATGACGATTGATAACATTTCCCATACAAATTTATGTATAAAATGACATCATCATTTTATTGCAATCGCCGAAGCCGTTTTTTTTTCGATCATTCGGTATTATTTATATTATTATTTTTAATATTTTGCACAACACGTGATCGCTTATTATGTATTTTCATAGTCAATAAAATTAAATAGAAATAAAACTCTAGAATTGCTCTAGATTATATTATGCTACGCTTAAAGTGCATAAAAAGTTGGTATAAAGACATAAAAAGTTATAAATCTAATAAGATCAAAAAAATGATCCTTCGTCATATTATCAAGATTTTGGCATTTCAGGAAAGAAATTTAAATTAAGAAAAGAATATCAAAGTACTAGGCCAGTATAATAATAAGCGAGGGTTTTAGGGTCCGAATTCTGAACACCTGCACTGATTGACCTGAAATTTTAACAGTGAATAGAGATATTATGTAAAAAACAAAAGTTACATAGTAGCGATGTGTGTTTTCACCCTGGGGGTGAGTACCACCCCTTCTCGGGGGTGTAAAAATAAATCACCCATTTTAATTACAAAAATCAATAAAGGGATGAATTCTAAGCAAAAAATGTTCTATAACATTTTTTCAGAAAATTAACATTTTCCTAGTTATTTAGGATTAAAAATGTTGATTTTTCATCTAAAAACTGCATATTTTTTTGCCAATTTTTATAAATAACTCGAAAACCTTGCGTTTTATTGCAAAACTCATAATATAAAAAAATGAAGCTTTTGGAATAGCTAAACGATCAATTTTTTGTTGATTACCGAAGGTGTAATAATAGCCGCGAGTTATCATACTGTAAACGTGATTTTTTATTTTTTGAAAACTAAATTGGCAACATTTTACCGTAAAATATAATGACGAAAGAACACATTTTTTTGAAGAAAACGGATGTGGCCGTTTTTAAAGTGCTTGAAAAGACCTTTTAAATGCTTTCTTAAAAAAGCTTTTGTATCTCAAAAACTCGCGGAGTTATGATAAAAATAATATGATCACCTCGATCATTATTTCGGAAAAAAATTAACAACAAAATCTATGACTAAAATCATAAAAATAAAAACTGATTGACTCTGCAAGTTCGAGCGGTTTAGAATGAGATGGCTTTTTTTGGTACACAGTCAAGTTGGTACACAGTGCAAGCGGCATTACCGAAAGTGTAATAATAGCCGCGAGTTATTCTGTAAACGTGATTTTTTATTTTTTGAAAACTAAATTGCAACATTTTACCGTAAAATATAATGACGAAAGAACACATTTTTTTGAAGAAAATGGATGTGGCCGTTTTTAAAGTGCTTGAAAAGACCTTTTAAATGCTTTCTTAAAAAAGCTTTTGTATCTCAAAAACTCGCGGAGTTATGATAAAAATAATATCACCTCCAAAGAAGCCGGCATCTTTGATTTTTTGCGGAGTCAGATATAGATAAGGACACATTATTTTTTTATTGAGGTGCTAGTATACTCTGTTTTTTTTCTCAGGTAAGATTTCGACAGACGATGACAGAAGAAAAGCAGATGACGTCCCATACCAATCTATTTATTTTACTAAAAAAAGTTTCTAATAATTTTTAAGTTATCTATGGATGGGTTTAAATATAAATCCGTCATGCGTCGTGTCTTGTTGTTTTTAACCAGTTTTATTGGTTTATTTAAAAAATGACAGATCGTATTTCAATTTTATTGGTTTGACGGAACGATGAACAACAAACGGACGCCGATGCGTATGAACTCGCCTTTAGATTTTTGTTATTTTTGACGCTTGTCAAAGTCTTGCCAAATTATAGGTTATAATTTTGTGTCAACTTTTGTTAAATACCCTGCGTTTTGGAAGATGATGCATTTTGATTCGTATTATTACGTGTGTTTTGTGTCTTTTGAAGTTAAGTGGAGGAAAAATCGAGTGAAAATTAACTGTAGACCCAGAGCACAGTTTATGGTTAATACTCTTTGCCCAGGCAGAAAGTCTTATACACCAATGAAGTTGCCATCGATAAAGTTTGTATACCATTTCGTCGTAGATAAGTGCATCTCGTATATGGTAGAAGGATCAAACTAAACACATACTAAAAACTGGAGTAGCTGTAAAATATCGACATCACACGATAGGTAAATAATGGATTTTAGTACTGCAGAAAAATAATGTCAAAAGGTACTGGTTTAAAAAATTAAGATTAAAGTTAATTAATCAACCTTTAAGGTATAAAATTTGGTAGGTGTTATTATTAATAAAATAGTTTGTTTTATTTACCTATGTTGTTTTATTTATTCCTGTGGAATATTACAAATGTGTATTTGTACATAAGTTATATTGATAAATATAATCATAAATGCGGGTAGTTTCATAAAGCTTGAAAATAAATAATAGTTCTTTTTTATATTTTTTTTGGTATATAGTGTCTTGTTCTTGTTTGTTTTGTATTAACACATACCGTTTTTATCAAATAAAATAACTCGATTACATTTTTTCAGTTTTATACAGTTTTTTTCACAATAATTTGAAGTAATCACTTGTCATCTTGTCAATCAAATTTTAAATATATCGCTATGCGTTCCAGTTGTACCAACTTATTTCTTTGTAAAATAAAATAAACTACTTTGAAATTAAATTTTACGGGCTGTCAAGGATCTTCTTGCATTTATCTATGGACTATATTTACACAGAAAATACATTATGAAGGGCGCTGTTGCCATATTTTGGTATTAGTTGATATTAGCAAAGAATATTATTGTTTGGCTTTAGTTAGTTAGGGATAGTATGTCTATATATTCTGCATTTTTTTTATTAATATTCTGTTGTTACACTGCAATAATACTTGTTATTTTGGATGTAAGAAAATGATTTTTAATGTTTTTAAGCAAAGACTGGTTTAATAAATAATAATAACAGTAATAATTTGTTATACCTATTAACAATAAAATTTAAGATGATTTAATATAAATATTTTTTTTTAAGTAGTAGCAAAATATAAACAACAAATTAGATGTCAAAATTATTTATATTAGATCCTATTTAAAAATAATATAGTCTCTAAATTTTTTGGCAACGTTGGTTTATTAAATAATAATAATTACAGAACTAATTTGTTATATTAACAACAAATTTAAAATCATGAAATATAAACATTTATTAATTTTCTAAGCATGCAGTGTAATGCAACGAAAATATAAATAAAAAATTAGAAATCAAAATTATTTATATTAGGTGCTTTATATTACTATTTAAAAATTATATTTACTTTTACTGGCATTTACTTTAAAAAATAAATGAAATATTTCTTCGCAAAAAACTACATGTAAGAGCATTAACATCGTTAATTTTTTTTCTAAATTGACACGTGTAAAACTTTCATTTTAATTTTCTCACCCAATAGTTTGAGTTCGATAACCCCATTTACTTAACCACATTACTTAAATATGATTATTAAGTTCACCTAATTCAAATTATTAAAACATCTAAAATACAAATATGTATTTTTAAAATTAATTCTAAGTTCATCTCATCTCTCTTAAAAATTGCTACTTCTCAAAATTTCCCATTAAAAAATAGACCATATACCATATAAAATTAAATAATTGAAAGATCGGACTACGGAAAACCACACAAATTTTCGGAAAAATTTTGACCACCTGCACATGCACACAAATCGTCAATAAATAAAATTAAAAAATAACTACTATTTTAGTGTTTTAACTATTTTAATAAACGCAAAAATAGCACAGTATTTATACGGCGAAGTTATAAAAATTTGGAAGAACTAATAATGCACTGACGCATACAAAAATCAAACGAATATTAAATTTCATTTATCAAAAGCATTCGATAGTCGTGGCGCAACGATAACCATTTGGTCGCACGGCGAGGTTGTTACATATGCTTTAGTATACAAATGAATGAATGATTTCATTCGAATAAAACCATTCGATAGTTGAAATCATTCATTCATTAACCATTCGATAGTCTAATTCATTCGATAGTTCCCATCGCTAGTAATAATAGCCGCGAGTTATCATTCTGTAAACGTGATTTTTTATTTTTTGAAAACTAAATTGCAACATTTTACCGTAAAATATAATGACGAAAGAACACATTTTTTGAAGAAAATGGATGTGACCGTTTTTAAAGTGCTTGAAAAGACCTTTTAAATGCTTTCTTAAAAAAGCTTTTGTATCTCAAAAACTCGCGGAGTTATGATAAAAATAATATGGTCACCTCGATCATTATTTCGGAAAAAAATTAACAACAAAATCTATGACTAAAATCATAAAAATAAAAACTGATTGACTCTGCAAGTTCGAGGGCTTTTTTTGGCACACAGTCAAGTTGGTACACAGTGCAAGCGGCATTCACCCGAGCGAAAAACGATCCTATCCGACTCAGACCGATCTCCAATCCACGGTTTATTAGGAATGGGCGTTTATATCGATAAAAATTTGACTAATAAATGCAGAATGAAATGTATTTTGGCCATTTTTTAACTAATGTGCCTGATCAGTTTTTCAATTTTATTTTATATAAAAGATAAAATAAATCACCAATTTTAATTAAATAAATATCTTACATTATTAAGTGTATTCGGGCATTTTTTCGGACATTCGACAATTCTTTTTTATTGAAAAAAAAAATCCAACTTTTCAAATAATTTTTTCTCGAAAAATCCTTTATAGATGTGTTTCTGGGGTCGAAATAGACTACCTCTAAAAATAGTTGCAGTTATTTAAGACTCACCCGGCATATAAGTATTTTTGTTATTTTTTTACAACCGAGAAACAAATAAATGAAAAAAGAGCAAGTAAAAAAATATATAACCATGAATTTTTTTTTCTATATAGAACATAAACAAATATAGAGCTGTTTACGGGGAGTTTTGTTGCAACATGACTAAATATCTCCAAAAAATCCTATATGGGTATTCCTCCACTGCAAGAAAATCTACAAAATAAAATAGTTACTTTTTGTAAACGCTTCTACGTTAAACCCAAACGGAAACTACTCGTCAGAAGTTATGTTTACAATTATACAAATTTGCCTAACAAACAAAAAAATGCTTAACGTTTCGGAAAGTTTATCTCTTTCCCTCGTCGGAAGCAAAAAACATACAAAGAATAAAGAAGAAAACTATTTAAAATATTTATGACTAAATATCTGTGTTGGGCTGGTTATATAGTGGACTGTATTTTTTAATAGTTTTATTAATGTTTATATAAGAAATAACAATTCTTTTAATAAATCAAAGAAATGAAAATTCCTGCGGCTTGCTGAGCTGGTGACAAGAAGGTGGCAAGGGCAGAGATAGAGACAGGTTCCCCCTCCGTCGCGTCGGATGGTCGGACAAAAAGCCGGACAACGTCAGGCGCAGAGATAAAGGGTTAGGAGCGGTTGTAGCATTTAGATGGAGCGGGACAGCATTTAGGTGGAGCAATTGCACCATTTAGAAACTTGAGCAATTGCAGCATTTAGAAGCTTGAGCCCAAACAATCTGCGTAAACTTTCGCACTTCGCACACGGCAGAAATTAAATATAAAAGTTCAACAACCAAACCGAACCAAAAGTAAGATAGGCCAAGTCATATACAATCCTAGATACAATACGGTCGAAAAAAAAACGTCAGTAATGGAAATGAAAATCGCTGTTATTTGTATGTAAAATTATATGGAGAATGTTATCGATCGTCATTTCCAAGCCAACTGCATGCCGTTTTTTTCAATCAACGCACATTTTGAAAATAATTTTGTCAACATACAGGGTGATCAACATATTTTCAAACCAAAGTTTTATATTTTTAAACGAAATACTATATATTTTGGCTCAACTTTCGTTTAGCTGAAATCTGTTATATAAAAACTGACTTTATATATGCGTTCTAGAAGGCGTTAGGAGTACAAATATACCAAAAATTTTCCTGCGGAAATGCCTCGCTTTCATTCTTCGGACTTTAGTATAGCCGAAATCTGTTACATCAAAACTAGCCTTCGGGGTGTATTTTAGACATTTTTCTAAACATAAAAACACAAAAAAGTGTCTTTAAATTTGTGTGATTAAACAAAACCATGTTCGATTATGATATAAAATACAGGGTGTTGCATTTAAAATAGTGGTGAAAAATACAACATTTAGTTTAGACTCGCCCTGTATATATCAAATAAAGATTGTAATTGATGGTAGACCGAATTTTGAAGAGGACACTATTATAGTACTTTCTATTTTAAAAAAAAGAGAACCTTAATTTTGGATATCCAGATAAATCTGAAATTATAAATTTATAAAAAATTATATAGAATTTGTATTATTATGGATTAACACTCAAAAAAAAAATTTCAACTGCAAATAATTCGAAAATAAACTGCAATTTGGCAACATCGACGATGTGCGCTTGCGTAGTATCGATGATCAAATGCAGCAAATATGGGCTTCAAGGTCAGCCACCGGATCCACACCTTTACCACTATTTTTAATAATTCCAAGTAGTATTTTCAATATCCTGTATTATAATTAATGTTTGAAACTATATATTGCTACACAGACCGGATTTCACCAGTGACGTAGGGAATTATAATCAGAGAAATACAATTTCTGCAATAAACATTTTTTTATATATTTTACATGTAAAAAAAGGTAATGGTGTGGATCCGGTGGCTGACCTTGAAACGAGTTTCTGCTGCATATAGTCACAGATACTACGCATGCGCACATCGTCGATGTTGCCAGATTGCAGGTTATTTTGGAATTATTTTCAGAAGAAAACAAATATTGTATTTTTCAGCGTTTTTTTGTCAATGTATACCGTGATCGAAAAAAAACGGTATCCAGTTGGCTGCGAAATGAGGATCGATGCATTTTCCATATAAAATGACAACGATCTTCATTTCATAGTCATCGCTGACGCCACTTTTTTCGATCATACGATATTATTTTGGTATTATTTTAATATTCACACAATACGTGAACGCTTATTATGTATTTTCATAGTCAATAAAATTAAATAGAAATAAAATTCTAATCTAATATTGCTCTAGATTTATTATACTACGTTTAAAAAGTGCTTTATTAAAAATTCGCAAAATTAAAAGATGTGTCCAAGTTTCTTCTTTTTTTGAATTTTTAAATGCTGTAGCACCATATCATGTTCATAATAGATTTTATAACATTCCATTAAAACTACGTAGGCCTTAAAAAGGTCTCCGTAATTATAACTGTAAAGTGAGCAGTATTAATAGGTATCTTATTTTGTATCTGCTTATATTGCATTAATTTTTCTGCAACAAGATTTTTCTATCTTACACCTAATTTATGTGATTTTCTTATTAGCATATAATATGATCTATAAACAATATTTTTCCTAATGGAAAGGATTTGCAGGTATTAAGATATCTTATCATTTATTCTCCACACCACAAAGTATAATATGTAGTAGAGGTATTAAGACATAAAAAAATTATAAGAAATATCTTAATATAAATCACAAACTAACTTAAGTTTTAAGTTAGTCTAATAAGATCAGAAATGAATCTTCACCATATTATCAAGATATTGGTATTATATAGGAAAGAAATTACAGTAAATTAAGAAAAGAATATACAGGATATTAAGTACACACAGTAACAGAAAAACAGTAACAGAAAAAGATAAAGCATAAAACTTATTTTAATCCTATCAGCATTCTTCGATAAAATATATACCTACAATGGCTGCAATAAATGTGTCATATTGATGATACAAAATAATTCTAATAGGTTTAAAACTAATAAGAAAAAATCCGTAAATGATAATTTTTAATTATAATGTAAATATATAAATAAATATATTATTATTACATTATTATATATTACTTAGAACTCCGATTACAATTATAATACCTTAACTTCACAATCTCCATTATCCTTCTTACCTTAATTTTTAATATCAAGATAAATCTGAAATTATAAAATTAATTGTAGAATTTGAAATATTATTATTACTGATTAACAGTCAAAAAACATTTGTTTTTGACTAAAAATAATTCGAAAATAAACTGCAATGTGGCAACATCGACGATGTGCGCTTGCGTAGAATCGATGATCAAATGCAGCAAATATGGGCTTCAAGGTCAGCGACCGGATCCACACCTTTACCTAAAAAAATGTATAAAGTATTGTTATCAAATATGTAAAATAATTGTAAACTATAAAAAATGAAAAATTCTAGTGATAAAAAATCTATATGTATAGTTAGATAAAACTTAAATTTACCTGGCAAGATTTGTTGGGGGTGGACAAACTTGTGGTGGGCTACTTGTTACTACATACATATATTTTTTTAAATATTCTTTCAAAAAATTTGCTAATTTAAGTGTATAATAATAGTTTCAGTGAGTAATTAATAAAATTATATTAGTTTACGTTTATAAATTATTATTATATATTAGTTTACGTTTTACTAAATATTTTGTACCGTCTAGGTACAAGCTAATTTCTGATGCTACGCCATTGGAGAATTTCGCGTGGTGACAACTTGCCTCACTTTTAGCTGTCGTGTTACCTGTCCCCTCTCTTTCCTTGTCTAAGCTTATTCCAAAGAAAAAAACTTTAATTCTAGTAATTCTTCTTTACGGCTGCGTCTTCCTGTACAGTGAGTACAGCATGAGCCAAAGTGTAAAGCCAGAGTCTCATGCATCCGAAATCCGATGGTACGACATCCGAAATTTGAAGTTATCGTGTGAAATAAAAAAAGCCTGTCACATACATCCGAAAGTTCGTTCCGAAATTTGACAGTTTTAACATTTTTCTGCTGCGCTGAATAGAGATTCATGTCATGTTTTATTGGAGAAACACTTATAAAAATAACTTCCTCGCCAAATATCCCGAAATTGCCCACTTCCCACTAAACTTGTTTTTAAAAACAAATGTTTTCAAAAAAAGTGAGGTTAAAAAACACACGATATCGTACAAAAGTTAAGCAAAATTTAACTTTATACGACGTCGGATGATTAGTTAAAATTATCGGATAAAAATTGTTGTCAAAATATTTCGACCAATAGGAGCACCGTCGGATCGTCGTGTCATCGGATTTCGGATGCATGAGACTCCGGCTTAACACGCCAAAAAGAAGTGGAAAATGTGCAAAAATGCCTTTCCAATAACAGCTGATAAAGTTTAGAGATAGAGACATGCATTTTCGTCTGTGATTTTCGTTTAGTCATAATTTTTTGAAAAAGTTATACAAGGCACATACATATTATTCTTTACATGATATTAAAGAATTGGGTATACCAAGAATTGAACAGTGACAATAGATGAATGAGTTAAATAAGGTTAGATGCTATATTTTTTGTATTTTGATAAATTTGTCAAAATTTCATAATCATTTGAAAAATGTAGCTAAATTCCACATAAAAATATTAAAACAAAAATGTTTCAGATAAAAAGATAAAATGTCATACCAAAATAAGAGTGTCAGAGGCAGAGGAAAACATTTTAACAATATGCAGACCTATCAAAGAGAAGACAGTATCTCGAGACCTCAAAATAGTAGTTATCCTAATTATGCTGTGCAAAGGAGAGAATTTCAGAACATATCAAAGCATGACAATAATTGTTGTAAGGAAATTAGTGTAAATTTACATTTGTATGATGAGGATATAATCTTTTTTCAAGATTTAAAAATGATGTATCAATCCTGTAAGTTTTACTAACTTAAAATACTGCAAGTATTAGGTTTATTGTTATTTTTTTTTTCAGTAAAACAAAGCCCCCCAGTTACTTCAAAGCTCGAAATCTATTTTAGTAGCTGCAAGAATCCTTATGATCAGTTTTTAAAATTATTATACAACTGTCAAGATTTTTACAGTGCTAAGTCTAAATCTTTACCTATGCTTTTAATAGACGAATTTAAAAAATGGTCGGCAAGAAACAAAAGTGAATTAAGAAATTTATTAACACCACAGCTTCAAATTGATGCTTTTAAAATTATTACAAAGCAGAATATTCAGTTTGTTACCAAACTTATATTTGAAATATTTGAAATGGCCGAAAATTGTGATATATTTGTAGATAGTATTAATTGCTATATTGACAAAAAACAGTACAAAGAGGTAAGAATCATCTAGAAATATATAGTTAATTAATGAATAGAAATAATACTCAAATTAATATCATTCATCCGGAAGAAGAGTGTTACATTTCAAAAAATCTCACTTTTGAGATTTTTCTGTTAAAACACCTAAGAATATGTATATTTTAGGTATTTTAGCAGAGAGCCTACGAGAGATATTAATAAATTGTTTAAAAATTACAAATCTATAATATGTCGTTTTTATGTAACATTACATTAAATTAAATATTATAAAATGTGTAAAGGCTTCCTGAAAAAGTTGTTTTTTGAGATGTCACCTTCCTGATGAACAATATGTAAAGAAATAGATGTTCTGATATTTTTTATATACCCATCATATACAAAATACATAGATAATTTCTATATATTTTCTGCTTCTCTGATCTCTCTGGTCTGGTTTTTAATTGGACTGGATTTTCCATATGGTTTTGTAACAAATTACTCGCTATTTTATGGCAAATGCTAAAGCTCTGCAAACCTTAATCAAGCCTTAATCGAAGCACGTGTGTTTGGAATTTTGGGTGTGGCTTAACACAACAGGATCGGGCTAAGCCTTAGGCAGATTTTCTAGGCCGCATAGAAGTTCTCTAACACCTAAAATTAAGGATGACTTGTGCAATTCTTTGGTGTTGTCTCATTTCTCTCACTGTTCTACAGTGTACAGCGAATCGTTGAGTGCCGCTGATTTATATAGAGTGCAGAAGGTTCAAAATTCATGCTTGAGATTTATTTTTGGCATTAAAAAGTATGATCACGTCACATTCACATTACAGCGTTTACAGTGGTTAAAGTTAAGATGAAAAACAGATTTATTTTTAACATGATAAATACTTTTCACAATATTATTACTAAAGAAATTCCTGTATACCTGTTCAATAAAATTCAGTTCCGAAGAGCTGCCCATAATGTCAATATTCGTCACCTGAGCAACATTTCCATTCCTTACCACAGGTTGACTTTATTTAAATCATCATTTAGCTACTGTATTTCTAAATACTATCCGGAGCTGCCCTTTAGTTTAAGAGTCGTGAGGAATGTCCCTTTTAAGAGTCGTGTGCGCTTGTGGCTTTTTAAAAGATAAATTGTTTAATGTATTCAATGTCATTCAGTGAATTCAATTTTTTTTCTTTTGTATTTTTCTTGAATTATCATTTTATTTCGCGTAAGGAGTTAAATGGAAGAGCAGAATTGGGTTGTTCTCAATTCTGAATTTCGCTCCCTTCCGGGTCTGTTATTTGTTGTTGTATAACCTATAAGTTTGATTATCTTTGACTGTACTTATAGATTTTATTATTATTATTACTTATCCTCTGTCATTATACATAATTAAATTGTTCTATTTACTGACTTAGAAATAAAGACATTTTATTATTATTATTTCTGAAATATAATATATATATTTCTTTCGGCCACACACCCGCTTTACCAGACCCCTGAGAGCGACCCGAACAGTACAGTGTAATAGACTGTTAACATCTAAACCAAATTTCAGCTTTCATTATGTCGAATTTATGATTTAACCAATGGTTATTCAAGATCATGTTTCATTATACACATTTTTTATTTGTTATCCCCAAAACTATTAGAGAGAGGTATAGGTTAGTATAATAGAAAAATTATCAGATATCAAAGTAGTTTCGAAAAATGTAATAATATACCGGATGTTCCATTTAAAATATCAAAATGCTACCATTTTGGTATGAAGCGGCAACACTGTAATGCGAAAAATAATTTAGACAGATGGAGCAAGCGCCTTTATGCAATAATCTAAATTTTAAAAAACTCCCATCCCCGGTTCTCCATAAACGTCTAACATGCGTCTAACGTACCATGACCGTGAATCACACTGTATATACGAGTAGGTATTCTCTATATCCCAATTGCAAGTGTAAACAAGAAATATTTTAGAATAAAAAAAACATTTGTTACAAGTTTTAAAAATTTATTATACCACAATTAATTAAAAAATCTATATATATATATATTAACGAAAATAAAATATTCGTGATTTAATTCAGAAAATTCATGACTCGCCATAGGGATGTAAAGGAGATACAAATTAAAAACCGTTGCACGTCATCGAGCACGTGCGTACATTTTAGACATTGTTGCCAGATTGTAATAGAAAGAGAATTTTCGGCATCGATGCTTTTGATAAATCTAAGTTAAAACTAAATTGTACGTTAAAGATAAATCTACAAATGAAATACTATAGATCGCTATGATTTTATATGTAAAATTATATACGGATTGCATATATTTATAAAAGAATTTTAAATATATATAAGAAAACGCCAACCTGACTCCGTTTTTTGTATTATACGGTATATGGTTCCATGATAATATTAGAGTAATACTGTCCAATTATTGGTTAACGCCATTTTTTTAGTCGGGAAATTTTTACAATAAAAATAAAACATGAAATATTCACAACAAAATATTAGTTAAAATTTTCTTAAATTGTGGCTAATTATGTTTACAATTAACTTTTCTTAAATTTGCCTTATTTATTTGTAGTATTACATATTCTATTTTTGATTATGCCTCGTTAGTTGCATCAGTCTTTTTGAACATCTAATGAATGTTTCAGGCTTGCCAATATAGTGCAATGCTAAAATTGCACGATAAATTTTCAATAGAAGATTTTCTGGTGCCCTTGATTTTACAAGACAAATTGCAATGTGTCGACGATTTTCTTCATGGAAGTAAGAGGCACCAAAGAGAATTAGTCGAATTTTTAGATGTTATGTTGAATAATGCTTCGTTACGCCAGTCTATGGAACAGTATGTTCTGTAAGTTGCTATCATAACTACAGAAAAAAATGTAAACCGTTTCCGAATGAATATAAATTTCTTATTTTTAAGTGAGCGTGAAATTCCCGAAGTACGATTTGATAAGTTGCATGTCAAATCATGGAAGAAAATTATAAGTCGTCTAGTTAAAATGTTTAAGTTGTCACTAGATCTGACGCCGAACTTGAATAAAAGGCGAAACGCCGGTGCTTTACAGTTTTTATTAAAGAAGAGGTTTACGAAAAACACGTTCAGTATGATAATATAGATTTTACATTAAGAGCATATTTAGAAGTAAACTAATTTGTTAGGTGACGAAAGTTGGAAAGAAATGGTAGAAGAGGCAGTTGGCGATGACGAGAACTTGCAAAAGGAATTAGTAGTAAGCGTAGCGCAATATGGAGAACTCTCTGAAGCTTTGCGATGGGCGATTTTCTATAGTATAGATAAAAGCGAATGGCCCTACAGTCTTCAATTGTTGGATGAAAATAAGTAAGTTACATTGGTCATTCTTTTACACTACACAATTCCGGTGTCTGTTGTTGTCCGAACTAGCGCTGAATAAGCCCTTTGTTTGGTCAGATAAATTTATAGCCTTGGTGCATTCTTCGCCGATGCTGCCGCCATCGGATAATTCCGTAAACAAGCGACTTATACAAATACGCGAGCTTAAATAGCGAGTACACGAAAAAATGTTATAATATTATTTGAGAAGTATAAGTGTAATTTTGAAGATTCTAAAAAAATAAAAAGGTAAATCTTCATTCATTTTGACATCTTCTGAAGGTCTGAAGTGTATTATAATTTATTATTCAAGGTAATAATTAATAATACCTTTTATGTGAGTAATATCATACGTATACAGGGTGGCCCAGGTTTAGCGTACATTAGAAGTTTCTAGAGAACTACAACATCTAGCTCTAACATTTTTTGCACATCATAGTTTTACAACGAGATCTATCGATTAAAAATACTTTCAATATGGCGGCACTTCCGGAGATACCGGAAGTTGACAGCAACTTTCTTATTTTAAATGGGTGCCCCTATTTTTTATTACATACTTAAATTCTCTGTAAAATGTTATGAATTTTGATATTAAACACTCTATACTCTAAACACATTATACTCTATACCGTTATTAACCGTTTTTGAGAAAAAAAAATGGCGCCGGGAGGCACGTATAGCCGCCCATACTAAAATATGTTAATAAAAAGTTGGTAGGCAGTTCTTTTAGTTTCAAAGTAAAGGAATTTTTCCAATTTTTTTTATCTCTAAAACTGTGACTTTGACAGATTTTGATGTTATTACAAATTTTGTTGCAATTATTATTCCTAATCTTAAATTGAAAACCGCGTTTCGCTAGCTAGTGTAACTTTGGAGTTACGATTTTTTTAAATTTTTAACCCCCTTCCATATCCCCTTACCAACCCCCCACCCCCACCAAAAACTAATGGCCAGATTATCGGGTGCCACAGTATTTTTGTGTCAAATTTGGTAAAAATCTGTTTAGCGGTTTTTGAGTTATCGTGTTACAGACGGACAGACAGACAGACAGACACCATGAAAATATTTTGTATTTAGGTCATTTATGACCCAAATAACACATTTTGAGTGAAATTAAAAAAACTTTTTTTTGTCGATCTTAATAGCCTACCATACCTATTGGTATGGTCGGCTAAAAACATTTAAAAATTTTGAACGAAAAAAATTGCCTGTCAAAAATATGCGTATAGCCTAAAAGTCAAATTAAGTGATTACCACAGCCACTGTGCCACAAAGAGAAAACATGTGGCTATCTATTTCGAAAATTAAATTGTTTGAATGTCTTATAATAATGGCCCCAGCTCACCTAGCTGTCATTGAGCGATGAAAAAATTATCATAAATCAATTTTTTCAAATGGAAACCCACTTCTTTTATTTCACTAGTGAAAAGGCTTTGTTACTTTTTGACTATACATGTTCCTATACCTAAAATAAATCGTTTTTAAGTTATTTAAGATTTAGTATTAAAGCGTATATTTTTATTCATTTTAACCAGTAGCCTATGACTTTAAACGTCAAGTGATGTAATAGATCTGGTCATGTCATATTGTTACGCATTGTTCAAAAAGCAGCATCATTTACGAGCCAACTTTGCGCTGTTTTTTTTCCGTCATACGGAATATTATTAATATCAATTATTAGATATCAATAAAGAGCGAAAATACGAGATATATTTTTATAAATACACTTTTTAAACTCTTAAGGGCGACAGTATTTATAATATAGGAAATTCAAATATTTCGTTTTCTCACAGATTGAAATAAATTTTCTGACCGTTTGACACTTAATGTCAAAGGAATCTAGATAAAATCAAGAAAAATATACGTTTTCAAATTAAATCTTAAATAACTTATAAACAATTTATTTTACGTATAGGAACATGTATAGTCAGTGGCGGACTAAGCCTGTCGGGGGTCCGGGGCGGCGAAACTAAATGTGGCCCCCGGTCTGTTCAGATAATGATATACTTTTAATGCACATTTTGTAAAAATTGAATGACGTATGTATAATGATTGACAAAATTCCAGTATTTGTACAGGGTGTCCCAGGCTGAGCCTGCATTAGATATTTCTAGAGAACTACAATATCTAGATACGAGATTTTGTGCATATCATTGTTTCACAACGAGATCTATCGATTAAAAATATTTTCAATATGGTGGCACTTTCGGAAGTACCGGAAGTTGACAGCAACTTTCTTATTTTAAATGGGCGACCCCATTTTTTATTGCATACTTAAATTCTCTGTAAAATTTTATGAATTTTGGTATTAAACACTCTATATGTAACGTTAACCGTTTTTGAGAAAAAAAAATATTTCTAATTTTTGGAGGAAAAAAACTGCCTGTCAAAAATATGTATATAGCCTAAACGTCAAATTTAGTGATTGCCACCATATTGCCACAGCCACTGTACCATAAAGAGAAGACATGTGGCTATCTATATCAAAAATTAAATTGTCCAAATGTCATATAATAATGGCCGCAGCTGTCATGGAATTGAGTGATTAAAAAATTATCATAAATCATTTTTTTCAAATGGAAATGGAAAAAAAAAGTGGAAGTTGGTTTCGTTACTTTCGTTTTTAAAATTTGTTACTTTTTGACTATACATGTTCTTGTACCTAAAATAAATCGTTTTTAAGTTATTTAAGATTTAGCTTTAAAGCGTATATTTTTCTTGATTTTAACCAGTAGCCTATGACAGTATATTATCGATCATCATTTCGCTTTGCGCTGTTTTTTTTTCGATTGTACGGTATATTATTAAAATATCAACTATTAGATATCACTAATGAACGAAAATACGATATAAATACCCTTTTTAAACTTTTAAGCAGCGGTATTTATAATATAGGAAATTCAAATAATTCATTTTGTGACAGATGGAAATAAATTGTCTGACTGTTTGACACTTAATGTCAAAGGAAGCTAGATAAAATCACGATACACGTAAACGTTTATGTTTACGTGTATCGTGGATAAAATCAAGAAAAATATACGTTTTCAAACTAAATCTTAAATAACTTAAAAACGATTTATTTTAGGTATAGGAATATGTCTAGTTAAAACATAACGAATTGAAAAATCTTTTCACTAGTGAAATAAAAAAGTGTGTTTCCATTTGAAAAAAAAATATTTATGATAATTTTTTAATCGCTCAATTCCATGACAGTTACCGCCATTATTATATGACATTTGAACAATTTAATTTTTGAAATAGGTAGCCACATGTCTTTTCTTTATGTCACAGGGGCTGTGATAATCACTAAATTTGACTTTTAGGCTGTACAAATTTTTTCGACAAGTAGTTTTTTTCGTCCAAAAATTTTAAATATTTTTGTCTTAAAAATGCTTCCAGGGAAATACCGCAACAAAATATCGCGATTTTGTAAGTTCTCCCAGATCCGAGGGGCCCCCTCGCTGTCTCAGGCCCGTGGCCCCCGTTATACTAAAGACTTCACTGCTCATCATCGGTAAAGAAGCTAGAATACAAGTTATGCTGTGCGTTGGTTGTAATTTAAAATGTTTATTTAGTAAAAATAAATAATGAAACCATTGAAAAATAACCTAAAAGCTAAAATAAATAAATTCAGTCTCAAAATATATAAAAAATAATAATTTTTCCATATTTTAAACAAAGAAAATTACCCTTTGATTTAATTTCCTAAATAGAAAATGCCATTGACAGTTACTGGGGCCTGATAATTGATAATTAAGTAAATATCTGCTTTCATTTATACTGTTTATATTACTTGGTGTATACGTATGGTTTGCATACTCCACTTATAAACTGCTTTATAATGACTGAACACATATTGGCCTTGTTTGCCAGTTGAATAAAAAATTACTTATTAAAATTCGGAGGCGCCATAAAAGACGGGGCCCGGGGCGGACCGCCCCTTCCGCCCTCCCCCCTTAGTCCGCCACTGTGTATAGTTAAAAAGTAACGAATTGAAAAACCTTTTAATTAGCGAAATAAAAAACTGGGTTGCCATTTGAAAAAAAATATTTATCATCATTTTTTAATTATTTAATTCCATGACAGCTACCGCCATATTATATGACATTTGAACAATTTAATTTTTGAAATAGATAGCCACATGTCTTCTCTTTATGTCACAGTGGCTGTGGTAACCACTAAATTTGACTTTCAGGCTATAAAAATTTTTTTGACAGGTAGTTTTTTTCATGCAAAAATTTTAAATATTTTTTTTCTCTTAAAAACGGTTAATGTTAGGTATAGAGTGTTTAAGTAAGTTTAGGCACAGAGAATTTAAGTATGTAATAAAAAATGGGGGCACCCATTTAAAATAGGAAAGTTACTGTCAACTTCCAGTATTTCCGGAAGTGCCGCCATATTGAAAATATTTTTAATCGAAGGTCTCGTTGCAAAACAATGATGTGCAAAAAATCTCCGATCTAAATATTGTGGTTCTCTAGAAACTTCTAATGCACGCTCAGCCTGGGACACCCTGTATATGTAATGTGCACTTTGTTTACACACTTGTTTCGCCAAACTGCCTGAATCCATTTTGTCAAGCTGAATCCAAGCTGTAAAATGTAATTCCAGGAGAGTTGTATTGTGTGTTATTGTACCCAACAACCACGCAATGACGCCCTCCTGTTCGTGTTGACATTTTTCCGGAAATGTTATTATCATTTGAAATTGTCACAACAAAACGCGTTACCCAGTTTAATTATTACTACCCGAAACAGCGTTACATTACACAAACTTTGTATTTGAGAATTTTATAGTTTCAGTAACTGCACTAGTAAAAGCCAAAATACTTAAATATTATGACATAGCCTCGAATTCAATATTATTTCAACGCGGTCAACATGAACAGTAACCGGGACGGTGTAAAATAAATTTGGTCAGACAGTTCTGATTTTTGCCGTACCGAGCGCTGCTGTCGAAATTTTGAAAATCGGGTGAAATGCACCAAACCTATACTGACGGCTAAACACAGGATTGTGTATTTAAAGTAATCGCAAAACAATTTCCGATGCACGTTATCAACTTTGAGTGACAAGCGATGGCGACAGCGTTGTCAGACTGGGATGGATTTATGAGATAAATCTTAATGTAAAATTGGATAACAAAATATTATTTATTATATCATTTTTTAAATATTTTTATGTTTTACAGTAGACTTTCGATTATCCGACTCTATAGTAATTAATTTATTAACAGTAGTCACTAACTCTCACAGTAGAAATATTTAAATGTAGGCAGCAGCTACTCGCTACAAATCGAAATAACTTTGAAGTGGTATAATGTGCTTACCAATCAAACTTACTTCTCTGACTGCAGTCAAGTGTAATAAAGGACATTTATTAAAAAATGTCTATACATACCTATGTGGCGGATTCATCTTTCCAAAAAAATCCTGTATGGGTATTTCGCCACTGCTACAAGAAAATCTACAAAATAAAATAATTATTTTTTGTAAACACTTTTGCGTTAAACCTGAACGGACGCTGCTTGTCAGAAGTTATGTTTACGGTAATACAAATTTGCCTAACAAAGCAAAAAAAAAATGCTTAAAAAATTTTTTTTCATTATTTTATTTTGTAGATTTTCTTGCAACAGTGGCGAAATACCCATACAGGATTTTTTTGGAAAAAAGGACATTTATTGTCACATTCTCGTTCAAAATAGTTTATCAGGAAAGCTACAAGCTCTTTGCTTCGACTGTTTAAATGCTTCGGCATTTTTTCAACACACAACTTCAAGAAATGCAATACAAAAACTTGAAAATTTAATTCTTAAAAGAACTATTTGTGCTTAAGAGTACAATTTTTAAAAAAATACTATGCAAATAGACAAAAAACTAGAATTACTCCCAAAGATTCAACAACACGATATTATACAAAATAATGACTGCCATTATGATAATTGTCAATTAATAAACGACAACGTTGTGATCGCGGTGCAATGTGACCAACATGGCGATAATAAAAATCGTTTTTAACTAATTTTTGCAGCTTTAATCTAAATAAAATATTTGTTACAATCATTTGCTCTATAAAGTAAGATGAAGAGCTGCTCGGTATCTTCAATTATACAACAAATTTAAACACTTGCCAAAATTTTATTTAGTCAGGTTTATAGGATTTAGTGTCAATTTCGATATGATTAATGACGTCTATCGGAAAATGTTGTGCAATTACCTTAGATAACATATTTAACTTACCGGATACGAATTTTGGGATTTTAAATTTATTACCTAACAAAATGTTCGCCAAACCCCGTCATATTGCGTAAAATTTATGTGTTTTTTGTATACCTGTCTACAACTTATTGATCACTGTGAATACCTGTTCGATATAAACAGGGCCTTTGCTAGAGTTTTGTCCGAAAAGTGCAAATTTTTAACGTGTCGCCCTTATTTCTGTAGTTAATAAAAAAATTGGCTCAGTTAAAACAGTTGTTTAACAGAAATAGGTATTTTTTACCTTATTTGATGACTAACTTTTTACATAATCTGTCTGACCCTAAATTACTTATCTGCTTATTTTAAAACTTTTTTTTCAAGACTACCAGATTCTGTACCATTATCTCCATCGACAGAGGATTGGGATCAAGATAATTCTAGCAAAGTTGAATTTCACAAATATCCGTTACCACTGGATACTATTATTTTGGTGGATAATATACAAAAATTTGAAAACTTTTTAGACACTGGCCTTGAGGTGAGGTATACTCCTGGACAAAATTATCGCACAACTTGGCTTTTAGAAATTTATTTTTTTAGGGAAATTAAAAAAAATAGAATAATTAACATTGTTGACTATGCATTATTTATTAGCAAAAAAAAATCATATTCTATTCAACAAAACGAGAATTAACTTACTAAATTCATTTTTAGGAAAAAAAAATTTAATAATTTCAACTTCGATACAAAAATAAAACAATAACCCCAAGAACAACCATAATGCATTATTAATATTGTGTGTTGCCACCTCAAGCTGCAATAATCACTTGAAGTCTTCGCAGCATTCCTTTTATCAAATTTTGAAAAGTTTCCTTCCATGACATAAACTCCTCACGCGCAGTCCGTTCCAGAGGATTTCTTTGCCGAATACGCCTTTTTAAAATATCCCAGCCATGTCCTATTGGATTCATGTCGGGGCTGCGTGGCGGCTAGTCTAAAGTGGTAATTCCCACGTCATGAAGGTATTGAATAACATCCAAAGCCAAGTTAGGCCGAGCATTATCATGCATTAGTAAGAAATCCGCTCCTACTAATGGCGCAAATGGAACTACATGTTCTTCAAGGATCTCCAACACATATCTGCGTGCATTAAGGGCAGGTCTAGGTAGAGACACCAACTCAGTACAGGCATCGTAGGCGATGCCTCTCCAAAACATAAGACTTGGTGAGGAGGGGTCCAGTTGCGGTCGTTCTGTAACTTAAATTCCCTTCATGGAGGCGTCTTCTAACTGGACGATCTGAAATATTGACATTGAGTACTTCGTAATCAAATCGTAGTACTCAATGTACTAGTAGATGTTCGGCTAGTAGATGTTCTGTTTCTTAGAACATTGTGGCGCAAAGAATCGTTATCTTTTTGAGAAGTAGTTCTATGTCGTCTTTGTCCTGGCCTTCCGCTGCACAGCTCTTAGAACCGTTGTATAATGCACGCCTAAAACGCCAGCCACTTAACGGTAATTTCGACCGTCTCCAACTAAAGGTATTGCTTGGACCGCTTCATTTTAAGTCAGATAACGTGACGCTCTATCCCCATACTCAATAGAGAGAATGGTTTATGTTTCACAACCGGTCATTTTTTAATATCAACTCAACAGTACGAAATACTACTAACATAAACATTTTTTTCCCCAGTTCTGCTTTTCGTTCGAGCAAAGATAAGTAACTGTTTTATTTGATATTTATTTTTTTGATTTTCTTAAAAAATAAGCAGTGGTGCGATAATTTTGTCCAGGAGTGTATTAAAAATAAAAATAAAAAAATATTTACACATAACTAAAAATGCTGGGTATTTTACTGAAAAAGAAAATTTAAAAATATGAAAATTTACTTTTGTAAAATCTCCCTGTACTTTGTATTTGTAACCGTGGATTAAAAATGGAGTGGTACTTTAGCAAAAAAAATCTTAAAACTAAAAGAATTTTGGACTTCCATTTAGTTAACTAATTGACTTAGGTCACACTTGATAAGGGTTAGTGATGCTTCTGGCCGAAACGATGTGTAAGCAAAATAAATAAAGACAGTGAAAGTCCGAAATTCTTTTAATTTAAATACTGAATCATTGTTTATCACATTCACAACAAATCTTGTTTTAGTGGTGAAATACCAGCGTTTCCAGATATGAAGCCACCACCAAGGTATAGACATTATAATATTAGATTTTATGTTTATTAGGGTATAGATTTGGTTGGTATCGATTGTGAATGGAAGCCTAGCTTTGGAGGTCAATGTAACGAACTCGCCCTTATGCAGATCGCCACTAGAAAAGCAGTTTATGTTATAGACGTAGTAAACCTTGCTCATAAAGAGCCCCATATGTGGCAAGACTTGGGGAAACACTTGTTTAATAATTGTGATATTTTAAAATTAGGTAATATATTTCAGGTGACAACAAATAGGAGATATTTTTATAATTCAGTTAGGTATTGAAAAAAAAATTATGGGAAATTTCTTCAGCGCACCCAATAACAAAATTAAAATTGTTTTGACATATGTCATGCTGGCAAATTACAGAAATTCTCTTTACATATTCAAAAACTGGGATCGGATGATGAAATATCGAAAAAAAGTTAAAGAGGAAAGTTGTTCAGTTATATGACTATTTATATTTAATGTACGTTTATGTCCCAAGTTTCGAAATATATAGAGACTTTAAAAAAATAGCGATTTCTCGGCAATTTTTTGAAGTAAAATTATTATACCTAATACATACAGGGTCGCTGGAAGGTATGGGAACGGTCGATTATTAGATAAAATATAAGAGGTACCGCAAAAAGTTACATATAAAAGTTCTAGGGGTTTTAAATATCTATTAGCGGGTAATAAATTTAAGTATACAAGGTCGGTCATAAAGTCGTGACACATCAAAGTTTTTTTTAATGAAACCCCCTGTATATTATTGCCATATTTCGGTTCTTCCTTCAATTCTAAGCAATTACTCGTAACGATTTTTACCAAGAGATCTTTACTACGTAAAAAAACGTAGTAAATGTATATTTTTTTACCCCGTAGTTTTATACATGTACGGACGACAAGTTATTACTCTTCAAACCAGTTAAAATTATGTAGGTGGCATGGCAGTTGGAAATTAGTAGTAGTTGTCAGAAATTATTTGGAAAAAATCAAAATAAAAATGAAACTTCTAAACCCTGGATTTCCGAAACTAAGCATTTTAGGACATACATTTATACGAACTTTTTTACTTATTTTTATCTGCAAAATATGCTGCCGAAGTTTCCGGAATACAGTTTGGACCACTCTGCACTCTGTATAGAGAAAATATTGTACTTGAAATTATTCTTACTTTGTTTTACTTTAATATTACGAAAAATGTAAAAAAATATATTTTTAACCAAGTCTGTGCTGAAGAAATTCCACATAAACTTTTTTCAATAATAAAGAAGTCCCATATGTTGCGAACCTTGCAGTAAAAAATAAATATACACTACCGGCATGAAAAACGGACACCTTAAAATTTTCATGTAGGTATTTTAAAGTTTTATATATTGTGTTTTGGTGAACCCATTTTGATCATTTTTTAAGCAATGTGTAGCTAAATTATTTGAACTATTTCTAAATTAAAAATGACATTTTTTATCTGTCAATTATACGAGGGAAAACAAAATGTTGATATTTTTGTGAAAGTTTCCGATCGAATATGTTAACAAAGCTAGGAATTTAAAAATTATTTTATTATCTAGGTGCATTTTTTCTCGATATTTTATTTTTTTTGTTCATCTCAATAGCTTTAGCTTTATTTTTTTTGAGATATTGGCTTTTGAAGAAGACAGTCATCAGCGTATTGAAGTTCTGTGATGAATTTATATTATATTACGCTGATGACTGTGCTCTAGTTGCAAATACGTTACAGCAATTGCAAGAAATGTTGAACACATATACATGGGCATACGAGGCCTTGAGACTTAAGCTGAACATCGATAAAACTAAAATCATGTGCACTCCCCCGGAAGATCACAACAATGCTATAAAAATCGGAGATGAGCTGTTGGAATATGTAGCGGAATTCCATTACCTCGGCAGTTTGATTTCGGAAAAGGCCAATATCGACTCTGAAATTCAGCACAGGATTAGCAGCGCCTCAAGAGCATTCTGGAACTTAAAAGACAGGGTTTTCTACAATCATGACTTGAGCACAAAACGAAACTTGCAGTGTACCGAGCAATACTAATTCCCATCATGTTATATGGATGCGAAACCTGGGTGCTGTACGCCCGACACAAACGCATTAAACAAGTTGCAACAGAGACATCTTAGACAACTCTTAAGAATAAAATGGTTCCATCATGTCTCAAATGTATCGGTCCTTGAAAAAGCTAACTGCGAGAGCATTGAAGTCATGATTACAAAGTCCTGCTTAAGATGGGCTGGTCACATATGCAGAATGCAAGAAAACCGCATACCAAAATCTCTGCTTTACGGTGAGCTTGTAGACGGTAAAAGGAGGCCGGGTGGACAACTCAAAAGGTTCAAGGATATTTTTCACGAAAACTTAAAGGGAATTAACAAGCAGAATTAATGGGAAGAGGCAGCTCACAATAGAAATGAATGGAGAAGAATTGTAAAGTCAGTTAACAGCGACAACCAAAAAGTAAAGAGGCAACAAAGCAATGAGATTTTTGAATGTCTGGATTGCGGTAGACAGATAACATCACTTATCGGGCTTTTCAGTCACAGAAAAGCTCATGAAAGAAAACGCCTTGCGTGACCATCTTCTGATGCGTGTCAAATACTCGTCAGCGAGTAATGGCAGTATGTATGTATGTATATGAAGAAGACATTAAAAATTTTTCATAATTTTTACATTAAAACCATGTCTTATTTGCTTTTAATCCTCATCAACACACTTATGAAAAAGTGTTTATGATTTATGAATGTTTGTTGCGCAGTTACTCTAGCAGAGATAGTTTCAAGTCCAGAGGTTGTATCCGCTATAGCCACTTTAATTGAACATGGTAAAGATCAATAATTTCTGGACCTAAAACTATAATAGAAGGAAAAGAGTAGTTGCACTCTTCCAAATATTTCCTGCCAGTTAACAGTGGTAACAATAACTAAAAATATATTATTTTATTACGTGAGAAAGTAGTAGAATAGCAAGTGATGATTTTTCATTGTTCTTGCTTCTTTTCTCTTTTGAAATTTCTGTAATGTTTATTAGCAATGATTGAAGTTTAAATATGTTATTTTATTATTTAGTACAATGTGTTGTTCAATGTATTAGTTATATCCAATGAAAATCACCTAACCAATATATTATTACAAAACAAACACATTAATGTTAAAATTAAACTTGTTTTAAATTAAAAAAAAGTTGTAGAAAATCTTTGAAATAGATAATAATATAAAAATATGTCATTATATATTTTTCCGCATTTCTTCCCATCAGAAAATTTTGAGATACAGAAGAATTGTTACTTACACGAAATGTGAAAATATACTGTTTTCAAGCAAATTTTTACTCCTTAATCATTTTTTTATTTTATTTTATTGAGAACTCATTTTCCTAAACACATCTTTATGAAACTATGGCGAGTGCCACGACTATACTTTGTCTAGTTATAGACCACCACTATACAGCTACGTCAGTGGTCACGGGACGCGAGAACAAGGTCATATGAAGTGGCAGAAAAAGAACAAAGAATTTGACAATGTATGCTTTTTCAATGACAGTAACGTTACAAAAACAATAAACACTTTTTCATAAGTGTGTTGATGAGGACCAACAGCAAAGTCATGGTTTGTAAAAATGGTAGTGTTTTTTTCAAAAGCGAATATCTCCAAAAAAAGTAAAGCTATTGAGACGAATCGAAAAACAAACCATGCAAAAAAGATGTACTTAGATGATAAAATTATTTTCAAATTCCTTGCTTTGTTTACATATTCCACATGTTTCAAAGTTTCAGCAAAATATCAACATTTTGTTTTTCCATGTATAATTGACAGATGGGAACTTTAATTTTTAATTTAGAAAGAGATATTAAAAAGTGAAGTAATTTATCTTTAAATTGCTTAAAAATCATCAAAATCGGCATATAATAGAACAAAATTTTAAGGTGCCCGTTTTTCGTGCCCCTAAGTGATGATAAAAATGTCTAATTTCTAACGGTTTGGTAGGTTTTAATATGTCCAGTGATATTCATATGATTAGGAGTGCTTTACCTCACGTGAATTTCAACCCAAAGCATTTGGGATTTTTGGATTTGTGTACGTTATGGAAACATATAGAGAAATATCCAAAAGTGCGATTTCCATATGAAGGTAAGACGATTTTTTTTTCAATTTATGAGAAACATTTCTTTCTGTCTTTCAAAAATAATTGATTTTTTTGGTTTGGGTTGGAGCCCCATCTTTTTATATTTTGACGACGTTTCGTGCATTACGAAACCCCATCATCAATTAAACAAATAAAAAAATCGTCCGATTTAAATGAAATTTGGTATGTCAATAAATTGGATCAAGGCCAACTTGACCGTGTACGACATGTGTCATTGTGATAGTTAGTTTTGACGTAAGAAACGTCAAAAGTTGATGTCGTCCGATCGCGACCAAATTTGGTGGGTAGGCTATGTGAGCTACGGTGCACACGGTCCCACCCTGCAAAGTTAGATACGACGTTTCGTTTACATCTTCATCAGGGTGGGACTAAGGATTTGATATTGAAGAAAAATGTGGGTCAATTTCGGCATAATTGGGCACGGGCTACAGGATGACGCCATTGCCAGTGGATCGAGGTATACGGAAATATGGACATTGGCTTTTGTTTTAGAACTATTGGTCTCTCATTTCGATAATTTTGATAATTTTGAAAAGAAACGACCATTAAATATTTAGTTTTAGTCCCAAATTTGATTTTTCCAAGAACTCAAGATGGTGGATTATTTATAGTACTAAATACAGTGCCGGAAAATCTTTTGTGTGCATTTAAAAATAGAAATCTAATATAAATCAATAAATCATTTAAAAATAGAGATATATAATTTTAAATGTTTCAATGCTTTCAACGCCATAAAAAAGACCCCGTATATGATAATGTAAATTTTCCATTTAGGATTTATTTTGTTATCCTTGGAGTTTACAGAGAGAGAGAGAGAGAGGTATTGATTTGTAGAGCGCGTCAACAGCGAGGGTTTTTTAGCGCTCAATAATAAACTTTATTTAATATGAGGTTATTTTAAGTTAGAAATTAAAGTTTTTTCGTTATGTTGATGCTGCCTAAGAATTCCATTACTTTATTAATCTTCGAAATGTTAAAAGGCGCGAAAATATTCTCATAGGTAACAGCATTAAAGAATCTAGATCTATGGGAGGCAACAGGTAAGCATTCAAAAAGAATGTGTCTCATTGACATTAAGTTATTGCATAAGGTGCATTTCGGAGGGGGTTCGTTTCTGATAATATATGATTTGGTAAGATATGAGTGTCCTGTGAGGGTTCTAACAACTTTACAGGAAGATCCGCGTTTAAGAGAATATATATTTTGATACAGATGAAGAAGTGGTATATGTGATCTAAGTTTATTAGTTCCCTCGAGGATGTCCCATTCATTTTGAAGTATACTGAAGAACACTTTTTTGGTGGACTTCCTTCAATATTCGAGCGTTGCCTCGTTAGCCAGTTTGTCTGCTCGGTCGTTACCAGCAATGTTAGAGGGTCCAGGAATCCACGTAAAGTTAACATTGTAGTTTCTTTCAGTACGTTTATATACTAGATCTCGAATGCTGCAGGTTAGTGAGTTTTTGGGGTTTAAAGAAGCAATACTGTTGATGGAACTAAGTGAATCAGATAGTATTAATGCTTCAATCGGTGGCATGCTCCGAATTTGGAAAGAGCCTGATAAATAGCTGTGAGTTCGGCTGTTAAAATGCCAGAGAAATTAGGTAATTTGATTTTTTTATTAGCAATCGGGCTGTAAAAAGCACTGCCAACACCTCGGTCAGATTTCGAGCCATCTGTGTCCAAACCAAATATAGTCACGATATTTTTCGTCTAAAATTTGTATTAGACTAGTTTTGTAAAGATATCTGGATGTTTCAGATTTTTTTAATTTACGAAGTTCCATATTAACTGAAATAGGATCCTTCAATGGAGGGGGTTGGAGTTGGAGAAAAATATAGCAAAATATTAATAAAAATTCAGTTTTTTCACTCCAGTTTTTAACCACTTTGTGCATAGATTGTTTTTAATTAACGTTTTAGTAAAAGAGAAATAGAATGGTAACACTGCAGAGCGCTGGAAATAAAAATAGCATACTATATGCAAAGGAGGTGCAACTTAAAAATACTTAAAACTTTATCATAACTTTTATTGGGCGACCCTGTATACACTAAAATATTAGGAAATACACAGTTTTAAACCATGCAACATCACTATAAAAAAAAAATCTTTGTCAACAACGACGATATTCAACTTCTTCGTATTAATAGGCCACCCTGTATATTTTCAAAAGGGGCGCCTAGTGGCAGCAAATTTTTTATATTTCTTTTCAGGAACCTTTGACATCAACAACAGATATAAAAAAAGGTTATGCATATTTAAGCTTTTTTTTAAACTGAAGATTAAAGTTTAGTTTTGTATGATACACTATACAGGGGGAGTCTTAAATAAGTGCAAATATTTTTAGAGGTAGTGTATTTCGACCTCAGAAACACTATTATAATTTTTTTAGCAAAATTTTTTTTGAAAATTTGGAATTTTTTGAAAAAAATTTTGGGCTTCCCATGATATTGTTTAGTTTTTAATTATAAACCATAAAGCTTTATTCAGAACCTCGCAATTAGTGGAATAAATTAGTGGTTTCAATGAGCGTAGAAGATTGTTCAGTTAGGTTAGGTTAGTTTTAATTAGTCGAAAAAGTTAACAATCTTTTGACTTTTCCACTAATTATACTTCAAAATTTGCGAGGAATGTCATTTTGGTCTTTGATTATCATCTGTAAAGAAACATTTTGGTCAGAAACCAAAAGTTTATTGTTTTATAAGCTAAATATTATGCTTTCTCTATGGATACAACAGACTACCGCAAGCTGTTGCTAGGATATTTTATTAATTGTAATTGTGTATTTTAGACATTGATGAATGATCGTAAACTAAAAAGTATAAAATCTAATTGGAACAACTAATTTATTCCACTAATTGCGAGGTTCTGAATGAAGCTTAATTTATTCATAATATCGCAACATAAATAGCAGATTAAATTTACAAGAAGGAAAACCCAGAAATTCTCAAAATTTAAGTAACAATTTTTTTTAGAAATTAAGTAATATTAAATTAAGTATTTTTAGATTTTAAGTAATATAACTCGGTTATTTTGGACTTATTTGAAAAACAGTAACGAGAAAATATGTTTCTTTTATCGAGATCTACCAGCCCTGAAAATATTTGCACTTATTTAAGACTCACCCTGTATAATAAGAATATTTTCAAAATTATTTTTATTAAATACATGGTACTAAAGAACTGGATAAATCATATGTTCATAATTCATATAGAATAAAAATATGTTAAAAAATGCATTAAGTTTTAGCATAAGTATGAAATTATGCAGTTTAATTTGTACCTAAGTCAATTTAATACCGAAATTCGAATAAAATTATATTCTAGTAAAACATCCCTGCACTATTCAATAAGTTATCTAAAATAAAGTTAGGACTATTTTGAACAAATTTCAAGTTTATAAGACATATTTGTTCAAAAAAATGTTTCAAGTTAGAAATTCTGCATAATTGCTGTTTGTCCACCAAATTGCATTGAATCGATCCACTGTGCGACTTTTCCAACCTATGCCTCTAAATGGACGAAATCAGTATTTTTCCTAATTATGGCTCAATTGGAGCCAAACTTGGCACATGAATACAGGCACCCGAGTGGAGTTTTCAGGCAGTTATATTTAAAAGGACAGGAAGTATACAGGAAAATATTTAAACAGAATTGAAATCGTCTTAGGTACCTGAATGGAGTTCTCAGACGGACAGACTGACAGACGAAAGTAAGAAGTAAAAAGAAATTAAGAAGTTTCACTTCAAATATAGTGCACACACAATTTTTTTGAAACAAAAATATTTCACTTATACTTTCTACTTGTGCTGCCCATTGAAAATGCCTTATTTAAAAAAAGCGACCTCAAAAATATTCACACGGAGACTATAATATTTTTTTTAATGGTGACCAGGGAAGGGATCAAAAGTAGAAGATAAGAAGGTAGTTTAGTCTATTTATTCCCTCTGACAAAATGTTCTCCACAAAAATTTGGCAAAAAACAAAAATTCTGTCAAACGTCTATTTGTGTAGAAGTGTCTAGCCCTAGCAGTCAACTGTTAAGCTTGACCAATCAGGTTGGTTAGCGAGGTTATTTGGAGTGTGTTAATTCATTTGTGTTTGTCAAAAACTCTAACGTGATTGGTCGGGCTTAATAGTTGCCTGCATGATACAAAGAATACAAGGTATGATATTGCGCAGGTTGGTCACTACGTTACAGGTGATAAACGGTACCATTGGTCGACAAGCTCCGCGCGCCAATTTCAAATTGTCAAACAGATGACATAATAAATGTGAAAATAATTTTTCAAATGTCAAGCTCCATGATTTGACATAACTTTTGGGGTTATGTCCTAATTCTTCCCTATTTTAGGTCTTTTTTATTAGTGGCAATTGAACAATATGGATCAGAGAGAACACTAATAACTAAAGTGAGAGAGACCGATCAACGTTAATTTTTGAAGACTGTGTTAGTGGCGCGGCCTTTGGCGTCTAACCCGAACTATGAGCGCATTATCGATATAGTAGGTTGCATTCATACCTATATTCTGGCGCCAAAAATTTAAAATTTGTATATTTGAACCGAATCTTGATCTTTCAAGTTTATAATAAGAAATCTTCGTAGTTTTTTTAGATTATTTTGTTGACAACGAAAATTTATTATTAGACTTTAAAGCATTAAAACCTATAAATAAAATACTGTGTAGGAACATAATAATTTATTTAACTCCATACTCCTTGACATACTCCAACTCAAGGCTGCAATCTTCAGTATCTTTTTTTATCTAACTTGGTTGGGAGTGAACAGGGAAGCACGGTTGGGAGCTCGCACAGAGTATCAGTAGGTATCCCGTAGGTATTCAATGTTTTTGATAGTCTTTATTCTCTAAAAAGAACCTAGCAGTTGAAGAAAATAATTTGTATTACTGGAAATAATACCAGGTATAATACCTAGTCGTTTCATAGGTATCAGAAAAGAATGTGATGTTTTAAATTAAAAAAATTAAATTAGCAATGTACGATTATTATGTTCACTCACTATTACTATTAGGTATCTTAAAATAATTACCGAGATAAAACTTACCTTTAAAGGAAACGTTTTGTCTGGGTCTCAACCACAAAAAAAAATACAAAAATGCCGAATAATCGTGGAATCTCAAATAATCAATAATGACAATAATCTCTTCTGACAAGCTAAAAGAACAGGCACATTCAGTCAAAAACAATTTATTACTCCGATTTGCTCCGAATATCAACAGATTTTAGTTATCTCCTTCTAGAACTAAGAAATAGAAAAAGCTACTGACAATCTAATTAATCCTGTCAAATGTTTAACTTGCAAAGTTGAAAACTTCCTTTTTTGACCGCCTAAACGCTATGCGCGGTGACAAAATAAACTTGTCTACGAAATGCCCTATTCCACAAGCCCTCTCACTTTAGTTATTGTTTCTCTCTGATATGGATATTTTTTTGTCTGGCGTATGACGTCACAGGTGGTATGCGCAAACTTAACGAAATTGGAGCCGCCATCGATCATACATTGTTTTCTTTGTAACCATGAGTTGCCTGCTAGGGCTAGACACAAGTATTTGTGTTTAATATTAATTAGATTAAGTGGGGGCGTCTTCGGTTCAATGCCAAAAAACAGCCCCACAAGAACAAAAATTTCGTGTTGGGTATGTCTTGATTTCCATATCCCACGTACCGATATTGGCACGTGTGTCATCAAGAGACAAACACCACAGAATATACTAACGAAAAAGAAGCCCAAGTTCCTTGTAATAAATCGGTTCCATTTTCGTAACGCCATCTCTCGACAAAGCTGACATTTACAGGTTGGCCGGGGCCGGGGGGAATTGTAAAATACACTTTTTTATTTTAATTATTTTTATTCGCTATTTGCAATTTTATTTTTAAAACATATTATCTGAAACAATCACATAATATATCTTAAAAATAAAATTACAAACGGAAACAAAAGGAATTAAATAATCTGAAAATCTACAAAGTTTATTGATAAAAAAGTTAGGCTATCTTCTTCTTCTTCTTCTTGTTTCACGATGACCACGCGCCTTTCGACGGCCAGTCAGAGTCTATTATTCTTTGATTATTGTTTCTTTCTGATTTCTTTATTCTTCAGTTAAACAGAGAACGTCCTCACGGACGCAGACGAATGGAATTGAAGAGACTTTGGGCGCATTGAGGAAAACTTCTGCTCATTACTGCACTTTCATGTGGGATGATTCTCTTCTAGGGCCCTCTAAATTAGGCTTTTATGTCAAGGTAGTGAAGGATCAGGAATCACAAAGGAAAGACATGTACTGTGGCGTGTCCAGCAACTAACAGACAGGGACTGCGCCAGGCCAGGATGAATATAAGGGATATACTGCAAAATAAATTACTTATTATTGAAAGTTAAATATCATCATTATTCACCATTTCAAGCAAAGCAGGAACATGCAAAGCGTGATTAAGCTACAAAAAACTATTTACAATGCATTCTCGATTAAAACCTGTAGTACTAGTTCTACTTCTATAGAGATAGGATTCCTTTCTAGTTGAAAATTATTTAGGCAAAACATCCATCAAGCCACAATTATTCATCTACATGTAAGTTTACTCTAGATTAGCCAGTGTACAGACTGATAGTCTTATTGGCATGAAATCCATAAGCGTGACGAATCCATATCCGTAGGTATTCACAATTTAATACTATTTTGCTTAAGGTATTGATACACCAATCTTGCCTCTTTGGATATTGGGTCCCTCAGGACATCTTGAATCCTAATGGGAGAACTCATACAGCTAGCTAAAGACAGGTATAGAGCATGACATGCTTGATCTCTCAAACTACAAGCAAAGATAACGTGCGTAAGGTCCCCCTTACTTCCACATTCACACAGAAAAGAGGCTTTGATACCCAACCTGTGGAGATGAGTCGGAGTGAGACAATGTGCCGACCTCATTCTGCAGAACAAACTGACATATTCGCGATTTACATCCGCGCATTTGTCGAACCATGGGAATCTGAGAGGTTGTGGAACAATGTTATAGTAGAAGACTCCTTTTGTTTGGCCCATATTATGATATAAATTTGTCCATTCTTGTCTGCTTTCCTTCTTTATGACGCCAAGGAGTTCAGAATGATGAATCTTATTATTCACCAGGTTCCCGGACTTTCTCCCAAGAGATGCCAGTCTATCAGCTTCTGTGTTACCATCAATATTAGAGTGGCCAGGGATCCAGATTAGTTTTATAGATTTTCCTTGTTGTGTTAGAGTAATGATCCGCTCTTTTATTCTTCCTGCTATTTTTCCTGCTCTACAAGAAATATCCGAACGTGTGATACTCTGTAGAGCACTCTTTAAATCTGACAGAATGGCGATTTTCTCTGCATCATCCCCAAGACCCAATAAGGCTCTCTCAATGGCTAGCATTTCAGCACTGCATATAGACGTGTGCTTTATGCATCGGCCAATTGCTGAGTATCTTTTAGAAAAATTGTATATTCCAATACCACTTCTTTCAGATACAGGATCCAGTGACGCATCCGTGTATATTAGCTCATACCCTAATAATTCTTTTGAGATAAACTCCTGCAGTTTGGACTGACAACCTGGGGAAGCTTTAGTAAGGCCTGAATCTTCCCAATGTACGTCTTGTATCTGACAATCAAAGTCAGCTTCGAAACATGGTAATATCTGGCTTTTTTAAAGAATGTTGTAAAACGATAGCACTGAGTCCAAGCCTTCCAACAAGGCTGGTGATTCCCTTCTCGCCCAATAAGGGGGATCCTGATTGTAAGATATGTATAGCCCAATTAGACTTGTTGAAACAGCCTCTTCTGTGCAAGCCAGTTTCTTAGCCGAGAATTTGGCACATAACCAAACTCTTCTGGCTCTTAACGGCATTTCAGCCGTCTCAGACATCAAAACATTAGTGGGGGTGGTATTCATGCAACCTGTTACTACTCTTAAAGCTTGCATATGTATTTTGTCATATTTTCTTGCATTCTTTTTTGACATCGTTAATAATGCCTGACAACCATAGTCCATGTGGCATCTTACGATGCCCTTGTATATATTCATTAATGTAGATGGGGGGGGGGATCCCCACCAGGTTCTGCAGAGAGCACGCATCACGTCTACTCCTTTCTGTGCTTTTCTGCAAGATTCTTCAATATGAGGATTCCAGAGAAGACGACGATCCATTATGAGACCAAGATACTTATATTGTTCCACACATTCCACATCTTGTCCATCCGCTCTTATGGAGTGAGGAGAATTTGCTCTTTTCCCTCGAGAGAAGTACATTGCCTTAGTTTTAGAGGGAGAGATGCTTAGACCATTGTTCTTCAACCAATCCAACATCGATATTAATGTACGTTGAATTCTGTTTATCGCATTGTCAACATTCTTATGGGAAGTGTAAATGACCAAGTCATCAGCATATTGTAAAATCTGTACATTCATCTCCATCATCTGATGTATACCATTGGTATATATATTGAATAAGATTGGACTCAGGGGTGATCCTGGAGGAAGGCCTTTATAGGCTATTTGGGGACCTATGAGATCTCCTGTGTTAGGGGATCTGACAAAGATGCTCCTTTGTGTTAAGATTTTTAAGATTGCTTGTATGGACCATTTATCAATTTCAGCATCGTTTAATTTCCTCTCTAGGAGGTCTAATTGAACATTATCGTAAGCGGCTTTAAGATCAATAAATATACAGACAGATCTCCTTTCTGGCAAATGCCTGGTAAATATAACTAGATAATACTACCAGATTATCAGTGACACCACGTCCTCTTCTAAATCCATTTAGATGTTGATTGAAGAACCTATCCTGTTCTAACTTATGCTCTATTCTATTTTTTATTATATTTTCAAATATCTTGCATAAGCAAGAGGAAAGAGCAATCGGTCTATAAGATTCGTGGTGAGACGGGTCTTTACCATGTTTTAGTAGTGGGACAATGATATGTTCCTTCCATTCCGCAGGTATCTCCATATCTTGTCTTAAAACGTCATTATAAATGTTTACCAGACATTCCTTCATTTTAATGGGTGTTTGGGAAATCATCTTGAACGTAATGTTATCTTTACCAGGACATGATTCCTTCCTGTTTTTTAAGGCATAGTTGAATTCATACATGGAAATACTCTTTAGGTCGTAGTTGTTGAATGCTCCAACTGCTGAGAAGTCTTTAGCGATGCAGTGAGGGGGGGCGAGGCTGTCCAACAACGTCTCGAGCCACAGCTCCTTTTCAGCGCAGTGTCTAACTTGTGTGTAACTATTGGAGTATGCCTTGACCACTTTCCATATGGTACTCATGGGTGTGTTTTTATCAAGGCTTTCAGTAAATTTTCTAAAGCTTTCCTTTTTCTTTCGTTTCATGATCCTTCTTGCTACCGCCGCTTTTCTTTTGTACTCCAGATAGTTATTATCGCTGATATTTTCTTTATATGCCCGAAGGGCCCTGCTCCCTTCATCCACCGCCACGCGACATACCTCATCCCACCACCTTGGTTTGGGGGTTGCTTTTCTCGTGCCCTTTTGGAATGACGTTTTTGGGATATGTCCCAATGCTGCCCTATTGATCTCCTCTACCAGACTTAGATAAGAGTTTACGTTCACCCCTTGATTGAAGCTCATGTAGTATCCGTCCCAGTCCGCCTTCTTTGTGTTCCATCTACTTATAGGGTTATGTACTGTTTGGGTGAACAAGTTAGAATTAATAAATACCCTCGTTGGAAAGTGATCACTCATGCCTGGGCTATCCACAATTTCCCATGAGATGTTTGGTCCTAGTTCTGCCATCATTACGGTGATATCCGGGCAACTTTTCCCTTGGTTCGGGGGAGTAATCCTGGTCGCTGACCCGTCATTTGCTATCAATATATCATTCTCAGAGCATTTGGCTAAGATGTTCTTTCCTGTGTGATTATTGCGGGAAGAGCCCCAATTACTGTGTTGTCCATTAAGGTCTCCCAAAAAAATGCTTCTATTTGTCCATTTGTCCATAAACTCTTGGATATTCTCTCTCGTTAAATGAATGTCCGGAGGGCAATATGCAGTAAAGATCGACAAATTTTTTATGGAGATTCCTAAATACTGAACCCTCCAGTCTATATTAATATTAGTATTGCTCTGGGCAAATGGTATAGAAGAGCTGACCAGTCTTTCCTTACAATACTGTATGATGGGATAATAACTTTGATGTGCTAACTTTGATGTGCAGCCATGTTTCATTAAGACACACTACGTCAGGTTTATAAGAATTGAGTAAAATTATTAATTCAGAATAGTTTCTCAGTAAACTTCGGATATTCCAGTGTATGATACTTAATTTGTTAACTTGGATCATTAGGTACCTTTAAGGTGTATGATGTGAACTCCCCGGAAGAACTTCCAACTCCATATCTTCCAAGGAAATGTTATTCTCTGAATTACTTATCTGAGCGTTTCCACTTGCATTAATTTTTCCTAACACATATTGCGCTACCTCAAGTAAGACGCCTGACTCCTCCATTGTTTTCCTCATGATCTCAGTTAACGGCATAACTTCTACCTCATCTGAACCCATTGAAGGAACTTGATTAATAATTGGATTAATTGGACTTCGACAGGGACTGGCATATAGTGCTCCCCTTGTATCTATCTTGTTTATCAGTGGAGGGGGTGATGATAGTTTTTTCCTCTTAAGTTTACTTACCTGTGAGTATGTTGGTTTTTGTGTTAAGGCTGATTTTTGCGACTTCCCATTCTTTGCCTGACCGGAATGCCCTCATTTATTAACTGCTTGTTCAGGGTACTAGGAAAGTCCCTGCTGTCTAGGTGAGCTCCGACGAAGGAAGACTCGGCTGATTCATAATTCTTGGGTACTTTGTTTCTAGCTTCAAAATATGACGTGTTTTCTGCCGCCATTATTTCTTTTATAGCCCTCTGCCTCTTATATTCCGGGCAATTTCTATCTGTGGTGACATGATTTCCTTTACAGTATATGCATACAGCCTCCCTCTCTTGGCAAGCAGCTATACCGTGTTCCTCGGCACATTTCGAACACCTCTGTTTGCTTCTGCATTGTGTTTTCGAGTGTCCATACCTCATACAGTTGAAACACATAATCACAGGGCTGACATACACATCCACCCTTACTTCGCAATATTCAATTTTTATGTATTTAGGAATAATTTTACCCTCAAATGTAATTATTACTGATTCTGTGTCTATATACTTTGCAGTGCCATCAACTATTATCTTTCTTTGTAAACGTCTAGCTTCAATTATCTTCGGTCCAGTTCTCCGTTCCGATACTATTTCCTCCATTTCTATGTTTTTATACACTCCTCTAGCAACTCCCTTACAGGAGACTAAGCTAGGTGGTATATATGCTTCTAGATTTCTTTCCTTTAATAATTTGCTAGAAAACAATTCATTGGCTGCGTTCCAAGAGCTGAATTCAATACCGACTCTGTTTTTTCCCTTCCTCGAGACTTTATTAACACCTATTATTCCAAATTCCTTAAGCCATCTTCCTAAACACACATCGGGTGTAGGTTGCCCAAGTTTGTGTAACCTCCTCATCTTCTTTCTGGTTTCCACTATTACCAAGTATGGTCCAGAATCTTTATATGTATTTAAAACTCTTAGGGGGCCAATTGACCCCCTGCAGAAGCTGCCATGCTTGTTAATTCAAAAAACTTAGGTTATGGAAAGCAATGCAGGAAAAAAAAGGGAATAAAAGCTAATTATATCAGAGGATTATTGCTCCCACTTACCCATTAATTATTTCTATCAAAATTGCACTTATTTATACTACTCCACTCGCTAAAAACACTTTTTAAAGAAAGACTGCGAAAAGAACGTACGTCACTTTCTGGCGCCAATCTCTCCTCCTAAAGTTAGGCTATGATGGCTATGCAAATTGATATATTAAGAATAACCTCTTTGGTATAACATTGTTAAACAAGCATTAACAAATCATAACATATCAGATCATAGAACTAAAAAAAAGTACTATTACATAAAAACAGGTGATACAATACTTCAAAATTAATTTTAACATAATATCAAAACCGAAAAATCAAACTGCACAAACGCAACCACACTTATCACAACAGAAATTAACACACACTTCCGCTTCCGCGGCAAATGTTCAAGAAAGACTGATCGTTCTGATTGGTCATGGTCCGGTCGTAGCTCACGTCGTATTGTCGGTAAGCAAAATCCCTGTCCAAAAATCTTGACGATCAGCGCCATCCATAAAATAATAAATACAAGAAGAAGTGTCAAGTCAATGTTAAATTATGGAAACAGCGTGGCTGCCTGGGTAACTAATTTTCAGATATGGCGGCTGGGACATTTGACATGACATAGACACTTCATAGACATGACAATTTCAATTTTATGAAATTTATTTCCGTTTCCGGTTTTTAATGGCGGGCTGTTCAGGAGGTTTAAATGAGGGTTAATATACTTTTTACTCTTTCTAGTAGTAAATAATACAACAAAATTACTCAAAAATATTTATTTGGAATTTAGAACAATGTAAATATGCAAATCAACACAATTAAAGAGCTATAAACCAATAAACTACTGTATCAATATTAAATATTTAAATAATATCAGAGATGCTGTGTTAAAGCGAATTAGTAAAGTAACAGTGCATTGACTTACAGAAACTTGAAGATAAATAAATGTTTTCACAGCTTCACGGATAAATAACTGGAAGCAGGAAAAAGGCAACCGGAACCCACACAAAACCTGGAATCAAAAAAAATATGTAAAAAATATAAATATAGGTACCTACATAAGACTTTTGTGAATTAAATCAAACAGGACTTGAATGAAAATAAAATGAATAAAAAATATGATACATATACATCTAATACCTCATTTGTATTTTAAAAATAATCTACATACATAGATTTATAGCATTATTGCTATGAAAATACAAATAGGTACCTATGTGATATGTAATTACGCATTTCTGTTCATCTTGTAGAAAATTAATGTAGGCTAATAATAGTTCAATAATCATAATTTACCTTGTATAACTTGCTTTCAATTGCTCAAAATCACCGATCAGTCTTTAAAGTAGAGATACGGAAAAATCCTTGGCAAAGAATATCCCAAGATCTTTGGGTTTAAAGCTAAAAAAATATAAAAACAGTTAATATATTACCTATTTATATATATAATATGGCCCATACCTACTACACGCAGAAACGTCGATTTCATCATTTTCTTCATGTAATTAATATCATATATACTTTATTAAAGTGTTAACAAGGAACTTTATATTAAAAAACATCTTTGTACTTATAAATTTCAGCCGAAATATCAGAAACAAACTTCCAATCAAATCTAAACAGCAAAAATTAAAATGGCGCCCGACCTTGCCAGAGGCCTCGGGAGTTGACACATGGCTGACGCACAGACAAAAGAAGAGGACGTGCATAAAAATGTTCCGTAACAGAAATTGACAGAAATCATATAGAAATATTCAGATTTTTGTCTAGGACAGTCTAGAAGTGTGTTCTGTGAGTCTAGAAGGCCATGCTTTCTGCCTGGGTAGGACCGCGCCAGAACTGTTTCCAATTTTCCGGTTTACTGTCACCCCCACGGGAGTGTCACTTTTATGGGAAAACAGGCAACAGTCAAATTTAAACGTGCCAGGACCAACCACAAAGATAGCAACATCTGCCAGGCATTGGCTTTCTTTGTCACTCACATTGCTTAAATCATGATACCGCGGCCATTTTGCCAACAAAGAAGCTGGCCGGGCTGTCCTGGCAAGTGATTTAAAACAATTTTGCTTTTTTACAATATTAAATTACCATTTGGATGTATTTAATGCGATTATTCAATTAACTGGTAAGTCAGAAATTACACACAAATACTTTATTCGTAAATACAACTAAGATGTAAACGTAGTTTTGTATTTTTAGATTTCAACTTTTGCAAAGACCGCCGATAGAACTTGCCTGGCAGCGTACCTGTTTAATTAAACGTATTATTTCCTGATAATAATATCAAAACACGTAAGTACCTCTATAATTTATGATGAAAAATGATTTTGATTATGTTTTATATTATTTAAATACTTTATAACCTCAAATAATAGTAAGATCCTTGTTTATATCGCACAGCCCGTTCAAAACTGTATTGTCTTCAAAAAATGTTTACAGAACAAACAATTATTACAAAAACAATGTCCTTTTAATCTGATTTATACCTCAGAAGGATGCCAGTTAAATTTTTATTAAATCAACATTACATTATTTGGCCATTAATATGCAAAAAGGAGCATATTGCGTTAACTTAAATTTTCTTTTACTTCTCCTGACAATGTTCTCTATATTCTCTATTTTGAGTTAGTAAACTTTTGAACGGGATGTGCGATATATAAAATACATAATATATCCAAGGGCATGATCTGATAAAAGTATTTTTTGATGCATTTTTTGGTTGTTTATGCACATTGGCTTGGTTTATGTTTTATTCAGCTTATATTTATTTGGTATAACAGTTTTTTTTGCCTTTGGAATGGCATGCATTGAGGCTAGATAGTGTTTCATTAGACCATTAAAGAAATTTAAATTAGCATATATTTTTTGTGATGTTAGTGTGTTATCATGATACAGGTAGTTGTATCATAGTGCCTTATGCATGTTATTTACCTATTATATACTTATGTATTATCAGTAAATAGATGATAATATACTACTAAAATGTCTTTTTAATGTATGTTTATCTTTCCAATTCACTAGTTATTTGCAAAATGTATTTTGAACTAATTTAAGTCATTATTGATCATCTTTCTTTTTCAGGTTCCGGGATATTCTTTTTCATTGTTAAAAAAATATATATATTTCAATATTATTGTAATATAAATCGCAGCTCTAAAAAATAAATGATATTGTTTACTAATGTGTAATTTATTTACTATGAATTTTCTCTGAAAATAATAAGTCATTAATAATATCATTGATTTGGTGTGTAAAGTTAATAGACATATTTTTTAATACATTAAATTATATTAAAGTAATAAAAAATATGTTTATTAACTTTAAACAGTAAGTCAGTGAGACTTATAAAAATATTTTTTTTAAAATTTCCCCTCTTTTAAGCCCCGCCCTTCCAATTCCCCTCAATTTAGCTAGTACTGCCAGGCGACACCAGGTGGCGTCTGTTTCCATTTTTTAACATGAAGTTAGCATTTCTTTAATGTACCTATTCTTTGGTCACCCCCCTGGCGCCATCACCCGTCATAATTGGGAAACTTTTGCTGGAACCATTTTGAATATTTCACTTACATGGCCCTGGACCATGGTACAAAGATAACAAGGTATGATCGATAGCGGCCCCAATTTCGTTAAGTTTGCGCATACCACCTGTGACGTCATAAGCCATACAAAAAAAAATATCCATATTGTGCAATTGCCACTAATAAAAAAAAGACCTAAAATAGGGAAGAATTAGGACATAACCATGGTACAAAGAATACAAGGTATGATATTGCGCAGGTTGGTCGCTACGTCACAGGTGATAACAGGCGCTATTGGTCAGCACGCTCCGCGCGCCAGTTCAAATCGTCAAGTTTATATACCGTCATTGAATTATCGCTAAGCAAGTTACTGTGGAGCAGTGCGTAAGGAGTCGGGTTAGTTGAGAGCATCGGGTTCGAATCTCGCCGGGACATAACTTTTATTTATTTTTAACACTGTTGTATTTATAGTTTATTTTGTAGTATAAAAAGAACTATTTATTTTGTTATTTTTTAATCTCCGGTATTAATAAATTGATTGTTGGTACAATACCTCATTTAATATGTCATCATATTCTTTTTTGAAATAGATCGGGCCTCTACTTGTACCTAAAAGTAATATATTTTAATGATATACCATATTGTAAACCATTTAATATTTCAGTCACTTAAAAAGTTAATTTGCATTGAATAATTGCCTACATTAAAGGAAATTCTGAGCTATGGCCTTGATGGGCATCTGGCATGCAAATACTTCCTCTAAATTTGGTTTTCGTTCAACCATTTGATTTCGTTCCCTGAGTCATCTGATTAGCAAAGAAGCACAGATCACTACAGGATAATAAACTTCACCCTGAATTTTCTCCATTACATCATAAACTTCACCCTTGAATTGCTTATCACAATTACAATATTTTTATTTGCATTGGCATTTTCTATTTCGATGGGAACAATAGCCTTCTCAACATTTAATGATGTAACATTCTTTTCTGAGTTACTTTTCCATATATATCCTCATCTCTGTCCTCATGTGGAAATCAGAGGCAATCAACATGAAAATTATTTACTATAAACATCGCAAACTAAAAAACCTAATAAACAGTTTTATAGGTACGAATATAGAAATAAATTTAGCATTCTTACCCATTATGGTTCAAAGTTCAAATCCATAAAGTTAATAGATAATTATTATGTTTAAATATATTTTTTTAGAACTGCTGGTTTAGTAATTATTAAATTAAACGAATTAAAAGTTCTTGTGTAAATAAACACCATAACTCCCTGTCTTCTAATCAATTTTATTTTTATTTATTTATTCCTCATTTTCCTAGTGACGTCACAGGTGGTATGGTTATGTCCCATGGTACAAAGAATACAAGGTATGATCGATAGCGGCTCCAATTTCGTTCAGTTCGCGCATACCACCTGTGACGTCACTAGGAAAATGAGTAATAAATAAAAAATAAAGAAAGTTGACAGGAGATCTGCATTTTTTGGGGTTATGGTTAAGAATTGTTTATTTTTAAGACTTTTTAGTTCGTTTAATTTGATAATTACTAAAACCAGCAGTTCCAAAAATATATTTAAAAATAATAATTATCTATTAACATGGATTTGGACGATAATAGGTAAAAATAGTAAATTTATTTCTATATTCGGTATAAAATTGTTTATTAGGTTTTTAGTTTGCGATGTTTATGGTAAATAATTTTCATTTTTATTGCCTCTGAATTCACATGAGGACAGAGATGAGGATATCTATGGAAAAGTAACCACAAGAGGAATTGTTAGATCATTTAAAAAATGTTGGATAGTTTATTGTTTCCCATCGAAAAGTAGAAAATGCCAATGCAGATGAATGTATTGTAATTGTGATAGAAGTAATTCCAAGGGTGAAGTTTATTATAATTAGTGGAAGTAATACCAAGGGTGAAGTTTATTATAATTAGTGACCTGTGCTTTTTATATGTAGATGTTTTCTGTTTTGAGAATAAATCGGTTGAACGACACCCAAAATTTAAAGGAAATATTTGCATACCCAGAATATGCCTATCAAGGGTTATATAGCTCAAATTTCCTTTTTAATGGTAGGCAATTATTCAATGCAAATTAACTTACCTAACTTTTAAGTGACTGAAATATTAAATAGTTTACAATATGGTATATCACTAAAAATATATTACTTTTAGGTACAATTAGGGCCTGATACATTTCAAAAGTAGAATATTATTTTATATTAAATGAGGTATTGTACTAACAATCAATTTATATTAATAACGGAGATTAAAAAATAACAGAATAAATAGTTCTTTTTTTTTATACTACAAAAATAAACTATAGAATACAACAGTATTTAAAAAAATAAATAGAAAGTGATGTTCCGGCCGAGATTCCAACTCCGGTCACTCGCTTCCTAGCCCGGGGTGCAACTTTGTTCATGTTTCAAAGCGATAGCAAAGTAATTTGTAGCTTGATGCACTATGTTCAGTAGCAACATCGATTTGTAGCGATATTCTGATTTCTCGCTTTGTGGCGAGGCGACAGTCTAGACACGTGTGCAAGAGTGTGATAGTGATACCATATTTTGCAGCATTTGAGCGACACTAGTTTTGCAATGAACATAGTACCGATCTGGTTTCGACATCGCTTCTAAACGATCGGTTGCTAACTTGAACAAAGTCGCACCCCCGACTCCTTATGCACTGCTCCACAGTAACTTGCTTAGCGATAATTCAATGACGGTATATAAACAAAAAAAAACAGGTTTATAACAATATCTTGACGATTTGAACTGGCGCGCGGAGCGTGCTGACCAATAGCGCCTGTTATCACCTGTGACGTAGCGACCAACCTGCGCAATATCATACCTTGTATTCTTTGTACCATGGGACATAACCCTAAAAGCCATGGTACAAAGAAAACAAGGTATGATCGATAGCGGCTCCAATTTCGTTAAGTTTGCGCATACCACCTGTGACGTCATACGCCATACAAAAAAATATTCATATTCTCCAATTGCCACTAATAAAAAAAGACCTAAAATAGGGAAGAATTAGGACATAACCCCAAAAGTTATGTCAAATCATCGAACTTGACATTTGAAAAAATATTTTCACATTTATTCATCATTTATTATGTCATCTGTTTGACAATTTGAAACTGGGGCGCGGAGCTTGCCGACCAATGGTGCCGTTTATCACCTGTGACGTAGTGACCAACCTGCGCAATATCATACCTTGTATTCTTTGTATCATGCCTAAAAGTTATGTCAAATCATCGTGCTTGACATTTGAAAAATTATTTTGACATTTATTGTGTCATCTGTTTGACAATTTGAAATTGGCGCGCGGAACTTGCCGACCAATGGTGCCGTTTATCACCTGTGACCATAGATAAAAGACTTATACTATTAAATAGATAGGCAACTTATAATACATTTCAATTTTATTATACAAGGGCGCCTCTGGTAGTCGGAGGAAGAAATACTAATGGAAGAGAGGGGTGCGGGGAAGGGGGGTTGTTTTAGTTAATTTAAAATAAATTTAGACATACATGTAAGAACACTTTGTGTGCTTTTAATTAGGTCGATACATAACATACATATTATAAACGATAAACATATTATAAACGATAAATCAACTTAATTAAAAGCATACAAAGTGTTCTTATATGTCGGATATTAATTAAAAAAAAAATATTAAAAAGACTAAAAATAGTATATATTAAGTTGTTACAGTTATAATTTAATCTTTGGCAATTTTCAGCAAATAGCAGGCAGTTTTACATAATTTTCCTCCCTTTGAAGTGAATTAGAAAGAGCTATATAATTTTGGTATAGGCGAGATTCCCAGTTTGTTTCCGTTTGAGACCTGAAATAATAAAAACAAATTAAATTAGATGTAGTCATCTGTTGATCATGCTAATATAACGCAACGCGCGTCCTTAATTCCTTACATGCACCGTAAAAAAATTAAATAACTGCTCAGCAAGTAGCATTTATTCGCAGTACTAATTTAAAAAATCTATTACTGTAAATAGATATGTTTAATTTACTTACCATTGTATCCTTCGGAAACCAGGTGTACAACAATTAAACTCCATGATAAAAAATAATTAAGAGTCTATACAAAACACAAATTGTCCCTCCATTTTTAAAAAACAAATTGTCTAAAACAGAATACTGGCAAAAAATCTGAAGGAATTTAATTTTACAATAATTCGACAAATCAAAACGAAATCAAACCGTAAAATCACAACAAAAGCGTCTCTGAGTGACAGTTAAAAATCAAATTTATTATTGTCAGATATTGACATTTGCATTGTTAATATTGACAGTTTTAATATTTTGCGCCTCTGCATCTTGGAGGAAAAACTATTTTTAATGAACCGTCATTTCCATTTAAGTTTCTCAGCCATGACCTGTGACGTAGTGACCAACCTGCGCAATATCATACCTTGTATTCTTTGTATCATGGCCCTGGACCATGATACAAAGAATACAAGGTATGATATTGCGCAGGTTGGTCACTACGTCACAGGTGATAAACGACACCATTGGTCGGCAAGCTCTGCGCGCCAATTTCAAATTGTCAAACAGATGACATAATAAATGTGAAAATAATTTTTCAAGTGTCAAGCTCGATGAATTGACATAACTTTTGGGGTTATGTCCTAATTCTTCCCTATTTTAGGTCTTTTTTTATTAGTGGCAATTGGACAATATCAAATACGTTTAAATAAAATATACGACGGCCTCCCCATAAGAGCAATGAGAGGATTTACGTCCCAGTATTGAAGGAGGACAGAAAATCGAGTCGAATGTTCAAGACATAGGTTCATCCTTGTTTAGTCAAACCTCTTACAAACCAAGGATAGACTATGTAGGAAATGCATTGAAATTCTATAGCCATCCTTCAATATCGGGACAGGAATTTAAGCGGTACCCTCCGTATACTTTATTTTAAACGTATTTGGACAATATGAATATTTTTTGTGTGGCTTATGACGTCACAGGTGGTATGCGCAAACTTAACGAAATTGGAGCCGCTATCGATCATACCTTGTTTTCTTTGTACCATGGCCCTGGACAAACACCCTTTTTGAAATCATTTTGTACCTTTTATGAAAGGAATTGAAGAAGGCAAAGATATATCGGTGAGGTATTAACTATGGTGCCATCTATTCCTTTTTAGGTGGCATACAAATTTGTACAGTGGATGATTTACTACGTGGAATGTAATATATAAAAAAGATCAGGGTTTTTTTGACCTCATAACTAATATACACATCAGAATAAATAAGAATTATCAAAAGTATTAGTAATTTGTCTCTTCTGAAAAAATATGATGAGTAGATATACCCGGTGTTTTTTCTTCTAAAACCCTCAATTGAGGAGTGCGTAAAATGTTTCCTTTATATTTTGTAATACTGAAAAACATTATTTTGTCTTTTATTAAATCTAGAAAAAAATGATAAAATTCTCCAAACTTCTTTCTTTTTTTGTTAATCGTATGAGTCCAAACTTTTCCTCACCCACTCTTCCTCTTCCTCTGTTAGAAGAGCACAAAAAATATGCTTTCGTCCGTACTTGAACTCATTGCTTTAATTGTTCCATTGCCAATTATTCTATTTGTTCCATATTAATTTTTACATTACTTATGGGTTTTTTTCAGTGAAAAGCGGTGGTTTAAGTTTGACAACTTTGGTCTGCCTCTCTTTGGGGCACGACTTGGACAAATCCGAGCAATTTTCGAATTGGGAGAAAAGACCATTGCGCGATACTCAAATTTATTATGCAGGCCTAGATGCATATTGTCTTATTCAAGTAAATGAACAGTCACGTATTTTCTTCGTTCGATCAATCAAATTTGGATTTATTTGGTAGGTTTATGATGTTATAAAGGAATGTTTTGGACGAGTCAACTGTTCCTTCGATGACCTGTGTTATTCGTTGGTTCAGCATGAAAAGTCGCCTAGAAAGAAAACTAAGAAGAACCACCACAGACGTAAGAATGCGGATGATGATATGGTTCAACCTCCAAGTCCTCATATTGAATCTGTAGAAGTAAGAATCTATTATATGACATTTTTATATATTTTGCTTTATTGCGCGCATTCGCCAATTTGTCAATATATCAAGAAGAAGGTGTTTTATATATAAATTTTTGGTTTCTTATGTTTATATCATTGTTTCGCTTTATTTTTAATACTGAAAGTGGACCGGTAGGATGGGGTGCCTATTACGTTTAATTGGTTGCGTGTTTTAAAAGTATTTAAAAGAAGCGAAGGTGTCAATAGAGAACTTGATATACAGCAATATATGTATAGATATATATATATATATATATATATATATATATATATATATATATATATATATATATATATATATATATATATATATATATATATATATATATATATATATATATATATATATATATATATATATATATATATATATATATATATATATATATATATATATATATATATATATATATATATATATATATATATATATATATATATATATATATATATATATATATATATATATATATATATATTAGATATAGTATAACTCTGCATACCTTATCTCTTTCAATAAAAACGGGCTTTACTGTCATACCGGATGATTTTCAATAGCGGCTCACCCTTATAACTTTTTATTTTTTTTCAGTTAGTAAATGAGATTTTCTGAGGGTCACTAAGGCAGGACCTCGTATGCTTTTATTTAATAAATTATATTATTATTTAATAAATTATATTATTATTTAAAAAAATTGCAATACTCTCACAAAAATAATTCAAAATATTTTATTTGGTAATAGCATTGATAATAAAGCATATTTCGGCTCTATAAGAGTACCATTGCACACGGGGTCGGGTCTGGCAATGATTTCAGTGGTTATCGTCTACAGAACGGTTTCCCCACTTCCCCGACCAAATTTCAGCTGGGCCTGAAAAATGGTTTTATGTTTTTATATACGATTGAGGGCACACCGGTATTGTCACGGGCGGCGCCACCTTCTTCGACATTAGTATATGCATAAGCCGATTTACGTTGAATCGATGTATTCAGACCCAAGAACCGGCAACACGGTAAAGCAAACTATTAAAGGAACGAAGATATAGCCGTGTTATATTTGGTAGAAACAAATGCTCATACTCTAATTAGAATATTAAGAAATTCAGACGAAAAAAATGAAAATAAGTATTCTTTTAAAATTATTCCTACTAGTTTCATTTAAAAATATCAATAATTTACGGTCTAATCTTTTTTTTGAATTGCTGTCATCACCGGATTTGTAGAAGTAACTAAACTTTTATTGTCGAACTGGTCGTTCGGCTAATAAATATTAGAAACAAAATTATTTCGATCGGCGGGTCAAAAATTGTACGAGTACCTAAAAATTTATTTCGATGCTATGATTTCGTTGTAGAAGTAACTAAATTTTTTTTCATCTAAATCGATCAGCGCGTCGTGTCAAAGAATTGTAGGAGTAACTACAAATTTATTTCGATGCTGTGATTTCGCTGTAGAAGTACCTAAAATTTTTTCGTCTAAATCGATCGTCGTGTCAAAAAATTGTACGATTACCTAGAAATTTATTTCGATACTATGACTTCGTTGTAGAAGTATTTAAAAATTATTTTCATTTAAATCGATCGTCGTATACCGGGTGCGTCTCAAAAGTTGCTTACCCCTACAACTTTTTTATTTTGTCAGATAAAAAAACGAGTTTTGGTATGTTTTTGTTATTAAAATGATAACATAAATTAGGATTGATTGACGTATTCAATTGTTTTTGGTCACTTCCTGTTTCACCGGAAATGACTGCAACTTTTGATTTTTAAATGACACCCCCGGTATGTTTTTACATTATTCGATAGAAAATCACACTCTGAATAGAATGGCATATCATAATATGTCAATTTTTGACATTTTCACATATGATTTATTTGTAACATGCGGTTCATAATGACAATTTGACTCGAGTACCAAATTGTGGTACCAAATTATTCGTAGAAAAATGCTTTTTCCAAATATGCTATCGAGCCACCTTTGTTCCGTTTGAAAAAATTGAGATATGATTAAAAATTCGATTTTGATATCTTATAACGGGCCCGGACAAGACACGAAAATCATTAGACTATCAAATCTATTTTTCCAAGGCTCCTTGATTAAAAATTAGTGTTTTTAACACATCCATGGCACTCTATAATAGATAGAAATTTAAAATAAGATTTTTTAAGCAAAAATGTCAAAAGTTGACATATTATGATATATTATTCTATTCAGAGTGTCATTTTCTATCGAATAATGTAAAAACATACCGGGGGTGTCATTTAATAATCAAAAGTTGTAGTCGTTTCCGGTGAAACTGGAAGTGACCAAAAACAATTGAATACGTCAATCAATTCCAATTTATGTCATATACTAACATACCAAATCTCGTTTTTTTTATCCAAAAAAAATAAATAAAAAAGTTATAGCGGTGGACCACTTTTGAGACGCACCCAGTATAAAATGACAGCAACCTTCATTTCATAGCCATCGCTGACGCTGATTTTTTTTTCGATTATATGGTAGTTAATCAGTACAATAATTAATTTTATTACATTACTACGTTCACTAAGATCTAAAATAGTAATTTTAGTGTAACAAAAATGTTGATTGCTACAGTAATACGTTGTATATTCAGTTTACGGTTGGATGCTATCTACCAACACCATAAAAATATAACAAATACGTTCTATGGTTGCATCTCTATAATATGTTCTATCTTCTATTTATGTTTACTTACTATGTATTCGAAAACTTAATTTGAGTAATATATGGTCGTATAATATTATTAATATTAAATATTAATATTCATTAATCGCAATATGAATGAGAATAGTGCTTTCTTTTAATCACAATTCTAATAAATTGAACTTGAAAGTATGTTTCCCAGCAAAGTAGGTGGCTCCCAGACTATACAAATAGGGAATTCCCAAAAGTTCATGCTTTTAAACCTACACTTTTTTTACTACTTTACTGCTATATGAATTTTATTTAAATTTAAATGATTACATTACACTTTTAAACATTTTGTTTACAGTTTCATCCAAACTCAACTCGCCAGATTAGACTTTAAATTATTTATATTTTGTGACGGGGATTCGTTACAATTATTTTGTTGGGTGTCGAACCATAAACTTTATGATAAAACTCGAAGAATTTCAACAAAACACTTTTATTAAACTTTACGTTTCCGTGACAAATCAAATCATGTTTTTTCTACCTACTGTCCCTCGATCTTTTTTATAATAGACTCGTCCAAGCGGTCCGAGAGGGGCCCTATAATAATAATAGTTCTCTGTTACAATTTTTAAATAAAACTTGTAGAAACAATCTTAAAGAATACTTACTACCTATTTTGATTTTTTTCGTCTGAATCTCTTAATATTCTAAATGAATACACTTTACTTATTAGATAAGTATACACATGGCATATATATGATTCCAAAAAACGGCGTCAAATTACCTTTGAAATGACAATTGTCAGAATCGATCGTCGTGTCAAAAAATTGTACGAGTACCTAAAAATTTATTTCGTGTTATTATTTCGTTATAGAAGTACTTAAAGATTTTTTTCATCTAAATCGATAGACGCGACGCGCGACGGTCAAAAATTGTACGAGTAGCTAAAAATTTATCTCGATGCTATGATTTCGTTGTAGAAGTACCTATTCTTTTATCTCGGAATCGATCAGAAAGTTGTACGAGTACCTAAAAAATTATTTCGATGCTATGATTTCGTTGTAGACGTACATAATTTTTTTTTCTCGGAATCGATCAAAAAGTTGTACGAGTACCTAAAAATGTATTTTAATGCTATGGTTTCGTTGTAGAAGTACCAGAAGTACCTAAAGATTTTTTTCATCTAAATCGATCGATGGGTCAAAAATTGTACGAGTACCTAGAAATTTACGTAGAAGTGCTTTTCGTAGACGAAAAATGCTTTTCGTCTCAGAAAACAGATCGTCGTATCAAAGAATTGTACGTAGAAATACCTAGAAATTTATTTCGGTACTATGATTTCGTTGTAGTAGTACCTAAATTTTTTTCGTTTAAATCAGTCGTCGTATTTGTGTTTTGACATTATTCGATACAAAATTACACTTTGAGGGTGCATCCACACTATCCTAAAAACGGCGTAACGGCGTAATGACCTTGAATCGATTTCCAGTAATTCTATTAGCTGAAATTTTTGACAGATGAATTTGACAGATAACATTTCTGACAGATGAATTTTTCAGCCAATAGAATTACTGGAAATCTATTCAAGGTCGTTACGCCGTTACGCCGATACGCCGGTTTTAGGATAGTGTGGATGCACCCTCAATAGAATGACATCATAATATGTAAATTTTTGACATTTTCGCATATGGTTATACATATACAGAAGTACCTAAAGTTTTTTTTCATCTAAATCGATCGACGGGTCAAAGAATTGTACGAGTACTTAAGATTTATTTCGGTGGTATGATTTCATTGTCGAAGTAATTACATCAAAGTAATTACGATCATCGTATATATGATAGTGACTGTACGATAAGGCCGTTTTGTATATTCTCCCCACAGGAAAAAGTTTAAACAAAAAGGTACCGTATGATCGAAAAAAAGCGGCGTCCAGTTGGCTTGGAAATGACGATCGATGACATTCACCATATAATTTTACATATAAAATGACAGCAATTTTCATTTCATAGCCATCGCTGACGCCGTTTTTTTTCGATCATAAATATGATAGTATTCAGTTATTTCACAATAATTAATTTTATTGCATTATTTCGTTCAGTGAGATCTAAAATAGTAATTTCAGTGAAACAAAAATTTTGACGGCTACACGTATTCTTTAAACTGTGGCTACACACTCCAGTGATACGTTGTATATTCAGTTTACGGCTGGATGCTATCTACCAACACCATGTAAATATGACAAACACGTTTTATGGTTGCATCTCTATAATATGTTCTATCTTCTATGTTTACTTTGTATTCGAAAATTTAATTAGTGTAATATTTGATAATATGATATTCTTATTATTCATTGATTGCAATATGAATGAAAATAGTGATTTGTTTTAATCACAGTTCTAATAATCTTAACTTGAAAATATGGGGTTCCCAGAAAAGTAGGTGGTTCCCAGCCTCTACAAATAGGGAATTTCCAGAAATTGATGCTTTTAAACCTACACTTTTTTCCTACTTTACTGCTACATGAATTTTATCAGACGCAGAAAATTTTCATTTTTTGTCTGAATTTCTTAATATTCTAAATGAGCATCTTTTTTCTACCCGTCTTGCCCATAGTGCAAATTTTTAAATTGCCGCCCTCATATCTGTATGTAATAAAAAAATAAGTTAAAATAATTCTTTACAACAAAATAGAAAAAAGGTTAATGATAAATACACACATACCCTATGATTCCAAAACACGGCGTCAAATTACCTTAGAAATGACAGTCGTCGGAGTCGATCGTCGTGTCAAAAAATTGTACGAGTACCTAAATATTTATATCGATGGTACGATATCGTTGTAGAAGTAACTAATTTTTTTTGTCGGAATCGATCGTCGTGTCAAAAAATTGTACGAGTATCTAAAAATTTATTTCGATGCTATGATTTCGTTGTAGAAGTAGCTAAACTTTTTTTCTTTTAAAGTATAAAGATAATAAACGGGGTTCCATCATCACTTAGTAAACACTTACAAAATCTACTAAACGAAAGTGATAATGCATTGTAACTTGATTATGCTTATTACAAAAGAAATTTCAGATAAAACGCTTTCGTACAGATGCATTTATAAGACAGAATATATCTAATACTAACAATAAGTACAATAATATTCACTATAGCAGAAAATCGTTTTTACTTCTGCACTGTGATCAATTACCGCGTCAAAGGTCTGTTCGTCTAATTCTAATATAAATATTTGAGAATTAAAGCGGCAACGTCGTGGGTCTGGCGAAAAACGAATAAACCTCTATTTTTTATATAAATGGGACAAATTAAACGGTCCACCATCAGGGCCTGAAAGCATCGCTTGAACATTTTTTGTTCGATATACCCCGGGTCTGACGGCCTATCTTAAACGTATCGGGTTCGACTGTCGATTTAATAAATATATATATATATATATATATATATATATATATATATATATATATATATATATATATATATATATATATAGTTGTTAGTATATATATATATATATATATATATATATATATATATATATATATATATAGTATAGTAGTAGAGAAAGAGTATATATATATATATATATATATATATATATATATATATATATATATATATATATATATATATATATTGGAATAGTGTATAACTCTGCATACCTTTATCTCTTTCAATAAAAACGTTTACTGTCATACCGGATGATTTTCAATAGCGGCTCACCCTTATAACTTTTTATTTTTTCAGTTAGTAAATGAGATTTCGAGGGTCACAAGGCAGGACCTCGTATGCTTTTATTTAATAAATTATATTATTATTTAATAAATTATATTATTATTTAAAAAAAAATTGCAATACTCTCACAAAAATAATTCAAAATATTTTATTTGGTAATAAAGCATTGATAATAAAGCATATTTCGGCTCTATAAGATAATTCATTAAAAAAATAATTTAATGTAAAATTAGGTATATTTTGGGATTTCCTGGAAAGTTGTATCAAAAATGATTACAAGGTACTGCACTGTGACCCTCGATTTGGTATGTACATGACATAAATCGGGATTGATTGACGTATTTAATTATTTTCGGTGACTTTCCGTTTCACCAGAAATATCTACAACTTTTGATTTTTAAATGGCACTCTCGGTATTTTTTTTACTTTATCTCATATAAAATTACATTCTGAATAGAATTACATGTCCTATGTCAATTTTTGACACTTAGTTAAAAAATAATACTGATTAAAAATTAGTGCTTTTAATCAAGGAGATAAATAAATTTGATTATCTAATGTTCTTCGTCTCTTTTCCTGGCCTATTAAAAGATGACCAAAATCATATTTATAATCATAACTCTAAGCATATCTTATAACTCTTCATAACATCACGTATCGGGCTTTTCAATCACAGAAAAACTCATGAAAGAAAACGCCTTGCGTGACCAACTTCTGATGCGTGTCAAATACTCGAGTAACGGCAGTACGTATGTAATCATAACTCAATTTTTTCAAACCGGCGCGACGTGTTGCTCATTGACATATTTGGAAAAATCATTTTTTTACCAATCATTTGACACCACAAACTTGTTATTTTAAGTCAAATTGTCGTTATATTTATTGTCGTAACACTAGATTGAAATTTAAAATACAATTTTTTTAAGGAAAAATGTTAAAAGTTGATGTAGAACATGTCATTCTATTCAGAATATTATTTTCTATAAAATAAAAATATACCGAGGGTGCCATTTAAAAATATTGTAGTCATTTCCGATAAAACAGAAAGTGACCGAAAGGCTACGTTTAGACCGACCTAGCCTAACTAATACCAAATCCCGTTTTTTATCTGAAAAAATAAAAAAGTTATAGGGATTGGCCACTTTTAAAAAACATCAGATATTTTTGCAAATATTTTTAAAGTCATTTAGTTTTTTTCACATTTTAGGCTCACGAAATCAAAGTTGTGTGCGACACAATGTTACAAGGCTTGGGAAAAAACCTGAGAAGATGCGGTATAGACACCGTCATCTTGGAAAATGACCAAGATCACAAGGAATGCGCCAGATACGCCATCGACGAAAAACGGTATATATTGACGAAGAAAGGGCCGTTTAAGGTGGTAGGTTATTTTGTTTGTCGTTTGCGGTTAATATACACTCACCGGCACGAAAAACGGCCACCTTAAAATTTTCATGTATTTTAAAGTTTTATACAGGGTCCGGCAAGTTTCATCCAAATATTGACTTTAGTTCAGAAATTATTTGGAAAAAATCGAAATAAAAATGAAATTTCTACACCCTGTATCTCCGATACTAAGAATTTTAGGACATACATTTATACGAACTTTTTTACTTATTTTTATCTGCAGAATATGCTGCCGAAGTTTCCGGAATACAGTTCGGACCACCCTGTATATCGTGTATCAATCTTTCACCATGATATCAACATTTTGTTTTCCTCCGTATAATTGACAGATGGAAATTTTATTTTTAATTTAGAAAGAGTTACTAAAAAGTCAAATAATTTAGCTACAAATTGCTTAAAAAATCATCAAAATCGGCACACTAGAACAAAATACCAGGTGCGTCTCAAAAGTGGCTCACCCCCTATAACTTTTTTATTTTTTCAGATAAAAAAACGAGATTTGGTATGTTAGTATATGACATAAATTAGGATTGATTGACGTATTCAATTGTTTTTGGTCACTTCCTGCTTCACCGGAAATGACTACAACTTTTGATTTTTAAATGGCACCCTCGGTATTTTTTTACTTTATTTGATAGAAAATGACATTCTGAATAGAAACATATGAAAGGAAACATATCATATATCAACTCGTATGTAAACTTTTGACATTCTCGCTTATTAAAAATCGTATTTTAAAATTCAATCTAGAGTGGCCTGGCTGTTAAAAACACTAATTCTTGATCAAGGAGCCTTGGAAAAATAGATTTAAGGTTGTCGCCCACTAGACCACGGCGCGGCGCGGCGCTGGGAAGAGAATCTTTTCCGGCTGCGAAGGGACTGCGCCCACTATAGCGCACTTTTGAAACGCGGCAACGCTATTTAGTTATAGTCGAAGTGTTTTTTACTTACTGTAGTTTAGTTTTTAAAGCAATGAGTTCAAGTACGGACGAAAGCATATTTTTTGTTCTCTTCTAACAGAGGAAGAGGAAGAGTGGGTGAGGAAAAGTTTGGACTCATACGATTAACAAAAAAAGAAAGAAGTTTGGAGAATTTTATCATCTTTTTCCAGATTTAATAAAAGACAAAATAATGTTTTTCAGTATTACAAAATATAAAGGAAACATTTTACGCACTCCTCAATTGAGGGTTTTAGAAGAAAAAACACCGGGTATATCTACTCATCATATTTTTTCAGAAGAGACAAATTACTAATATTTTTGATAATTCTTATTTATTCTGATGTGTATATTAGTTATGTGGTCAAAAAAACCCTGATCTTTTTTATATATTTAGGTAATTAGAATTTAAAAATTGGAGATTGTCACTTTTGTTAAAAAGTGGAGATTGCCAGTTTTGCCTCTACACCCCTCAATTATATTAAATCTTTGATAGAAAGGCATTTCGTCCATCTGTCTCTAGTGAGGGAAGACTAAAAAAAATATCATATTCCTTTATGAAAATCGATTTGCCTAATTTACCTTTAAAAATACAATTCTGCCATTGATACATATCACTAGTTCCTAGTCAAAAAGCCAACTGAAAAGACTCGAATGCAAAATTATTTCCCTTGTGAGTACGCACACTGCAACGCGCCGAAACGCGGGAGACGGAAAAAAGTTGCTAGAGAAGTCTTCCGACTTCTTGACGGAAATCCCGCGGCGCGCTTCTGCGCTGCGCGCTCTAATGTGCGTTGGTACATTTAAATACATGGCAAGCAGACAAAAGAAATTTCCACATGGCGCCGCGCCGCGTGGCGCCGCGGTCTAGTGGGCGACAACCTTTAATCGTCTAATGGTTTTAGCACAGTTTAAAGAATATATACATTTACAGTTGGCTCACTCTAAGGAATTCTATTGTTATTTTGACTTCAAAGGCGGCCAGTGACCCTTCGAGGTGACAAAAAATTTGTACTTTTACCGGGTGCAGCGGAAGTGCTATTTTATCAGTCAGAACGCTGACCGTATACGAGGGATCAACTAAAAATACTAAGGAATTTTAATATAGCAAGTAGAAAAATAAATACAGTAGTAGTTTTATTGATTAACAGTTTTAGGCGTCTTTAATAATTGATCAATATTTATTTACTTTCTTCTTCTTATTATTTAATAACATATCTCATTGTTTACATATACGATATGAGTGTGATACTCGATAAATACGATTAAAAAGTGTATCCGTATTATTAACAAAATTAACACATACATCGCAAGAGTGACGTGTTATACATTTTTTTAAGAGATACCTGTTACGTACTAAGGCATTTCCTTCAGGACTTTTTAAATTAATATAATCGTTAGTGAAGACCCTAAGCGGTGTGTATGTAGGAACAGCACAAACATTAACGTTATTACAGCAACTTAACCGCAAATTCTATTATGGTTATGATATTGTTCTGGTGTATAATTTTCATATCTGTGTTTTATGGAAACCCCATATGAAAAATGTATTCTAAATAAATATAATAAGTTAATTTTTTTAATATAATATATAATAATATATTTGCATATTTCTTAAATTATAGCATGTTTTGCTTTATAGATGTTTGCATTTTACTTTAATTACCTACCTGGAAAGCCAAAATTTTATCGTAAGGTATTAAAAGTACCTTTGCATACAACTTGCGTTGCCATCGTCAATTTTTTTGGAATTTTTTCTAAATTTTATGATTATCATGAACAGTAATTATAACTGTTAGTAGTTAATTGTGTAATAAATTTTAATGTTTGATAAAATTTAGTAAAAACTGAAAAAAAAATTGACAATGGCAAGACAAGTTGTATCCAAGTACTTTTTCAATCGTTTTCAAGTTAAATTTTTTAATTAATTATTAAAAATTTTCAATCGTTTTCAAGTTAAATGCAAACAGCTAAAAAGCAAAACATGCTATAACTTAAGAAATATGCAAATTTAATTTATTACAATATTTACTACTAATTGAAGGGGAAACAGTGAAAGTTCCAAAAAGCTACACCTTTTGGTACCTAAATAAACGGGAATATCGATAACGGCCACATAGAAACAGGCATTTAAAAATGGGAAACACGATATAAAAGTCCATGCATAATTTGAATTAAAAAAACGCTTTCCTGAACATTTATCATTTCTGGATACTCATCGTTTTTCCCATGTGCTCGTCAATTGTTATATTTATTGTTACATAAAATTTAGTAAAAACTCTAAAAAACTTATCAATAACAGAACAAGTTGTATGCACGTATTTTTATTACCTGACGATAAAATTCGGACTTTCCAGAGAGGCAGATAAAGTTTAATACAAACATCTAAAAAACAAAACATGCTATTTAAAAAAATGCAAATATCTTAAAAAATAAATAATTTAATATGCACTTTGCCAACCGGTAAATACTGGAAAATTCAAAACATAATAGTAGACTACTACTCTAAAATATCTACTAAAATAATAAACTAATTATTGTTAAAAATAAATATTTTGTGCATATTTCGAGTAAAATCTTTCCTTAATTTATATGTATATTTTTAAAACAATTTATTCATAGTTGGGTTTCCATAATTATAATATACTTAATATGTCTAATACTTTAATTATTATATACTTAATATCCGAGTTAATATCCTATACTATATAAACATATACCTTCCTTCATCTTTTGGGCACCTAAAGAACGATATATTGTCTGCCACTCTACTTTCACAACCATCCACTGCACAAATATTTCTAGTAGACATTTTATTCACAATTCGAAGAAAACAACAATATTTTTGGTTCACCCTATGCGTCGGATCGAAAACAAAACTTAAATAAACTTGGAACGCTGTGTATACGTCGAGCAACGGATGTAGACTGGCCCAAGTCTACAAGACAGGCGGGGCGCGGCGGGAGGAATTTTGATACGGGCCAAGAGTGTGCCAACTGATATATTTATATTCTTTAAACTGTGGTTTTAGTGTCTTGTCCTGGCCAGTTAGAAAATGCTCAAATCGTGTTTTTAATTATATCTTATTTTTTTCATTTTTTTCAAATGGAAAGAGGGCGGCTCATTAGCATATTTGGAAAAAGCATTTTTTTTACGAATAATTTGATACCAAACACTTGGTATGTCGAGTCAAATTTTCGTTACGAACCGCAAGTTATAATTTCAAATAAACCATATGCAAAAATGTCAAAAGTTGACATACAATGTGTCATTCTATTCAGAGTTATTTTCTATCAAATAAAGTAAAAAAATACCGAGGGTGCCATTTAAAAATCAAAAGTTGACATATGATACGTCATTCTATTTAGAATATCATTTTCTATCGAATAAAGTAAGAAAATACCGAGGGTGCCATTTAAAAATCAAAAATTGTAGCAATTTCCGATGAAACAGGAAGTGACCAAAAACAATTGAATACGTCAATCAATCCTAATTTATGTCATATACTGACATACCATTGTCAGTGGCGTAGAGGTACAGGCTCTCGTCTACCAATCTCAAGGTAGTGGGTTCGAATCCTACACCCGGCATTTCATCAGCCGACTATTTTTATTAAAATAAAAATAGTTTGGGTACCTAGGTCGACTCAGTCTTAAATGAGTACTTGGGATTCACAATCCTGAAGTAATAATAGGTGGTCGAAGCCACATTACCTTCTTTGTATACCGAACGGCTCTAGCATGGTAAGCTGTACCTTGCTACTCCCAAGGCGTTAAACGCTATATACGGGAGCTATTATTATTATTATTATACTGATATACCAAATATCGTTTTTTATCTAAAAAAATAAAAAAGTTATAGGGGTGAGCCACTTTTGAGACGCACCCGGTATATTAAACTTTAAAATACATCAATATTTTAAGGTGCCCGTTTTTCGTGACGGTGAGTGTATATTAGGGTTTATTTATAAAAAGTATTTTTACATTATATTTTTTATATTTTATAACATTTAATAACCAAAACATTTAAGATCAATTCAATGATATTCTCAATTTCTCAATTACATTACAGATCGTGACTAGTCATGATGGCAGATGTCATCAAAATACTTATTTCTTGGCATAAACCACTAAATTAAAAAAAGAACAAGAAAGGGGTCAAAGACATTTATATTTATACTTTTTTATCAGTTTTTTTGGCTTTTCTTAAAGTTATTTTAAATTATGCGAATTTCAATTACATGCCTTTTGCTATTCTATGCTTTTTTATTGTTTTTTTATTTCATAATGAAAAGTGTAGCAATCTGGAAAAACTTTAAAACAGAAAAACATCACAAGAATGAATACAAATAATTTTTAACAGAACGTCAACGTTTTATAATAGATGTATTTGCTAAAAAACTGAAGTTTTCTTGAATAGTTCTATTTAGATATTTTAATTAGTTCTTTTTTTTGCTTCTGACTTGACACAAAATGTAACCGGTATGCCACAAATAGGAAACATTTTCGAAACTTATACATATATTTTATATGGCTTTATTACATTGGTGTTTCCAATGTGGTGGCATTAGCCGTTTCCTGAAATATTTCGATGCGGAATCAAAAATTTTAGAGGAAATGTTTCGAAACATTTCCTGCAATTTGTGTCCAAGTTGTCTGTTTCAAGCCATTGTTTCTAAATGTGAAGAAACAAAATACCAAACTAAAATAGTCTATATCTGTGTGTGGATTTCAAAATGAAAATAACCATCAACAATGTCGACCTCCGCCATCTTTTTTTGTCTTAAAATCTTTGTTTTTAGGTTTTCTCGCACAAAAAATGTCTGGCAAAAGCAAATTCATCGTTTAATTTAATAATGTTTTCTTTCATATTTTTAATGCTTCTTCTACAGTAAGAGGAAAAACTTTTTTATTATTGACATTTTGAGAAAAATGCATTCTTCATAAAAAATTTTTGCTTCTTCTAGAATGGATAATCCCGTTTATAATTTTCCAAATTTCCATACCGTTTTAAAGAAAATTAAGAAAAATATGAAAATATGGTTGAATTCTAAGTCCTAAAAATCAAAACGCGTTTCTATGGTAATATAACTTCGTTTTCATTCTTTAATAGATTGTTATTCATAGAATTTTAATTAACGTAATGTTTTTTGTTGTTTTAAAATGTCAAAGAAGCACAAAATTTATTTTGTTAAATGCTACGGAAAGGGTCGGTGATGATAGTGTCGGTGATGATATCGGAAAATATGATACTTTAATAACAGCAAAGAATATGACATTAATCAAAATTAATAACAACCATCTGTCAGAGAATGAAATCGATTTGATATTACCATAGAAACGCCTTTTAATTTTTAGGACTTTTCGAATGTAGTACCACAAGATGTTTCGGGATTACCGAATAATACTTTTACCTGGCACGAAATGCGTTACCAAGCGTTATCGCATTGAGTGTCAGGCAAAAGTATTAGGTAATCCCGAAACATCGAATTGTATTCAAAAGATTATCCAACGAAATAAAGTACATATAGTAAACGCCACGAATGTTTGGGAGTGATTCATCGGTCGCTACCCTGTGAACTAATTTGTTCAAGGTCACATAAAACTTAATTCCAGTGCCGTGGTGTTTCAAGTCATATAATAATCAATATATAATCTGTTGTAATTTGTAGTTCTAACTGTCGTAAGTCTTGTCAAAACATATATTTGGTTATAAACTGGTTATAAATATAAACTGGAATACCCCATTGGTCGCACTGCAAGCACACCAATGGACTGACGCACAAAAACGAATCAATCAAAGAAACGCGATATAGTATCGTCTTTGTTATTCACGCTAACATTTTAGAATAAGTAGGAGGAGCGCAGGCAGATGATTAGACCGGGCCTTTAAAAACCTACGTTTGCGGTAAAAATTTACGTTTTTAATGTAAAAATTATAGCGCGCGTGTCGATTCTAACTTCATCAAGCGATGAATCACTCCCAAACATTCGTGGCGTTTACTATATATCCTTCTTATCTTAAACATTTTGCCATTTTGTAATAAGAATTGACGGGATATTTTGTGGAACTGACAGAAATGACTTCTGAATTAATATTTCAATGACAATAACAATATGGCCACCAAGCGATAATCAATTAAATGATTATCACTTATTAATCATATCCTTGTTGTACCTAAAATCGGAAAAATATCAATCATATTTTCATGTTTTTTTTAATTTTCTCTAAAACGGTGTGGAAATTTGAAAAAGTATAAGGGATTATCCATTTTAGAACTAGCAAAAATTTTAATAAAGAATGCATTTTTATCAAAATGTCAATAATAAAAAAGTGTTTCCTCTTGCAAAGACAATCCGGGACATACTGTATTTGTGAAAACTGGTACTTAATGCAAAATCAAGTTCTGAATAACTTTCCACTTTTTTATTTCTTTATACAGTACGTCTCCAAATTGATTTTACAAGAGGAAAAACTTTTTTATTTTTAACTTTTTGAGAAAATTACATTCTTCATAGGAGTTTTTGCTTGTTTTGAAATGGTTAATCCCGTTTATACTTTTCCAAATTTATGTGCCGTTTTAGGTCAAGGCACTAAGACTGTATGTTTTCTTAAATACCAAGGATAACAGAACAAATTCGCGAAGGAAAACTCACATTACCTTATAAAGGGTATTTTTATGGCGCAGCCAACATGGCAATATTTAGAATTCTATATTTCTTTTTTTTAATGCAACAATGATTTTTGATGCAGAATTAAAGGATGAACTTTTTATACTTTTTATCTTTAAAGTGTTCCTAAATTTTTAACGGTTTCGCAGATATATTCGCGGTATTATATGTATTTCATAACTCTTTCAACAGTAATTTTGTCTCAAAACAACCCAATGATCTTTTTCTTTATATTTCATTATAGAAAGAGCCACGTGAAACAGTTAAAAATTTCGAAACACTTTACTAAAATAATATACAGGGTGTTGCATTTAAACAAATGAGATATAGCATCATATAGCATCTTAAATATTGCATTGTTGGCCTTGCTATATAAAAAACACGATAATTTACTGCAACTACTTAACCGATTATCGTTGGGCTTATTAACACGCATCTTTGCTCCAATTTGAGCCACTCTTTATTTATACCCTTTCTCATATCCCAGGGGTATGAAGAGAATTTTAAACAGCCGGTATATGCTGCATCATCTATTAAATTCTAATTTCAAAGACATCCCACGATATTAAAATGTATTGAAGTATCGATATATTTAAAAACTGTATCGATAATCGAATATATCGATATATTTATACATCCCTACTATGAATATTTCGATGAAAATAGAGAAAGTATGCTAATTTAGCGTAGAAAAACGTAAAAACTGTACCGAACGCAATATTTGACGCCTCGAAAAAAAAAATACAATTACCGTTCCAAAAATATAGCATGCTTGATGTTTTGCTCGATTCCTCTCCGAGATATAGAGTTTTTAAAAATTCACTCACTTTGAAGTAGGCTTTGAAAGGCGTCGGCTATAATGCAAAAAAAATCTAGCTGTGAGCAGCAATTAAAGCGAAAATAATATGTGCAATGAGAGATGCAAAATTTTATAAAAATTTAAACTATATTTAACAACATCAACATATTTAAACTATATCTAATAATAATAAAAATAAATAGCACACCAAGACATGAGATTTTGCTACAGGTGTTCGACATATCGAGCGACACATATTGAGCTCCAGACACCGATATTAGTTTTCGTCTATCTCCTATAGAAAAGGTTGTTTCCCTTTAAAAGCGTCCAATTTGACCCACCCTGTATATAATTATATCAAGTTTAATTCGTAAATTCAGTTTTTTGTAAACTTTAGTAATTGGCATATTATACAGGGTTAATCGAAGGGTTGTTTTTTATCCTAACTTTAAAACACCCTGTGCAATAATTGCGTGTGTAAATTTTCCTAAAACATAATTTTACGGTAAGAACCATGTCCCCTGAGTGTTTTGTTTTTTGGATCAAGTCAATGCATGGCTTTGGTTAATTTTTAAGAGCGAAATGAACTGATCACCATCAATTTGCAATTTTTGCAGTTATCATTACTTTTGATGTAATTTTTTAAAAAGTCGAGATGGGTTTTGGTGACTATTGTCGCAACGTGATATTACGCTGCATCGGATACTCTAAACTAAATTAAAAAAAAACGTTAAAGATTAACGATACAGTCTTGGTGTTTATTAAAATAAACATTAATAACAATAACAGAACTAACGATATTAGGGGGAAACATCTGTAATACTGAAGTATACAAACAGAAAAAAAAAATTAAAAAATACTCTAATACTTTGTATTGTCTCCCTTGGTTACTATAACTGGCTGTATACATTTGTTCATACTGTCATTGGGGCTGCATATATCATATTACGTTATGTTTTCCCATTCTTCTTTAAGGACCAAGCGAAGTTTATTTAATGAAGCTGGTAACGCTTCGCGACCTCTAACTCTCCTGCCAAGCATTTCCCAAACGTCGAACATGATGGGCAGTTCATAGTAGTATATAGTTCGCAATAATCATCAAAGCTGCCTTGTCATATTGAAAATAACTTCAATAATAAATTATAATGGAAAAAATTGCAAATTGTTGGTGGCAAGTTCATTCCGCTCTTAAAAATTAACCAAGACATGTATTGACATGATCCAAAAAACAAAATGCTCAAGAGACATGTGTTCTGATCCTAAAGTTATATTTCAGTAAAATTTACAAACGAAATTATTGCACAGGGTGTGTCAAAGTTAGGGTAAAAAAAAACAACCCCTTGATTAACCCTGTATAATATACCAAATACTAGGTTTGTAATGAGCCCTGTTTTTTTAACTTGACCGAGTACCGAATACTCGGCTAAAGGTAATGGCCGAGTACCTAGTACTCGGCTGCCGAGTAGTGTTAACAGTTTTGCGACCTTTATCAATATATACTAATTATACTATACACCATAACATAATATTATATTTTATACATAATATAAATATAAATATATAATTTAACATTAAAGAAAGCTAGTTAAAATTCACGGAATTCCCCGGCCTTAAACCAATGATCTTGTTTGTTTTGCCTATGATTGGCGAGCGGCTGGGATTCCCCGACTACAACCCAATGACCTGGTTTGTTTTTCTTATGGAGATATTGTTTTCTGTGGTTCCCCATGCAAAGTGATATTTCTAATGTGCTGGATTCTGAATTGATTCTTTTAAGGTGCGGTGGCGACGTTGATTTTGTTTTAAGCAAAACTTATATGTGTAACTAATTTAAAAGTCAAAAATAATTCAAACAATTAATAATACCCTTTAAAATTATATTAAAATGAGTGACAGTGCTGACTTCTTTTAGATTATAAGTATTAAATTATTATTTCACTGTGTTTGTGTTATTACTTATACTTATTATTATTACTTTGCTAAAATACATTAATTAAAGTAATGAATGAATAACTTTTTGTTTATTTTATTATTTGCCACTGTGAGTCTCATTTCTATCTGTTTTGGACATGCATAAATGAATTGTTTCTATTACTATACTTTACTCGGCCGAGTAAGGCCGAGCACCGAGTACATATTACTCGGTTAAAATTCTGGCCGAGCACCGAACTACTCGGTACTCGGTGCAGCCCTACCAAATACTAAAGTTTATAAAAAACTGAGTTTACAAATTAAAGTTGATATAATTATATACAGCTTGCTAAAAAATTCATGAAAATAGGGCTCAAAATAACAAAAATATAACACTTTAAATTTGACCAAAATTTTCTCCGTTGCGTTTTTTTTTGCATCTGAGTGTAGTATTTATCATAGAAACGCGTTTTGATTTTTTGGACCTCAGTTATATTTTCATATTTTTCTTTAAAACGGTACGGAAGTTTGGAAAAGTATAAACGGGATTGGGGGTGTATACTATCGCCACTCTTGTTCAATATATATTCAGAGGTCATCTTTCAGGAGTCGCTAGAAGACAAGGAAATTGGAATTACAGTCAATGCAGTCTGGATAAATAACATACGATATGCCGATGACACAGTTCTGGTTGCGGATAACATGGATGATTTACAACAGTTGGTTAGTATGGTGGGAGAATGAAGTCAAAATATGGGACTTGCCATTAACACAAAGAAAACAAAATTCATGGTTGTCACGAGAGAGGTGGATGAGTTTAGAAACGCTAGCTTAACATACAAAGGAAAACTCTTAGAACGAGTCAAAAAATTCAAGTACCTGGGGCTTGACTTCACGAGAACTGGTCATGTGACAGGGACATTAAGTGCAGAATCAAGCAAGCCCGAGGCGGATTACTGAAATTTAAAAAAATCTTCACTTGTACCTGTAGCGATTTCGACCTTGATCTTCGATCGAGATTTGTGGAATGCTACGTTTGATCGGTCCTCTTCTACGGCGTGGAGAGTTGGACACTAAAATCTAGTGCCATAAACAAACTGGAAGATTTTGAAATGTGGATATACCGCAGAATCCTCAAGATACCATGGACGGCCAAGATAAGAAACGTCGAGGATGTGCTCAGGCGTATTAATAGAGAACGTGAACTCTTCACCACCATAAAAAAAGAAAGACTGCATACCTGGGTCACATCATGCGTAACCATAAATACCAGTTCCTCCAGTTGATTATCGAGGGCAGAAGAGGTTTCGGACGGAAAAAAAAATGTCGTAGCTGCGGAACATAAGACAGTGGGCAGGCATGCGTGACATACAGACGTGGATCCATACAGCCAGAGATAGGGAAGCCATGGAAAGTGTGGTCGCAAACATCCGTTAATGGATAAGCAGAGAAAGAAGAAGATAAACGGGATTAACCATTTTAAAACAAGCAAAAACTTTTATAAAGAATGCATTTCTCTCAAAAAGTTCACAATAAAAAAGTTTTTCCTCTTGTAAAGACGGTCCGGGGACATACTGTATATTGTCATTTGACGCCACTTTTTGCATTTGTAAATCTTATTTAAAACGCCATCCGATTTGTTTTTTTCGATCGTATGCTACTTTGGTTTCTTGGCCCTTCAAATAATATTTGATGTATAACTTCAACCTTCAAATAATATTTGATGTAGAACTCACTGTAAGAATTTCTTTAAAAATTTGAAAACACTGACTCTTCCTTCTTTATTCATTTTTGAATCCGCAAGCACATATCTGCTATTCCCGAAAGGCCATCTCATAACTATCCACTTAGGAATGCAGAGCACGATCTTTATCTGCCAACCCCGAGCTCAGAACTAGTTAAAGGTTCAATACTGTACAATGCCAAAAAAATGTACAATCATCTGCCTTTGAATATCAAATCGCTTTCATTCTTTCCCGCATTTCGCAAAGCTCTAAAATCATACCTACTGGAGAGAGCCCTATATGCGGTAAACGACTTTTTTGTTGATGTTTAATTATGAACAATTTTGAATTTTAAAATTTTGATCATCTCACACACTGGTCAAAGGTCAAGTATTTAATATTTTATAACTTTAAAATTATATCTATTTACTGCGTACTGTTCTAAAATTGTCCATGTATATTCTTTTTGTAATTTTAAAGACTTACATTTTTTTGAATTGTACTATTTGTATTGTGTATTTTTTGTTGTTTGTATTTTTTTTGTGATTTTGTTGTTTGTGAGTGCTTTGTCGATGAAGCTGTTTTGGCTTTTTGCACAACAAAGCGTTGTTTGTTTGTTTGTATAATAATTTGAAAATAATATTTGATCTGAGTGTATATTATACACTCGCAATTGGCGTTTGGCAAATGTTTGGCAGGAGGGTTAGAGGTCGCGAACAGTACCAGTTTCATAAAATGAACGTCGCTTGGTCCGTAAAGAAGAATGGGAAAACATAATGCAATATGATATACAGGGTTGTTCACCACATACGACACGGAGTATTGTAGCTAAACGATTAGATTTTTACAAATTGTAAGTTTTGGGTTCGTTGATGGACTATTAGAGCTACAATTTAAAAATATTTTTACAAGATACAGAGTGTCCCAAATAAATAAAAAATATCAAAGTTGTATTTTTTTAAATGGAACACCCTGTATGTTATTGCATTTTTAGTTTCTACGATTAAAATAAAGGTAAATTTGATTAAGGTTTATTACACTTAAACCTTACCGTTTTTGAAATATTTTCAATTTTGCGAAATTGCAGTATAAATTTTAAAGCTTCATTTCTCCGAGGATATCAAAGTTTTTAATACTAAATATTTACTAAAGTTTATTTATTGATCAGTTATTGTGTTGCAATAATAAAAATTATACTACCTTATACAGAGTGTCTAAAAATTTATTTTAAATAATTACTAGCTTTAAACGGCAATAACTTATTTAATTTAAATGGAACACCCTGTATATTTTATGAAATCAGATGCACAATTTTATTATCTATCAAATTGTATTATACCACTTCTTACCTATTCCTTCACGTTTTCGTAGAAAATGCATTTTCTTATAATTTAGACCTCATTTATCAACATACCCATGGAATATTGACATTTTAGATTGTTTTTAAAACAACAAATGTACAAAATCTACGGGCTAGTAATATTATCGTTTTTAAAACGATAATATTACTAAACCCACTATATATGCTAAAAGAAAGCTATTTAAATCTTTATAAAAGAGTATACCATTAATTAATTATACCACCAGTATTTCCGCCCAAATACTACTTAACTACATACTTAATTGTGTTCGTTAATAAATTATTCTAAATAAATGTGGATTTGAATCAGAAATAAATATAATAATAAGTTATGAAAATGAACGTCTCTGTTGTTATAAATAAGCATTTGTCAAAAAATTAAATATCATTTTTAAGGTGTTACTTTTTACCACACTGTCTAATACACATACATGATTCAGTTTTTTTAGTATTTGGAGCAATTATTATTAATCAACGCAAACAGTCAATTAATGTATGTTGTAATTTCTAAGGGAAACAATATTTATGTCGCACAACGGCAACACGGTGCCCCTCCCCTGAAAGTAGCGTGGCGTCGTCGTCTCGAGGGACGATCGGCGACGGACAGATAGATTTTTTTGTTTTTGTAGGCGGCTGACAAAACGCCGCATTCCTCATTTTTTTTTGTACTGTTTATTTTTAATAAACACTTGTTTTTCGATATCTTGTTTCATTTGGAAACACTAGTACACATCTAAAAGTTATATACAGTCCACTAACAAAGTGTAAACATATTTTGGTCCTTCGAGCCGGATCTTTTGTCATTAAAAGCAATTAATGAAAGTTTCGGTCGCCATTTTGTGTGCATAAGTGCCTGCCTGCCTGCCCAGAAGAAGACGACAAAGTGAGTAATCCTTTATTTTCCTAGTTTCCCACATTATTACCGATATACTTGATATCCTTTTACAGGGCGGTCACAATTTGTGCACGTAAATTATAGTCTTTTTTAATCGCATTTTATTCAATCGCTAAATAATCATGCAAGAATTAGATAAGCTAATTCGTAAGCGGGGTAGTATTAAAGCAAAGGTCACTATTTTTTCTAAATTTATCGACCAAATATTAGCTCAATTTCCGGACTTCCTCATCACAGAGCTTAATTTATTTAATGAACTAGAAGAAAGAATTGAACGATTTGCATCTGTACTAGACGAATTTGAACAAACACAGATGGAAATTGATCAATTTTCGCCCGATATCGATGCACAATTTAAAGAAAGGGAGAATTTCGACCGGGAGTTTCATTCCGTTCTGGGAAAAGCAAAAACGTGTCGCAACAAATCAGCCGTCGGCGCCACCGATCCTAGTTATTCGAGCGAAGCGGGAGGTAGTGTGCATTCCGTAAGATCTGGCACCGGCGCGGGTTTGACTAGTAACATAAGGTTACCAGTAATTGAATTGCCTAAATTCGATGGCAATTACGATAATTGGTTGGAGTTTAGAGATTCATTCGATTCTTTAATTCACCAAAATCAGACAATCAGTGACATACAAAGGTTTCATTATTTGCGTGCAAGTTTATCTCGCGGTGCCTTAGAGATTATTGCAAGTCTAGAGTTTTCGAGTGACAATTATACGGCAGCCTGGGATCTAATTTGTAAAAGATATAACAATAATCGCATTTTGACACAAAACCATGTTAAAGCATTATTCAACTTAGACAAGATAAGCGAAGAGTCTGCATTCGCACTTAGAAAAATTATAGACAATGTAACAAAACATCTTAGAGCTCTTAAAATCCTAAAAGAACCCACGGAAAATTGGGACACTTTGATTATTCACTTAATATCTACAAAATTGGATCCCGTTTCTCTTCGGGAATGGGAACAGAAAAAGTCATCCTATGACAAACCCAATCTCGAAAACTTGCAAGATTTTCTAAGGGATCGCGCCGATTTTCTAGAATCGTTGAACACTAGGAAATTTTCTAAAAATAAGGTAGAATCAAATAGAACAAGATCTTATTTGAATATGGATGTATCTTGTCCTGTTTGTAATTTAGAACATCACATTCAAGACTGTGCGGATTTTCTAAAATTAAGCGTCAACGAGCGTATTAATCGCGTAAAAAGGAAAAGGCTGTGCATTAATTGTTTGCGACCGGGACATTTAGTCAAACAATGTCGTTCCAGCTCTTGCAAAACTTGTAAAGGTCGTCACAACAGCCTTTTGCATTTTTCTGACACTACCAAAGATAGTCAAGAAAAAGAGAAATCAAATTCGGAAAGTATAGTTTGTTCCGCACAAAACGCCATTTTTAATAATCAGGTTTTGCTATCAACAGTTTCCGTTCGTATATTTGATAATAATAACAAAATGCATATAGCACGAGCTTTACTAGATTCAGGGAGTCAAAGTAGCTTTATTACTACCAGTTTCGCAAAAAGATTAAATCTAGATTTATCGCATATTGATATAAAGGTTTGTGGTTTAAATCAAGCTGAGTCAGCAGTTAAACACAAAACTACTTTGGTAATTCATTCATGTCACAACAATTTTAGTACCGAAGTTTCATGTCTAGTAGTACCTCAGATTGCTGGTACATTACCCAACTTTCCTGTTGATTACAATTCTTTGCAAATTCCTGGCCATTTAAAACTGGCAGATCCAGACTTTTGTAAGCCGGGGAAAATAGATATTCTTTTAGGCGCTGATCATTTTTGGCATCTCATATGTGTAGGGCAAGTAAAACAAGCAAACCGCGGCGCTATTCTGCAGAAAACCAAGTTAGGATGGATCATCTCTGGTTCTGTTAGTTTAAAGTCACCAAAGATTGTCCAGTGTAATTTCTTAACTAATTTTAATATTGACAAACAACTCTCTCGATTTTGGGAGATCGAGGAAGTTTCTACTTCAAGGCCCTTGTCCCAAGAAGAAAAAATTTGTGAATCACATTTTGTAGAAACGGTTCGTCGAACCGACTCCGGTCAATTTATTGTGACGATTCCTTTGAAGGAGGATCCAGAGGTTCTTGGAGATTCGTATTACAACGCGAAAAAGCGACTTTTATCTTTAGAGCGTAAATTTAAACGTAACCCGGAGTTTAAAAAAGATTATGTCAAATTTATAAACGAATATCTCGCGCTGGGGCACATGTCAAAGGTCGGTGATGAAGATTCGCGAAAGTCATATTTTCTACCTCATCATGGTGTTACTAAGGAGAGTAGCCTTACTACCAAGCTACGCGTAGTCTTTGACGCTTCATGCGTCACTAGTTCTGGCTATTCTTTGAATGATATACAGAGATTGGGAGCAACTATTCAGCCCGATTTATTCTCTGCTCTTATTCGATTCAGAAAATATAACTTCGTTATAGCGGCAGACGTGGAAAAAATGTACCGCATGTGCTTAGTAAATCCTGATCAGCGAAGTCTGCAGCGCATTTTATGGCGCGAAAACCCTGATAGTCCAATTGAAATTTTTGAATTAGCAACTATCACATACGGAATGTCAGCAGCTGCATTTTTGGCCATAAGATGCCTACACCAAATTGGTTTGGATTGTTGTGATGAATCTCCAGTAATTTCTAACATTATCAAAAATCATTTTTATGTCGATGATTTTCTTAGCGGAGGTGATTCCATAGATGACGCTATTTTTATAGCCAATGAGGTAACACGATATTTGAAAAAGGGTTGTTTCAAGTTAAGAAAATGGATCTCTAATTCTCCGGAAGTTTTGGCGCACATTCAATCCAACGAAAAATCAGATATTATTGATTTCGGCGCGCGTGAAAATTCAAAAACGTTAGGTTTAATTTGGAATGCTCAAACCGACAGCTTAGCTTACAGTATCAATGATTCTACAAGTAAAAATGTCACTAAACGTTCAATTTTATCAGAAACTTCACAGATTTTTGACCCTTTGGGTCTCTTGAGCCCTTCAATTATCATAGCCAAGCTAATCCTACAGGAATTGTGGTCCGAAAGGTTGTCGTGGGACGAAAGTCTTCCAAATTATTTGCACAGCAAATGGCTACAATTTTATAACGAGTTAAGATCATTAAATAGTTTAATAATCAAGCGACAGGTCACATGTTCAGATTCAAATGCTATTGAGATTCACGGTTTCGCAGATGCATCAATGCGTGCCATGGGGGCATGTGTTTATGCAAGAGGTAAAAATAGTGATGGAGTCTTCGAAATCGAGTTGATTTGCGCGAAGTCAAAGGTTGCCCCCCTTAAAACACAAACAGTGCCTCGTTTGGAACTGATGGCTGCACTTTTGTTGGTGCAACTTGTTGAGAAAGTCAAAACTTCATTGAATTCTTGCATAGAGCGTGTAGTTTATTGGTCAGACTCCACAGTAGTTTTAGGTTGGCTCAAAACCGAACCCCATCTTTTGCAAACATTTGTAGCCAATCGCGTTGCAAGAATTCAAGAATTCACAGAGGCGCGGAATTGGCGACACGTACCAACTTCTGAAAATCCTGCTGACACAGTATCTCGTGGAGTTATGCCCAAAGATTTAGCGGTACTTGATCTCTATTGGAACGGTCCCACTTTCTTAAAACGTGATGAATCTACTTGGCCACTTTTGCCTGACTTGCAAAACGAGCTTCCCGATTTTAAAAAGACCGTGCATTTACATGCGGAGATATCAAATCCGTCATTTTCGCTTTTTGAGAAATATTCCGATATATCTAGATTAAATCGCGTTATTGCCTATTGCTTAAGATTTAAAGAAAATTGTTTTAAAAAAGGGGCTAATAAACAATATGGTCCATTGCTCTGCAAGGAAATCACTAGTGCTTTGTTTATATTAGTAAAGATCTCACAACGTGAATCGTTTCAAGATGAAATAAATATTTTAACTAAGGCTCCGAATAAACTCAAAGGTACAATCACAAAGCTTTCGCCGTTCTTAGACGATGATGGCATAATAAGGGTCGGTGGCAGACTAAAACACTCGGTTTTACATTACAATAAAAAACACCCCATTTTGCTGTCAGCAAAACATATATTTACAAAACTTCTTTTCAAGCAAGAACATGTAAAGTTACTTCACGCGGGACCGCAGCAAATTTTATACTCTCTTCGTGAAAAATTTTGGCCCTTATCAGGTCGTAGCTTAGCCAGAAAAACCGTCCATGACTGCGTTAGATGTTTTCGGGCAAAACCGCAAGTATTAACTCCACTTATGGGAAATTTACCAAAGAGTCGAATAAATCCTGCTCCACCATTTTATATAACAGGGGTCGATTATTGTGGGCCATTCCTGATTAAAGATAAAAAGGGCCGTGGCTGTAGAGTAACTAAATGTTACGTTTCTCTATTCGTTTGCTTTGCAACCCGTGCTATTCACCTCGAGGCGGTGTCCGATCTTACAAAAGATGCATTTATAGCAGCTTTAAGAAGGTTTATTGCGAGGCGCGGTAAACCTTATCAAATGTATTCTGACAACGGCACGAATTTTGTTGCTGCTAGTACGGATTTGAAACCTCTGGGTGATTTTTTAAAATTCAATGCAAATAACTTAACAGGCGAAATAGAAAGTGAAGGTATTATTTGGTCATTTATACCAGCACACTCTCCGCATTTTGGTGGCCTTTGGGAGGCTGGGGTAAAATCCACTAAGCATCATCTCAAACGAGTTGCTGGAAACGTGAAATTAACATTCGAACTCTTAAGTACGCTACTTGCACAAATCGAGGCCGTGCTTAACTCTCGTCCCATCTCTCCTTTATCATCCGACCCATCCGACCTTACTCCTTTGTGTCCCGCTCACTTTCTCATCGGTCGCCCTCTGACTACGGCTGCTGATCCAGACCTGTTAGAAATTAAGACGAATCGACTAGACCAGTACCAACAAATTCAACAGTTGCAACAGCACTTCTGGCGGAGATGGTCTCTCGAATACATATCAGAGCTTCAAGAGCGTCAGAAGTGGTTAAAAAGTGAGAGGCCTCTTCAAGTCAACGATCTCGTGCTCATCAAAGATGACAATCAACCTCCAATGAAATGGTTACTTGGCCGCGTCACTGCTGTCCATCCAGGGTCCGATGGAATTGCTAGGGTAGCAACCGTAAAAACATCTAATGGTGTAATTAAACGCTCGTTTGCGAAGCTGTGCCCTTTACCTGTTCGCGTGTGAGCGGTGTGAGAGTGCTATTTACGCTATTATCAAGTTCATGTGCGCTATTGACGCTTACTAATTCAATTATGATTATTATTAGAGTAGTTAACAAACTGTCTAAGTATGTTTAAGTCTGTAATACTTATCCTTACTTACTTGTATATTTAATGTTCTTATTTTTTATTTTTTTTTATTTTATTATTGTTTGTTTTGGTTTGTTTATTATTCAGTATTTATGTTGAAAGCATGCTCTTTCAAAGCCGGGGGTATGTTGTAATTTCTAAGGGAAACAATATTTATGTCGCACAACGGCAACACGGTGCCCCTCCCCTGAAAGTAGCGTGGCGTCGTCGTCTCGAGGGACGATCGGCGACGGACAGATAGATTTTTTTGTTTTTGTAGGCGGCTGACAAAACGCCGCATTCCTCATTTTTTTTTGTACTGTTTATTTTTAATAAACACTTGTTTTTCGATATCTTGTTTCATTTGGAAACACTAGTACACATCTAAAAGTTATATACAGTCCACTAACAAAGTGTAAACAATGTAGTTTGAATACTGGAATCATATTAACTGGTCCTCTTTAACAAATATTTAAACAGTTTTTTTTATTTTTTAATGAAATAAACGAACTGCATCGACAATATTAGTATCTGTACTCTTTAAAAATTTGGTACATCTTTAAAAATAATCTAAAATGTCAGTATTCCATGGATATATTGATAACTGAGTTCTAAATTACAAGAAAATGCATTTTCTACGGAAACTTGAAGTGATATGTAAAAAATGGTAAAATACAATTTGATAGACAATTAAATGGTGCATCTGATTCTCATAAAATATACAGGGTGTTCCATTTAAATTGAACAAGTTATTGCCGTTTAAAGCTAGTAATTATTTAAAATAAATTTTTAGACACTCTGTATAAGGTAGTAAAGTTTTTATTATTGCAACACAATAACTGATCAATAAATAAACTTCAGTAACTATTTAGTATTAAAAACTTTGATACCCTCGGAGAAATGAAACCTTAAAATTTATACTGCAATTGCAGTATAAATTTTAAAGCTTCATTTCTCCGAGGATATCAAAGTTTTTAATACTAAATATTTACTAAAGTTTATTTATTGATCAGTTATTGTGTTGCAATAATAAAAATTATACTACCTTATACAGAGTGTCTAAAAATTTATTTTAAATAATTACTAGCTTTAAACGGCAATAACTTATTTAATTTAAATGGAACACCCTGTATATTTTATGAGAATCAGATGCACAATTTTATTATCTATCAAATTGTATTATACCACTTCTTACCTATTCCTTCACGTTTTCGTAGAAAATGCATTTTCTTATAATTTAGACCTCATTTATCAACATACCCATGGAATATTGACATTTTAGATTGTTTTTAAAACAACAAATGTACAAAATCTACGGGCTAGTAATATTATCGTTTTTTAAAACGATAATATTACTAGCCCACTTGTATGCAAAAAGAAAGCTATTTAAATCTTTATAAAAGAGTATACCATTAATTAATTATACCACCAGTATTTCCGCCCAAATACTACTTAACTACATACTTAATTGTGTTCGTTAATAAATTATTCTAAATAAATGTGGATTTGAATCAGAAATAAATATAATAATAAGTTATGAAAATGAACGTCTCTGTTGTTATAAATAAGCATTTGTCAAAAAATTAAATATCATTTTTAAGGTGTTACTTTTTACCACACTGTCTAATACACATACATGATTCAGTTTTTTTAGTATTTGGAGCAATTATTATTAATCAACGCAAACAGTCAATTAATGTAGTTTGAATACTGGAATCATATTAACTGGTCCTCTTTAACAAATATTTAAACAGTTTTTTTTATTTTTTAATGAAATAAACGAACTGCATCGACAATATTAGTATCTGTACTCTTTAAAAATTTGGTACATCTTTAAAAATAATCTAAAATGTCAGTATTCCATGGATATATTGATAACTGAGTTCTAAATTACAAGAAAATGCATTTTCTACGGAAACTTGAAGTGATATGTAAAAAATGGTAAAATACAATTTGATAGACAATTAAATGGTGCATCTGATTCTCATAAAATATACAGGGTGTTCCATTTAAATTGAACAAGTTATTGCCGTTTAAAGCTAGTAATTATTTAAAATAAATTTTTAGACACTCTGTATAAGGTAGTAAAGTTTTTATTATTGCAACACAATAACTGATCAATAAATAAACTTCAGTAACTATTTAGTATTAAAAACTTTGATACCCTCGGAGAAATGAAACCTTAAAATTTATACTGCAATTTCACAAAATTGAAAATATTTCAAAAATGTTAAGGTTTAAGTGTAATAAACCTTAATCAAATTTACCTTTATTTTAATCGTAGAAACTAAAAATGTAATAATATATAGGGTGTTCCATTTAAAAAAATACTACTTTGATATTTTTTATTTATTTGGGACACTCTGTATCTTGTAAAAATATTTTTAAATTGTAGCTCTAATAGTCCTTCAACGAACCTAAAACTTACAATTTGTAAATATTTAGTCGTTTAGCTACAATTCTCCGTGTCGTATGTGGTGAACAAACCTGTATATGCAGTCTCAATGACAGTATGAACGGACGTATATAGGTAGTTAGCAGGACGTATAGTAGCCAAGGGCGGCAATACAAAGTATTAGGGTAATTTTTACAATTTTTTTTTCTGTTTGTATACTTGAGTATTACAGATGTTTTCTTTAATATCGTTAGTTCTATTATTGTTATTAATGTTTATTAAAACCCGGACTCTGTATCGTTAGTCTTTAGCGTTTTTTTAAACCAGTATAGAGTATCCAATGCAGTTATAATATGACGTTACGACAATAGTCATCAAAACCATCTCGTCATATTAAAAAATATCGTCAAAAAATAATGATAATTAAAAAAAATGCAAATTGATCGTTATCAGTTTATTTTGCTCTTAAAAATTAACCAAAGCATGTATTGAGATGAATCAAAAAACAAAATACTCAGGAGACATAGTTCTGTCCGTAAAATTATATTTTAGGAAAATTTGCACACGAAATTATTGCACAGGGTGTTTTAAGGTTAAGGTAAAAAAACAACTCCACGATTAACCCTGTATAATATGCCATATACTAAAGTTCATAAAAGGGTGAGTTTACGAATTAAACTTGATATAATTATACAGGGTGGTGACAATTTCGATGCTCAACATTGGCATCTCAGAAACTACGAGAGATACGAAGTCGGTTAAATGGGACAAAAGTTGCGTAATTAGAACTTTGACACACACCTATGAAGAAAACCCCGGTACCTTGATTAGTTTTGGATTTATGTCAAAAAATGAAAATAAAACCTTTATTTTAAATGACAATATCTTCAAAACTATTGTATCTATTGCAACGTAAGTTGGTAGTTTTATATTTTTGACCTCGGCCAGTTAAATGCCGTTTTCAGAAAATTTCTAAGCCTAGATTTCGCACTACAACAGCCAAGTTTTTGTTTTCTTATGGCCGCCATTCTGAAATTTTACACTATTAGATAGAGCGAAAGAAAGTCTATACGGTGGTATATAATTTTTACTCATTATTATGGAAATTCACTAAAAATATATATTTTTTTTTAAATTCGCCTAAGATCAAGTCTGTCTTGGAAATCCAATTGACACTTTATATGTCAGCAAGTTATTTTTTGTTTATTCTATTAAGTGGCAAATCTGGACGCACAAAAATTGTGTAGTAGAGTTCAATACAAGGCAATACAAGGAATTGTAATAAAATTACTGTCTCATACCCTTTGAACTTTGTTCAGTATATCACCAAATCAGCATATTTGTGCTCTAGTTTCTCTAATTAAATGACGATTTTCTTTTGCATAATAATGTCATTTTTTTTCTTTTAAATGTATCAGAATTTGTAAATAAACATTCATCCGTCCATAATATTTTTCTACAAAAAAGGGGGCTTTCTTGAACACTTTCCCGAAACCATTTGCAAAATTGTAATCTTCTCTTGTGATCACCAGCATGTAAAAAAATGTCAATTTGGTACACATTTAAATTTTGATATTTATTTTTTTTGATAATTTTCCCTACTACATAAGAATCGCTTATACAACACTCGCGACTTATTTTACGGCTAGAAGTTTCCGGACTTATTTCAATCTGAGCTGTCATATTAATATCATTAAGCCTTTTAAATATTGTCTTCTTTAAATATCTTGTTTTTTAAAGCTACCAGCAACTGCTAAATTTCCTTGCGAAAATAGTAAGATAAGGCTGTGTCCTTTTAGGATACAATGTTCTATAAATTGCGCATGCTATATCGGAAATTCTATTATTTTTTAAGTAAACATACATATCTCGCGTTTCATCACTTGTAAACATATTGTTGACTGTTAATACACTTTACACTATCTATTATAAAATTTTGTGTCCAAATTTGACACTTAGTAGTGTAAACAAAAATTAACTTGCTGTCATATAAAGTGTCAATGGAATTTCCAAGGCAGACTTGATCTTTTGAGCGATTTTTTAAAAAATCTATTTTGTTTAGTGAATTTACATAATAATGAATAAAAATTAGATACCACCGTATAGATTATTTTTTGCTCTATCTAAAAGTATAAAAATTCAAAATGGCGGCCATAAGAAAACAAAAACTTGACCGTTGTTGTGCGAAATCTAGAAGGCTTAGAAATTTTCTGAAAATGGCATTTAATTGGCCGAAGTCAAAAATATAAAACTATCAACTTACGTTGCAGTAGATAGAATAGTTCTGAAGATACTGTCATTTAAAATAAACGTATTATTTTCATTATTTTTGCCATGAATCCGAAACTAATCAAGATACCGTTTCTTCATAGGTGTTTATCAAACTTCTAATTACGCAACTTTTGTCCCATTTAATCGAATTCCTATCTCTCGTAGTTTCTGAGATGTCAATGTTGAGCATCGAAATTGTCACCACCCTATATACAGCTTGCTTAAAAATTCATGAAAATAGATAGATGATGCATTTTTTTTGCATCTGAGTGTATTAATGACCAGTACAATAATTGGGTTTCAATTTAACTCATTCCCATTTGTAAATTTTCTTTTTACAGTTAAATGGATACGTTCCAGCCGGACACTGTCTTAATGTAAATTCAAATCATGTTGACGAACAATTGCAAGAAGTATTAGATTTTTACAAGGTTAAAGTGACGAAAGATCACGTTTTCAGCAGATGTCAAGTGAGTTACTCTTAAGCCATATTCGTTTTCTTTTCGACACGACACAAGGGCGTCAATTTTTAGGCGTGTAATGGCAATAGTTTCGTAAAGGTGCCTAGAGAAACGATGTTAGCATTATATAACGTCACCACACCAAAATTTGGACCGCCATGCTATTTTGAGGATGAAGCGTCTGGCTTAACTTCTGACGAAGATTTCGACGATTTTACGGGTTCTGCATATTCGGAACCAAGTTATTCCCCATCGAGAAGTTTCGGTAACCCTTCGGCCAACCGAAAATGGGAAATACGTGAGTATAATTTAGTGTAATCATTTGAGGCATTATCACCGCATTTATCCATTACTTCTCCTGGATAAGCCAACCTAAAAATTGAAGTAAATCAACCTCTCGGTCGGCTCCGTGATGAAAGAAAAATCGATTCAAGTTCAAGTTCATCGATTTTTTAGATTTCCGACAGGTATACCGAGCTGCAACAAGTCAGTTTTAAAAAGACTTAAGTTCTTAAGACTTAAGACTCGACCGCAGCCGACCGAATCTTCCTCGTCCAGCCTAAGTCGTCACATCTTTAATATTATCAATATTTTTTTACTTATTATACAGATATATTGAGATATTAATACTGCATTTTAATAAAGTAGGTTTTAATATTCCATAGATGTGTTAAATAGTCCTTTCACTACTAAATTATAAGTCGGATACTATTTAAAAAACATAAGTTCTTTACAATATGGCAACACCGATATATAATACGGCTGTATTAACGCATTTTCTTAGTTTGTAGTCCTTAAGTGTTTATTTTATTTACTTTTTCTATTCAAGAACTATAAAATATGGTTCGCCAGTGCCAAATTTGCAAGAAATTTTACTTAAATAATCCATTTAAGTCATTAAACGACTGTCGACGGGTAGGCAACTCTCAACTTACCAATTGGGAGTCAGTGGCGTTGTTGTAGAAAGGCGCTTATTTAGATAATATTTTAGTAAAATGTAAAATCTGATTTTTTTATTACATAATTATTTATAAAGGTTTTTGTAACAAAATCGTAATTATAACCCTGTTATTATACATAATAGATAAATTATATTAGGCATCGGTTAAAAAATTAATATTGTTTTTATTAAAAATATTATTCCGGTTTATTCTAAAACTATCTTCAGAATCTAAAATAACATACAAGAATTTTAAAATGATATTACATTATGAAACAATATTTTTTAATATACCTGGTGCGTCTCAAAAGTGGCTCACTCCTATAACTTTTTTATTTTTTCAGATAAAAAAAACATATTGTTATGTTAGTATGACATAAATTAGGATTGATTAGCGTATTTAATTGTTTTTGGTCTCTTCCTGTTTCACTGGAAATGACTACAACTTTTGATTTTTAAATGGCACTCTCGGTATATTGCTACTTTATTCGATAGAAAATGACACTCTGAATAGAATGACATATCATATGTCAACTTTTGACATTGTCGCTTAAAAACAAATCGTATTTTAAATTTCAATCCAGGGTGCCATGGCGGTGTTAAAAACACTAACTTTTAATCAAGAAGCATTTGAAAAATAGTTTTGATCGTCTAATGTTTTTCGTGTCTTGTCTAGGCCGGTTAAAAGATGCACAAATCGTGTTTTTAATCATATGTCAATTTTTTCAAATGGAATTAGCATATTTGGAAAAAGCATTTTTTATGAATATATTGATACCACACACTTGGTATTTCGAATCAAATTGTTGTTATGAACCGCGTGTTACAATTTCAATTAGACGAGATAAGCGAAAATGACAACAGTTGACATATGATATGTCATTCTATTCAGAGTGTCATTTTCTATCGAATAAAGTAGAAATATACCGAGGGTGCCATTTAAAAATCAAAAGTTATAGTGATTTCCGGTGAAACAGGAAGTGACCAAAAACAATTGAATGCGTCAATCAATCCTAATTTATGTCATATACTAAACATGCCAAATCTTGTTTTTTTTATTTGAAAAAAAATTATGGGGGTGAGCCACTTTCGGGACGCACCCGGTATAATAAAGACAGTACCGAGTTAAATAAAAGTAGTGTTTTTATTTTATCCACTTCCTAAAAGTTTGATTTAATGGAACAGATTTCTGTTTTCTCTCATTTACATAATAAGACATCACTTACCAAAAAAAAATACAACAATCGTAAAGTTTTTTCACTTTCCCTGTCGCCGATTCTATTATATCTATAGAATAGATCCTGTTTTGATTAATATTAGGGTTGTAAATGTTTGACTAAAATTAATAATTTATTATTAATTTCAAAAATTAAATACGTAATTTTGATTATTAAAATTTCTTCAATAACATGTATTTTATTATTTTTATCGTTTTTGGACTCTAAGACGTTTTTTTCTAAAATTTTATTTAACAACCCTCTCCTAAATCTTAATAAAATATAAAAATGTTTAAATACGATATATTTTTAATTGAATTGAATTATAGCTTAGAGTTCAGGTCAGGTGTACTGAGAAACGAAATACAGTGTTGCATTTCTCGTCAGAGTCGTCAGGGAACGACTTAGAACGACCGTTACGACGGAGTAGAGGTGGGAAGTTTAGTTCACTTTACTGATTTCCATCTTTCAATCTCGTTCACTAAAGTAAATAGTTCAAAAGACTAGTTCGTTTAATTCATTTAGAACACTGTTGATCGAGATGAAGTGCTCTTTTACCATCTTACGTTAGATGGAAATTCGCCGGCTAAATATTTAGTAATTGTTGATGATATATTCATGCTATACAAGGTGTCCCAGAAATAAGTGCAAGTATTTTAACTGGTAGTACAGTTCAACCTCAGAAACACGCCTATGAGGTTTTTTCGCGAATTTTTTTTGTAAATTCGAAATTTTTGGAAATTTTTTTGGATTTTTGTTTAGTTTTTAGTTAAAAAACATAATTTCTTGATAATATGGCAACATAGGTAGTAGATTAAATTTACTTAATTAATAATTCTTAATTTTTATTTAAAGAAAATCCACAAAAGATCCAGTGGTTCTCAAAATTTGAGCAAAAAATCATTTTTTTGGAAATTTTCAAAGTAAAATAACCGTTATTTTGGACTTATTTGAAAAACGATAAAGAGAAAATATGTTTCTTTTACCGAGATATACCACCCCTTAAAATACTTGCACTTATTTCTGGGACACTTTGTATAAATAAAGTAATAGGCTTTAGAGGCATATCAGAGTTGTCTTTGAAATAAAGACCGCAGTAATTTTATAAATAAAAATTATATGGTGATGTCATCGATTTTTATTCTAACCGAATTTGTTTTTTTTATATTACAATCTTACAGTAAATACATAATGAAATTTGACTTGATATTTTAAATTAAAATAAAATTTTAGGCAACCCATGATAAAGTATATTCTTTGTGTTCATGGCGGTAACCAACGCCACACTCTCTGCTCGATTGAAAGAAATACACATTCGTTTAGCTCATTTCGTTCACTGACCGATTTCCATCTTTCGATCTCGATCAGTAGAACAGTACAAAAGAAATAAAGAAATACATATTAGATCGTTTAGTTCATTTCGTTCACTGACCGACCTCGATCTTTTCGATCTCGATCAGTAGAATAGTACAAAAGAAATTTTAGGTCGTTTAGTTCATTTCGTTCACTGACCGATTTCGATCTTTTCGATCTCGATCAGTAGAATAGTAAAAAAAAAAAGATTAGATCGTTTAGTTCATTTCGTTCACTGACCGATTTTCATCTTTTCGATCTCGATCAGTAGAATAGTATTGTTACGTTTTTCGTCGGTTCCGTGTGGATAGAAAGTCACAATTTATTTAAACACAATTTATTTACACTAGGTAACAAACAATAACGATTAAACGACTTAAAGAACTATTTATAACTTATTTACAATTTATCTAAAAGGAATTTATTTTGAATTTAGCGCGGCGATTGTAACTGTACGCGTCGACCGGTTGTTTTTCTCCGTCCTCTTCAGGCTTCAGGCGTCGGCTTATATATGAGAAAAACAGAGAATCCAGATTTGACTTGAAAATTCTTAGCCGCGTTCTTCGTCTCACCAGCTTCTATTCGTTTTCGAACGTCGCCGGGCGTATGAGTCATAGTCATATATATTAGGCCGAGTTCACACGGGTCCGCAACAGTACTAAAGAAAGATTAGGTCGTTTAGTTCATTTTGTCCACTGAGCTGTTATTAGTGTTTATTATTTATTATTAGTATTATGTATTAGCATTTCGCACAGCGAATGAACGGAAAGAATCAATTATAATTAACAAATAATTCAAGGTGATTTTACTAGTATCGTTTTATATTTCTAATCAGTTAATTGATAATTGATCAGAAATATTAAATAGTTTTAGGATTACTAAGATAAATATAGAAGTTTTTCATTCACATAGACCTTATGTTTAGACGTTTTTGGCCCTTTTGTAAACTTTACCGTTTATTTAGTTATTTTATGTTGTTTTAGGACACAAAGAAACATGAATAAACAGAATTTTAAAAGAAATTTGTTCAACATGTTAATGTTTTAAATATTATTACTAGTACAGTTGTAGCTAATACTTGAAGAACAAAATGCCTTGATATTATTATTAAATAAAATTCTAAAAAAGACCAATCACAAAACTACAAATCTTAATAAACAACAAAATCAATAAAGGTAAATTTATGAATATTTTTAACTTATTAATATAAAGGAAACACGTTCATTGCTCATTTTGTATTTTCTTGAATGAGGTTGCCGATAACAATTCGCCAACAACAATCAAAATATGATGTAATGAATTAAAAATTACGCCCTCGGACCTGTATCCCTTCTTTGTTTCCTAGTTACTAAACTTTCGCGAACAAAATAGGTAGGGAATGGTTGAACTGAACGTGAAAGATTGAATCAAATTGTTAGTACAATTTGTTCGCGATCTCAATATCGCTCTTATTTTTAGTTTAGTTCAATTGATCGAATCTTTTCGATCCAACTGATTGAATCATTTAGTTCACATATGAGATTCAATCTTTTGAACTAGTTCGGTCATGAACTACACACCTCTACGACGGAGACAACCTATCTATCGCTCGTGTCGCACTCGTTAGAACCTAAACCAATAACACAACAATAACAAGACATTGTCGGACCACAATTTCCAGTTATTTATGAATGAAATGCTCAGTCTATATTTTATTTTAAGTCTATGGGTTTGACATTGGTTTTTATTAATCACATTTCAATAGAATGTTTAATAAAGACGGTAAACGTACTAGGGATGAGCGATACCGTGGTATTTACTTTTACATATCAGTGATTATAAAGCACAGGAATAAAACTTCTGTTATACAGGGTGGCGCACCTCATTCGCATCGGCCTTTACGAAAACGAAAAGATGTAGAAACAAAATTTTTTATGGGTAACCGGGTGCGTCTCAAAAGTGGCCCACCCCTATAACTTTTTATTTTTTCAGATAAAAAACGAGATTTGGTATGTTAGTATATGACATAAATTAAGTCACTTCCTGTTTCACCGGAAATGACTACAACTTTTGATTTTTAAATGGCACCGCAGGTTACAATTTCAAATAAATCATATATGCGAAAATGTCAAAAGTTGACATATAATATATCATTCTATTCAGAGTGTCATTTTCTATTGAATAAAGTAAAAAATACCTAGTGTACCATTTAAAAATCAAAAGTTGTAGTCATTTCCGGTGAAACCGGGAGTAACCGAAAACAATTGAGTATGCCAATCAATCCTAATTTATGTCCTATACTAACATACCAAATCTCGTTGTTTTATCTGAAAAAATAAAAAGTTATGACTTTTGAGACGCATCTGGTATGTAGAGAAGCAATGTGCATAATTTAAAATTACTAACTTTTTTCCGCGACTACTTTCGCGTTACACCTCGAATCGTTCATGCATTGATTTAAATGATTGTTTCCTTCTTTATAGATAGAGTTAGTTAGCTTTACAAATGCATTATTTAAACTATGTTTTTAAGAGTTTTAGAGCTACTCGGATTTTATATGAAAGTTAGCAATTGTCGATTTTCTGGCTATTATACAGAACAAGTCTTAAATCAGTGCAAATATTTTTAGGGCTCTCGATAAAAAAAAATACATTTTCTCTTTACCGTTTTTCAAATAATTCCAAAATAACCGAGTTATTTTACTTTAAAAATTTAAAAAAAAATTTTTTTTGCTTTAATTTTGACAACCACTGCAGGCTTTTGGGTTTTTCTGTCTGGTAAATTTAATCTACTACCTATGTTGCCATATTATCAAGAAATTATGGTTTTTAACTAAAAGCTAAAAAAAATCCAAAAGGTTTTTAAAAATTCACAGATTTTGCAACATTCGCAACTATCATAGGCGTATTGAAAATACCAGACACAAGTCGGCGGTTGTCGACAGTCACCTGTTTTTTTTTACATTTTATATTAAGTTGTAGCGTCATTTGGAAGAGCTCAATAGAAATATAAAAGAACTAAACCTTGTTTGTTGGAAAGCAATTTGACATTCGTGACGTCAGCACTCCGGCAGTCTAACGTAAACGTATCATTGATCGCTATTCACAAATATATTCCAGAGACGTATAATAGTGAACAAGTTAAATGTTAATTAACGTTAAATAATTTTGATGTTTGATTTTTATCGTGATGGCTTTTTGTAAAAGTGAAGAATTTAGTGATGAAAATATTAATCATGGATATGAACGTGTGCGGATTCGTAAATGGTCACGATCACGGTCACGACACTATGACGGGCTCCTACCCACGTAGGAGCCCAAAATATTTAAAAAGGGGGTCAGTTTAGCTTAAGTTTAGATTAGGTCTATATTTTTATTAATGCAAAACCAACTAAAACCTAATTCTGATCTAACCGAAACTCACTTCTTCTTTTGCATATTTCGGGCTATTACCTGGGTATTCCTAGGTTTAACCAATATGCGAACTTAGGTGTAAATTTAAATTTATGGATGGCCCATAAATTTAAATTCGCCGTACAAAAAAATTACTTTTCACCAATTTTCACAATAAAAATTAAAAGTTATAAATCATAATATGTTTTTATAGAAATGATATAGAAATGAGGGAATAAGGGTGAATGGGGTGCCAGTAGACCAAGAAGATACTTGGAGTGTAAATGTTAATTTATACTCGAATTGAGTTGCCCCACAGTATAGGCATATTTTGAACCCCTACCGTGCGTAGTTACTGTAGATAAAAATAAATTAAAACATAGTTGGCTCTAACGATAATTTAGTTTGCAGCTTCTTTTCATCATACCTAATAAAAAACCGTCACAACCACTACTCATAGTATGTACCTATGTATTTTTAAACATCATTATGAAATTAAAAATACATCGGTGCCCATAATATGAGTAGCGGTATTGACGGTTTCATCATAACGGATTTTGTTGTGCTGAAAATATGCAGCAAAATTTATTGTCGATTGCAGCAACTATACCTAGTTTACATTCAGTATGTCCAATTAATATAGAACATTATACCTATGCATACTTTTAAAAATTTGCTTACCATTATATTTTGATAGTTGAGTTTTTGAAATTATTTGTTAGCTTCATAAACAAAACAGACCCATAATAATTCAAATATTTATTATTCAATACTTCCAAGAATTATGAAGTAATCTCACGTCAAAATTTTTTAAAATTATTGCATGCCTTAAGTATTTGCAAAGTTAACAAAAATATATTTCTTTGCGTACCTTGCGTATGTTGCAATATTTGGTCCAATTTATCAGTTCTGCATCATATCCGAAATTTAGATTGTGTGTGACACAACGAAGAGTCAAGGTGCAACGTGAACGACCAGAAAAATATCAACTAAAAAAATTGTTAAGCCTTAATTACTAGTTACACAGTCCTTCCCTTGAGTTCTCTTGCCTAAAATCTATATTGTCTTCCCTAACATTTAAAATATAAATGATTGAAACTCATACAAATTTACTATAATTTAAACTTAAGATAGTCCCTAATTATGCTAAAATATAACCACTTACGAAGTTAATAAATATTAACTATTTCTATTTATTTTTAATCATTTGATAATTCTGATAAAAACACGCTTGATTTTTTATTTTAGAAATCATACGGGCTATAATCATTAATATGACTATATTAACAATACTTACATTAAAATTTATTTGAAGGAATGCTACTGTATTACAATAATTGTAAAACACGGATGTAATAATAACTCGAAATAATATTATTATTTAAAACTGCTCATCGCGTTATCGATGTCGGCGTCTTGCCACTTTTATTTAATATTGTCACTATTATTTTATTAGCCGTTTAGGTATAGTTTGATTTCAGGTAATGCAGATTTTAATGTACCATTTGTGATTTTTTATTGGATTTTTTTTTGCATATTTGGTATATTCTATGAAGTGATTTTAAGTGCTCCTATCCATTTTTCAATTATTAAAGTGCCTATATATTTAGATACATTTAAAATGAATTAATTAGTGTATAGTATTTGTTTATCAGTTTGTTTATTTTTTATGAAATGCATTTTTTCCCTATTAAAATAAACATAGCTTACTAGATCACTAGCTAGCCATTTTTAAATACAAGGTGTTAATTAAGTATCTGGCCAAACTTCAGGAGGCGATTCTTTGAGTGTTTTTAAGGTAAAAATTTCATATAAACATGTGTTCGGAAATGTATAATTTTAAAGATAGGGTGTCAAGGTGTTTTCTAATAGACCTTTTTTATTAATATCTCAAAGAGATCAGTTGGCCGATTTTGTTGAAATTTCGCCATGTTGTGAACTTTGATAAGTTAGTACTAATTAAATGATAATTATTATTTACAACAATATTCAAAGGATAAAAACTTATCCCAATAAATATTTGGCAACGTCCCAATAATATGGCAAATAACGAAACCATGCAAGCTTTTTCTTTGTCCTAAGTTGTTAATTAAAAAAATAATAATTATAAAAAATATAGGGCCTAATAGCCTAAATTTTAGCAAAATGTATCATCAGATCCGATGAGACCCGAGTTATTATGTTTTGGATCTTAATGATTTAATTAATTATTCCCTTTAATGCATTTACCTATCCTACGCGTCAAGAAAAAATATTACATTAGTCTGAATTTATTATTTATGTGATTCCGCTCTTTCACGTATAATTTTCCCCTTGCTTCTCATACGGAGTTAGATTAAAATAGCCAAACTGTACCTAACAACCCATATGCCTTGACGCATATTCTTTTTTATAATAATATGGGATTTCTTTATCCGCCGGCCCAGACAAACACCCATATCCATAAAATTGTTGGCCCACACTGATAAGACCTCATTTCGGCCCTCGAACGTCCTTGCTCTATTCGATGATCAACGCCGGCTAAACTATCGACTTACGTGTTGACAAGTTGATTAGGTAGGTTATTGAACTCGTGTTGCATCGAGCATGTCGTTTTTTCAAAGACGGGTCCCATATAAATGCGGCCAGAAGTATTTTCAATACTAAAAAATTCCAAATTTAAAAAAAAAAATTCACGAAAAAACTCATAATCGAGTTTCTAGAGTCAAATATACTACCGCTAAGCACAATTGCACTTATTTAAGTATTTTATTATGTATTTAAGTCGAAGCAGATTTAAATGCTCTTGCAATCTATATTAGGGTTTCCTATACCTATCTGGCTCAGATTTTGTATAAAAAGCGATTTTTCAATAAAATTGTAATCAAGATGGCTGGTATCGCCACAGCTTACAGAATAATATAGCTTGGACACTCGCCAATTTTTCGCACGCTCGAATTTAAAACACCCCACTCCATAGAGAAATATAAAATAAAAGAGTTGTCATTTCCATAGCCAAAAGTAGGCAACCCGTTTAACGAGGATCGATTGTAGCGCACCCTTGAGCCCTAACTAAACTAATGGAAATATGACAGACGTAATCGGTAAAATAGGTATCTGCATTATCTACCACAAAAAAGGCGGGCAGTTTAAATGTGAATATAAAATTTTATGTATTTTTAAAAATATTACGAAATCAAAACTGCAAAAAAAATAATGAAAATTTATTTTTAACAACGGAATATTTGAAAAGTATAAACTATTCTACACTTCAAATGCTTACAGTTAAATGCTAAATTAAATTTGATAATATACAACATATGTATATGCCAAATTAACCTCGAGGGGTAAACCGCTGATGAATTTCTGTACACTAATGCCAAATAATTTAGTACTAATACCAATAATACCACGAAAATGCCAAAAATGCCAACATCTTGTACACCAAAATACACCAGCGGTTTACCCCTCGATTAACCTATAGTATTATAAAACGTATATAACAACGCCACTAACAAAGCATATAAGATCGCAGGGTTTGCAATCTATGCTATTATAACAGATTAAGATTTAAATAAGACATCATCAAAAATGAATTCACCTTTAAGTTGGATTTATAAACTCAGCAGTTGAAGTTCAGTTGAGGTAGCAAATGTTCAACACTATGAAATGAAGGCACAAATTTATACCTAGTCAGTTCGTTTTACGTTCACGGAGTTGAGAGATGGGCAACGTTTTTACATATCGAACTTGCTTTGCATGATACCCTTTCCCTGGATCGTGTTCAAATGATGTTCAATCGGCTGAACAAAATATTGCATGATGACGGCAAAACACATAGCACAAAACATAAAGTTCAAATCATAGAGAAATATAAGGTCTCTGGTTCCTCGGGAAATAAAACTTCCTCCATAATTTCTGTACGCACAAACACAAAACAAACAAACAAAGCGTCGTTTGCTACACAAAATAATAACAAAATTCCAAAATTCAAAACAAAATTGTAAACAATTGCAAAATACCACTGACTAAAAAAAATACAAATAATTTGCTGTCATTTCACTTGTCAATTTTGTCATGACACGTGACAGGTAGCAGGTGGCGACGCTTTTGAGCCCTAACTGAACTATGCAACATTATGGCCAAGTTAGACAACCTTTCAAACACTCTTTTATTTTAGTTACTTTATGCCCCACTCCGACGATGCTTAACTGAATTAGGCGACCGACAGTCAGTCTCATTCAGTCGATGCATAACCTCCACCGGTGACGAGTAGGGCCGTATTACGGAAGATTTTAATTAGTTTTTTTTTCTTATATTTAACCAGAGGTATTAGTGCTTTTATTTCAATTTTATTTTTATTGTTGGAATGGGAAAAGGTTTTCCGGGATGTGCGGCTGCTGGTTACATAAATAATTATGGAAATAATTCAAAATATAGTATAGTATAGTGTTTAATTTCCAATTCAATTCAAAATTAATGTTCAATTCAAAAGTATATTCACACTTTAGAGCTTTTCAAAACGATAAAGACCACTTATTTGGAGGCTTGTTAATGCCAAGTTACCATTTTTTATTTAGTGTTCTCAATGGAGGCTATTTTTCAGAACAATTTTAAGAATTTTCCTTAAATTAAAGTATATTATGTAAATTCGTTAAATTATTTCAGACAATTAAATTCAACCATCCTTGTCAAAATTTTCCTATAATGTATTTTTTGTTAAAATTTTACGCAAAAGTTAGAATTTATTATACCTAAAAGAATATTAATAAGAACAGTAAAGGTGTGGATCCGGTGGCTGACTTTGAAGCCCATATTTGCTGCATTTGATCATCGATACTACGCAAGCGCACATCGTTGATGTTGTCAACTTGCAGCTTATTTTCGAATTATTTTCAGTTGAAAACCAATGTTGTTTGAGTGTTAATCAGTAAGAATAATAATACAAATTCTATAATTAATTTTATGATTTCAGATTTATCTTGATATCAAAAATTAAGGTAAGAAGGATAATGGAGATTATGAAGTTAAGGTATTATGATTGTAATCGGAGTTATAAGTTATATAATATTGTAATAATAATATTTATTCATATATTTACATTAGAATTAAATATTCTTTTCTTAATTTACTGTAATTTCTTTCCTGTAATGCCAAAATCTTGATAATATCGTGAAGGTTCATTTTTGATCTTATTAGATTTACAACACAGACCAATTAAAACTTGAGTTAGTTTGTGATTTATATTAAGATATTTCTTATAATTTTTTTATGTCTTAATACCTATACAGGGTGATTCCTGTAAGTCGGTCATGCTTTCGAGGAATGATAGGGGACGTCGAAAAATTAATTTTGATATAGCACACTATGGGTTGGAAATGCCTCTTATGCACGATACAGGGTGTTAAAGTTTTTGAAAAATTAAAGATATTCTTTAATCATTTTTTAACAGTTGAAGGTATCGTTATAAAATTTCATTATAGGAATCTACCTAACAGAGACACTTTAAATGTAAAAAGAAGAGGTTTTAGTTTCACCCAGTGGCGTAGATGTGATACGCATCGGGTAATTAAAAAAAAATAGTACGCCACTGATAAAAATAAAAGTTTCGGAGTTTTTTAATTTACTCGGTTTATTTCCAAGAAAAAATGTGTCTTGCAACTTTCTCCTATCTAACACCATTTTGTCACAATTTAAAAATTAATAAATTTTTTAACGAGAATCTTAAATACAGCGAATTACTATAACTAGAAGGCAGAAACACATGTGCATCGTTAGCTCCCTTCATCATGGGTAACTTTAGTATACTTTTTACTATTAGCTCTAAATAAATTTTTAAAAAATTATAAATTTAAACTAGAATTTTTTTTTATTGTTAATAAAATTCGTAGTTTTAAGGTAGTTATAATAATTCGCATTATTTAAGGTTCTCATTAAAAGATATTTATTTTTAAATTGTGACAAAATGGTGTTAGATAGAAGAAAGTTACAAGAGACATTTTTTCTTGGAAATAAACCGAGTAAATAAAAAACCTCCGAAATTTTTATTTTTATCAGTGGCGTACTATTTTTTTATTTGAAAATATTACCCGATGCGTACCACAGCTACGCCACTGGTTGAAACTAACACCTCTTCTTTTTACATTTAAAGTGTCTCTGTTAGGCAGACTCCTATAATAAAATTTTATAACGATACCTTCAACTGTTAAAAAATTATTAAAGAATATCTTTAATTTTTCAAAAACTTTAACACCCTGTATCTTGCGTAAGAGGCATTTCCGACCCATAGTGTGCTATATCAAAATTGATATTTCGACGTCCCCTATCATTCCTCGAAAGCATGACCGACTTACAGGAATCACCCTGTATACTACATATTATGCTTTGTGATGTGGAGAATAAATGTTAAGATATCTTAATACTTGCAAATCCTTCCATTAGGAAATATATTCTTTACAAATCATATATGGCTAAGAAAATCACATAAATTAGGAGTAAGAATAGAAAAATCTTAAGGTTGCAGAATTAATGCAATATATGTAGAAGCAGAATTAAACAAGGTACCTCTTACTATTGCTGACTCTGTAACTATTAATATTGCTACAGTTATAATTACGGAGACCTTTTTAAGACCTACGTAGTTTTAATGGAATGTTATAAAACCAATTATGGACATGATATGGAGCTACAGCATTTAAAAATTCAAAAAAAAAAGAAGAAACTTGGACACATCCCTTTTAATTTTCTGAATTTTTAATAAAGCACTTTTTAAACGTAGCATAATAATCTAGAGCAATTAGATTAATATAGCAATCTAGAGTTTTATTTCTATTTAATTTTATTGTCTATGAAAATACATAATTAGCTTTCACGTATTAATACCAAAATAATACCGTATGATCGAAAAAAAATGGCGTCAGCGATGGCTATGAAATGAAAATCGCTGTCATTTTATATATAAATTTATATGGGAAATGTCATCGATCGCCATTTCCCAGCCAACTGGACGCCGTTTTTTTCGATCATACGGTATATATTGATAAAAAAACGCTGGAAACACATTATTTGTTTTCTACTGAAAATAATTCCAAAATAATCTGCAATCTGGCAACATTGACGATGTGCGCATGCGTAGTATCTGTGACTATATACAGCAAAAACTCGTTTCAAGGTCAGCCACCGCTCGCCGCTCTAGTGTTCTCCCTCTTTCGAATCGTAAATCCGAGCGTAAATAGATCAAAGCGGCACGCTACACTGTCCGAGGTATCGCCATGGCAATTTTATAGTGACACTTAGTAGCTTAGTGGTTTATAGACTTTATTTAAATTTATAACAGGTTATTTTTATTTAATTTACCTACAATAAGGTTAATAATTAAGTATTTATTTTATTTTATCAAGAAAAATGAAGCAGTATCTGCTGGCGGAAGGACCTATTTCGCAGATCTGATAGTGGTATATGAAAAACTTATTAGGCAGAGACCTGTCGTTGGAAGTGAAGAAAATGAATTTGCCTTAATTGGCTTCCCATATGTCTACAAGTCATCGTAATATAAATCAAAGGATTACTTCTTTATTTTTCTTGATAAAATAATAAATACTTACTTATTAAATTATTGTAGGTAAATTAAATAAAAGTAAACTGCTATAAATTTAAATAAAGTCGATAAACTAATGTCGATTTTGAAAATAGTTACTAACTCTCACTAGCAAATTGCCATGGCGACACCAGCCATCTTTATTGCCATTTTATTGAAAAAATCGAAAAATTATTCAAAATCTGAGCCAGATAGGTATAGAAAACCCCAATATAGTTTGAAACAGCATTTAAATCTGGTTCGACCTATTTTAAAAAATAAATCGTGTTGTATTTGAAATAACGAAGTTTTTATGTAAAATAAATATTTAAAATAGACCAGCAATTTTTGATACCCCTATATACATTTAAGGAAGCAATATTTTTTTTAGAAAAGTTTATTTTTCTGGCTTGAAAGTCAGCACAAGAATTAACTCTGAAAAGTAATGTACAGGGTGTTGACAAACATTTTTATTATATCATGCATATTTAACTATCTTATATCTCGAAAAAGCATCTAAACGTATTAAACCCTTATAATAAATGCTTTATTTCATGCCCAAGAATAAAAAAATGAGATAAAATACAGGGTGTTCCATAAGAAAAAAGATAACTTTGGTATGGATATTAGTTCTTACAAACCCTGTACATTTGAAAATAATTTCAAATTATGCACATTGCCTCTCTACATATACCTATAAAAAATTTTGTTTCTTCATCTTTCCGTTTTCGTATAATCAACCGAAGCGAATGAGGTGTGTTACTCTGTTTGTACAAAAGTTTTATTCCTATACTTTTTAATTACTGATATGTAAAAGTAGCACGGTGTCGCTCATCCCTAGTACGTTTACCGTGTTTATTTAATATTCTATTGAAATGTGATTAATTAAAAGCAATGTCAAACCACTATTAATTAATTAATCACATATATATAATATATATAACTTAATATTCTACTATTTATATTTTTAGCTACTAGGTACCACCAGCTTTATTTATACTCTTCATATAGAAGTGTACTAAATATTATAGTATTATTTTGTTTTAGATGAAAATATCGACGTCGAACGGTGCCAGACGAAACTGGGAATACCGATTAAAATAGATCTTGTTCCACTGCCCGTAATTTATAATTACGACATATTCTATATATGCGAAGAATGCGGTAAAATTTATTATGACGGTACTCACCTAGAGCGAGTGCTGACCGGAAGACTACAAGGGATAGTGCAGTAGAGAAATAATTGTTGACTTTTTATAATTGAATAACTATAAAAAAATTCTCTGGACTTCAATATTTTTTTAAATTATTTACGTAATATATAAGGTTTTTCTAAACCAATGTTCATTTTTTATTTTAAACTGATAGTTTTTAATAAAATATTTAATAACTAACGATATTTGTTGTTTTATTTTGTACTATAGTTCTTCTTATTTAATATTTAACGTTTTCCACGGCCGATTTTCGATACAATCCGCCAAAACAATGGAAATTAGTAATGTCGTTAAAAAAGATAAGTTAGTAAAGTTTGTTAAATAAAAAAGGGTAATTTTTCCTAATAACAAAAATTAGGGCTTCATGCTTCCTTATATTATTGCATTTTTGGCTTCCTTTCAGGTCACTTTATATAATCCTAAGATATGAGTAAATATATTTGGATAGTTTCAGAGATATTAATAAATAAAAACTAAAAAGTATGTACTTTTCAGCCTTTGTTAAAAAAAGGTATTAAAAATACAAAAACCTGTTCTGAAATCAAAACTATATTAAGTATTTACTTTAGATGGTCTATACATACTTTGCTATAAATATCGTAATCTTAAATCATACAGGGTGTTTACAATTCTACGCCAAACTTTCTAAAATATACAGGGTGGTTCGAACTGTATTCCGGAAACTTCGGCAGCATATTCTGCAGATAAAAATAATTAAAAAAGTTCGTATAAAATATTGGTATCTGGAAGTTTTTTGACATGAGATATTTGATTTTGATGTCAATATGACTCCTACTAATATAGGACGCCACCTGCATATTTTTTAACTGGTTTGAAGAGTAATAACTTTTCGTCCGTACCTGTATAAAACTACTGAGTAAAAAATATACATTTACGACGTTTTTTAGGTGGAAAAGGTCTTTTGGTAAAAATTGTTACGAGTAATGGTTTTCGAGATATTTGGAATCGAAATTATCAATACCGGTCATCATTGACATTAAAATAACATATTTATACTAAATAGTTATTACAGTGAAATCATAAATTTGAAATGTTTTTGTGTCAAAAGTTCAACAGAAACTGTTTTATCATCATTTTTTGCAGAAAAATTTATGATAAATTAATCATTAAAAATAAAAATTTTCCTAAATTTATTATTTCATTGAAATAACTATCTACTCAACGTGTTTATTTTTCCTCAATAATGACATGTATTGTCTGTTTCCATTCTAAATGTCTTAAGAACGGTTGCTCGTAGCGATTTTTACAAAGAGATATTTTTTACATAAAAAGTCACGGAGATGTATATTTTTTCGCTCGGTAGTTTTACACAGGTACGGACAAAAAGTTATTACGCTTCAAAACAGTTAAAACACATGTAGGTTGCGCCCTCTACTAGTAGGAGTCATATTGATACCAAAATCAAATTTCTCATGTCAAAATACTCCTATACACCAATTTTCATCCAAATATTGACGTTATTTCAGAAATTATTTAGAAAAAATTAAAATAAAAATAAAGCTTCTGCACCCTGTATCTCTGAAAGTAAGCATTTTAAGACATACATTTAAATGAAATTTTTTTACTTATTTTTATCTAAAGAACATGACGAAGTTTCCTGAATACAGTTCGGACCACCCTGTGTAATAATTTTCCTTTTTTTTAACGGAACCAAAGATAATTCTGTGTTAACTATAATATTCTTTGACGGAAACAATGTATATTATTTTTTTATTAGATGGAGAGTTAAAGAATTAACATTTTTTGTATTTAGAGTATTTCAAATTTTTTAACGCTTTCGCAGATACAAGTAGTATTATTTTATATGGCTCTTTCAACTGGTGCCGAGGAATTTTTTCAAAAAATTTTGAAAATTTGTTTTTCCTTATTTCGTAATATGTTGTAGTCCTGAAAATGCACTTTACAAAACCGTTTCGTTTTTGAGATATACACTTTTTGTTCCAGAGAAATTCGTTGTTAAATATTTCGGAAAGTGAAAAAAATATTTCTTTTGTACATTTTCTCAAATAACTCAAGATCTGTTACAGATATCGAAAAACGGTTTGCGGCAGTCAATTCTACCTAGATTGAGCTATCAGTAAGCATATTTTAGTTGAAATCTGAGACATTTAGGCTCTGATTTAGGTTTTTGACAAAAAAACTGACATAATAGACCACCTTGTATACTTATTTAAATTTTATTCGTTTTGTAAATCGAAATATTAAAGTTGTCGCACATGATTGATATATTTTTGCAGAATATTAAATGTAGATGCTGATATCTGTTTTTCAAAAAGAATATATTATGCTAAAAGTAGAAATTTTAATATAGTATTTTACTAGACTAATCAATCAAAATTTACAGAAATGTGTCGTATATGTGTGTTATGATCTGTATTTATCTCTATATTTAGGTTGATGTGTTTATGGTGGCAGAATATTTGCAGCAAAGAAACACACATTAAAAGATGCAAATGTTGATTAAAAAATAAATAATTTATTTTTTACTTAAATCTAAGTAAAAATTAATTTTAAAAAACTGTCATTTTTAAATTTTGATTTTTTTTTGCAATAGTTTTCTTGTGTGAGTGTTGCTTTATATATTTTTATTCGTTGTTATACAGGATGAGTCTTAAATAAGTACAAATATCTTCAGGGCTGGTAGTTTTACAAAAGAAACATTCTAAAAAATTTTTCAAAAAAATTCTAAAAAATTTTTCAAAAAAAATCCAAATTTTCAATTTTTTTTGTATAATGCGCCTAATGCGCCCCCCCACCAAAAAGAGCGCCACCATCGCAATCCGTATTTTGATTGCTATTAAATATTCACAGCTTTTTTTAAAATAAAAACAGTTGTAGAAGAATAAAATAGTTATTGTCGGGCGTGAGATTTGAACCACGGACCTCTCGTTCACGAGAGGCGATGGCCTCAGTCACTGAGCCACAGCTGCTCTTGGAAAACTAGCTATAGCGAGGGGTTTGTTTTAACTTTCCGCCGTTCTTTCAGAACAGGAGCCGGCAACCATTAAGGGAACCGGCGCCGGCAGAGGAGTCACTTTGTTAATATAAACATAACTATAACCTTCTTAACGCCACCTGCCAGTAAGCGCCATCTAAGGTCTCTATGATTTATTATTTTTCTGGGGCTCCCATCATATACTAAATATACTTTTGAAGAATAAAATCGATACCAAGCAACAAGGATCTCCATTGAAAGGGAAACACTTTCCATATCAAAGGCATCGATTGACAACGCCAAATCCGGAGTTTTACTGTATGTATAGGAACCATAAACAGAATACATACATATTTTGTCAATCTGCTTTTAATATCCTTTGTCTCAGTTTTCGATGCAAAAGTTTAGGAATCAAAACCAGTGCGCTCTGTTTTGTAATACAGATTTATACGCTTGTATGAGGTTTGAGTAATACATTATTTATAAATGTGTATATAATCAGAAAAATGTAAGAGTAAATCAATATGTATATAGTGTTTCACTGGTATAACGAACTGGCGTCGAACTAATCATTTGTAATGGTGATGATAAAGCAAAGCAAGAATTTTTATTAACATACAAACTGGATAAAATGTTCTCACATTTATGTCAGCATGAGAAAAAACAATATGGCGATATTATTATATAACTTGGTAATATTTGGGGGGTAGTTTGATCTCGTTGGAATTTGACTTTCGAAAAAGTCGTTTGCCAAAAATAAGCTTTTTAGTCAAGCAGTTTAAGCAGAATCGTGATTAATAAATTATCCAACTTTTTGGAACACACTGTATTATTTTTTAAAAAATTTCAAAATATGTAAAAAAACAAAATAAATGATGCGTGTCCAAGCGTTTTCCCGAAAGACTAACCGTTTTTTAAATAACAAACATTGTAATATTTGAGGGTCATCACCCTCATGGAATTTGAGATTCGAGAAACCCCTCTTTATCGAAACTCTACACCCAACAAAGCAGTTTAAGCAGAATCATGATTACTCAATGGTCATATTTTATGAAACACCCTGTATAAATTTTTAAAAAATCTTAAAATATGTAAAACAACAAAATAAAATATACGTGTTTAAGAGTTTTCCGAAAAACTCACCGGTTTTTAAATAAAAAATATTCTAATATTTGAGGAACGGTTTCACCCCCTTAGAATTCAAGTCCCTTCTTATCGAACCTCTACACCCTATACTAAATCCGTTTTCCAAAAATCAGCTTTTTACGTCAAGCGCTTTAAGCAGGATCGTGATTAATCAATGACCAGATTTTTCGAAACACCCTGTATACATTTAAAAAAAATCTTAAAATATGTAGAAAAACAAAATAAAATATACGTGTTTAAGCGTTTTTCCGAAAACTTGACCGTTCTTTAAATAAAAAATATTGTAATATTTGAAGGGAAACGGTTCACCCCCTTGAAACTGGAATTTCGAAAAAACTCTTCTTATCGAACCTCTACACCCTAGAATCAACCTGTATGCCAAAATTGAACTTATTACGTTGAGTGGTTTGAGCAGGATCGTGATTAATCAGTGAGTGAGTCACTTAAGGATTTTATATATTAGTATAGATTCCTTCATAATTTCTAATTATATGATTACCATTTCTTTGTTATTATTTTTTTTCTTAATTTATAATTTAATGATTCTATTTTTTTAAAAAGCCTTTTTATTTTGGTTTAGAGGTTTTCATCAGTTCTTTCATCATAATTATTTAGTTGTTAAAATCTACTCTGTGCCTTGCATCCTATGAATGCTGACAAATCTTAGATTTGCAAAAATAGCCCTTTTTTAAATAATCCTTATGTTTTTTTTAATTCGAACATTTAACTGCTTAGATATTTTAACAATATAAAATTTATCACATTCACATGGTATACTATATATGTTGTTCTTAAAATATGTTATTTAAATATGTAATAAAATTGTTTAATTTCTTGTAACATTGACTACCTAGTAATAATCAACGAATTTACAGAAGTAACAAGTACAAAAAGATTATTCAATAGAAACAAATTTTTTACATCTATTTTTGATCTATTAATATAGCTAATATATAAGAAAAATATACGTGATAAAAACATTAGTTAAACCCTTCTTAAAGTACTTCACTAAAACTTTTGTTAGTTAAGGTTATTCTTTATAAAGTTTGACGTTTAATAATTTCGTAGACAACAAGGTATCGATCTAAACTAGTCACTTTATATCCTGTTATCTAATAACAGCAAGGCTCCCCCGACAATTCTATTGTCTCTGACCACCGTTTGTCTCTTTAAATTGGAATCTTCCTGCGCATCCGAGCATGGGTCGTCCACCGCGGGACTCGCTGGACTTAATAAGGACAAGAAAAGAGAACAACATGGACACCAAATATAAAGAGTATTTCTAAAATATAGATAACAATGATATGGCCAATTCCGCGTAAACAAAGTAGGCCCAATTAAAAAGACGAACTCTAAAAAACACTTACGTTTTTGTCAGTCGTAAATTTGATAGAATGATTGCAGTGATGAATTCAACTGAAAAATGAACACAACTACCTATAGGCTGCATTGCAAACTATGAAGATTTCGTCAACATATTAAATAAAAACAATTGAAGTCCAATTTTTTTCAGTATCAATAGGCTTGATGCATTCTCCGTCGGTGCTGCCACCATCGGAGAATATAGTAAACAACTGGCATATACAAATAAACGGGATTCAATAGCGAGTATACGAAAAATGTATTATATAATTATTCTAAGTAAAAATAAAAAAGTAAATATTTTGATATCTTCTGAAGATGTAACTTGTATTATAATTCATTATTCCAGCTAAAAAACTTTTGTTGATGAGTTCAACTACGTTACATAGTTTTACGCACCGGTTTTGCTAGTGGGGTTCAAAAAAGCATTTTGAATTTTTTGAAGGTACCTAATTATAATTTTAGAAAATATAAATATATATTATATTAATTAATATTGCAAATTATATTTTATCCTCTCATAGTATATGTCTATTTAATTTTTTGATTATGTAATGGGCACTTTGTTCACTCACTTGTTTCGTCGAAGTGCTTGAATCCATTTTTGCTTTTAATCAAATCGGTGTGAGAAACTATGAAGCTTTAAAAGTTGTTTCGGGAGAGTTGAATATCCGGCAAAGTTGAGTTATTGCACCCAAAAACGCCCTAATTACGCTCTCCTTTACGTATTAACATTTTTTTGACAATTTTATTAACATTTGAAATTGTCACAACACAACACGACGCACAGAAGGGATTTTTTTCAAATTCGTGGCCAAAATGATTTTTGTACCATAAACTTACTATTTTTTTTCGAAACTAATATTTACATTAAAACTGAGTCATATTTACTAAGAAAATGTCTATTATACACTTTGATGCTATACAGGGTGACAAAAAATTGCAAAGTTCGAAACAGAGGTAATATTAATTATTAGAAGAAAATATTCAGTAGTTTTCATCTTTAAACATGTATTTTTTGCAAATTGTTCTTATGTTTTTCATTTTCATTACATATAAATTTTAAGGGAGTGTACAACCCCTAAAATATGTTTTATTTTAAAAATTGGTTAATTTTGCAGAAAAATGGTTGAACACGTATTTTCTATCGCTTTTCACCAAAATCAATAGTTTTTTAAATAAAAAATATTTAAGAGGTTCATCCCTTAAAATTTGGGTTTTGAAAAATACCCTACTTATTGAACCTCTACACCTAACAATCTATACGTAAGCCAAAATTCAGCTTTTTACTCCCATTTGTTTCAGCTTGATGAAAAGGGGGTTGTATTCACCCCCTATGGGACAATCGTTGTGGAAAAAAATATCTTCGTATGTCAAAAACAAAAATAAAAATACGTGTTCAAGCATTTTGTCGCGAAACCAGTGGTTTCTTAAATAAAAAACATTTCAATATTGAAAGGATAGTTACAACCCTTTTAAATTCAAGTTTTATAAAATTCTTTCTTATTGTTCGCCTACTTTGTATAAGAAACCTGTGTGCAAAATTTCGAGTCTCTAGACCCAGAGGTTTAAGCTGTGCATTGATATGTGCCTATATCCGTCACTTACAGTCACTTTCACAGACATTTTTTTAAGTGTCCGTTAACTAAAGGACAATTAAATTTAAAGGTTCCATTTATTTGACGTGACGTACAGGTCATCAATCAGTGTTAAAATGGCACTTAAAAGACCCTTAACATAACGGTCTCTTAAAAGAAATGTTGATGCAAGTGGCTGTTAGTGTGTGTGTGTGTGTGAGACAGTTTATTCTATTATATAAGTAGATTTCACATTACGTTTAGAGCCAAAAATCTGTTATTTTGAACAGATTAGCAAAAACTAGCAGTCACTTTTAACACAGATAATAAGATTAAGCATTGATAAATAAGACAGTGAAAAGCATTGAGCTTAATACACATTAATAGGGTACCAAATGCTTAACCGAATGAACGCTTAATTTTTTCTTTTTTCATTTTGAACAATAGAAAACAAAACCAATAAAAGTTTATATATGCATTTTTAAAGTACTACTAAGTAAAATATTATATTATTCTACATACATAAAGGTACACAATCCATGTTTCACTTTTCGCAAAAAATTATTGGAAACACAATAAAACCAAACGTCATTAATAACGAAAATTTAAGTAATGACAGCCAGCATAACATTTTGTCTTGCCAAAGCTAACTTTGGATCAACGTAACTAGAGAATACGGTAAAAATTTATAATAATTTTTTTTTAGCTTAATAGATAGATATGTTGCCTGTCGTTTCAAATATTAATTATGAGAATATTGCTCATTTCAGAATTTTAAATTTTGACCACGAATTTGGAAAAAATCCCCTCTCTGCGACGCCTAGTTCGGATTCTTTTTCACTTATTTTTTACTATCCGAAACAGCGTTTTATAGTTTCAATAACTGCACTAGCAAAAAATTAAAATACTTAAATATTATGACAAAGCCACGATTTCAATTCAATTATTTTAATGCGATTAGCATGAACTGTAACCTGGACGGTGTGAAATACAAAACGAAAATTTCTGATTTCTGCCGTATACAGCGCTCCGGTCGGATTTTTTTAAAATCCACTGAAATGCAGCAAGCCTATACGGAATCATTGTCTACTGTAAAGAAATAAAATAAAATAAATATTCCCCTCTTTTGGGGGGATTCTTAATCGCGATACTGTACAATATTTTGTCTCGAAAATCCGTCACAGCGTTAAATAATGTGTAAAAACAGCGTTAAAACTCATCCATCGTGTTTGTTGCAGATTCCCTAGGGAGCAGCAGACCCTCCCCAATCACTTTTACTTCACGGACTACGAGCGACATAACGCCGAGATTGCTGCCTTCCATTTGGACAGGTGGGTACAAATTTACAGTTAAAAGTGTTTCTTGTTTATTTTATAATATATTTATTTGTATTTACAATTTGCTAATTATTATTTTCCTTGATATAGCATATTTTGCATTAATCTATCTAAAAATTAACTAATAATAATTTAATTTCAAACTGCTTTACAATAGTCATTTAAATGACAACAATTTCCCATATTTTTTTAAAATTTTAATAATTTCAGAGATATAAATAAATAAATGATTTTTTTAATCTTTGGTAAAAAAAGATAATATCTCATATTATGAAAACTATAAGATGTGTCTTGTAGCGTTTTTTATAACAACTACCACTGCGAACGGCAGCTTTCATGTACAGAGAAAGAAAACACAGTGTATATTACTTAAAACTAATGGCTATATTTATTCATGATGAATTCTGATGGTAAATAGCATTGTACAATGTTAATAATTATTATAGTGGTTAAATACTATTACAAGGCGTAATCTAATGAAACCTAAAATCTAAATCATATTGTAACTACTAAATCGACATAAATGTTCTTAATAATCTAACCACTAAATATATTCTGTACGATATCGTTTAAAATGTACGTTAAGTTAAGGCTGAAAACCAGAACCTAAATCTACACTTAGCTGTTCTTGAGGCAATCCTGTTTCGAAGAGTAGCAGCGTGAGGTAGGCTCATATCTCTGTACTGTTTCTCGGCTATCCTGTTGGCCAACACAACAAAAAGGGCCAGGATGAGGACACCATGAATCAATACAGCCGTAGCTACTGACTAGGCTTAGAAATGGGAGCGAAGCAGCATGGGGCTTACGCTGTATCCATACTGTGGAAATAGTCCGTACCTTGGACCCTAAAAATACGAAACTCTTGTTTAAAATCAAACAAGGTCTAATAAACAAAATTAACCTACCTCGAATTACATCCGAGAGCTCACTAAATAATAGAGAACATGTCCTTTCTTCCATGTGACATTCTGGAGGACAAAAGAAAAGGGACGCCAACGTGCCAGCAAAATACAAATACAAGTTAGATTGGGACATCCAAAACTCTACACTAAAAAATATGAAGTAATAATATCGAATCTGAAGGGATAATATTTCATCTTTACCTGTTGCTTTGAAATAGCAGCTGATTCAGATTATACAGCAAGATTTAAATAATCACCATTTCTAAAAGCCGGGATGGTTAGGTTAGGCTATAGAGCGCTAAAAGCAAAAGTCAGACGACAGCACAGAGAGTTGACAGAAGCGATGTTGACAGCGCCTCCACAGAGCGATAACAGGGTTGTGTCAAACGATAACAGGGTTGTGGACTAGAGACCGTAAAAATTCGTCAAATAAATTATCCGGCCGGAACGATAGGGAATCCGGTGATGATACGCCAGACACCATATATCATAATCAAAGACATGTAACGAACTAAAAACGTTACAGTCTTTAAGAGATCCAAACTATGCTCTAGGTACTTACTATAGTTGGTCCGTATTTTATTATTTTATTATTATATTATAAATATCGTGAACTTAATGAAATAATAGATAATAGTTATTTACAGTACATATGTGTTTATGAACATAATTACAACAACGAGTGTGAACGATTAGGTTAGGTTGTAATCACACGAGTGTTGTAATCATGTTTAAACGCACGTGTCATGTACAACGTTTTATCTACAACCGAAAAATAAGAAAATGCTGTTTTAATTTTCGTTTATTAGTCGCCCACCTTTAACTATGACATTTGTCACATTTCTAGTTGTTTTTCATTATTATAAAAACTAGTCTATAGATTCGTGTTATAGATTCATAACACTACTAATTGTGTTATGAATCACATAACGTAACTGAAATATTAAAAAAATAGTGATGTAAAAACGTTATAACTAAACGGTTGTAGATAGAGTATATTATGCTAAACTTTGTAGAATATAAAATAATTTTACTTAGTTTTTTTTAATGGAACACCCTGTATATTATAATTTTGTTAGATAGAAATTGTTTTTGTTTAAAGTATTTTAAAATTTTTAGCGGTTTTGCAGATATTCGCGTTATAATTATATATGGCCCTTTCAACGGAAAAACTTCATACAACAATCATTAGGTTGGCTTTGATAAAAATTTACTGTTGAAAAAGCCATACTATGTAATATAATACCGCAAATATCTGCAAAACCGTTAAACTTTTTGCAATATTTTAAAAACAAAAAATGTTCATTTTTTAATTCTCCATCTAACAAATAAATAATATACAGTTCCATTTAAAAATACGAAGAAAAAGTATTTGATATTTTAGAAAGTTTAGAATTTTGAACACTCTGTATGAGTTTATAATACTATATTTATAACCAAGTAAGTACCAGACCAACTATAATAAACAACTAGTATAGTTTTGATTCCAGGGTATTTCTTGTATTTCTCTGAACCTATTAAAACACTTTTAATAATATCTTAGGATTATGTAAAGTAAGCCAAGATTGCAGTAATATACAAGGTGTTCCATTTAAAAGGAATTATCCAAATTTATTCACACTTTTGAACCACCCTGTAGAAGTTAAAACATCATTTTTTTGAAATACATCGACATACACTAGTTAAGTTTTTTATTATTGGAGCTACAGATGCTCAACGCACTGTTGCAGGACCTTATACAGGGTGGGTCTTAAATAAGTGCAAATACTTTTATTTCGAATCCAGAAAAACGTCTAAGAGGTTTTTTGCAATTTTTTGAAAAAAATATATATTTTCTTTTAGTTTTTAGTTATAAAACATAATTTCTTGATAATATGAGAACGTAGGTAGTAGATTAAGTTTACAAGAAAGAAAACTCAGAAAAGATCCAGTGATTCTCAAAATTTAAGTATTTTTTTTATTTTCCAAGGAAAATAACTTGGTTATTTTGAACTTGAAAAACGGCAAAGAGAAAATATGTTTCTTTTCTCCAGATCTACCCGCTCTGGAAACATTTGCAATTAATTAAGATTCACTTTGTAAATTTGACATTTTATAATATTCTTTTTTCTAATAAAGAAAATTATATTTTTTTACTTGTCTTTTTGTCTAAATGGAAATGTTAGTTTTATTTATTGCATAAATATCATTCAAAATCTCTTTTATTATTAAATTATTGTTATTAATGGACTAGTTATGATCATTATTCTATGAAAGATATTAAAATATTTACTATTCATATACTGGTTACTGTGTTTATTATCTGTGGTTATTATCTATTAATACTACCGATAAATTTTCCAATGAAGAGTAATTAAAAATATTAAAGCTCTTTCATGGCTATTTCACTCTTTTATGTAATTTTTATATTATATTAAATATTAGAAAGAAAATGAGAATCACACGTTATTAAGTTGTGAAAACCACAAGTATTTTTTACTTTAACAAAATTTGAAGAAAGAAACTTTATTTAATTAATAGAATAGCAAATTCCAGGGAAGACAATATGATTTTATAATAACTAAATTATTTTATTTAGTCAAATATCATTGTTCTGTAGACAATTCAAGGCCTAGTACCCTTATTGATTTTGTTAATAATATTGTTGGAGTAATATAACAAGAATTATGCCTGGATATGCCAGCTACATAACTTTGTTTCGACCGATACTAATAATTCAATCGGAGTATAAATCAGTGCCAATTAATATAGAGAGAACTTGGACAATTCCTGACTTTCTGGTGATTTATGTAAACTAATATTTAGTAGTTTGAATTTTAAATGAAATATTTAGATCTAATATATATCAAGAAACTTAATAGACCTAAGAAGTATTACAAGCGAGATGATAAAAGTAGTCAACGATTGAAATAGTTGGCTATTCTAATTTTAGAAGATGTTTAGTTATTGCAAATTATGATTATTTTATTTCATTTTGTCATAGTATATGTCTATTTAATTTTTTGATTATGTAACGAGCACTTTGTTTACTCACTTGTCTCGTCGAACTGCTTGAATCCATTTTTGCTTTTGATCAAATCGGTGTGAGAAACTATGAAGCTATAAAATGTTATTTCGGGGGAGTTGAATGTCCGCGAAAATTGAGTTATTGAATGTTATTGCTCCCAACCAGGCCCTAAGTAAGCTCTCTATTACGCGTTAACATTTTTTCGGCAATTTTATTAACATTTGAAATTGTGACAACACAACACGACGCGACGCACAGTGCTTCGTCCCATGGACAAAAATCAAAAAATAAGTTAAAATTTACTAATATCTGAATATATAATTTTATACTTATAGCAATGTTCAACCATCCTGTATATTATTTTTCATAAACAGCGTGTTTGTTTTTGAAAAAAAAAATTATTTTCACTAAAAATAAATTTTGCGATCATTATCTCATCAGTGAAAAGAATAACATTCATAGTAGTTCTGTATATTATGGAGTTAAACGGGTACGTACTTAATTGAAAGTCACTATGGATATTGTTAAACAAGGAATGTACTTTAAATTTATTTCTAAACAAGTTCGTGATTGTTTAGTTTTTATTTATTTTTTAAGATGATTTTTAAATGGGTATAAAAATTTTACGTTTTTA